>NW_022681433.1:16660000-17860000 GCF_009764315.1 Trachypithecus francoisi | reverse complement strand
CCTGATAAAGCATTTCTCAAAAAGAGACACTAGCAGAGAATGAGAGTTTAAGATATGCTTTTGTGGGAATAAACCACAACAAAAGAAGATACCCAAAGTACTGATTCTTTGAGTTTACTTAAATTCTCGTCCTCAGTGCCAAATGCCCTCTGCTCTCCTGCCCCGTCCACATGCCCCATAGACCAAGTTTGTGTGCACAAGGCTTGTGCCCTCTGGGAGCAAATCGCATGGCGATCTGCAAGGAGAGCGGTGGTAGAATGCTATGAACACTGGGACGCACAAATGACACACTCATGACGTGAGATTGAACACTCATGACGCTGCTCTGGATGTGAGGGATGAGGGAGACAGAGTGGGAAGGTGGCTGAATTTTAAGCTCCTGTTCCTGGGGAAGTGATGATGGACATGAGTGGAGACAGGGTGAGTGGAATGTGCTGGGGCGAGAGGAAGGCAGGGACTGTTTTTCAGAGCTTTGAGAGCCTGAGGTACTGGTGTCAGAGGTGTTTGAACCACAGCAACTCCATCTTGAATAGGGGCTGGGTAAAATGAAGCTGAGACCTACTGGGCTGCATTCCCAGACGAGGCATTCAAAGTCACAGGATGAGATAGATGCAAGGTCGGCACAAAATACATGTCATAAAGACCTTGCTGATAAAACAAGGTTGCAATAAAGAAGCCAGCCAAAACCCAGGAGTGACCTCTGGTCATCCTCACTGCTACACTCCCACCAGCACCATGATAGTTTACAAATGTCATGGCAACGTCAGGAAGTCACCCTATGTCGTCAAAAAAGGGGAGGCATGAATAATCCACCCCTTGTTTAGCATATACTCAAGAAATAACCAAAAAAATGGGCAACCAGCAGCTTTTAGGGCTGTTCTGCCTATGGAATAGCCCTTCTTTTATTCCTCTACTTTCTTAATAAACTTGCTTTCACTTTACCGTACGGACTCGCCCTGAATTCTTTCTTGCACAAGATCCAAGAACCCTCTCTTGGGTCTGGATTCGGACCCCTTTCCTGTAACACTGGGAGACCATGCGTGTGGATGACATGGAATTACCCAAAATGATTTAGGTTCATTCGTTTTGATACACCTTATACAGCAAGTCACAGGGTTGTCTGAAGGAGCCCGACTGGCGGTGACTGAGGAGGGGGCTCCTGTGGTTTCTCTTCTGGCCCTCCTCTCCTGTTCTTGTCATCCATTCCTCACACATTTCCTGAGTTGTCTTCTTCACACTATAGAATATGCTGTCCTCAAAAAGTTTCTCATCTAAAGGCGTAAATGAACCCCCATTCTCCAGAACTGAGTGGAAGTGAGTGGTCAGACTGATACCATTTTGTTTACAATCCATTTAGTAAACTAGTTATTTTCTTGGGCAATCTTCTGAGTCTGACATATACATATCAGGTCTTTGAGGGTTCTCTGTACACACAGGTGACGCTGTTAAGAAGTCACTGGAAAAGCAGCATTTTCCCTTTGTCAGCAATTGAAAGCACTAAGTACTGTGCTTAATGAACACAGTTACTTTCCTTGACATGTCTGAAACGCTTGGGGGCTTACACAGTGGCTTTAGAATTCACTGCAATGGTGATTCTGGCAGTAAACAGCTTAAGAGGGGTCTCTAGGCAAAAACTGGGATTGATAAACTACACAGAAACTTACGCCACATGGCTAGTACGAAAGTTTAGAAAGGCACTTGCTCTAAGGAACACGGGAGGAAACACCCTTAAATAACTACTACTGAACTGGAAACAGAATTGCGGGGTGGGGAGGGGGATGAGGTGGGTGCCAAGGACATCAAAAGGAAAGACAACTGAGAACTAACGTGAAGGCAAGAGACATACAACATGAATGAATATTGTATCAAGAGACATACAACATGAATGAATATTGTATCAAGAGACATACAACATGAATGAATATTGTATCAAGAGACATACAACATGAATGAATATTGTATCAAGAGACATACAACATGAATGAATATTGTATCAATGAAACAAAGTAAAACGACATGGAGAAGTCACAAAAAGTACAGCTTTAAACATCGCTGTATGGGTCAGACGTTCCACGTTTGGAGCTTTAAGTGTTGGAAGCTCATTTCACCCTATCAAATTTTAAAACACAAACAAGTGAGCTCTGTGGACCATCTGGACCCAAACTATAACTTTCTAGACAACTCCTAACTCTAGCATAGTGATACTGAAGAATAAAGAGAATTACTTTCCTTTTTTAAAAAAAAGTTTTGGGGGAGAAAGTGGCCTAAAATGGCATCTGGTAGGTGGCGATCTGTCACTAAGATGAGCTATGTCAGAAGAACTGCATAAAAGTTTGAATCAAATTTACTTTCACATCATGCATGAGAATATTACTTCATTAGGTTTACTCCACTAAGTTTGAATCACTGAAGACATTGGGGGAAAAAAAAGGATTCGTTTTGTTTTTTTTTTTAAACCCCCAAGTAGATAACTTTGTTAATTATTTAAAGTTGCTTCTTGATTTTATATTTCCTGTTCAAAACAATCTCGGCAATAATGAGCTATTTTCCAAAATCATGCTCATCTTAGATTTTAAAATCTCACTTAGAATCAATTAGTTTATATTATAGAAAACTGTTATAATGCCCTAATACAATATTTAATTCTCTTTGAATAGTGGAAAAATTTTTTTCTTTACATTCCAGACAAAGACTTTTTCTTTTTTCTTATTAAGGATTCACTTTAAACGATTTAGCATTCAGAAAAAGAGCACAAATAAAATTCATATGTTGATATTCCCTCCATTTCCTTTTATTTCTAAGAATTACTTTTCCCACATTAATCATAAAAAGGCAAAATTCTGACTTACTATGTTAAAGGATCTTTTTTCATGGTCAGTCTTACTCTGTTTTGATGCCATACATAGGAAAGTTTCTCAACAGGCCTGTAATTTCCTGCAGTGAAATTTTTAAAGCCTCTCTTTCCAGGTTTCATGGCTCCACCTGGCCTTCCCCATCACAGTCAGGCTCCTCATCCTCCCGTTATCAATCACTGTTTCCTCCCTCTCTCTCCTTTTGCCAGCTCTGCTTCTTTACTGCACTCACAGCCACTTTACTCGCCGCTTTTCCTTACTCTTTCCTTTAATTAAGATGCTGTGCTGGGGATAGACTTTCCAAATCCTAAACTTTTTCTTCTCTTGTAATACAGCTTTACTTGACACTGAAATCCTACGCCCCAGCTGAGCTCGTAGGGCCAGACCCACCCTTCCTTTTCAGCCTCTTCCAAGGCAGCGGGCCTTGAAACACCCATCCCCGATTTGCTGAGGAACAACGCCCCAGAGAAGTTCCATTTCTTCCATGAAATCATCCCAGATTTATTGGAGGTCGGCTGCTATGTGTCACATTTTTCTCAACCAGACCCTGTCTCCAACACATGCTTAGATTTATGACTTTGGAAATGGCAGTCCCTTGAACATCATCATGACAATGCTGCCCAAAAATGTGTCGGTTTAGGGTGCATAAACTTCTGCTAGTGCCATCTGTGACCCACTGTCTTCCTCAGTTTTAATCTCTTATAAAACCATTGGAGAATGATTAGCGTAGTACTTCCTGGAATTAGGTGCTCAAAAATACCCACCTTAATTTCATTTTTGCCTCTCCTTTAATATCATCTCCCAAACAAACATTTTCCATGAAGAAATTAAGCGTGACTATTAACCGTTTCCAAACACCAATATCAATGAATATCATACCACAGACATCACCCACGTGGCTAAAACAGTTGGGCTGAAATTTTAAATGGAAATGTCTATCATTCCTTGGGTGAAAAAAATATGGATTGTGGTGCTGACTTTTTTTTTTTTTTTTTTTTTTTTTTTTTTTTTTTTTTTGAGACGGAGTCTTGCTCTGCCACCCAGGCTGGAGTGCAGTGGCCGGCTCTCAGCTCACTGCAAGCTCCGCCTCCCGGGTTCACGCCATTCTCCTGTCTCAGCCTCCCGAGTAGCTGGGACTACAGGCGCCCGCCTCGTCGCCCGGCTAGTTTTTTGTATTTTTTAGTAGAGACGGGGTTTCACCGTATTAGCCAGGATGGTCTCGATCTCCTGACCTCGTGATCCGCCCATCTCGGCCTCCCAAAGTGCTGGGATTACAGGCTTGAGCCACCGCGCCCGGCCAGTGCTGACTTTTTATACACACTTCTCTTAAGAAAAATGCTAAATTCATTAATCTATTAATCACTTCTTCGGTACAGATCCTGTGTGTAATTTATACAATTATAATTGTATAAATGCTGAAATATTTGGCATCTGTTTGTGTTAAGGCAGCAAACAGATACCATGCACTAACTGCACAGAGCCAACTACAGCCCAATTGTACCTGAGAGGTTGTCCAATGTTATTAATTCCTTCATTTAAATATTTACTGAATACCAAAAAGGGATGGGTACTAGGTACTAAGGATATATTTGAGAATATTCACTTCGCTCACAGAGCTTCCAGTTTAAGAGAGAAGCTGATATGAATTAGTAAATCACACGAAGGTACGTTTTAAAAATCGTGATAAAAACGTAAGATTTACCATCTTGGCCATTTTTTTTTTTTTTTTTTTTTTTTTCTTTTTTTCTTTTTTATTATACTTTAAGTTCTAGGGTACATGTGCATAACGTTTATATCATGTATAACTCCCCAATGCAATCCCTCCCTCCTCCCCCCTCCCCATGATAGGCCCCAGTGTGTGATGTTCCCCTTCCCGAGTCCAAGTGATCTCATTGTTCAGTTCCCACCTATGAGTGAGAACATGCGGTGTTTGGTTTTCTCTTCTTGTGATAGTTTGCTAAGAATGATGGTTTCCAGCTGCATCCATGTCCCTACAAAGGACGCAAACTCATCCTTTTTGATGGCTGCATAGTATTCCATGGTGTATATGTGCCACATTTTCTTAATCCAGTCTGTCACAGATGGACATTTGGGTTGATTCCAAGTCTTTGCTATTGTGAAGAGTCATCTTGGCCATTTTTAAATGTACAGTTCAGTATCGTGAACTAAAGTCACGCTGTAGTGCAACAGCTCTCTAACGTTTTCATCTGGCAAAACTGAAACTCGGTGTCTATCAAACAACAGCTCTTCATGTCCCCTCCACCCGCCCCTGGCAACTGCCAGGCACTTCCTGTCTCTACGAGTACTCACTGTATAGAAGGGGAACCACAGAGTATTCGCCTTTTGTGACTGGCTTATTCACTTTGCATAATGTCCTCCATTCTTAACCATGTTGGAATATTTCACTTTGCATAAGGTCCTCAACTCCTAACCGTGTTGTGGAATGGTGACAGGACTTCCTTCTTTCGTGAGGTTGGATAACATCCCATTGTGTGTATCTATCGTACTTTGTTCATCCATTTAGCTTTTAATGGGCATTTGAATTGTGTCTACCTCTGGACTGTTTTCAATGACGCTGTTATAAATACGAGTGTGCAAATATCTTTTGGAGGCCCTGTTTTCAATCCTTTTGGGTATATACCCAGAAGTGCGGTAACCAAATCATATGGTAGTTCTATTTTTAATTTCTCGAGACGCCTCCATGCTGTTTTCCGTATTAGCTGCACCATTTTGCACTCCCATCAACAGGTCACAAGCGTTTCGATCTCTCCACATCCTCACCAACTACTTATTTTCTGTTTCCTATTCTTGTGTTTTTTAGAGTGGCCCCCAATGGATGTGAGATGATACTTCATACATGTATGTAGAGTTTTAGTTGTGGTAAGTTACACAACAAGCGAAAGGTAAACGGTATTAAGAGAACATACAATAGGAGCATGTAGGTCCAGGATACGAGGAAAGGCTTCCCTTGAGAAGTGATCAAGCATCTGAGACCTAAACACCGTGTAAGCATTAACTTGGTAGAAGGCAGAGACCAGTACAGTCAGGAAGTGAGAGGAGCAGGTGTAAACGCCCTGTGGGAGCTCACTCCTCACACCAGGAAGTGGGAGGCCACCAGAGTGGATGGGGTGAGGCGGAGCATTAAGAGAGCAGCGGTAGGCCTCGCAGGGCCTCAGAGGCCAGGTAAATGTCCCCAGGCTTTATCCTGAGGGCAACAGGCCCCAGGGAACAATGACATCAGACTTACATTTGGCAAGATCACTTTGGCTCCAGTAGAGGAATGGATCCAGGCAGATCAGATGCTAAGAACTAGTCATGAGGCTACTGCAATCGTCCATGCAAGAAATGATGCTGCACAAACTAACTGGATGGGATGAAACTGGGTGGAAACAGATATATTTAAGAGGTACTTAGGGGTTAAAGGTTGGGTGCGGTGGCTCACACCTGTAATCCCAGCACTTTGGGAGGCACAGGCGGGTAGACCATGAGGTCAGGAGATGGAGACCATCCTGGCCAACACGGTGAAACCCTGTCTCTACTAAATATATAAAAAATTAGCTGGGCGTGGTGGTGGGTGCCTGTAGTCCCAGCTACTCGGGAGGATGAGGCAGGAGAACGGCGTGAACCCAGGAGGCAGAGCTTGCAGTGAGCAGAGATCACGTCACTGCACTCCAGCCTGGGTGACAGAGCGAGATTCTGTCTCAAAAAAAAAAAAAAAGAGATACTTAGGGGGTAAAAATGACAGGACCTGGATTCATCATAATAAGGGGGGAGAGGACTGAAACTCAAAAAGGACACAAAGGTGAAAGGTTCCCACAATCTTAGACATTAAATAATGTCTAAGAACCTAAGGTTCCCACAATCTTAGACATTAAATAATAATCTTGCTTAGAAATTGTCACTTACATAATAAAGGAATGATTTAGAAGGAACAGACCTAACCTATTTTGAGTGGCACAGATTCTTCTTGCTCAGCTGGTTGCAGTGTGACATAAATATGACCCAAGTCCCAGGTCGTGACCTCTCCCTTCCAACATTCAGGAGAAAATGATTAGCCAAAATTGTGGAAAAATGACTTGAGTCAGATCCACACTTTATAAATCTTGATTTATAAACTCCACTTAAAGCAATTAATAAGCCTGTAGATTAAGAGCTCAGTTGTTCCCAGGTTTTATTTTTAGGGAAAGTCTTGTGTAAAAGCCAAAACCCTTTCAATGATGAGTGACTAAAATAGAAGTTAGGCAGTGCACACCCCAAGTGTGTGGGAGGAACCTGGAGGATCTGGGCTGAGGCTGAGTTTCCTACCTCTTGATCTTGCCTGCACTACATTTAGCTTTGGAGAATGAATCTGCATTTCCAGATGTCTGTTGGTCAAGAGCTGTACCGTCCAACACAGCAGCCACTGGCCAGATGCTACTGAGTCTAGCCTGATTTAGGACGTGTAGTAGTTACAACACACACACTGGACTTAGAGATTTAGTACAAAAAAAAAAAAAAAAAAGAACACAAACTATTTCACTAACCACTCCTTTTTATGTTGACTACATCTCAAAGTGATAATATTTTAGAAATGTTGAGCTACATAAAATATATCAATAAAATGAATTTCTTTTTGCTCTTTTGATGGGGCCACTAGAAAATGTAAAATTATACACAAGTCTCCCATTATATTTCTATTGGACAGCACTGCTCAGGACTATTTGACTCTAAGCCATTTAGAATTGTTGGCTGCCAAGAGAAAGAGGCCTTGCTTAGAAAAGCTCCTATTTCCTTCCCTATTTCAAACGATTAGCTTCTATCCAAGGCTGTCTTCTTTCCCTTGGGTAAAGAAGCTGGGGGAAGGACATACTGAAGGCTACAAAAAGTAGACAAAGTCCCTTCCTACTCCAAGATGACAGATGCATGGTAGGAAAAGGGAACCAACAAACTGTGTTTCTGCTATAGAACAACAATATCCAACAGGCCAGAGATGGCTCTAGCTTCAGGCAGAGCTGGATCCAGGGGTGCGCTCCATGCTGATGGCTCTCAGTTCACCTTTCCTCTGTGCTCAATTCGTCCTCAGCCAGCCACCTTCTGCAGAGGGGCCTAGCCACTCCAGGCTGACACCACCCTCCTATAAGAGACCCAGCAGCAAAAGAGCTTCATCCCCCAATTAGTTTCTGTAAAAAATCCTTGAATTGTCTTTAAGCGATAGTCCAGCCTGGGGCACCATGTGCATTCCTGAATCAATTGTCACGGTCAGTGAGGCACAGCACCCGACTGACTAGCTTGGGTCACAGATCCAGACCCTAGAGGTGGCAAAGAGGTAAAATCAGCACCATTTGAATGCGTGTTCTGAAAAAGGGCAGGGGTGAAGGGAATGGATGGAGGGCGGGCGGAAGATGACAAAATGCCACTGGACCCTGCACAAGAGATGTCTTTGCTGCTGCTGGGCAAGGTGGTTAGGGTTTGCCTTCAGAGCACAGTGGAAAGCATTCTGCACATTTAAATACATCCGTCTTTCAGTTTCCATCCTGCATTGAAATCAGGTTTCAATCACTAAGAAAGTATTGTGACCTGAAGTACACATTTGAGCACAGACACAAGCAACCTAGATTTCTCTTTCCTGTCTTCAGCCAAAGGAATGCCAACACTTAGGACAGCTGGTAATCACAGTTCAGAAAGCACCCAGTTTACTCAGTGGATGCCTCGATGTGTTGTGCTGCCGACGTAAGCAATAGTCACTGAAAATCTCACCTACTTTAAGTCTGTTCAGTATTTTGGGCCTCTCAGATATTGTCCACAATAGCTTTCGCATCATCATTTACATAAAACAGAAACATCTTGGTACATGCTTACTAGCATGCTATGCTTCTCTCTTCTCTAACCTACCGTGGTCATGTTTTCTTGCAGAACTGGACTTGGTGGCCTTTCTCTGGCATTTTTATACCTTTTAAATAGGATAAACCTGAGGATCCCTGCCATCTCTGGGTTGGAGAACTGTGATGATGATGATCTCCAGCCATCAGACAAGGCCACCTCCCTCTGCAGATGTTGGAGGAGAAAACCCCTGTGCAGAATCTTAACAAGAGTGGCCCACATACACATTTCCACATGTTTCAAGAAAGGAAAAGTTCAAAACCACATCAAACGTACACTGTGACCACTAAGCATAAATATTACAAACAAGCAAAATCAGCATGTAATGTGTCCTTTAATTTGCTGACAGATATTTTAAAAATTAACATCAGAATGAATGACAAATGCCAACACCACAACAAAACCTCTGAAGAAAAAAAACACCCACTCACAATCAAAGCCGCCTGGCCTCTAATTAGCACACAGCATCCTTGAAATGAGAGGCCAGAAAGAAAATAAACTGCCACAATGGAGGAAATTGTATATGGGGGAAGGGAGGACAAGGACTGAAGAAATGAAGGCTTTCCATAATGAACGTAAAAAATCAATCCTGTTGTTTGAAACCTGCTTTACTTTAAAAAAGACTGGGCTCATGGACAGAAAACTGCAGCTCAAACATAAAGTCTGCTTATTCCTTCTAACTCAACATTCATATTTTAAAAATTCGATTGCATTGCAGGGTAAGTCACTTCAGATAAAATGTATTAAAAAGCAAAATGTTAAGGAGAATTGAGCACCATTTCTCAGACACCTGGTTCGTCGTCACTGTAGCTGCTTTCCATAGTCACGAAGTGAGAGACCCAGCCTGGAGTCCAACTGACTCCAGAGGAATCCCAGCCACTCCATTCCCTGCCTGGCCGAGAGACTGATCCTTTCTCGCTAAGCCTCAGTTTCCTCATGTGGTTGCAGATTACTGAATGAGGTGACGCTTACTTCATTACACATGTCATTGCATATATTAAACATATTTTCATGAATATGTTTTGCCTGGTATGTAGTAATTGTGATATGGAAGGGAAGTGCTAGGAAGGGAAGGGCGTGATCCCATTAAATGATGCAGAAGGGGGGAAGGGCATGGTCCCTGGCTAGGGCTCCACCCCCAGGCCTGTGTCCAGGGACCTAGGTGAGGACAGGCATTTTTGTTTTCCTGCCCACATGTTGTATTTTCCAAGACCACCCTGACCTGCCACCCTCCCATCCTGTGCCTATTAAAAAACCAAGACCCTAGCAGGCAGACACACTGGTGGCTGGACGTCGAGAGGAACACATCAGCAGAGGAACACTGGGCTGCTGGATGTCTAGAGGAATGCACGGACAGGCACCAGCGCACCGTCAGGCCACCTATCACCAGAATGACACACAGTTTGGCCGGAGCCGTTGGAGGACAAGCCGGGCTGCCAAGCAGCTCAACTCCAGGGAAAAACCAACTCCCTTCTGGCTCCCCCATCTGCTGAGAGCTACCTCCATTCAACAACATCTTGCACTCATTCTCCAAGCCCACCTGTGATCCGATTCTTCCGGTACACCCAAGGCAAGAGTCTGGGATACACAAAGCCCGCTGTCCTTGTGACAAAGCAGAGAGTCTCATTGAGTTGGTTAACACAAGCAGCCTATAGACAGCTAAACTAAAAGAGCACCCTGTAACACATGACCACTGGAGTTCAGGAGCTGTAAACACTCACCCCTAGACACTGCAGTGGGGTCGGAGCCCCACAGCCTGCCCGTCTGTACGCTCCCCTAGAGGTCTGAGCAGTGGGGCACTGAAGCAGCGAACCACACCCCTGCCACACGCCCTGCCAGGGGGACGAGAGAACTTTTCTCATTTCAATTGTTCAATAAACATTACCTACTGTCACTGACATGTCTTATTTTCTTTAATTTCCCTATTAAACCCTAAGATAGAATATTATCCCCTTCATATACCTGAAAAACAAGCTCAGAAATAGCGCAAGTATGGATATTACAGATAACAGACTTAGCTTCCTAAATGTCTTAGGCATTAGCTTAATTTAGTTCAAATCCTACTTTCACAGTTACAATTTGCACTGAATAGGAAAGAAATCGGATTCGGGTCACTTTAATCCAGGAGGATTCCGGAGAACCCAGAGGCAATTAGGATAATGGGAGTTATGTTCCCATCACTGCCTGTGGAAAGAATCTGAAACCACTTTAAGGAGCTTCCAACTTAAAAAAATATACTTTCTCCTTTGTTTTTAACCAGAAGGAGAAAAACAGAAACAAGTTGGCATTATATGTAACAATGACAAAAGTCATTTTCTGACAGAACTGTTGTCTGATGGACCCTGAGTATTCTGATTTTAGAACCCAAATATTTACAGGCTGTGAGAACTCACCTAGCTAGCACTGCCCAACTGAATGTTTCTGATTTTTCTTTTTATTACCAATGAAGAGGGTTTTTTTTTTTTGGTTGTTTTTGTTATAGTTTTGTTTTTGGTTTTAGGGCTTCCCTCAGAAAGGGACTGGTGTTGGGAGCCTTCTAGGAAGGAAATGCACACAGATGGGGGACCCTGGGGTGCAGGCGACAACAGTCACAGGTGCAGCAGAAGCCAGGAAGTCGGTGGCGTCTTAACTTCGCTCATCGTGCTTTGCATTCAGATGAGGACGTCATCCACAAACACTGTGTTACTTCTTGCAAACGAGTCTCACTATTCCACAAAACGTACGAGTTTAAAAGCCAGAATGTAAATTGGACGTCAATGAATAACTGGGCCAATTTCAATACTCAAGAAAACTGTACAGAAAGATGTCCCGATGTTATTTCAAACCAAAAGGCGAGTCTCTGCCGATGAGAATTCCTCCGGGACGAGGCTGACCGCTCCTCACCAGCCATGCCACGGGCTTCGGAAACTTGAGGAAAACTGGACCGAGTCTATTCAATATTGTATTAAAGATTAATTCCAGTAAGTGTAAGACATGCTTATTAGTTGTTTTCTGAAATGTTACTAAAAAACTAATAATTCCAATGCTAAAGTAATTTTTACCAGCTCCTTAACCAATCTGTAACTTTGAGTATAATACAACAGTTTAAACATGCTAAAGCCCTAAGCTTGTTTTTAAAAAGCGTTTCTTTCCTGGGCTGAGGCAGCTAAGGGAACATCCCAACACCCGCACCTGGGTGAAGAGAGGTTTCCTTGGCAAGGGCTGCCCACAAGGCCAGGCAGCACACGGGAAATTCTCACTGAGCGCCCCACCTGGGGTGGGCTTCGAGGCTGGCTTCATACAGTGTCTCAACAATCGCAGAGAGACTTTCGGAGTCCTTTACTTGTCAAATAAAAAATAATCAAACAATAAAAAAGAGGCTTTTGTTTTTGTTTGCCGTTTTGTCTTCCTAGTCCATCTTCCAGGCCCTAGGAGGATTCTGGGGGTGATTTTCCTCCTGTGCCTGAACCATTCCCAGCATCACAACAGCAGCCACGTGGCTCAGCCGGGAAAGCCAGTGCTTTCATGGATTTGTTTTAGGAGCAAACTCGTTGCTATCCTAGAAGCCCCCAGCAAGTGTCTCCCTGTGTCTCCTTCAGGCTTCCTGACCCGCTCACTGCGGCAGCAGGGACAGAATGAAGCTTTCCCCTGGACTTACGGATGGAAGTCACATCAGTGAATACACACTGGGCACCCTTAGGAAAGGGTGAAGGAGGATGGATGTGGGACAACCAAACATGCCCCACACCACAGACCTTCACCTGAAAACAGGTCTTCTTCCTGACCCTCAGGTGGACTCCTCCACTTAAGCTTCCATCCTCCAGAGACATCCTGGAATGGGAGCTGAGCAAAGATGGCCGCCTACCTGACATCACCCCAACTTCTCAGCTTACCTCCTAGAGCACGTACAACTGCGAAACTAACATCAGTCTTTGCAAGTTTCATGTGGAATATACCTAGGCCTGCTATAAATCCAGGGGAGATGATTGGGGAAGATGAAGAATTAATCACTGATTCACTGAGGGCAAACCATTCCTCCCTCTGTTTACTTTTGGTTCACTGGGGTTTGCATTGTGCGTACAGAAGTGTGTACATAAAACTCAAAAGTAAACCCATTCCTGTGTTAGAATGAAAAAAAAAAAAAAGCCTGTCCTATTCCAGAAACTGGCTGGAGTCAGGAGCTTGGCACTGCAGGCAGAGTTGCAGATTGTATGCTTTGAAGTCAAAAAGTTTTTTCCCCTCTCTTACTAGCAATGAAAAGAACTTTAAGGGAAACGCAGCAAAAGTTAGTTAGGAGAATTTTTCCACGATGAACAATTTCATATCTTGTGGTGTAATTCCCTATTTTGAAAGCTAGCTGCTCTGAAGGCGGTCACCATCACCAGCTGGCCATCTTATACAACCACTTAACATAAGCAATCACTCAGCTGTATCTTCAGTGTACCACCTTCTCCTGTAACACCCAGCAAGAGCTAAAACATTCTAATAGAGTCATATTTTAAGCGTTTTAAAGCAGTGGTTCTCAAACTTTAAAGGGAAGAATCACCTGGAGATTTACTAAAGCCAAGATGCTGGGGCTCCACACCCAGAGTTTGCAATTCACTATGTGTGTCTGTGTACATGTGTGTCAGTGTGTGTGCACTGTCTCTGTGTGTGTGTCTATGTGTGTGTCTGTGTGTGTCTATGTGTCTGTGTGTGTGCATGTGTGTCTGTGAGTCTGTGTGTCTGTGTATATGTGTGTCTGTGTGTGTGCATGTGTCTGTGTGTGAGTCTGTGTGTCTGTGTATATGTGTGTCCGTGTGTGTGTGCATGTGTGCCTGTGAGTCTGTGTGTCTGTGTATATGTGTGTGCATGTGTGTCTCTGTGTGTGTCTGTGTATATGTGTATCTGTGTGCATGTGTCTCTGTGTGGGTGTATATGTGTGTCTGCGTGTCTGTGTGTGTCGGTGTATATGTGTCTGTGTCTGTATATGTGTGCCTGTGTGTGTCTGTCTGTGTGAATCTGTGTGTGAGTCTGTGTATATGTGTGCGTGTATGTGTGTGTATGTGTGTGTATGTGTGTGTGTATGTGTGTATATGTGTGTGTGTATGTGTGTATATGTGTGTGTGTATGTCTGTATATGTGTGTGTGTTTGTATGTGTGTCTGTGTCTGTGCATCTGTGTGTGTGTGCATGTATGTCTCTGTGTGTGTATGTGATTGCCTGCACATATTTTTGTGTCTGTGTATATGTGCATCTGTGTGTGTGTGTATGTCTGTGTGTATGCGCACATGTCTCTGTGTATGTGATTGCCTGCACATATTTTTGTGTGCGTCTGTGTGTGTGTGTGTGTATATGTGCATCTCTGTGTATGTGTATGTATGTCTCTGTGTATGTGATTGCCTGCACATATTTTTGTGTGTCTGTGTATATGTGCATCTGTGTGTGTGTGTGTGCATGTATGTCTCTGTGTGTGTATGTGACTGCCTGTACATATTTTTGGGGTGTGGGGGTTGTCATTTTGACAAGCAACCCAGATGATTTGGATGTAGATGGTCAATAGACCTTACTGAAAAACATCCCATTTAGAACCTATAAAATGTTAAAATTCTTTGGCTAAAAGAATTTGAAATTTAAATCACAGCAATATTCTTATTGATGAAGGTTCAAAAACAGTTCATCACTCCAGGAAAAAGAAGAGCATGCATGTTTTAGATTTCCCACTAGCCTATTACATCTTCATCACAATCCTCTAAAGTAATCAGGGTGGGTGGCATTATTCTGACTTTGCTGATTAGGAGATTAATGCAAGTAAAATGATTTGCCAGTGGTTACATAACTTATCATAGCTGGGGCATGAATGCAGCCAGGTCTCCGGACGTTTGAACAGAGGTCAAGTAAGATGGTGTTCCCTCCAGCACCACTAAAGTTAGAGGTGTTGGGAAAAGCATGAAGAAAACAGAAACACATTTCCTGACCTGGTCTACGATTAAGTTTCCCTCATCTTTCCAACTCAAAGCTCTACTTCAGCAGGCAACTTTGGGGCAGGCGGCGAGCTAAGGGATTTTGTCATTTTCCACCTTTAAGTATTTGCTTTGGGGACCCATATTCTATCTAATGGTTATGCTATGAGGGAAAGAAAAGCACCTGGTCCCCTACGGAAAAACATCATCACGTATTTTCCATAGCTAAGGACTGGCGTTCTCCAGGACAGACACAACCCAAGTTTTTAATTTACTATAAATCCAAGCTTCAAAAGAGAAAAGGGAAAAAACAGGGTGCCCCTTAAAATCCCACAAATGTGGTGTATTTTCAGGAGGGGAAGGATGCAGATGACTTCTTTGATTTCAGAAACTTCCACTGGGACTTCCTGACATGTTGTCTGGCTGGGTTTCACATAGCATATCATGAGGTGATTTAGGGAAGATAAAGAGTCTTTGATAGTATAGAATAACTCAGTTCTATAGCTCTTCCTTTCCTTTGCCCTCAAGGGAAAGCCCGCATTCTCCCTCGTGACAAAAACTCCAAATATAATGGACAAGACAAAGACATATTTAATCAAATTAGTTTAGGAAAACCCCGGCAGAAACAATGCATCTTTTCAATGGCTGAAGATGTTATGAATAGAATGTTCTGTGTGTCAAATCTGGTTCTGGCTTCTGAGTGAGAAATGCCGTTTGCTATTAGGCACTAGGTTAATTCTAGAACTTCACATAACCAGGTTCACTTGCCCAAAACCTACTGTTTAGTGAACCGTAAAAAATGGTTTATAAAAATCACTAGAAGCATTCTTCAAATAGTCATTTTAAAAAGTGGCCTTTTCCTGGAATACCCTTTACTCCTAAGCATTTACCAACCTAGATCCCCAGGAATGAACAGGGCGTGGGCACGTAATTCCCCAAAAGAGCCAATTCCTTTTACTGACTGCACCTGAACCCAGTTCCTATGTCTTTTTATGACAGCATATAAGTCCTCCTGAGCCAGCAGGAAGGCTTTCTGAGACTTCAGGCTAGTCTTAGCCACTCTCCACCCAAGCAATCCTTCAAAAGCGCTTAAAACGATGTTTTGTAATACTTCCCTGCCATGTTTCAAAGAATGAACAAACCGCTGAGTCAAAAAACACAGTGGCAGACTGCAGGTGAAACAGTACAAAGGTTGGCTGTGCCACTAAAGTTACACATGGTTTCCTGGCCCCCTTTACCCACTTGGAGCCCCCTGCCCTGGAGGTAAACTAGAGATGACACATGGTTCTTTAGACTCAGACAGCAGAGTACCTACTCGGAAGTCCGGCCACTAGAGAACCACACTAATCCTCTCATTTACTGCCTAATGAAAACCTCAGTTTCACACAGCTATCCTCTATTTCACATCGTTATCATTTGCTTCATGGGAACCAACCAATCAAGTCATTAAAATGACATGTTACAAATAAAAATAAGCTTTTACAGAGAAGTGAAATGTGGTTCAATATGGTCACTTCTTTGCTTCTGGATGGTAGAAACAGCTCACTAAATGTCTGCTGGAAGAGTCCTTAAATATGTGAATGTCACCATTAATCTGAGCCTTCTAACCATACAGACCATCATGCTTGTGTGACCGGCACAGTGAAAATGTCGGCACCTTAGTAGCTGCATGAGCAGCCTGGTCCTTCTGCAGTTGGAAAGTAGGTATCTCGATGGGAATGGGAGGTGGCAAGCAGCCTAACTTATGCACATTTGGAGTTACCGGAGTACACATGGCTCCCCGGCACAGCTCTCTGTCTAGGGCACAGGAGGGGCTTTCAAAGGAATGGGCTTTTTCTGTCAGTCACACGCCAAGAGATCCCGTCCTGTCAGCTGTCACTCTCTAATTTAGAGCACTGTCTATGGCCATCGGCCGAGGCCCCATCTATTGTCCAGCACCATAAAATTCCCCAAATGAAATATTCATCACAGCAGATCCATCCTGAATGAAAAGGAAGAGAACACAAAGCAGATATTCTAAGCACCAATGCCTTACCAAAGGATCGTTGTCTTGTAGTGGATACTTTTCTTGGTTTGCTTTTTGTGGGGATCAATCACATTGCTTTAAAATAGAACTGATTGATTTAAACACAAAATACCTTTGTTGGAACATGGTCATTTTGCTACACAACAATCTTCTGGGTTCACTGAATGCCTTCTAATTTCCTCTACTGTCTGGATTTGGAAAAAAACTGAAAAGCATGTTGTATGTTTGTCCTCTTTCCTTACAGAAAGCAAAGATGCACGAGACGACATGCAAGCCCACTCCCATAGGACAGGTCCGTCCCGTTCAGCACCCACACTCAGTGGAGGTCTCAGACGACGTGAGCTATGAGCTGACAGTGCTATCAGGTGAAATGGCAAATAATGCTACCCTGGGCTATCTCACAAGAAACAGCTGCTAGACATGGTCCACACTTGGGTGGACCCAGGAGGTTTTGTTCATGTCAACAGAGTAAGTAAGGCAGAGATAGGACCCAGGTGTACCATGCACAGGCCTAGCCCTGGAGTATGTATCCTGGGGCAGGAACACCAATGAAAGCTTGACCCACAGTTCCCTTCCCATTCTGGGCTCTGTGCCCCGGCACAAGCGTCCTGCAAATGTGGGTGGGAACACCGGTGCAAACATCATCTACTCAGTGCACATCCTTGCAAACAGCTGCCCCGTTGGCCCAGGGGTGTACACACTGGCCTGGATATGGAGAGAGGACCAGGCAGGCCTGGGCAGTGGGCCTTTGGCTGTTTAGGAAGGAAGCAAGGGGTCCTGGGAGCCCAGAGAATAGGTTACAAGTGGGAAGACCGACTCTGTGCATCACAGCTTTTCACTCCGTGCCGAGGAACACACCCAGCCACAGAGGGCCAGAGCAGAGGCCCCTAAAGTGCAGGGCCCAGCAGCCTCTTGGGGTCTAAGGGCAGTGCTGGATGTGGGCCACCCCAGGGTGGGGTCTGTGGGGTGGGCTTGGAGACCTGGGCCTGCACAGCTTCCTTGGTAAACTGAGGAGGTGTGGACCACAGGATTGTCAGCTCATTCCTCTCCACACCCGATACTGTGGGATTATAGGATACAGTTTGTCACTGTTGATGGCTCAATCTCATGCACTGGACAAAGATCATATGAAAGAAAAAATAAAAAACATTAAAATGAGTGTAAAGGTCTTTAATCTCAGCCTCTCTAGTTCAAAGAGATGAACAACGAGAGATTCTGGTTTATCCATGATCTGGTTCATAAAGCTGTTAGATTCATCTCTCACAGGTGACCCAGCAAAGTATAACAACAAGCCAGAGTACAACATCAAAACTGTAATTGACATAATCACTGGATTAGGAACCAGTCAAAATAGCTCCAGTTTTCAAACTGTACATATTGGTACTGTGTGTAATTAACATATAATTCATTATGGAAATGTGGGCATGCCAATAAGCCAGAGGATTTAAGTTGACAGTTTTTGTAACACCTGAAACCTCAAATGCCATTTCTGTGGACTGGAAGACCTCTTCCAGGTGCTTTGGTTTGGTTTCTCTCCTGATAGATTCTGATGGAAGCAAGTAGGACCAGCCTCTCCTGAAGCTCATCGTGGTTGTAACACACACAGCGCCTGCTCACCCACCCATGGAGAAACACTGCTGTCACAAGACACAGAAGGCACACTCCCAATCAGGAGTACTTACCTGTCCTCTCATATCTGGAGCAATGGGAATGGTGGGCCAGATGGTGGAGTAGATGCCAAAAAACACCAGCCAGGTCAGCATGCTTCCCCAGACAGCCAGATGACTGAACTGCAGAGGGAAACAGACACTCAGACAGGCTTCTCGACGGGCCTGGCAGGTTCACTCCAACTCCACTTGCTGCAGAATTCTTGCATCCAAGCTGCCTTTCCTTATGGAAAGATGTTGATGACTCACCAGTTAATGGGAAGTTCAATCTTTCTAATTCCCATGTCTCAGAATGTTTAAACAATGAATTCAAGTAATGAATGGCCCCAAAGTACCCTGAAGATAAAGGTGCTTTTGCTGTCACAGGTGACCTTATTCTAAGATTTCTCCCATAGTGACAGTGGGCCACTCTCAGTTCATAGCAAGTGTTTGCTCCAACCTGTGGCTGTCTTACAATAAGGACTCATTAATCTGGCAACAGAGTGGCTGAACAGAAAAAATAAATAAGATGCTTTTATTTATCAAGACTTTGATCGTTCCGTTCCTTTAGTCAAGTTTTTTAATTTTTAAATCTGAAATGGATGTTGCCTCTTAATAATGCCCCTTGAAGCACCTACTGAGTTGTTCATTTTTTCTTCTTTGTCCTCTTAATATGGTGATCCTTGACTTCTCTCTTCACACCCCACAATCTAATCCATGTGCAAGCTCTGTTAGCTTTTAGAAAGATACAATGAATCCAGACTCGCACCACTTCTCACTACCTCCTCCTCTAACATCCTAAGCAGCAAAGGCATCATCACCTCTAACCAGGATTAACTGCCACTGTCTCTAGGGGATTCCCAATTCCTCATTGACCTCCCACCTCATCCCCATTTTTCTTAGCAGAGCATTTAAACAGCAGCCAGGTCATGACACTTTGTGAGAGACACACATGAAGCTTTGGTTATAATCTTTAAATGCTGGAAATAAGCAAAATGTCTAAAATAAGAGAGTGATGAAATAAATGATGGAACGTCTCTAAAACGGAACATTCTTTAATCAAGGAAAATAACTTTGTTGAATTGTATTTTAAGGCACAGAAAATGTGCCTAATATATATTTAAATTAAAAGGGATTACGAAGTCTTATGTTTTATAATGTATCATCTTATTAAAAAATACACACACATGCAGACACAGAACAAAGTCTGGAAGGTTCCACAGGAAAGCATTAACAGTGACTGTCCCTTGGTGGTAAAACTATGGACATTGTTTTTTTGTCTTTCTATATTTTCCATATACGTGTGTGTATATATGGTTTTTGTTTTTACAATGAGCATGTACATTTGAAATGAGATGAGTGTTAATAGTTTAGAGCTGTATTATGTGCCAAGCAAATGAATCACCAAGAGACTTTGGATTACAAATTTACCCTGATAAAGATCAAACCACAATTTTTACATAGAAAATCTGAAAGAAGATAGCCAGATATTGCTTATTGTTTCCCCAAGGCTTAAAAAGAAACCATAGCATGAAATATATCTATACTGAACAGAGAAACAATTCTAGAGAAATCTTACTTTAGTCCAAGCTGTGGTCTCCAAGCCAGCTTTCAGACAAACAGTAACGACAACATACTGTGAAAACAAAAAGCAGTTTGGAAAAACATTATTCTCAATGAGTTGCTTTCACTTTCTGTGAGAAATCCCATCTCCCCACTCCAGAGCTAGTTTCCCCAAGGCAGCTCTGGTTTGAAAGTATGAGCCATGTCAGGAGCTAATCCTCTAGGGGTTATTTTCAGGGAACATACAGGCAGATTCACTTCCAGAAGAGCTTTCATTCTAGTAACAGTCTTTCTCATAAATAATAGTTTTGCCCTTTTCTTAGCTTGGGAGAAATTGCCTTCCTGAGTGTTGTTTTCCTTTGCAGGCAGGTGTAAAATGGTCGTTTGAAGAATGGGGAAATCTGTTAACCACCTGTCCAGAAACCTTGACGCTGCATAACCTTCAGAAATGATGACGTAAGCATTTCACAGATATTCTGAACTTTGAAGGATATACAAAATACATTTTGAAGATTTGAAATAAATAATAATAACGAGGATGGCTCTTTTTAAGCGTTTAGAGAAGTGCAAGCCACACAAAAGCTGTTTAAGAATGGCTTAATAAACAGAGATAAACTTACTGTGTAAACAATATTTCCAACAAATAAATAGTCGGTGGCATGACCACTGGTCAACACAGTATCTGAAAAACAAAGAAGTTACTATTAACATCCAACGAGCCGAGCATGGCCACCTATTTAATTTGGAGCATTAAACAGGGAACTTTAAGAACATCTATCAACTCACAGAATATTTCAAAATCCCATCTTGTGATTCTAATGCCTACTTCTCTTCCTCATGAACTTTTTCATCTTATATTCTCTCCAAATGAAGCAAATAAAGTCAAGCTTCCAACAAGCCAACCAACCAAATGCTTGATCTGCATTGAAATTTACATTTTTATAAACATTAAAATTTATCTTTGTCCAGTTTGTTTTAAAAAAGGAATAAGAATATATTTATCTATTTTTATTAAGTGCCACCCATGTTGAGGCTTTTTCCAGGTGTTCCCTTACGATTCATGTTTAATTTTTGCTAAATGGGAATTATGGACCAATAAAAAGATAACTACATGCATATTAAACCAATTCATAATGACAACTTGGAAAGAATCTTGGGGGTAGTTACTACTCATGTTCTCATTTGCAACTGTATGAGCTTCCAGAGCCTATCACCTGGGGGAACGCAAGCACTCCAATCACAGGAGTTAAGAAAATACATGTATGAGCTTCCAGAGCCTATCACCTGGGGGAACGCAAGCACTCCAACCACAGGAGTTTAGAAAATACAAGGATTTGAAGCTTCCGTTTTCCTATATTTTCCTTTTTTTTTTTTTTCCTTCTCAATGATGGCTATGACAATGTCTGTAACAACGGATGCTAATAGAGTTGCTTCATCATCTCCACTACACCTGCATAGAGAAGTCTGTTTTTAATCCTAAGTGGTCAGAGCCTATCTTAACATCAGGCTTAGTTTCCTTGGACGACACTGCCAATCTTCCTTTATTCTTAATTCTTTCAACTTCTTTCAACTTTTCTTTTAGATTTGGGGGTGTGTGCGCAGGTTTGTTACAAAGGTATATGTGATACTGAGGTCTGGAGCACAAATGACTCCGACACCAAGGTAGTGAGCACAGTACCCAGTAGGTAGTTGTTTTTTTTTTGTTTTTGTTTTTTTGTTTTTTTTTTGAGACAGAGTCTCAGTCTGTCACCCAGGCTGGAGTGTAATGGCGCAATCTCGGCTCACTGCAACCTCCGCCTCCCGGATTCAAGCAGTTCTCTGCCTCAGCCTCCCAAGTAGCTGGGATAACAGGTGCCTGCTATCATGCCCGGCTAATTTTTGTATTTTTAGTAGAGATGGGGTTTCACCATCTTAACCAGGCTGGTCTTGAACTCCTGATCTCATGATCCACCTGCCTCAGCCTCCCAAAGTGCTGGGATTACAGGCGTGAGCCACTGCGCCTGGCCTCCCAATGGGTAGTTTTTCAAGCCTTTCCTCCCTCCCTCTCTTGTCAAGTTCTCTGGCGTCTATTGTTCTCTTCCTTACGTTCATGTGTACCCAATGCTGAGTTCCGACTTACAAGACACAACATGTGGCATTGGGTTTTATTATTTTTTTATACTCAGTCCTGGTCTGTGGCCCATCGGCTGGGTAGATAAGGATGTTTATGTTCAAATTTCCAATAAGTAGCTGCTATACATACATATCTGGGCTCGCTGAATTACCCAAAGCTTGTTGAACAATCCCACTCTTATTAGAGAATCAATATCTATTTTTTTTCCTAAAACAGCATAATGATGGAGTCATAAGTGGAACTGGGGAAGCATGGGTCCCTGAACCAAGCCCTTGGGCACACACAGTCTCCTGATTCCAGCCAGGTAAATTTGTGGATAAGGGAGGATGAACCAGGAAGGCAACATGACAGGCTGCACTAAATGGAGGGCCTGCTGCTAGGTAAAGTGAGAGTCATAACAGAAGAACAGAAGAATGGCCACTGACTTAAAAAGGAATGGTCTCAAAGCTCAGGGGAGATGGGGCAAGGACAGACTGGAGCTTAGGCAAGACTTCATTAAAAGGAAAGGAATGGAGCAAGTTAAAAGAGTAAGAGAAAGGCTAAATTAATCCCAAGAAGGCAGCACACTGATGTATTAGCAAATAGTTACTCAAAACTGTAGGGGTTCATTTTTCAGGAACTGGCCTTAAGACTGTTTTACTCACAAGTGCAACACTTTTAAATGCTGCCTCAGTGAAGAAATACTTCAGTTTAGTATAGAGACCATCTCTTTGATTCTAACACAGATTATAGCCTTGAAACAAATAACATTCTTCTTTTATGTACTCAACAAATATTTACTTACAGCCTATTTTATGCCAGGCACTATTATGAGAACTGGAAAGAGAAGGTCTCTGTCTTTATATGGAGACAGGACATAAATCCTTGAACAGATACACAATAAAATGTCAGGTGTAATAAGTGCTATGAAGAAATACATTAGCTGCTGAGAGAAGTGGCTCACGCCTGTAATCCCAGCAATTTGGAAGGTGGAGACGGGTGGATCACCTGAGGTCAGGAGTTCAAGACCAGCCTGGCCAACATGGTGAAACCCTATCTCTACTAAAAATATAAAAATTAACTGGGTGTGGTGGCAGGTGCCTGAATTGCCAGCTACTCAGGAGGCTGAGGCATGAGAATCACTTCCACCCAGGAGGTGGAGGTTGCAGTGAGTAATCATGCCACTGCACTGCAGCCTGGGCAACAGAGTGAGACTCTGCCTCAGAAAAAAAAGAAAAAAAAAAAAGGAAAAGAAAAGAAATATATCAGTTGAGTGTGGTGGTGCTCGCCTGTGGTCCCAGCTACTTGGGAGGCATGAGGTGGGAGGACTGCTTGAGCTCTGGAGTTTGAGGCTGCAGTGAGCCATGACTGCAACAGTGCACTCCAGCCTGGGTGACAGTGTAAGACCCTGTCTTAATAAAAAATAAGAATAAAACACAGGAGATATAAGGTAGAGTAATAGCATACACGGTGACAGGGTTTGCTATCTTAGATAGGGAGCTCTGGAAGAATCTTTCTGAGGAGGTGACATTTGAGCAGATCTGAATGGTATGAGGGAGAGAGTTAAATGGGCATCTACAGGGTGAGTGTTCCAGGCAGAGAAGAGAAACTGCAGAGTCTCAATACACTTGATGAGCTCAAGGATCATTACAAAGACGGGGGGCTGCAGGCACTGGGAGAAGGAAAAGGAGAATACAGACAGTCAGAGGGGCAGACAAATGCGGACCACAACAAAGAGCTTGGATTTCTTTGTTAATTGTGTTAGGTAATCACTGGAAGGTTCAGAGCTGGGAATGAAATGGAATAAGTTATGTTCTTAAAGGAATAGTCCAGCTTTTATGGGAGAATGGACCATAGATAACCATAAATGGGATAATAATAAATGCAAAGCCAGCTTAGAAATGATTGTTGCAGTCTATCCAAGAGGATACTAGTCGTGTTATAACTGTGCAGCCCAATATGGTAATCAACAGCTGCATTTAGTTGTTTACAATTAAATTAATTAAAATAAAATACAATAAAAAATTCATTCCTACCTGGGGCTAGGGAGGAAGGGGAGAATGAGGAGTTACTGCTTAATGAGCACAGAGTTTCAGTTTGGGGTGATGAAAATTTTTGGAAAAACAGTGGTGATGGTTGCATAACATTCTGTAATTAATGTCTCTGAATTGTATGCTTAAAACGGTTAAAATGGCACAGCTGATGTTTTTACCACAATAAAAATTTTAAAAAATGGATCATAGAAACTATAAAATCATTTCTAATTGATGTAAATTTAAGGGGTGCAAGTGCAATTTTGTTACATGGATATATTGGACTGAAGTCTAGGCTTTTAGTGTCTCCATCACCTGAACAACGTGCATTGTACCTATTAAAGAATTTCTCGTCACCTTTTCCCTTCCCACCCTCTCACCCTTCTGAGTCTCCAGTGTCTATCATGCCACATGTCATGTCCATGTGTACACATTACTTAACTACCACTTATAAGTGAGACCATGCAGTATTTGACTTTTTGTTTTTGAGTTGTAAAACTATAAAACTCTTATGATAAAACATAGCGATGAATCTTTATGACCTTGGATCTGGCAATGGTTTCTCAGATATGGCACCAAAAGCACAGTGAGGAAAGAAAAACGTAGATGAACTGGACTTCTTTAAAATTGGAGACTTCTGTGCTTCAAAAGACAACACCAAGAAAATAAAAAGACAGCACGATAAATGGAAAAAAGTACTTGCAAATTATGTACTGAAACTTGCATCCAAAACACACAGAGAGCTCTTACAACTCAACAGGAGAAAGCCCCCCCCAAAAAAAAAATTTTAAAAATAGGCAAAGGATCTGAATAGACAGTTTTGCAAAGAAGGTATCAAAATGGCCAGTAACTGCATGAAGAACAGCTCAACATCATTAGCCATCAAGGAAATATAAAATCAAAACCACGATGAGATACCGCTTAACACCCACCAGGGTGCCTACGAGAAAACAGACAATAACAAGATGTGGAGAAATTAGATCTTTCACACAGTGCTGGTGGGGAAGTAAAACGGTGCAAACCTGGAAAACCGTGAGGCAGTTTCTCAAAGGGTTATGCATAGTTACCATGTGACCTAGCCATTCTACTCCTAGGTACACACCCAAGAGAAATGAAAACATATGAATGAAACCCACAAAACTTTGTACCTAAATGCCATAGCACCATTATTATAACTATTCATAATAGCTTAAAATAATGAACAGCATTATTCCTTATTCAGAATAGCCTATTTATAACCCAAATGTCCATCAACTGGGAATTGGTAAGTAAAATGTGGTATATCAATATGATAGAACACTTTTGCAATAAAAAAGAATGAAGTACTGATACATGCTACAACGTGGGTGAACCTTGAAAGCTTTGTGCCAGGTGAAGAAGCCAGACACCAAAGGCCACATATTCCATCTCTATGAAATATCCAGAAGTGGGCACATCTACAGAGACAGACAGCAGATCAGTGGTTTCCAGGTACTGGAGGTGCTTGGGAGAAACAGAGAGTGACTTATTTTTATTTTTTGAGATGGAGTCTCAAAAAATACTCTGTCGCCTAGGCTGGAGTGCAATGGCTTGATCTTGGCTCACTGCAATCTCCACCTCCCAGGTCAAGCGACTCTCTTGCCTCAGCCTCCCAAGGAGCTGGGATTATGGGCGTGTGCTACCACGTGTATTTTTAGTAGAGATGAGGTTTCACCATGTTGGTCACGCTGGTCTTGAACTCCTGACGACAGGTGATTCAACCGCCTTAGCCTCCCAAAGTGCTGGGATTACAGGCGTGAGCCACTGTGCCCGGCCAGGAGTGATTCTTAATGAATATAAGCCTTCTTTAGGGAGTGATAAAAATGTTCTATAATGTTTTGTTGTAACGGCTGTACAATTCTGTGAATATGTTAAAAACCGTAGTATTGCATGCTTTAAATGATTAGATGGTATGTAAGTTATAGCTCAATAAAACTGCTGTAAAAACTTCCGTTCCTCAGTCATTTTAAATACACAACAGCCACTTGTGGCTAATGGCTACTGTATTGGGCAGTACAGCTACAGAACATTTCCATCCTCACAGAAAGTTCTATTGAACAATGCAGGCCCCGAGTAGCTCGGACAGAAGCCACTTGGAAATATTTTGAAGGTGGAAATGACAGCATTTGGCCAGGCACAGTGGCCCACACCTGCAATCCCAGCACGTAGGAGGCTGAGGCAGGAGGACTGCTTAAGCCCAGGAGTTCGAGACCAGTCTGGGTAACCCTATCTCTATGAAAAAAATTCTTAAAAACTAGCCAGGTATGCTGGTGCATGCCTGTAGTTCCAGCTATGTGGGAGGATTCCTTAAGCCCAGGAAGTTGAAGCTGCAGTGAGCTACGATCACCACTGCACTCCAGCCTGGGTGACAGAGCAAGACCCCAAGACCCTGTCTCTTATAAAAACAAACAAAAAACCATTTTCTTATGATTTGGATGTAGGGTAGACAAGAATGTGGGGAATCAAGAAAGTTTTTGGCTGGAGTGTGTAGGCAAACAGCAGTGTTTGGGATGGAGAATACTGATTCTGGTCATATGAATACAGGAAGACATAAGAAAATGTGGTACCAAATGATTCATATTTTAAGTTCATGAGAGGAAGAACAGACAGCAATGAAACATGACCATATTACAAAACAAAGAAACATGAGGTGGACAGAAGGGAACTAGGGTTAGTGGAGAGAGTCTCAGGAATGAGAGTTACCAGACCCTATTGCAGCCCCGCTCTCTGTTCCAGCTCTGCCATTATTTCTTTTTTTAAAATTTTAAGTTTTGAGTGTCAGTTCCCCACCCATAAAACGGAGATTTTTATATCAGATGCAGATGATGACAACTAAGGTATCTCTAAGGCTCCTTTCAGATACGAAACTCTAAAAGGCTAAGGCCTGTATTCTTAGCTGCTAAATCAGCCCCGTGGATTTAACAGCAGAAATCTGAGAGTCTCAGATCTTCTCCCTCCTCAACATAGCTTAGGATGTCGTTCCTCATCTCCACCTCAGGCCAAATGCTCATGAAGGCATCTGAATTGAGAAGAGCAATGATGTCTATGCTTAAAGTGCCACCTGCATTAGTCCTAAGGGGCCCTAGAGAAAACTCTGATTAGACGAAAGGGTTAGCAGGCATGGGAGACTAAGCTGAAAATCAAAATGTGTGGTTTTGGTTTGACAACTTTTTGAATTTTCTTCTAATACCAATATTTCTAATGCTGGTTGAGTCAGGCACTAAAACATACAAAGCATTTATTTAACAGGGAGGACTTAGAACGTGTTTCATATTTTATGGACATACACACAATAAACAAATTTTTTAGACATTATAAGAAATTCTATTTATTTTCTTCTTTTTTTTTTTAGATAAAGTCTCGCTCTGTCACCCAGGCTGGAGTTCAGTGGCACAATCTCAGCTCACTGCAGCCTCCACCTACTGGGTTCAAGCGATTCTCCTGCCTCAGCCTCCCGAGTAGCTGGGACTACATAGTGTGCATCACTACGCCTGGTTAATTTTTGGCATTTTTAGTAGAGGCGGGGTTTCACCATACTGGCCAGGCTGGTATTGAACTCCTGACCTCAAGTGATCCGCCTGCCTCGGCCTCCCAAAATACTGAGATTACAGCTGTGAGCCACTGCACCTGGCCAAGAAATTCTATGTTTAAAAAATATTGTATATAAGCTCTTTACTATATGACAGGCACAGTTCTAAGCACTTTACATATATTAGCTCCTTTAATACTTTAGCAACTACATGAAATAGTATAATTTTGTGCATATTCCACATGAGGAACCTGATGCAGCAAAGAGAAGTCAAATATGTTCAAGGTCACACAGTTAGTAAGAAACAGCAATTTTTTTTTTTTCTTGAGATGGAGTTTCGCTCTTGTTGCCCACGGGCAGTGGCGAGGCCGCAGGATGGTATGGGCGGGCTGGCAGGGACTCAGGGGGATGTTGAGGCAGGCAAAGGGGAGAAGTGGTGAGGCCTAGCGGGTGCTGGGGGCCTCCCAAGGAGGCCTCTCTCATCCCAGAAGCCCCTGGCTGTGCCATTTCACTCCCCAGGCTGGAGTGCAATGGCACGATCTTGGCTCACTGTAACCTCCTCCTCCCAGGTACAAGTGACTCTTCTGTCTCAACCTCCCAAGCAGCTCGGATTATAGGCATGTGCCACCACGCCTGGCTATTTTTTTTTATATTTAGCGGAGACAGGGTTTCACCATGTTAGTCAGGATGGTTGCAAACTTCTGACCTTAGGTGATCTACCTGCCTCGGCCTCCCAAAGTGCTGGGATTACAGGCATGCGCCATGGCGCCCGGCCAAGAAACTGTAAATTTTGTAAAGGAGAGTTTGTATTAATTAACTGAGTCAGAAAAATGGACTCCTAAGAATGACAGAAGATAATTTCAACAAAAAAAATAATTAGACTAAGAAGTACTCATTTTAAATACTGACACCTAACGGTAACGAAATATCCAGGAGAGAATTGTGGTGGACAGAAAATTAGACTCATATGAAATCTGAAATCATATGAAAATTAATTTCATATGAAATTTTGTACCACATAAGGAAGCACAGAAAGTGAACAACTCCAGGAGTGTCAGGAACACCTGGAGACTTGACCTTTTATTCTGAGTTGGTGTGGGCATTTCATTAGCCCAGAGTTTCTTAAAGCTGGCACTACAGACATTTTGGGCCAGATAATTCTTTGTCTGGGGGCTGTCCTGTGCATTGCGGATGGCTTGGAGGCATCTCTGGCTTCCACCCACTAGATGCCAGCAGCAGCCATCCTAGTTGTGACAACCAAATATATCTGCAGACATTGCTAAATGTCCCCTGGGAGGCAAAAATCAATGCTGGTTGAGAACCACTGCCTCAGAGGGAAGAAAAAGGAGAAGGTGGAGTAAATACAGAGAACCTACACTGAAGAGAGAATGTCTAACAGAAAGAGTTCTCATCTCTCCCATCAGGCTGAGGAGGAGACAACGGGGTGGGATACAATCCTCTACGCAATCAGGAGAGAGAACCAATATGAAGAAGTAGGCATGGTGGTGTGTGCCTGTTATCCCAGCTACTCAGGAAACTGAGGAAGGACGGTTGCTGGAGCCCAAGAGATTGAGGTTATGATCGTGCCACTGCACTCCAGCCTGCGTGACAGAGTGAGACCTTGTCTCTAAAAAAGAAAAAATAAAATTTTGTAAAGAAAATAAAATAAATAGCATGAGGCATTAGCACAGAGCAACACAATTCATGAAGCTGGATGGTCTTTACAAGAGACAAATCCTTGGATCATTCAGGACTGAATGCTAGCCTATGAAGAGAACACCTGCGTGGAGGTGGGCCCTTAAGACTATGTACAGGAGGCTGGCAATTTGGCAGAACAGCAGAAACAGAGAAATCTAAAGGATGTTTTTAAAATATAACTTCTAGAGTTTGACAATGCATTAATTTCTTTCCTTTTTTTTTTTTTTTTTTTTTTTGAGACAGAGTCTCACTCTGTCACCCAGGCTGGAGTGCAGTGGCGTGATATCAGCTTCTGCAAACTCTGCCTCCTGGGTTCAAGCGATTCTCCTGCCTCAGCCTCCTGGGTAGCTGGGATTACAGGTGTCCACCACCATGCCTGGCTAACTTTTGTACTTTTAGCAGAGACGGGGTTTCACTATGTTGGCCAGGCTGGTCTTGAACTCCTGACCTCAGGTGATCCACTTGCCTCGGCCTCCCAAAGCGCTGGGATTACAGGCGTGAGCCACCACGCCCAGCCGACAATGCATTAATTTCTAACTTGTCATGACAGTGAATGCTACTGGCATTCAATAAAATGTTAACACATAAGGTAATTTGAGCATTAAACTTTAATGAAGATGGGCTAAGCCTAATATTTCAGTTCCTCGTTTTGGAGAGATAACTCCGCGATGCATTTTAGTTTTCAGCCTAGAAAAGAGCATCTCCTTCCCTAGGCAAAGCTAACACCATCTGGAAATAAATAGTTTATTGCTTTGGAGGAGAAACTCCCGAACCAAGGTGAGATTCTCGGACTTGCCAAGAGCCTCTGAAAAGACAGCGTCCTTCAAACGAGTCACAGTCATCACCCTGCACACCCTGTGGGGAAGCCCCGGGGACTAGATGGTTCTGTTTCGACTGTTTTAGAGGCAAACACTGTGGGTGTTGTTTCTTGTTAAAACCTGCCAGTAAGCTACTCCTGGAGAAAAGAAGTCCTAGGAAAGTGTTTGTCGTGAAGGTGTTCCCAAGCTACAGCTTCCTGATAATGCAGGCTGGAAAAACCTCATTTGATTGTCTAGTTTATTTCTGAAGCAGGTTGCTGACAAGATATTCCTTCTCACTGAGCTGAAATCTGAACAGCTCTGTTACAATTCTACCACTCTGAGAGTCTTCCCTGTCTTTATTTTAGTCAGATATTTAAAATCTCAAGTGAATGTTTTCAAAGGGGGACAAAATCCCAAACCTGGAACAGTTGGGTTCCCCAAGCCAGCCTTCGGAACAGTATTTACCCACCGTCTGTGCAAACCGTGGTAAGAGCATAATTTCAGAGAAAGTAGCGTGGGGAGCAGAGATGGATATTGGAGTGGGGGTCAGTTGAGAGGGGAAAGGACATTTCAGGCAAAAAGAAAACCAGCCTGTATTGGGCACAGAGGTGGAAAGGTGAGCTGATGAGGTGGGGGTGGGGCTACAGTGGTGAGGTCAGCAGGGGTCAAATGTATGAGGCTCCAAAAAAGGTCTCTATAAAAGAAATTCATCCAAAGTGCATACAGAGAGATGTGATCTCACCAAACCTGTGTTCTCCAAGAGCCAAGCTCTTCCTTGCAGACACCCATCATTGGTACACAAAGGCCTAAAGACCAAGGAGAAAGGTAAGAAGGCTTCGTCTCCCCATTGCATCAGAGGGACAGGCATTTACCGGAACTAGACTGAGATCAGTTAGCCTTTTGCAAATCCAGGATGAGGTCCACCCTTGGTGAGGGCTGAGATGAGAGAGGAGGGCATCACCCATCTCAGAAATCCAGAGGACAATTTCTACCGGGTAAACAACAACAACAACAACAAAGGTAACACAAGTTCCCCATGTGCTTGCTTTGATAAAATACGAAGTCACATTTAGAATGATCTATGATTGCATGTGATATAAACCTAATATAATGATGGGGCTTATGGCATGCATGAAAAGTACCATAAAATGAAAGAGACAGAAACTCAGTCCCAGATGCTCTCTTAGAGACAATTCAGTGTTATATATGGCTCCAGGATCCACTGACCCAGGGCAGCAGGTGAGCCTGTTCTTCCAGACTCCTATCAGTCGTCAAATCTGGCTGGGGTTCAGGAACAGACATAATTAACATAGGATTAGCCAAATGAGGTCTGGAAACAGTCACTAAACCAGCTTACTGTGAACAACTGGCACAAAACCACACGGGCCCTCCAACATTAGCAGTAACAGCCCAAAAACGTTGTCTGCAAAAATCTCTTTGAAAATATTTGTGGGAAAAGCCACAATTTATAAGAAAAGCATGTCTCATTTTCTAAACAGACAAAATGATCAAGGAACTTATTTCAGAATATTCCAAAGAGCTAGGTTGATGCCATTTTATAAAGATGCCATTTCAATTAAATGCTCATTAAAAGCATTACATCATCATCCAGCTAAACCACAAAATGTATTCAGAAATAGCTCTGACAAAGGCAAAATTTCAAGACAACGTTATAACATAGTGGTCAGAAGAGACAGGGTTTAACAACCATGAAAACAGATGGGCTGAATTTACATGTATACTTTAGATGTAGTCAGAATCAGTGGCACAGCTGAACTGAACAATGCAGGCATCACACTTATGCAGGGCTCAGGAGGGAGAACTGAGGGAGAGGTGGCACCATTCCCTGAACTCCAAGGCATTTGCCAAGACATTTTGGTCTAAGAGCAGATACTAAGTTTCTCCTGCTTTTCCTCTCTCCTCCTTCCCCTTCAGGAGCTTCCAGCAGCACTGTTTCCGAGCAGCCAGGATTCCAGCACATTAACCGACCCAGCCCCTGCCCCCACCTTACTCTCTGGGCCTCTCAAGACTCCAGTGGCTCAGAGGAAGCGCACCCCAACTAGCGACTTCTAGATTTACATCAAGAGTGAAGATGTATTCCAACTTTCAGGTCACTAAATTACAAACTTTTAGAAGTTAACCTGCGTATGCCTGTAGTACTTGTACTAGAATTAAAATTATGCTTTCTGCCTCCGACACTATGAATTCATGAAGAGAAAATTTACTTTTTCCTCCCCGTAAAGAGTAGTATAAAGTATTGGAGGTTGCTTTATAAAAAGCAGGGTTTATACAAGTGTTAGTGATTACAATTACATTCACAACCAGCGCTGCTGGGTGAAGCTCCTGGTTATATAAGCCTATTGCTGGATTTTCTCCTCTACTGCCATTTCTGCTGGATGAAGTTAAGGACACGAAACTTAAATTTCAATCTTTCTCTTTTATCACTTTTGTTTACTGAAAATAAATGTGAAAAAGGAAGTAAAAATGATGCAAAGTTAACTTGATTACCAATGCTCAGGCAGTCACCCAGCGAGGCCACACGTGTTTCTTACTCCTGGGTACACACCTAAGTGATATCCCCCAGCACCCCACACCGTGCTAGGCCCTGGGACTAGTTCTTGCCAATCAGATGTGGGCAGAACTGATGGATCTCTTCCTGCCAGACACGGGTAAGAACAAATGATCCTTGCCCTGCAAATCATCCTGTCTCTCCCCTTCCAGTGTTGAGGCTGAGGGTGTACTCCCGGAGCCTCACTGTGTTGAAATGAAGCGGGCTTAGTTTTAACAGATACAGTAAGACAGGCAGACCTGGAATGATGGTGATGGAGGCAGAAGTTCACACTCACAGATGCTAGAAGCAGGAGGCACAGCATGCCAGGCAAAGCCATGCCAGGCAGCACCACGGAACTCAGGAGGTTGGAGAGACGCTGAGCATGGCCCAGGCCTCTCCTGGGGGTCTCACAGGGAGGAACCGGTGAGGCAGGGTAGGTATGCTAAACGAGGACATTTACGATTGTATAACTGGAGTAATTCTGGCAGGCTCGGGGCTGTAAGGACGGTCCCCAGTTGTCGGGTACCTGGCCTGGGGTGCTGTTGGGCAGAAGGAACACTGGCTCAGTGTGTGAGAGTTTGATAAAGGAGGGGGGCTTTACCAAAGGGGGTGTGGGCTCACGCTTGATTTGTATGTCAAAGGGGTGCAGGCAGGGGAGGCATTTGCTATCTTCAGGAATTAGCTAGCCCTGGGAGGACAGTCTCTCCGGAATCAAGGCTCCTAATGCCAGTGCAACGGGAATACGGAAAATAAGAAAAATATACTCAACACGCCAGTGAACAATGCACTCTTCCACTGGCTAGGGACATGGGTGGCAAATAAATCTTTACTGGGTTAAGCCGGTGAGCTTCCCTGGCTAATCCATCTCGATTCAACTTCCTGCTAAGAGTGAAATCTAGGAACTCTGGCTCACACTTCTTACAACATGACACCGAACCCAACTGTCTAAAACACACGCACCACAGTTTATTAAAAGAGACACTGAAACACAAGAAATATTAAACTGAATGAAAACAATGACCCTTCCAGCCCAATTCTGGGTTTCAGGATGTGTGAGGTACACTGTCACAATACAGAAAAATAGCTAAAGTCAGAGTTTTACCACAGTTCATAACTGCATTTAAAACAAAACAAACAAAAATTTTGCATTTGAATTGGGAAACCCGTTTATATTTTAAACGTACTATGATTGGGTTAGTAACCAGTTACACAGATTTATGAGCTGTGGTTTCATTTGTGTAAATCTGAAAGAATCCCAGAATGTTCTGTGTTTCTAGGTTTTAGGGAGCAAGTTCCACTAACTTCAGGGTTTTATGAACTTCCACCACACTGTTCTCTCTGCAGGTCTTCCCAGATGGCAGAGGCCACATGGAGTTATTACCCTCTTTGCCTGTCCCATTTAGCATTTAATGTTTGTCTCTGAATCTTTTAAACGTATTTGAGATCTTTTCTATGCTGCACACAACACTGTTGGTGACTTTATGCGGAACAAAATGTGAGTGGATTGTTTCACGTACCTTAGTGTAAAATATAATATTTTGTTGCCCTTTATGACTGCATTAGCACACTCTTCTGGTGGGTTTAGGACATTGTGCAACCAGGTGGAGAAGGGGATTATTAATTAATGCAATACTGAGTCCTTGTAGCTTTGCCTCCAACCCATCCACTTTTCTCAAGTGCCATTATGGCTAAATTAGATCAGCAACAGCCCAGGAACTGGACTCTAATCATCATTCTGGCCTGTGTGGTTATATTAAAATAAATCGGACTGCACAGCTCCCTGCTTAGAACCTGCCAATGACCTTATTGCACTTATACTCCTAAAGGCTCATTTATTCCCAAAGGCCTGGAAAGGTCTGACTTCTCTGTCTCCACTCTCACCATCCCAAGGCAATCTGTGTCTCACAATCTACTCCCCGACTGCTCCATGCCATCTTTCTCTTGCAACTATTCCATTCCTGCAACCTGAAGCGCTTTCCTCTCTCCTCTTCTTCTACCTCACTCCTACTCATCCTTCAACTGTTGCCACACCCTCCAGGAAGCAGTCCTTAAAGCTCAGTCCAAGTCAGTTCTCCTTGGAAGACATTCCACCTGACCTTGACCTTCTGCTTTGCTAACATTTCCTGTTCAAATCCTGCCTTCTCTAGGTGTCAGTTCCATGAGGGCAGAAACTCTTCTGCTATATGCACTACTGTGTCCCCAGAACCCAGGAGGAGCCTGGTATAAGATAACATATTCTTTTATCTTTTTTTTTTTTTCTTTGAGACTGAGTTTCGCTCTTGTCACCCAGGCTGGTGTGCAATGGCACGATCTCGGCTCACTGCAACTTCTGCCTTCCGGTTCAAGCAATTCTCCTGCCTCAGCCTCCCAAGTAGCTGGGGTTACAGGCATGCGCCACCGAGTCCGGCTAATTTTTGTATTTTTAGTAGAGATGGGGTTTCACCATGTTGGTCAGGCTGGTCTTGAACTCCTGACTGTCACGCACGTCCATGGGAAGAGACCACCAAACAGGCTTTGTGTGAGCAACAAGGCTGTTTATTTCACCTGGGTGCAGGCGGGCTGAGTCTGAAAAGGGAGTCAGCGAAGGGACATGGGGTGGAGCTGTTTTATAGGATTTGGGTAGGTAGCGGAAAATTCCAGTCAAAGGGGGTTGTTCTCTGGTCGGCAGGGGTGGGGGGTCACAAGGTGCTCAGTGGGGGAGCTTTTGAGCCAGGATGAGCCAGGACAAGAAATTTCACAAAGTAATGTCATCAGTTAAGGCTGGAAGCAGCCATTTTCACTTCTTTTGTGATTCTTCACTTGCTTCAGGCCATCTGGATGAATATGTGCAGGTCACAGGGGCTATGATGGCTTAGCTTGGGCTCAGAGGCCTGACACTGACCTCAGGTGATCTGCCTGCCTTGGCCTCCCAAAGTGCTGGGATTACAGGCATGAGCCACCTTGCCCAGCCACTCTTTTATCTTTTTACAAAAATGAGTGAATAATTGAGTTGAAGAAGTTGCAGTCTCAGAGAACACCGGCAATCTTGCCCAAATTTAGCTTAATGTGAAACGACGCAAGTCTCAGGATTTATATGGTATGAAATACTCAAGTTTTCAGTAATAAAGTAAGGGTCAGAAATAGTTTAAACTAATATGACCCAACAATGCCATGGGCAAAGAGAGTCACACTAAGTTTTATTTTATACCTGTGCACCACTATTTCAGTATGTAAAACATGCCTGGTCTTACAGGAGCACATTTATTAAAAATTATAAAATAGCCTTCTCCAAAAATGTCGAAAGGCCCAGTTGCTTAATGAGTGCCCATACCTAAGAATCTGTGTGGTATTCTCCTTAAAGGGTGAGGGAACAGTTTCTACGGTGTGGACTCTGGGGAATCAAGAACAAATGTTTTTAGGAGCTCTTTTCTTCTGTTAAGTATAGTCTCTTTCCCATTACCTCTCTCTTAAATTTTATCATCTGAACACTTCCTTTTTTAAAATCAAGACCGATTTTGTATTATTTTGCCAATAACATTACACTTCGATGAGGGTTGCTCAGCTCTGCCGACAGGACGCACCAACAGGAAACGCGGGTGTGGGTTGACACCACGGCTCCGGATGGACTTGGGTCCCGTGAAGGTGACATCCTAGGTCTAACCTACCATCGCTTTCCAGATCAAAGGTGAGGAGCTGCAGGCAGACCATGGCAGTAAGTGTACGGCTGTGATGGTTGGAAGAAATCTGATTTACTGAATTGCTTCAGTGGAAAAATTTATTTTGAAATTTGAAATGAATCATCACAAACTCCATCAGCAAAGGAGTGCTTTGAAAAGTCTCTCCAAAACCACATGAAAATAAGCAAAGCAGAATTCTTGGAAGCATTCTAGATGAACAATATACCTTCTCGAAAATGTTTCTTCCCAACAAGAAGTGTGTTTCTGTTGCCTTGCCCCAAGTGAACACCGCTGATCTACACCTGAGGTTCTCTCCACAGATGGTGGAGGCAGAATTTTCTAGTAAAACCTCCTGTCTTTGTGACATCATCCACACCGTACCAAGGGGGAAATTAAACTACTCTAGTCAAACAAAACTCCTCTGGGTCTCTGGATGTGGGTGGGCATCTGAGGGACAGCTTCAGGCAGCTCTTGGGGGAGGGGGAGAGGCCAGAAGGCGCCCCTCTGTTAGACCAAGGGCCCCCGGCTTTGACAGTGCCCTAGTTTGTCTCAAACTGGTACCATGTTCCTATGCCTCTTTGGGGGTGAGGAGGATATACATTCTCCTAAATGACAATTAAGAGTGTAATAAGGCCAGGCGCAGTGGCTCAGGCCTGTAATCCTAGCACTTTGGGAAGCTAAGGTGGGCCGATCACAAGGTCAGGAGTTCAAGACAGCCTAGCCAACAGGGTGAAACCCCATCTCTACTAAAAATACAAAAATTAGCCGGGCGTGGTGGCACGAGCCTGTAATCCCAGCTACTCAGGAGGCTGAGGCAGGAGAATTGCTTGAACCTGGGAGGCAGAGATCGCATGAGCCAAGATCGCGCCCCTGCACTCCAGCCTGGGAAACAGAATGAGACTCTGTTTCAAAAAAAAAGTGTAACAAGAATTCACTTGTACTCAGGACAGCAAATCAGCACACATAAACAAGTCCTCCAGTCAGCTGGCATATCCCGGTCCTCTGGTGCTTACAGTCTTTATCCCTGCCACTCCCATCCCCACCAAAAAAATCCCTGCTACCCCCACTCCCACTAAAAATACTCCCCATGGCCTCTGCAGCTCAGGTCCTGTGCCACCGCATGGTCCTGGCACACTCTTGCCAGGTCCTACATGTGTCTTTACAGAGCAGTCTTCATCTTCTTTACAGGCAAATCTCATCACATAACTCTCCTACCTCCAACCTTGCCCTGAGAAAAAGTCCCCCCCCACCAGCTGTTAGTGATCAGATCCTCCCTCACTTATTTCCCCCTTTTCCAGCCCCTACCTCCTCTCTATGCTGTAGTTGTCTTGACTAGGGGTGGCTGCCCACTACACGGGGGATGCTAGAAATGTGTAGAGATGTGTTTTGATTGACAGTTCCAGAAGGATAGGGAAAGAAGGAGAGGGAGTGTCTTAGTTCTTTCGGCCGACTATAACAAAATACTCTAAACCGCATGGCTTATAACCCCTGGAAATTCATTTCTTATAGTTCCGGAGCCTGCGAAGTCCAAGATCAAGGAGGTGGCAGTTGTGGTGTCAGGTGAGGGCCCATTCCTCACAGGTGATGTCTTCTAGCTACAGTCCCACATAGTAGAAGGGGCAAATGAGCTCTCTAGGGTCCCTTTTATAGGTACACTAATCCCATTTCTGAGAGATCCGCCCTCAGGACCTAATCACCTCCCAGAGGCCCTATGTTATCTACCATCACCTTACAGTTTGAGGTTTTCACATATCAATTGGGGGGCAGGGGGTATATGAGCAGTCACGCACAGCAGGAAGTTACTGGTTTTTCCAGTCCAGGGCAGGAGTGCCCAGTGTCCCAAGCCTCTCACCAGAGGTGGATAAAGAAGAGTCCAGAGTCCAGGCACCCCCAGTCCCACTAAAATACTTCCCATGGCCTCAGCAGCTAAGGTCCTATGCACCTGCGTGGTTCTGGCCAGGAATGTTCCTTCTCCCAACCAGGCCCTTGTCCCACATCTCCCTTGTCCCACGTGACCACCCCCTACTCCTCTTTTAAGAACTTCAATATCACTTCCTGGAAGAAGACGCACCTGGACTCATTAGACTAGGTTGTGTCTCTTTATTATACAAGCTCCACTCACAGATCCTAGGACTCAGTGCACTGGTAATTAAGCAACATGTACGAAATTCCTGCCCAACAACTCTGACCTCAGGTAAGCCTTCAGAGGGCAGGACAGGCAGTGCCTGGCTTGCTGATATCTACATTCACTGCGCCCTCAGAGAGCCTCTTACCTCACAGATATGCTACAATCTCAGCAAACAAAGAAGCTCCTTTCAAAACACCTTCTCCAAACACAATCCCATTCCTGGGTTTAACCCTCCCTAAGCTTTCCCCTGGAATCTCTACCAGTAGTTTTCTTTCCACCGCTCACTTTACAAGACATGACAGGTTTATTTTCCCAAATTGCCCTGATCATAAAGGTCTAGATCTAAATTCTATACTGACCCTTCAATGTCTAAACAGTTAAGTCCCAGTTGCTTTCCTTCTTTTTTTCTCTCCTTCCTTCCTTTTCCTTCCTAACTTCCTTTTCTTTCTTCCTTCCTTCCTTTCCTTCTTTCCCTTCTTTCTTCCCTCCTCCTCCTCCTGCTTCTTCCTCTTCCTCTTTTCTCTTTCCTTCCCTCCCTCCTCCTCCTCCTCCTTCTTCTTCTTCCTCTTTTCTCTTTCCTTCCCTCCCTCCCTTTTCCTTTCTTTTCCTTCCTTCCTTCCCTTCTTTCCCCTCTTCCCTCCCTCCCTCCTCCTCCTTCTTCTTCTTCCTCTTTTCTCTTTCCTTCCCTCCCTCCCTTTTCCTTTCTTTTCCTTCCTTCCTTCCCTTCTTTCCCCTCTTCCCTCCCTCCTCCTCCTTCTTCTTCTTCCTCTTTCTCTTCTTCTTTTCCTTCTCTCTTTCCTTCCCTCCCTCTCTCTTTTTCTTTCTTTCTCGTTCTTTTCTTTTTTCTTTTTTGACAGAGTTTTCCTTTTTTGCCCAGGCTGCAGTACAGTGGCATGACCTTGGCTCACTACAGCCTCTACCTCCCATGTTCAAGTGATTCTGCTGTTTCAGTCTCCCGAACGTAGCTGGGATTATAGGTGCCTGCCACCACACCCAGCTAATTTTAGTATTTTTAGTAGAGACAGGGTTTCACCATGATGGCCAGGCTGGTCTTGAACGGACGTCAGATGATCCACCCACCTCGGCCTCCCAAAGTTTTGGGATTACAGGCATGAGACACTACGCCTGGCCACGTCCCAGTTTCTTAACCTCATACTCAAAGCCCTCTGTAATTCAGCTTTTATCTGCCTTCCTAAACTTCCCCATCTTCCACCCTTCAGCTGCTCAGTTTTCCACACCTGTCCTCATTTCCCCACTTTGCTGGATTCTTCCTTCTGTTGGATTTCATGGCTAAACTTAAATATTACCTCCTCTAGGAAGCTATTAATAACTCCAAATGAAAGGCATCTCTCAGTCCTCTGACATCTAATAGCATTTTATCTATGGTTTACTCGAAATAGCTATTTTCTACCTTGTACTAGAGTTATTCATTTGCAAATCTGCTCTGGTTGGAATGCAGCCTGCAAAGCTCATGTGTTGCAAGTTTGATCCCCAATGCAGAGGTGCTGGGAGCTGTGGCCTGACAGGAGGTGTTTGGGTCATGGGGACACCACCCTCATGAATGTATGTGATCGTAATTCCAGGATTAGAAAACCATCGTCTCCACTGCAGAACGGCCACATTAGTTCCTTTGAAGCAGGGAAGTAAATGACCATCTTGTAAAGCTTCTGAGTCAACAGGCAAGCACTTCTGAGTTAGGACCACAGTAGTATGTCTAGATAAGAAGTGGTAAGGGGTCTTCAGAGAGTACTTGCGGCTAGTTCACGCTATTTGCAGACTCTTCTAAAGTACTAAAGTCTGGGCTCACGTATGAAGGATGATTGCTGAAATTTCTCTTATGCTCATCAGACATACCACTTCCCATCACTAATTCTTCCAGCTACAATGATGGCTGAGTCTGTCACCAAAATATCACAACCTCTGACACAAAATCACATCCCCAACTCTTCTACTTACACACTCTTATTTACAAAACCATTTGAAAATAAATTAAATCCACTGAGTAAAGATGAATCACAAGAAGGGTTTCACGTTAAAAGACAACGATTTCACTAGAATGCTCTTTTCTGGGGTGGGGCTAGAAAGCATAAAATTGTATTCTCTGATTTAAAGACTTAGGAACCCTCTAAAGGAAAAGGAGTTCTGATGAAATTGAAAGAATATGTTCACGTGGCATGAGAAAATGGCAGTGCACGCATTTTCTCTGTCAGTATTTAATAGGTTAAAGAATATCAGTGAGGATGAATCATTTCTGTTGGAAGCCTAAAAACTCACTGACACAGAAACAAAGACGCTTGGAAACTTTATATTCTTTGGTTCTTTGAACAATAAAGGGCCTTGTCTAGTCAACATTTGGAGTAATTTTTCCCAGGGGGATTATTACTATTTGAGAGGGATGAAAGAGTAGCATTCTCATGATACATTTTTATTTTCTGAGAATAAAAATATGTCTCTTTAGGAGGCCACGTTCTGGATGTATTAAGAAGTGTGGAAAAACACGAGTCTGCCACAGTTCTCAGATATCCTCTTCTCGCTGTAAAGACAAACATCAATCTAAAGAATTAGTTCTCAAACCCTAATTTCAAAAGGCATACATCAAGGACAGGACACTGTTAGAAAGCTAGGAATAAGATCCAACTCCTATAAGATCTGAGTTATTCTGCATATGGGTAGGGGAGGCTCGGAAATAAAAGTCCAAGTAATTAACAGAGAATTTCAAAGCACGGACAAAAAGCATCAACATTTCATTATAGTACAGGGCTTTCCTTGAAGATCTCTGACTCAAATAGTGTTTACAAACTGAGTTGAGAATTCCTAGTACCCAAACTATCCAGTCAACTGGAAAGAAAATGGGTTCTCGAAGCCAGAACTGATGAAACCTACCAGCTATAAACCTGAGACGAGCTCTCATTATGCTTTAGGTATGTTTTCACTCTAAAATGTATTCCTGTGATCTCTCGTTCTGCAGAACTGGAAAAAAACATTGTGAACACACAGGCAGCAGAGCGGCTGCAAAACTCCTTGCTGACAGGTGAAATCACACAGCCCTTACCATGCTCCAGAGCTTTCATGGGAAACCAGAAGAGGATGAGGGAGTGGACCAAGGCGTTGATGCAGTGACCCCAGAAAACCTAAGGAAAAACAAACCAAGGGAGTCAGGAGCTGCCCCAAAATGCTTGACCTCTGTGAAACTCGTAACAAACGCCACATTGTGAAGGATCCTGACCGAGCGCTGCACGGTTCCAGCAGTAGCACATTATTCTTGACTTTGAAAAACAAAACAAAACAAAACCCTCACCCAAATCAACTATTACATTTTTACATAAAATGACTGGATTATCTCCAGATCATATTACTTTAGTTACAAAGACCTAAATATCTACTCACATGTATGCAGACCAACACAATCTATCCACATGTGAAAAATTCATTCTGATCAGTTTTCTTTAGCATTGTAAGAGAGACAACAACACTTTACAAACATCCAAAGAAAGGATAGTAGCTCAAAACTGTTAAGAAGAGACTAAAACTGTGTCTCTTCTTAACAAACTGTATCGGGGCGGATGGGATGTCTTAAAAGCACTGAAAACATTGCACTCGTAAATTTTTGCACGGCATTCTCACTGTTTTGTTTTACTACTTCAAATCCCTCTCATTCAACTTTTTCTATTACTTTTGGGATTTTAGATAATATGCATATTTGAAAGTTCCCTTTATTTTAATATTTAAAGGTCAGAAAAAAGGACGCAAGGTTTAGTTTATTCTAAACTTTAGTTTCACTAATATATCACAATCATTGTTTTAACCACTGTGATGACAGAATTATTAACTATTAAAGCCAGATTAAATTTACTTAAACATCTACCAGTTGTCCCTGGGAATTATCATATAGTTTGAGCCTAAGTAGTGGTGAGACGACAGAAAATAGTGAAAAATTTTATTATAAGACAATGGAATTTCCCCCTGCTTTAAATGTTCATTTTGCACCATCTCTGACCTATCCAAAAAAAAAAAAAAATTCTTCAAAGTGCCTGCAGATGTTTCCGTGCATCCTCAGCTCCTACTTACTTCCCACCTCAAATGGCCTTTGCATTCAAATTCTGTAGAAAATGGATTTATGTAAATAATGCAGTGAAAATGGGTCATATTTTCCCATTAATGGAATCACAGTCAACAAGGATTGGTAAAAGGAGTCCCTCAGGTCTCTTTGGATATGGGAGACGGCAGAACCAATAAGGAGCCCTTCTGTTTCCTCCCTGCCTCGGAGGAAACTAGTGAGCCTCCCCAGAAGGCGGCGGCTGCAGGGACGTCAGGAACATCTGGCTCAGAAGAGAGGCCCTGGGAGACTGTTCGCTCCTTGAGGCCTGGAGAGGTGACTCCCTACGTCCTTCTCACTGACCGCCCAGGAAGCACGCACGCAAATCGTGACCGCCACCAGCACACAGTACTGGAGGTCAACTGTGCAACGGACCTCTGTCTAAACTTCTGAATCCCCCCTGAACGAAGACCTGAGGCAGAAACAAGGCCATGCAGACATGCTCACATCTCGCCCCTCCGCGCCCAGGCACACATCTCTCTTTTCTTTGGATGGGGTCACCCGAGCACTCTGCCACTTTCAGCTGCAAATGGCATCTGTGTGGCAGACCCCTCTGCTGTCTGAGACTGCCGACCCCTTTAACACCCCACCCAGCTTTGGGCTGGGTTTGTCAGGATCATCTATACCTTTTTTTGGGCTCCTTTCTGATTCTCTGGTCCAGAAAAACAAAACCAAACAAAACCCTTGCAACTTATGGGATCCCCGAGTTCATATCTAGACAATTTCATACACCAGCTAAAGACACATTTTATTTCAAATGACAAACCCAGCAATAGTTAGGTAAGCTGCCATCGGGCCTCCACATAGGGCTGCAGGACCGCACAAGGGGGGTCTCTGACAGCGGATCCTGAACCTGGGCTGTGGGAACTGCTGCCCACACTGATGTCAGGGGCTGACGGGGAGAAGCGGGAAGCAGTCAACATGCTGGGACCGGAGGTTGCAGCCCACACGGCACGGACCCGTCGCCTGAGAAGGCGTCTTGAATTCACTGGGCTTGTGGGGGTGTGTGTGTGTGTGTGTGTGGTGGTGGTGGGGCGAGCGGATCATGTTCTTAGCACTTCTCAAATGTTCTTTCTCAAGCTTCAAATATCTCATAGGCAGATGACTAGAATCAAACAGCCATGCCTTTCTGAGGTGACAATTCTGAGATCACACCCTGTTTACCTTTGTGTTGAAGCCTTCGCCGTTCTGGGTGATTTTGTAGAGCTGGGGAAACCTGAGCATGCTCTCCTGAGTGCAAGACCTCTCAAAGATTCCCAGAGTGAAGGGCGGCAAGGCGGTGAAAATCTGCAGGGAGAACAATGAGCCATTAAGAGCAGTCCTTCCGACCCACACGGCTTCAGTGTTCCCTTCTACCAAATGATGACTTCATTTCCAGTCAAGTCCAAACCTGAGACTTCATGATTCACAGATCCCCAGACACCCTCCAAACAAAGGAAATAAATGAAAGACCATTTTACATTAATCACTATCAAATGAATACACTGAACACTAAAAACATCATACATTATCCGATTAGCCAAGACTTCTTGTTAAATTAGCAACTACCTTCCTTTGTCAAATGAGGGCTGACGTGGAATCATGCCACAGTTAGCTCTGTGAAGTGCTGCTTTGTTTTCTGTTCACGATAGCAGAGGTAAAATTTACAACTTTCCATCTTGACGTTATACTAAAAGTTCAGGAAGCATAATGTACTTCATCCATTTATTCATTTAGCAGACGTTTACTATAAATGAATTATGGGCTAGATACTGTGATAAGCACCAGGCATGGAGAGATTTACAAACAGAAGAAAGAAGGAAAGGAATCAGGTCCCTGACCTCCAGGAACGCCATCTACTGCAAAGGTCGGGGAGGGGAGTGGGGCAACAGGCATAGAGATAAATACACAAAACGGAGGGCTCTGCAAAACTATTTATACCTGTTGAGGGAGGACACAGAAGGAGAAGGGAGAGTCACCAAAGGATTCTTGCACCAAAGAGTATCTGACCTGCAAGGTATTGGACCAACAGGATTTGGCAAGATGATAGGGATGTGGGTGAGGAAGCAGTCCCACGAGAGACGCACCCCTTACAAAGCTGAGACATCAGCATGCCTGTTTGGAGGTGTTGAACAAAGTTTATAGAAGGCCACTGTTTGGACTGAGCTCCTGCACTCAGCCCCAGCAGACCTGACCAAACCAGAATGGAGTTACTTGTGCTAAGAGCTGTGCCATCAAACTAAACTTTAAAACAGGCCAGTTTTCCAAAACCAAACAAACCAACAAACAAAAAACACAGGCGATTCACAGCAACCAGTTTACCTGGGCACCAGGAAGGACCCAGTTTGCCTGAGGCAGCATGATGCGGAAGTCCTCTCTGTTTCAACTCTGTAAAGAAAGTCACTTTGGAACAACCCATCACTCTTTGCTCTGCTTCTGCTTCCTGAGCCGCTTCCTGCCTGTAAAGCTGGCCTCCTCTGCTCAGCTCATCAGAGCACTCATTCTGTTTCATGGAATGAGATGCTACCCAATTCCAGAATGGCTAATAAAAGCCAATTCAATCTTTACATTGTTGTCATTTTGTCTTTGGACGAGGAACCTTCTAAGATACACAGGATGGTGGCTGGCTGAGGGGTGCGGTGTAAGGCAAGGACAGGAAGGAGACCAGACCAAACAGTCTCCAGTGACAATGAGTTCTTGGGCAGACGGTGTCTTGCAAGACCTTTGACTTTCACCTGTACTCACATTTGTGTATTAGAAAGATAAAGCAGGCGCTGAAGAAGGTGCTTGGAAGAAACATGTCATTTTAACTCAGGACATGTTGGCCCTGAGGGTCCTTCTGCTTGGTTCTGGGAATGGTTCACAGAGACTGGGTCACTTGCTGCTGAGCATCCCTCAAATCCCCACCCACAAGCCCAGCAAGCTCTCAGGCCTGTGGGAATTGGACGTGCATCTGCAAGAGAATTCTGAACTCGCACTAGCTATTTGGAGATGGAGTGTGTGGCCAGAGGAAGCTGTTCCCAAGTCTACTGGGAGCAGCCAATTGGATGTGTGGTGAGTAGAGCCAGTAAAACTCTCAGGCTCTTCCTTCAGCCCACAGCAGAATGGAAAGCAGCCCTGGGATTTCAATGTGCTACAAAGACTTCAAGGAGAAATCCACAGGAGACTTGTTGCACTCACTTCCCTCACAACAACAAAAGTTGTCTGTTTTATAGCTGGACAGAGCTTCTACCAGAAGCCAGGAGCCATGCACACTTTCTTAGTACATACCCTCACCTCCACTGCTCTGCCTCCGTGTGTACGTGTGATGTCGTGCCTACTGTTTACGTGGCAGTCTTTTTCTTTTTTTTAAACTTGAGCTCTCCTTCTACCCATCTTCAAATTCTCCCCTGCCCTTCATCACCATGCTATAATGAAGCCCAGCATGCCTACACATTTTCCACTCTGCCTACAGCATACTGCATACTACACACACACACACACACACACACACACACACACAAATTAGGGATCATAATTTGTTTCATCAAACGTTGACACTGGCCAGTCGTGGTAGCTCCTGCCTGCAATCCTAGCACTTTGGGAGGGCAAGACAGGAGTTCGAGACCAGCTTGTGCAACACACCAAGACCCTGTCACAATTTCACAGAACACACCGAGGTAGTGTGTGCCTGTAGTCCCAGCTACTTGGGAAGTGGCAGCAAGAGGACTGCTCCAGCCCAGGAGGTTAAGGCTGCATGAGCTATGATTGCACCATTGCATTCCGGCCTGGGCAACAGAGTGAGACCCTGTCCCCTGCCAACCAAAAAAGTATACATTATACACATTTTTCTTCATCATGTTCTTCTCGATAAACAATGCATTACAGAAAGACCCCCAAGTCCCTTGGGTTTGATGCTAATGCAGTCTTTTAATGCTCTCATAATAATTCATAGTACGGATGTACCATTTTTTTTAACCATTCACCCACTGACAGGCATTCATTTTCTTTCCAGTTCTTTGTTACCACAAACATGTACTACATATCTATACTATATTATAACATACATGCTTTTTCTTTTATCTCTATGGGAAGAAGGCCCAGCAGCAGAGTTAAAAGGATACCTGCATTTTTAATTTTACTAGAATCTGCCTTTCAAAGGATTTTGAAAGCATTTTCCTCTCCCATTGCAAAAGACAATCACAGATTTTTCCCTATTTCCCTATCAGCAAAGGTTGTTACATTGGTCTTTTAATGTTCTCCAGTCTTAAAAATTGAAGATGTTACTTCTAACTTTAAAAAGCTGCATTTCCCCAACTACCAGTGAGTTTCAGCATGTTTTCATACATTTGTTGGCTATCTGCATTTGCAGTTCTGTGGAATGTCTACTCATGTCTTTTGTCTACTTTGTATCCATGGCTTATCCTCTTTTTAAAGAGCTCTTTGAGTAGAATAGATAACAACTCTGTCTTTATGTTATGAAATTTCATGCAAATGTACTCTTTGTCTATTGGTTTTTAAAGTGGGTTCTTTTGCCATATAAAAGCTTTTAATATTTAAATGGCCAAGAAATGCTTCTGCGTGTCCAATTGTGGCTACAGAAGTTTCTCCTCCATGAAAATTACATGTTTTCAGGAGTGTCTTGTAGAATTTTACTATTTTATTTTCCACATTTAAGTCTTTAATATATCTGGAATTAATTTTTCTATATAGGAGTCCATTTTTTTTTCCAAATAAAGAGTCAGTTGTGACAACATAATTAATGAGGCCAAACTTTCCTCAATACATTGAAAGATCATCTTTAAGGCTAATCAAATTCTCATGTATTACACATGTAGACCCTAGAATGGGAATGTAGTTCTAGAATCTCCAACTTATTTGTCAATAACAGTGATTTGGTTATGGTGGCTTCATAGTATAGTCTGATATTTAGTAAAAATAAGTCTACTTTTATGGTCTTTTTTGGGGTGTGCTTTACATATTTATTCTCAGATATGTGTAAATTCCATTAATACTTTAATATAACTATATGCAACTTCCCCCTTTCCTCCCAAAACATTCACCTGTTGGGATTGAGTCTATGTGGAATCACATATATCTACATTAATTTTAGAAGAGTTGAATCTTTTATGATAGTAAGTCTTCCCGTACAAGAAAAGAGTATGCTTTTCCATTTGTTCAATAAGACTTTTAAAATGTAGGTACTGTAAACATTTTTCCTATGCAATATACAATTGCAATTGCTTTATTGAAAGAATTCTTACTTCCTTTGCATGTTTAGGTGTCCATTACTAGAGCAAAAAAAAAAAAAAAGCTATTTATTGCTAGGCTAGAAAACGGCTATTGATTTTTAAAATATATTTATCATGTATCTGGTCACTTTATCAAATTCTCTTATAATTCTAGTATTTCTCTACTGGTTTTGTTTTCTAGATAAACAATCATATATGAACATATTTACATTACTATATTTCTGTGAGCATATTTGTATAAGTACAGAGATTGTTCACTGTTTTCCCAATATTTGCAATCTTCTTTGCAGTTGCCAAAAATACGAAAACAACGAATTATATAGTGATGGCAGGCATCTTGATTAACTTCTTATTTTAAATGAAATCATTTCAGAATTTTACCATTTTGGGCAGCATGCTACTGGTTTTTGTAAATGGTATGAATTCTGGTTAAGTGGCTTTTTTCTATTCCTATTTTATGTAGAGTTCTTATTTTGGGAATGGCACCTGAATTGCTTCAAACATTTTTGTAGCATCTGCTGATGGGATCATGTTTTTCTTATTTTATTGATATAGTGATATTTACAAAGATGTTTAATTTCAAGCCTCCTGTATTCCTAAAATAAATCTTACTTTGTCACATACTTTTTCTTGTAACATATCATTGAACTCCATTTGCCAATATTTTATTTAGCATTTTTGTATTTCTGTTTATAAGTGAGACTTCTTCCTCAAATGATGCTGGCTTGACAACAGGATTCATTTTCTGCAAGAGGTTAAATAATACTAGAGTGTTCTCTGCATTGTAACAGACATAAAATTTAGCTGAAATCCATTTGATCCTAGTGGCACTGGTTCCTGGTGACATTTTTAGTCTCATTCTACCCACAAAACAAAATGATATCGAAATTGGACTATAAGCCGGGCATGGTGCTCACATCTATAATCCCAGTACTCTGGGAGGCTGAGGTGGGCGGATCATCTGAGGTCAGGAGTTCAAGACCAGCCTGGCCATAGTGAAACCCTGTCTCTATTAAAAATACAAAAAAGTAGCTGGGTGTGGTGATGCACACCTGTAATCCTGGCTACTTGGGAGGCTGAGGCAGGAGAATCACTTAAACCCAGGAGGCGGAGGTTGCAGTGAGCCAAGATAGTACCACTGCACTTCAGCCTGGGCAACAAGAGCAAAACTCCATCTCAAATAAATAAATAAATAAATAATCAAGTTGACTATAGATACAGTGAAAATCTTCTGGGACAGCATTCATTCATTATTTAGGAAGAAGCCTGTTTCTTGTTGTTGTTGTTGTTTTTGAGACAGAGTCTTGCTCTGTTGCCCAGCCTAGAGTAGAGTGCAGTAGTGTGATCTCAGTTCACTGCAACCTCTGCCTCCCAGGTTCAAGCAATTCTCCTGTCCCAGCCTCCCAAGTAGCTGGGATCACAGGCTCACATCACCACGCTCAGTCAATGTTTGTACTTTTAGTAGGGATGAGGTTTCACCATGTTGGCCAGGCTGGTCTCAAACTCCTGACCTCTGGTGATCCACCTGCTTTGGACTCCCAAAGTGCTGGGATTACAGGTTGTGAGCCAACGCGCCCGGCCTCAAGCCTGTTTTAATGCTATTAACTTGTTATGAAAATTAGTTTGAGAGGCCAAGTGTGGTGGCTCACACCTGTAATCCCAGCACTTTGGGAGGCCAAAGTGGGTGGAACACGAGGTTAGAGATCAAGACCATCCTGGCTAACACAGTGAAACTCCATCTGTACTAAAAATACAAAAAATTAGCCAGGCGTGGTGGCGGGTGCCTGTAGTCCCAGCTACTTGGGAGACTGAGGCAGGAGAATGGCGTGGACCCCAGGAGGTGGAGCTTGCAGTGAGCCGAGATCGCGCCACTGTACTCCAGCCTGCGTGACAGAGCGAGACTCCATCTCAAAAAAAAAAAAAAAAGAAAGAAAATTAGCTTGAGAAACAATGACTTGCTACTTCAGCTGACTTGTGGAATCAAAGAAAGAGTACATTTAGAGGAAAAAGCAGGAGAGAAATACTGCTTGAAGAATACGACAGGGGAGAACCCAGCCCAGAGGAAGAGGATCACTAGCAAATGCCTTCCACATCACAAATGTTCTCTTGCAGGTGGTCTCTAGAATGATCCTGGGCTGGAAAAATTGCTAAATAGGGCATTATTGGAGCAAGAATGGCAAATTGGAATATGGATTAAGATGAATTAGATAATAGTATTAAATCCATGTTAAATGTTTCAGATTTCATCATTATAGTTTGGTTGTATAGGAGGAAGATCTTGCTACTATTGACTAAAGTATTAAGCAGGAAAGGGACATGATGCTTGTAATACGCCGCTGGGTCAGAAATCAATGCATTCACAAGTGTGTGCATGAGTGTAGGCACGTGTGCATGCAGACAAGTATGGAGAAAGAGAATGCAGTAGGGGGAAATGCTAATTACTGTTCAATCTGGTTGAAGGGTAAATAGTAGTTCTTTGTACCTTTTTTGTAACTTTTCTCTAAATTTCCTTTTATACAAATGTCACAATTATCATGGGGGCAAATTTTCATGTTCCCAAAAGGTTTGGCCCCTCCAGTATGAGGAAGTCCAGAGCCCAGTGGTGCATTTGAGTTCACTTGGCAGATCCTTGACCATTCCATCCCAACTGCCAGCACTCACCAGCAGCCCACTTCAATGCCTGCACTGTGGAATCTGTGGTAATCTAGGACCTTTCACCTTGAAATATTTTTTTCTATCATAGTGTACTCTCTCTATAGTTTCGGGGACAGAAAAACTGCATAAAATATAAACCCAACTCTAACGTCATGCATAACAATAACTAGAAAATTTGTGGCTCATGACCGTAATTCTACCACTTTGGGAGGCCGAGGTGGGAGGATTGCTTGAGCCCTGGAATTTGAGATCAATCTGGGCAACACAGTGAGACCCCGTTTCCACACTTTTTTTTTTTTTAATTAGCTGGCTATGGTGGCACTTGCCTGTGGTCCCAGCTATTAAGGAAGCTGAGGTGGGAGGATTGCTTGAGCCAGAGAGGTCAAGGATCCAGTGAGTAGTGATGGCACCACTGCACTCCAGCCTGGGTGACAGACCAAGACCCAGTCTCCAAAAAAAAAAAAAAAAAAAAAAAAAAGGCAAAAACTGCAATATCTCTGAGATATTCTTTGTTAATCTGAGGCGGGGCTCAGGAATCTGCGTTTTTCAAATAAACCCTAGTTATTCTCCTGCAAATGGTCTGTGGGCCTTATTTTGACCAACACTGCCTCTAGCCTGTCAGCATCTTGCGTGTAGTAGGCACTCAATAAAATCTGCTGGATTAATTTGAATTGGGCAAGACTGCATGCAGCTAAGAAAAGAATCCAGCCCTCATGCCCTGAGCATGGAAATTGGGCTAAAATCCACTCATGCTAGAAGCAGGTGATTGTTTTTCACACTACAACAGAATCTCTCCTAGGTCTCAGCATTTTGTTTCTAAAATAGGGATGTGGCATGTGTTTGTGTGAAGTGTCAACTCCAGGGACACCTGACCCTTTCAAGTCCTGAATAATCGTGGAGCATTCTGCGTATTTCCCCCAAATGGTAGGACAGCTTTAACCTACTCAAAATAGTTCCAGGAGGTGCAGAGTCAGCAACCTGTGGTCTACCCTTAGTACACAAAGGGGAGGCCCTGCAGCCCCTATCCATGGGTAGGTGGTCAGAGTAGCTTTTCTAGCACAGGAGATGAATGGACATCAATTCTGTCCTGTTCTTACCCCTCCTAATCTTGGTCTTTTAGAGCAGCAGTATCAGCAAGAAATACACGAGTGCACTTTGCAGCAAGTTAACACAGTTACTCACTCACCAACACAATATTTAACTCAAGATCTGGACCCAGTCCTCCTTGGAGGTGTCTGAATCCACGTATGTGACCCTCTTAACCTGCAAGCTACACAGGGCCAGGGCAAACTACTGCATTCAGCATTTTACACCAGCACCCAGCACTGAGGTTGTTCAATAAAGGCAGTTTCGTGAAAGCATGGAAGACTTAAACATCTAGCCACCAATGGATATGCACACTAAATATTTATAGTACCATAGGTTTTATTATTGTATGCCTGGCAACTTCCATCTACATCTATCTATGATGGCTGCTTCGGAATGTAAATTCCCAAGTGAGAGAACAATTCAAAAAATGGGCCGTTCCAGGGTCCCTAGAGGGCTCAGCTACAAGCCCCTTAGTTCTTCCTGCCAGTGAAACAAAAAGCAAGAAAGCTAAGCAGCTACTGAGCCATTTTAGCTACAGTTTGTATTTATTTATAGCTTCTGAATTCATCACAGTTATAAAAAGTAATAAAAAAGGAACTTGAATATCATAAAAAATACCAGATGAGCTGATTACCATCCTCCACGGTAGCTGGAAGTCAGAATTCATTATTTTAGCTCTAATTGCAGAAGGAAATGTTCTTCCACAAGGACAGATGCCCTTTCAGGAAGGCCAGAAGGGACACCAGATCACACACTGTATATTCGTATCTATGTTTAAGAATTCAAAACAAAAATAATGAAGTGGAATGAGTTTAGATGTAGTTCAGAAATTTGTACTTGAGCTAAAAACACGAAAGTGTTGCACAGGCATTTAGTGAGGGGGTAACAAGGGTCTATTATCAAGATATATGGGTTAATAATTTCATGGGGTTATTCAAGAATGATCTGCTATGATTGAAACCATGTGTGGAGAGTTTGGGCTTCTGCAGGATGTTTCACAGCAACAAAGGGCCTAAAGATGTATTTGTGCTGCCTGCTAAGTATACAGATGATTGACTTAGATACACTTCCCAGACATAAACAGTGAAGGAATGTCACTGAAGTTCTCAGTTCTGCATGCTATCAGATAGAGATAAAGAATGCTTACCACATTGTACAGGCCGATGCACCAACGTTCAAATAAAATCTGCCCAGAAAATCCATTAACAAAGGCGAACCAAAGCTGCAAGAGAAGAAAGTTCATGAAGTTTTATATCAATATTGACCTAAATGTTTCCATTCATCGAAGAAGTAGCGGGAATGTGGACCAGCAGCTGGACACAGCTGCTGAGGAATCACGAGCCACAGGACTGCAGCAGTTGTTCCTTTATAAAACATAGATTCCCGATATCACAGAAATCCGTATTGTAAGGAAAATTTACATTTAAGGCATACATCTATTTTAAGAGACAATATGCACACGTTCACAGAAAAATATATTTAATTTGTTTTTAATAGGTTTGGTATCAAAACTTTCTCATTGACTGGAGGAGTCTCAGCTTCACATTCTTGTTTTTCTCTAAAGTGGATTTGAGCAATACGACATGTCTTTGCAGGACTTTCAAATAAATATAAATCATAAATTAAAAACAACAACAAAAACTCCTCTGCTCTGTGTTCTGAGTTTATAAATTATTGACCCTCCTTAATCGGATGCCTACCACCTTGACCAAGGTCAAAACAGAATCATATAAAAGAAACATGCTCAAATTATTTTTTGAAGTAATGAGAGATGTATAAATAAATAAATAAAATGTGGACTGTTATTCATGCCTCCAAGTAGTCTATGATTCTAACTGATTAGGCAAGACTGATATGAAAACAAATATAGAGCCAAGTGCCAGGATATAATTAGTGTGCATGACAAAGGATAAAACACTGTCAGAGGCCAGGTGCGGTGGCTCACGCCTATAATCCTAGCACTCTGGGAAGTGAGGTGGGCGGATCACCTGAGGTCAGGAGTTCGAGACCAGCCTAGCCAATTATGGTGAAACCTCATCTCTACTGAAAATACAAAAATTAACGGGATGTGGTGGCAGGCACTTGTAATCCCAGCTACTCGGGGGTGCTGAGGCAGGAGAATCGCTTGAACCTGGGAGGTGAAGGTTGCAGTGAGCCAAGATGGTGCCACTGCACTCCAGCCTGGGCGACAAGAGCAAGATTTCATCTCAAAAACATAAAAACCAAAAAATCCAAAAAGCACTGTCAGAGATGGAAAGATCACCGAGATGTAGTCTGTGTACACGGAGGCAGCAGGACTGGGGTGGAAGAGGGCCGAGCCACTGGGAGGTTCTTCTAAGACAGAAACCTGAATTAGAAGGAAGCAAACGTGAAAACATGGAATTTTAAAAGTTGCTGTTGAATAATCAGCTACATTTATATGAGATGTGATTCCAATGATTGAGGGCAGACTTGAGAGTGTCCCACATAAATCACAGAGTCAGCATTAGCTGTGTTACATCATCACAGACGGAGACCGCTGTTGGGGTAGAACCTAACTGGCAACACAGAGCAGACACCACGGCAACCAGAGTCGAGGTCAGCTCTGGTACTGAAATTTTAGTGAGGCAGATTTTTCAAAGTCAGTTTCTTGTGTCCACCAGTTTAAGTTTCTTGAGGCAGGAAGTGTTCCCCATGCTGCTCTGTGCACTACTCTATCCAGCATGATACTCGGTACACACAGGGACTCACCAAGTCCCCGTGAGCTCAAATTAAATGCCAATTCAAGTGCTAGTTCAAGTTTTCCTTAAATACAGCTTTCACCTTGTCATTCCTCTGTTCAAAAAACTACTAGGGTCCCCTCTTCAATCCAAGATAAACTTGCTGACTTTCAAAAATCCTTCCACACTTCTATTCACTCTTCATTTCTTTCTCCTTTTAAACGTTTTATTTTATTGTAAATTGACCCTTTATAACTGCATGTATTTATGGGGTACAAAGTGATATGAAACTTTCCGAATACAGGGTAGAATAATTAAGTCAAGCTAACCAACGCATCTATCACCTCAAATACTTACTTTGAGGGGGTGAGAATATTTGAAATTTACTCTTAGCAACTTTGAAATGTACAATGCACTATTAATTATATTCACCACACTGCAAAATAGATCTCAAAAAACCCCATACAACTTATTCCTCTTGTCTGAGACTTTGTACACTTTGACCATCACCCCGATTCCCTCCATCCTCTGTCATCACCATTCTACGTAGGATTTGATGCTCTCTCTCCTAGTCACTCAATTTCAACTACCCTTCCAATAGGTCTGGCTATTCTCAGTGAGGAAATATTGGTGAAGAACTAAGAACCAGAGATTCATGCTGTGTTCTGTGCTTGGAAAATTCCTACAACATTTATTCAAATACTAGCCATCCCTAAAACCACAATTTCAACCCCACTCTCTCCCGACCACTGGAGGTCTTGGCAATCAATACTTCAACCACACTTTTAGTGCAATGAGAGCCTGGATCCATGTCAGATTCAAACACATTAGTAAACTGTTTCAAGGGTTTTAAGTTAATTTTCCCAAGACTGTGCTATAATTCTGAGTTCTCCTATTCAAACAATTGACCAAAAAGATACCTAGTGAGTATTTTATTGTATTGCAAAATCCAGTTAATATGTTGTCTTGTTGAAGGTAGTAGTGATATTTCTACTGCTCTGCCCTCCCTGTTATCAACTGAAAATAGCAAACACAAATAAAAACAGAAAAAAGCTGGGCATAGTGGCTTAAGCCTGTAATCCCAGCACTTTGAGAGGCCAAGGGGAGACAATTGCTTGAGCCTAGGAATTCATGACCCGCCTGTGCGACATAGTGAGACCCCCATCTCCACAAAAAATAAAGTTAGCTGGGTGTGGTGATGCATGCCTCTGTAGTCCCAGCTCCTCAAGAGGCTAAGGCAGGAGGATTCCTTGAGCCTAAAAGGTGGGCAGCTGCAGTGAGCTCTGATCGTGCCACTGCACTCCAGCCTGGGCTATGGAGTGAGACCATGTCTCAAAAAAAAAAAAAAAAGCAAACACACAACGAAACTATGAGTAGCTTTACTTAAAACTACAAATGATATACAATAGAGGCAACCAAATATGATCAGATTAGATCAAATCAAGGGAGAATGCCCACAGCAGACAGAACCTAATACATTTTATTAATTTCTTAGATTAAACCAATTAAAAAAGGTTTCAAAGAAATAGGTGAAACAACCCAAGAAGTAGCCAAACTAACTCTCATTTAGAGGATAAAATATAGAGGTCAGGGCAAGCAGTGGCAGAGGTTGAATCCTGGATGGATTCAACACAGCAGGCGAATTAAAGCTGAAGGGCAATATGCTCTTTCTCTCCTTTCTTTCAGGAATCAAGCAGGGAGGACCAAGGACAATCAACTTGGCAGACACTGATCAAGTTTCAAGGTGAACTGAAAAGAACAAAAAATGCAGAATCATCCAAGAGAAACTTATAACACACAGAAATTTCCTCTACGGAATGCAGGCCTCCTCTAAGGGAAAGAAACAACAGCAAGGGAGGTGCTCATGACTGCAGAGTGATAGGAGACCAGAGCAGGAAGTGCTCCAAGACAACGTGGAATCCCCTTGCCCCTAGACATCTTCCAAAAATAGTATAGAAAAAATAAGAGGACATGACAAATGCACATGAAATAATCTTTCCAGGGGAACAAGGCCACACTGCAGAAGAAAATCTCAAACATTCTTGGTGAGACTAAGAGAGCTAATAAAAACGTGAATTTTCTTAGAAATGAAAGTTACAATAAGATGTCTAATACAGAAAACAAAGACACAAATAGAAAGATGTCACAGACTGAACCCACCCTAAAGAGAAATGAAAGCCAGAATTGACACTGTTAGCAGGGCGCAGTGGTTCATGTCTGTAATCCCAGCACTTTGGGAGGCCAAGGAGGGTGGATCATCTAAGGTCAGGAGTTTGAGACCAACCTGGTCCAACACGGTGAAACCCCACCTCTACTAAAAATACAAACATTAGCCAGGCGTGGTGGTGCATGCCTGTAATCCCAGCTCCTCCAAAGGCTGAGGCAGGAGAATCACTTGAACGTGGGAGGTGGAGGTTGCAGTGAGCCGAGATTGTGCCACTGCACCCCAGTCTGGGTGACAAAGTGAGAGTGTCTCAAAAAAAAAAAAAAAGAACTGACACTGCTGAAACCACATGTAGAGATAGACAGTGAAGCTTGAGGAAACAATTCTCAGTAAACGTCAAAAGGTTAATAAAGATTTTTAAGAGAAATGGATAGAGTTAAAAGCCCTTAAAGATAAGCAAAAAAATTCCCAAAAAGATGTACTTTAAAAAAAGAGGAAAACAGATTTTTTTTTAAATGTTCAAAGATATAACAGAAGAAAATTCTCTGAAATACTCTAATCAGCCAGTAGAGAGGGGATCCTTCATCCAGGAAACAAAAGAAGCAACAGACACAGAAAGATCAATACCCACACATGTCCTGCTATAGGAATTAATGAGTTTTAAGATTTTATAGGATCAATTCTTCAGTATATTCACACAGAAAAAGTAACAAAGAGAAAAAAAATCAAGGAGGCTTGCTACTTCTCTCAAGAGGTACACAACACCAAAAGAGAGTAAAAGATGTTTACAAGTCCTTAGGGAAATAAAGGGTGATAGGAATTTTAGTAAAAGATAGAAACCAAGGAAACATCAAAAGCTGAAAACTAACATAGAATGTGATGACAGAAGTAATATTAAACATGTGTGTTATATTAATAATAAAAAATAAAAGCTCAGGTGGATAAAAAAATAGAATCCAAAATACATGCTACATACAAGAAACATGTCAAATGAACATGAAAAAGACACTCTATTCAAAAAAGATCAATTTCTTAGCTTGGATTTACAAAGCCCAACACAATAAGGTCCCCACCTATCTTTCTGACAACACTGCATCTCCTTCAGTCAGCTACAATGGCCTTCTGTTGGCTCCTTGCAAGCACCGAGGACAGATGCAGCTTTATTATTTTGCACCTAAATATCAGCAATTATGTCAGCAGAATTTGTTTAATAAGTCATCTTTATCCCACTTGTTTGAAATGTCCTTTATCACATGATAAATTACCATAGTATTTGGAAAAGAATATGCGGAATTTCAGTCTCCATATAGTCAAATGAATTTCAGATGCCTTGAATATTTAAGCATAAAAAACTCTGAAAGCATTAGAAGTAAACATGAAAAACATTATTTTGCTGTATGTGAAAAATGACTCTTTGTAAGAAATTATACTTAGAAATGAGGGACAAATTTGAAACTAATTTCTATAGAGAAAAATATTAACAAAGTTGAAAGAAAACTGATATTAAATAAATAGTACAAACTTATTTGAAATATCTAGGAAAACAAAGGCCCAATTTCCTCAATATATAGAGTTCTTACAAATCAGAAAGAAAACACCCTACAAGCTGCTAGAAAAATTGGCAGAGTATATGCAGCATGATCACAGAGGGAGAAAAGGCTTAGAAACACAGGAAATCTCATTTTTATTAAACATGTACACAAATGGATATAGCTTTTTTTCTTATCAGATGGGTAAAAATATAAAAGTCTGATAAACTGGGGAAACAACACTGTAATATCCAGCTGGTGATACAGCATTATCTATAAATACGTTTAATTTAGTTTTCATTTGAACAAGTGATTCCACTTGTAGGGACATACTCTAAATTATACCTTATAGCTGTAATCACATAATGGTCAACACAAAAATAAAATGGTATGGTATTATTTTGAAAACAATGCCACATCCTTATATATGGAAAACAAAAAATCAGAGCCTGCATGTATACTGATAGCTGGTTAAAGAAATGATGGCTCTTCCTGTAAAGAACTCTACGTAATTTTAAAAAGATTTCATTTTAAATATAAGTCCGCATGCACTGCAATGCAAGAATCTCACAGATACGTTAAAAATGAAAAAATAAGGGTAGCACTGAATGGCCATGACCATGCAGAACAGATGTACCTCCTCATATATGCATGGCAACTTTCTGGGAAACATAAGAGATCATTAATATTCATCATCTTTAGGTGGTGGACGTGTTCTCTGGGGGAAACAGGGACACTTGCTTAACACATTCATGTTTTATTTATATAACTGTTTCAGGCAGTAATTCTCAGCTAGGGGTGATTTTGCCTCTGAGGAGACATTTCACAGTATCTGGAAATTTTTTTTATTGTCACACCTTGGGGGAGGGGCCTACTGACACTGAGTGGGCCAGAGATGCTGGCTGCTAAACATCCTACAAGGCCCAGAAGAGCTCTCTACAGCAAAAAATTATACAATCCAAAATGTCAACAATGCCACTGTTGAGAAACCCTGGACTAAAGAAATAAGTTTATTTGGTTAACCTGATACAAAACTTAGAAATCTTGTTTCTAACAGATGTTTGTTACAAACAAGATAATAACACATGGCTGGTTGCATGAAGCCATGATTCTGCTTATTATGTATGAGGGCTTGGGTTTAGAAAGCTTCCCTCTTTTATGAATAAAAGAGTAATATTGTCAGGATCCACAAATTTGGATCCTGAAAACAAACACATAACTTTATAAATTATTAATGAGAAATTATTTCAAAGACTGAGTGAATTTGGTGTAATCAAGACACCCGAGTCATTGAAAATATAGAAGAGGGTAAAAATCTTAAGAAATACAGCATCTCCTTCCATGAACTGACCTTGTTGACATTAACATTGTTCCAAGCAATACTGAGCCATGTAAGACGTTTCATTCTTCATTTCATTTAACATTGTTGATTAGATGAATGTTGCGGTATTTCCGCTGGGCAGCCAGTGTTCTGATTCTGTCCAAGTTGGCACTGGATTGGCCACATGTTTCTTCAAAGACTTTTGATATGTTTGTGCTAATTTTTATCAGTTGCAGGTGCTACAGCTTTTTGAGAAGCATAAACAAGCTCATTTTCAACATTTTCAGTTCAATTTCAATATGCATTCAAAAAATCCATCATTAGATGATTGGACCTGTTTATTTCATTGAAACTATTTACTTGGTAGAGAAAACAAAAAACAAACACAAAAAAGCCAAAACCAACATAAACAAAACAAAACAAACAAAAATCCACTTCTTAATTTTAAAATCCATGAGCTGGTTTTCTCTTACGTTGAAACGCTCAAACTTGATTTCATTTTGGCAAGATTTCCATAGGTGAAACGGGGAAAGTATGAGAACGCAGTGTATTTTTAAATATTTATACAAACGTACTTACTTTCTATTTTACTTATTCACGAGACAGGTAAACGATGGCTCTCTGACACATTATAAAATCAGACTTTCACACTAGTAAGTCATACACAAAAGTTAATTCATACACAAAAAGGACGGCACCACCCAATTCCTAAACACAAGTGTCATTTTTGGTGGGCCACACGTTCCCAGCTGTGTACGCCAAACGCAGAGCCCTCAATACAAACAGACGGTCCGTCCCCCATCTGACGTGCAGTGACTTGGATGGTGGCTTGCTTATAGCCACTAAATTTTACTTTTGGATTGACGGGAAAACAGACTCCTCTGCCTTTAGTTTCTTGTTAACTAGGAATGTTAAACGAATACAGTCAAAGCCCAGAGAGCCAGATCCCGGCAGGATGGCCTCAGACTTGGTGAGTTGGTAGGAAAACCTGCCAAGCACTGCTGGCTTGCCAAGCTCCTGGGGTTTTTGGTCCTCAAATGTAGCGTTGTTATGAGCAAACTGACCCAAACTTATTAAATGGCTTTTCCTTCTTGGAAAAAAGACCCTTCTTTGCTTTAACTGCTGCCTGACTGCCAAAAACGCAGTAACCGTCTTGGCTAATTGCACAGGCTCCTGTCTGGACGTCCCGCTGCCACCGTCCAACCTCGGCGGGTTGTACCTGCCGCCACGCTCAGGCTCTCAGCTAACAGCCGACACTTAACAGACGACTACTTCATGTGGAAAAGGGATGACCTGCTCCTCTGTTTACTCTGCTCTTTCAGGATCCCTGGTAGAGGACTGAAGAAAAAAAGTACCCTATGGAGAATATTGAAGCAAATTAACATACGGTTTCTCACTGAAGTGGCAATAACATCATGATCTACTAATTTGCATATCAGGTCTGGGCTGATAAACTGGCACCAAAGGTATCTGTTTAAATGTCAAAATGCTTGTTTTTTTTGAAACTTGATCTGGCCATATGTAGTCAGATAAAATATAAACATATACTTTGTCTAGAAATTCTATTTCTGGAAATCCACTTCACATAAATGAAAGTACCAGTATATAAAAACCCATCTTGTTTTCCAGTACTGTTAGTAGCAGAAAACAAAATAGGAAGCACAGACAAAAAAAATCTCTAAAGTTCTTTAGTAGGGGGTGATTGTAGCAAATCATGAACTAGAAACACCTGTCTTTTAAAATGTTAAATTTATAAGTATGGAAATGAAGGAATGCCCAAGAAATAGCATGAGATTGACAAAGGAAAAGGTAAAATAAATAAATAGGTAAGCAGGTAGGGAATCAAGGGAAAAACATCAGAAATGCTATCACAGAGCAGAGGTTGTCAGGAATAATAATAACAGTAATAGTAGTAGGACATCCTAGAGTATCTTTTTCTTTTTTTTTTTTTTTTGAGACAGTCTCGCTCTGTTGCCCAGGCTGCAGTGCAGTGCCACCATCTCTGCTCACTGCAAGCTCTGCCTCCCGGGTTCACAACATTCTCCTGCCTCAGCCTCCTGAGTAGCTGGGACTACAGGCGCCCGCCACCACGCCTAGCTAATTTTTTGTATTTTTTTAGTAGAGACGGGGTTTCACCGTGTTAGCCAAGATGGTCTCGATCTCTTGACCTCGTGATCCACCCGCCTCAGCCTCCCAAAGTGCTGGGATTACAGGTGTGAGCCACTGCGCCCGGCCTAGAGTATCTTTTTCTGTTCAATAAATTATGGGATGGAGTGGCCAGAATTAAATGGAGACTAGAAAGGATATTGTGGTAATGACAGGTCTCAGCTATAAAATCTTTGTAGCGTTTTCTGTTGCTGACTGAGTCTTAGGCAGGTAAAATGACCAGCAGCAAACATCACACATTAACAACACTTCTAAGGACTTTTCAAGGCAAACCAACAAAGTTACAGAGTAATGCCTAGAATCCATTTTTGTTTTTTGTAAAACCACAACGAAAATGCTATATGTTTACATACATTTGTATTAGCGCAAAGAAAAGTGTGGACAGTTGACCAAACTGTTTCTATGGATTCCTGAGCAGACATGGAGCCAGAAGAGGGGATGTTATTTTTTCCTTATACATTTTTATTATCAGTGCAACAAATAAACATTACTTCAACTTCAAAGAATTATGTAGAAGAGAACCTGCTCGTCTTTATCACCACACCACACTCATTGTTCTCTTTGGGCTTGTCGCATTCTGTCATTTTTATTGTACTATTATCTGGCTGCTCCAGGTGCTCAGAGATTATATTGGTTCCACTCAATACTGTACATCTAGGATCTAGCACACGGGTGGACACACAGTAGGTGCTCAATAAATGGATATATGCAGAATATTAATACTTAAAGGGGAAAGCTCATCTAAAAGAGGATTTTAAATAAGAAAACCACACACTGCAGAATTGTCGTTTCTGTTATTTTTGATGATGATAGAGGCTAACGTGTATTTATTGCTTATTCTGTTCCACGAACCTTGCAATACTCTAAATGAATTATCTAATTTAAATATCTTAACAATCCTAACAAAAGGTGTTATTCCATTTCACAAATGAGGAAATCGGGGCACGGAGAACATGAAAGATATTATGGCTCATATCAAATAGGTGTTTAGTAGACTGCAGTGACTAGCAGTCAATTCTACTTATTTAAAAGTAAGTAATTTTTAAAACATTTAAGTTAAGGCAATTCAGAATCAAATGAGTATTCATGGCTACTAACTTATTATATTACTGATACTTTAAGATTGTCACGTGAACAAAACACCTAACTATAAGCACATAAGCACACCAAAAAATTTATGAATTATCCACATATTTTTTCTTGAATGCCAACGGATCCTTTTAAGATTAGGGTATAAACTGTTTGAAAAGCAAGCTTTAAAAATCTTCCCCATTTTGTACAACAAAATGCAACCACTCCAGTTTGAAATATTATCTGGCAATATTTTGCGTGAAAATATTGCAATCTTTTGCTAAAATGGTTGAGACTGACCTAGCAGACAATGAGAAGTAATCTTCTCACCCTTCATTATCCAAATTCCTTGAATAAAAAACAACACAAATTAAATACTAATGGGAAATCCAGGTTATGTTTAAAAGGACTTGAGGTGTCCTTTTAACCTAGAGGGGGTACAGTGGCTCCTGCCTATAATCCCAGCACTTTGGGAGGCTGAGGCAGCAGGACTGCTTGAGCCCAGGAGTTTGAGATCAGCCTGGGCAACAGAGTGAGACCCTGTCTCTACAAAAAATTTTTCAGATATTAGCTGGACATGGTGGCACATGCCTGTAGTCCCGGTTACCTAGAAGCCTGAGGTGGGAGGGTCGCTTGAGCCAGAGAGGTTGAGGCTGCAGTGAGCCATGATTGTGCACAGGCTCCATGACAGAGTGACATCATATCTCAAGAACAAAAAACAAAACCAAAAAAGAAAAAGAAAGAAGAATAAAAGGACTTGAATTTTAATCTCGAGAGTTTAAAATAGAAATTATAACATGGATATAAATGTAGCAGATGATGTGCACACATACATTTTTTACTTTAGTCTGGCATTTTCTTTTCCATTAAAATCCCAACTAATGCAAGAAAGTTGAATCTTATAGCTCAAAGTCACAAAAGTTAGTAAAAAGAAGTCTGGTCAACATTTAAAAATTCTTATTAGTCATTTCTCAGCGTTATAAAACGTCTCTGTTTCTGCAAAACTACATGCTTACTCGATGGAACATCAGGTAAACACAAAATCGTGTTCTCCCCCCATAAAAGACCGTAATACCGACCAGATGGGGTATGCACAATTAAATTGATTTTTAATAAGAAATTCTTGGCACAATAGAACATAATCGCTCCACATTGTGTCAAGGACTTCGTAAATTTTTTTTATAGTTCAAGGCTCAGACTCTTCAGTCCAAATCCTGAGCTGGCTTGCTAGGGGACTGAATAGCTCTCGAGACCAGTAAGGAAATAATGAGCCTTTCATCTGGAGGTCACTGGTTAGGATCTGCTATCGTTCATTAACGACACAGCTGTTTCCAACCTCCTGGTGTTGGAACAGTGGCAGGGGGTTTATTATGGAAGGGGTAGCAGAAATATGTACAAGATCACTTCATTTATGGACAGGATCTATGGCAAATATTTGAGAACATGTGTTTTATAACCAATAAAGTCACACTCTTAACTTATTGAAAGTAAGATTTAGTGCCTGGCTGCATAGACTAGGATCATCAGAAGAGATTTTGACGCTATCCCTCTATTCCCACCTGCCACAGTGAGCCTGTGGCCTGGATAAGGTGTGAGCTTGCTCTGTGTCTTATTTTCTGGTTCTGGAAAGTAGAGCGAAAGGTCTGTCTACTCTCCCAGAGGAGGGTTATAAGGAAAGAATCACATATATAGATTTGAAAATTTCAGTTACTGAACTGTTTACTAAGGTCCTGCTTCAAGTTTTGCTCTGTGCCATGGGTAGGACTTGCCAAGGTGAGACACCATCTCTGTCCAACAATTCACTCTGTTTGGGGACAGGCATGGGACATATGTGAGGTTCAGAAAAGTTCTTTGGGAACACAGGAGAGGGAGAAACAGGTTCGGGAGGGAGAAACAGGTTCGAGAGGGAGAAACAGGTTCGAGAGGGAGAAACAGGTTCGAGAGGGAGAAACAGGTTCGGGAGGGAGAAACAGGTTCGAGAGGGAGAAACAGGTTCGAGAGGGAGAAACAGGTTCGAGAGGGAGAAACAGGTTCGGGAGGGAGAAACAGGTTCGAGAGGGAGAAACAGGTTCGAGACGGAGAAACAGGTTCTGTCTGGAGGAGTGAGCACAACTTTTCCAAATGTGGTGGCCACTTGGGCTGGGTCTTGAAGTATCAGATTCCATTCATCAACTGGGTGGGGGGAGAAGGGGCAGTGAAAGTAGAGAGAACAACTTGTACAAAAGCCTAGCAGGTGTGAACTGCCAGGTGGCTGGAACAAGGAAAATGAAGTGAGACAAGAGGGCTGGATTCAGACCGTGAAGGACACTAGACAGGAATTCTCCAAATACATGAGCAGCTGTGCACACATTCACTAAGAGAAATCTAAAGATCCGTGTATCTACAAATCTCAAAAACTATCTCAACATGTTTTATGTACTGTTTTGTATGGTAAAACATACAGAACGTAACATTTACCATTTTAACCAGTTTCAAGTGTGCAGTTTAGTGGTATTAAAAACATTTACCTTCATGTGTACCCATCACCATCATCCATCGCCAGGACTTTTTCATCACTCCAAACTGAAATTCTGTATTAATGGTATTAATTAAACCATTAAATGGTATTAATTCATTAAACCATTAAACTCTGTATTCATGGGTATTAAGCAACTCTCCTCTCCCGACAATCCCTGCTCTGCCTCTATGAAATCACACAATATTTGTCCTTGTCTATGTAGCTTATCCTTCTTAACAGAAAGTTGTATTCATCCATGTTGTAACATGTACCAGGACTTCATTCTTTTTAAGGCTAAATAACATGCCACTGTATGTATATAGCACATTTTGTTTATTCATTCATCCATACATGGAGATTTGGGTTGTTTCCACTGTTTGGCTACTGTGAATAATGCTGCTATGAACAGTGGGATAAAAACATGCGTTCAGGCCGGGCGCGGTGGCTCAAGCCTGTAATCCCAGCACTTTGGGAGGCCGAGACGGGCGGATCACGAGGTCAGGAGATCGAGACCATCCTGGCTAACACGGTGAAACCCCGTCTCTACTAAAAATACAGAAAACTAGCCGGGCGAGTGCGGGCGCCTGTAGTCCCAGCTACTGGGGAGTCTGAGGCAGGAGAATGGCGTGAACCCGGGAGGCGGAGCTTGCAGTGAGCTGAGATCCGGCCACTGCACTCCAGTCCGGGCGACAGAGCGAGACTCCGCCTCAAAACAAAAAAAAAAAAACAAAAAAAAAAAAACAAAAAAAACATGCGTTCAGTCCCTGCTTTCGATTTTTTGAGATACATACCCAGAAGTAGAATTGTTGGATCATATAGTAATTCTATGTTTAACATCTTGGAGGTACAGCCATACTACCTTTCAAGTGGCTAAAGCATTTTATTTTCCCACCAGCAATGCACAAGAGTTTCTTCTACATCGTCAGCAACTTTTTTGTTTGCTATTGATAGTAGCCATCCTAATGGGTATGAAGTGGTATCTCAATGTGGTTTTAAATTGAATTCCCTCAATCATTAGTGATGTTGAGCACCTTTTCATATGCTTGTTGGATATTTGTATATCTTCTTTGGAGAAATGTCTACTCAAGTCTTTTGCCCATTTTTGAATTGGTTTTTTGCTGCTGTGTTTGGGAGTTCTTTAGATATTTTGGATGTTAATCTCTTATCAGATATATGATTTATAATATTTTCTCCCATTCCATATGTTGCCTTTTCACTGTTGATAGAATCTTTTGAAGGGCAAAAATGTTTAATTTTGATGAAGTCCAATTTATCTATTTTGTATGGTTGTTGCCTATGTTTTTTTTTTTTTTTTTTGAGGCGGAGTCTCGCTCTGTCGCCTGGACTGGAGTGCAGTGGCCGGATCTCAGCTCACTGCAAGCTCCGCCTCCCGGGTTCATGCCATTCTCCTGCCTCAGCCTCCGGAGTAGCTGGGACTACAGGCGCCTGCCACCTCACCCGGCTTATTTTTGTATTTTTAGTAGAGACGGGGTTTCACCGTGTTAGCCAGGATGGTCTCGATCTCCTGACCTCGTGATCCGCCCGTCTCGGCCTCCCAAAGTGCTGGGATTACAGGCTTGAGCCACCGCGCCCGGCCGATTGTTGCCTATGTTTTTGGTGTTCAAGTAAACGTTGCCAAATTCAATATCATGAAACTGTCCCCTTATGTTTTTTTCTAAGAGTTTTATTGTTTTAGGTCTTACATTTAGGTCTTTGGTTCATTTGAATTTTTTTTTTTTTTTTGAAACAAGGTCTCACTTTGCCGCCCCAGCTAGAATGCAGTGGCATAATCATGGCTTACTGTAGCCTCAACCTCCCCAGGACTCAGGTGATCCTCCCAATTCAGCACCCCCCTCATCTCCATGAGCAGCTGGGACTACAGGAATGCACCACTGCAACTGGCTAACTTTTTTATTTGGTAGAGATGAGATTTCACCACATTGCCCAGGCTGGTCACAAATTCCTTGGCTCAAGTGATCCACCTGTCCTGGCCTCCCCAAGTGCTGGAATTCCACGTAGGAGCCACAGCATCCGTCCTGCATTAACTTTATCATATGGTGTTAGGTAAGGGTCCAACTTCAATATTTTGCATCTGGATATCCAGTTTTCCTAGCCAAATTGTTGAAAAGACTTTTTTTTTTTTTTTAATTGAATGTCAGCACTCTTGTTGAAAATAATTTAATCACACATTCCAGGGTTTACTTCTGGGCTCTCTATTCTATTCCAGTGGGTCTACGTATCTGTCTTCATAGTAACACACACAGTTTTGACTACTGTAGCTCTGTAGTAAGTTCTGAAATCAGGAAATGGTGAACCCTCCAAATAGATTGTTCTGGCTATTGGGGGATCCACTGGGATTCCATATGAAGTTTAGAATAGGTTTTCCTGCTTTTGCAAAAAATGTCACTGCAATTTTGAGTCTCTAGACTCAATGCAATCTCCACATATTTGCGTTTAGGTAACATCTAACATTTTTAATGGTAAGGATAAATGGTTTTAAAAGATATAATTTCTGGCATATTATAAATATTAAAACTATAAAATAAATTTACATCACTTTTTAATGTGGCTAATGGATTCTAAATACCAGACATTCATCACAACCCACTTTTAAAAAGACATTAACAAGCATTTTGTGCGCGCGCGCGCACATACGAAGAGATTAATTATAAGGAATTGATTCATGCAATTAGAAAGGTGGGCAGGTCCCAAGATCTGCAGAGGGAGTCTGTAAGCTGGAGACCCAGGAAAAGCTGATGTTTCAGTTCCAGTCTGAAGGCAGGAAAAAAAAGCTGATGTACCAATTTGAAGGTAGCCAGGCAAGAGGACTTTTACTCACAGGAGGGTCAGTCTTCTGCTCTCTTCAGGCCCTCAGCTGACTGGATGAGGCCCACCCACATTAGGGAGAGCAATCTGCTGTCCTCAGTCTCCCTATTTAGATGTTAAGCTCATCCAAAAGCAGCCTCACAGAAACACCCAGAATAATGTTGACCAAATATCTGGGCATCCCATGGCTCAGTAAAGTTGATACAACATTAACCATCACAGGGTACTGGGGGACACATAGCTAGAACCTCTACTCTGGAAATGCTTCCATGATTTCCCCACCTCCACAAGATTCCATAAAGTGTCCTTTCTCTGTTCCCACAGCCTCATCACAGGCTATATTATATCACATCATCATATCATATATCATATACCATATCATCAAATTCCATAACATATATATCACATCGTATCTTATATCACCATATCGTATCATATCACATCACATCATATCATATATCATATATCACAATCCTGGCTGGCTTGCCTGTCTCTCCCACCGGACTGTGAACCCCTTGATGTCTCTGCAGTGCCCTTAAGACCTCACTCTGGAGTCAGACCAACTGGCTAACATCCTGGCTCTCCTACTCTTAGCTGTATACTTAACCAACTTCTTAATTTTATTTTGAGTTCTGGGGTACATGTGCAGGATGTGCAGGTTTGTTACATAGGTAAACATGTGCCATGGTGGTTTGCTGCACCTGTCAACCCATTACCTAGGCATTAAGTCCAGTGTGTCTTAGCTATTTTCCTGATGCTCTGCCTCCCCAACCCCCACAGGCCCCAGTGTGCAGCGTTCCCCTCCCTATGTCTGTGTTCACATTGCTCAGCTCCCCATGGAGTGTTTGGTCTTCTGTTCCTGTGTTAGTTTGCTGAGGATAATGGCTTCCAGCTCCATCCATGTCCCCACAAAGGACATGATCACATTTCTTTGTATGGCTGCATAGTATTCCATGGCATACAGGTACCACATTTTATTTAACCAGTCTATCACTGATGGGCATTAGGGTTGATTTCGTGTCTTTGCTACTGTGAATAGAAACAAGCATTTTTTGAACAGTCAAAAATTTTGTATCATTCCTTCTACCTTAAACTTGTTTGCCATTCCATTTGACACATATAGTTTTACCATAATTTAATGTAGTTTTGTTTATTGTATTGATCACCTGTTATACTTCACAGAAATGGTAAATGGAAATAAAAAGTAATTTTGTTTTCATTTCTATTCCTGTTGCTCATTTCTATAGATCTCAGTCCTGAGAAATCTATTAATAGTTCACATATTGAAAAGAATGTAAAGCTTCATTATAGCAAGAGCCATCAATACTTCAGATTTCTTCTGAACCATATGCCAAAAATAATATGCAAAGTTATTTGAAATCTTCTATCTGCTGACATTGTGATTAGGTCATTTTCTAAATTTCTAAAAAGCAAAGAAACAGAAACCACTGACTTGTGAAAATATTATTAATTAGTCACAAGAACCATTTACTTTCTTAACTTCTGAGAAGTATGTATCTGGAGGTATACCAAGAAGTTTCAAATGACCTTGAATTATCCCTGCTGTGGTCTCATTTAGATTTATCTTTTTTCACTCAATATACTCAGCAAAGTTTGAGGAAAGTAAAAATGTTTCATTTGTAATAGCCTCTTGCTACTTCACTGCCATTTGATAAAATAGTTTTCTCTTATCACACATGGCTAAGCTTCCTCATATTGTATTATTTGTGAAAAAGGTTCTCCCTAACATAATCGGTCACTCAACATATATCATATGGCTCCTCTGTTTTAACCTGAAGTATTTATTCAGGGGCAGAGACTTCATCAGACATCACTGGCCACAATCAGGAAGCATGACAACCTCCACAGCCATCACTGAGAATGCGAGCAGGGAAGAGGTGACAGAAGAGGTCAAGCTGGCCCAATGGCCATGTCTGTCCAACAGATCAAAAATGAGAGGAGACAGTCACTGAAGGTGTCACATGCCTTAAGTGCTCTTTCAAACCCTAAAGTTGCAGATTTAGCTCATTCAAGTTTTGCAAAATTTTTGCCACACTCTGACAACACCTCTGTCTTTACCTTCTACCCAATCAGTTAAATCAGAATAAAAGACTGATTTCATATTTCAACTACAATGCCCATGTTAATAAACATCCCATGATGACTCTTTTGCTTCTGAGCTTTCATTCATAGACACAGATGGATCCGATGAACAGAGTCTGGCCATGACCTTGGTGTCTCCACGATATCAGGGGCAGTTGCCTCCCATGCTTCTCACCAGCAATTTTTTTGGACTTTTGCTCAGGAGCAAGGTATCGCTGACCACTGTATACGGTGAGAGGGTGGGCTGTACCACTGAATAGATACTGTCTCAACTCCATGACAGAAGATAAAGGTACTATCAGGGTCCGGATATAATAAACATAGGTAGCCTTTTTTTTCCCCACTAAATGTTGTCTCATTGGTTTGTGTCCCTAAGATTTTTGTATCATGGGACATACACCACAGTAAGACTTGAAGAGGTCAGATGTATTCCTTCCTTTTGTAAACTGGGAAATGTGGGCTCTGGAGAGGGAGGTGGGGAGGGACAGCACCGAGTACCATGGAAGTTAACCACTACGAATGGACTCTCGTGGAAAGTTCATCTGTCCTTAGGAATACTTTCTGCTCTCGAATCTGCTTTCTCAAAGCAACTGGGAACACAGGGTAACTACATCAAGGTAGTGGGGCAGGGGGTAGCATGAATTTACTGACAGTTTTCGTAAGTCTAACCTAACCACTGACTTGTGAAAGTATTTGTTAGGTAATTGTTAATTACCTAACAGAAATGTTTAGGAGGCAGGCTGGAGCATCAGGAGAGGCAGGAATTCCAGATAGGTCAGGAACGGTGGTACATGCCTTTAATCCCAGCTGTTTGGGAGGCTGAGACAGAAGGATCACTTGAGGCCAGAAGTTTGAAACCAGCTGGGATTAGTCTTGAAGATCCTGAGACGGACCAGTTGATGGTCCTGATATAGGATGGCAGCAAAGAATGACTCCAGGCCTCTTCTGATAGGAGACAGGAGAGATGGTAATGACCCCAACCAGAGATGAAGCTCGGGAGGGACAGGGCCAAGTGGCAGATGAATGTATTTTGTGGACATGTTTAATATGCAGTACCTGTGGGCTCTTCAGGAAAAAATCCAGAGCACAAGGCTGATGCTCAGGGGAGAGTTTCTGATAAGAAAAATGTTTGTAACATTAGCAAATATGCTATAACCACAACAGTAGAAGTCTCCAGCGAGGGAACCTATGTAAGGAGGCAAAAGAAAATCCACTGTGGGCCTCTGGGTGACATAACACTTAAAGGTCAAGGGCAAGGACAGAAGCAAATAAAAGACCCTTTGCAACACGTTTCATAAATGGTACCTAAAGTTTATGGGTCCTCTGTTTTAACCCTAAGTAAGTATGTATTCTGGGACAGAGACTTCATCAGACATGACGGGCCACAATCAGGAAGCATGACAACCTCCAGAGCCATCGCTGAGAACGGCAGCAGGGAAGAGGTGACAGAAGAGGTCAAGCTGGTCCAATGGCCATGTCTGTCCAACAGATCAAAAACAACAGGAGACAAACAAACAAGGCCTAACCTGTGCCGCCCATGGTAAAAACACTCTCCTCCTTGGCCCTCCATCCCAGCTGGTAGACCCCACCATCCTGGCTATCAGCTTCTGGTCCTCAGAAGCGGCGGCTTCCTCAAGGGCCCCACACTGGGAGCTGCTGCAAAAGGCTTAGCACTAAGACCCCTGCAAGAACAAAAATGGCAGACAGCACCAGGAGCCCCACCTCTCAGTCAGCACCACGTGTCCCTCCCAGGCCTCAGAAAGCTGCAGATGGATGATGCTGGTGCATTCAGCTCACAGCTTCTCACGGAAAAACATTCTTGAACACTTGTTTCTTTCTCCTTCCCCTTTCTCTTTGCTCTCAGTTTTTATTTTCAGAAGGAACAAGTAATATTGCCTTTAAAAATTCCTAGCAATCAAGCTACTATCAAGGTCATTTTATTCCCTATGCTTAATTATGGCATTATTAATATTCAGAAAATAACAATTTATTGCAAATAATTTTAAGGCATTGATATAGCAAGTTGTCTATTGTAAGTGCATACTTTTATGACTTCAGAATAGCTGAACAATCAGTAGAAATATTTTTCAATCCTGCTGAAAAGCCTAAGAATACTAAAATAGATAGGGAATCAGCAACTGCTCAAGGCAATAATTACAGCATGGAATGTGTTTTATGAGGAGTAAAATCCTCAAAATATATTTTATTGCTGCAGATACTTGTATATTAGACTTTCACTAAAAAAGCTAATGGATGATGTAACCTGAATATATGACACAATCATGAACATCTGGAAAAGAAATCCACAGCTAATTCCATGAACGGTTCTCTTAATTGTCATCCAAGTATCAATAAATATATAGTTAAAATGCAATATTCTTTGTAACTGCACAGTGTAAAATCCCTTTCCACAATAGGATTTAAAGGAGAGGGATAGTGCTTTTCATTATCTATATCTGCTAACAAGTTTGTTCCCTATTGTTTTCATAACAATAGAAATTCTATTGCTTTCTGGAAGTTCTTCCAGGAAAGGAAAATAAAAGTGATAAGCAATGAAAAAAGCTCTCACCTTTCATCACAGGGCCAAATTACTGTGAACATATGTTAATTTTATTAGCATCTGAAATGTATTAGCCATTCAGTATTTCAACGTTTGCATTATTAGATGGATGTTAAACAATGTAATTAAGAAATAAAAGCTAATTAAAGAAAGATTGAACTCACTCACTGGAGCTTTTAAGAAAAGTTTTCACAAGAAAGAACACAGAGAAAACAGAGATAAATGAGAGAAGAAAAGAAAACGTTAAATAAATGTTATTTCATATCCTCAAAGAGATAGAAGAAGATATTACATCCGTAAACTAAGATCAGAATGCTTGTAGGGAAAAAAAGACATAGAAAAGCACTTGAAAATTAAAAAGAGAGAAAAACGTGGCTTATAAAAACCCAATCCTCAATAGAGGACCTAGAAGATAAGTCACGGAAATATCCAAAACAGTAAAAGGATAAGATTAGAATGTAAACCCAGAAGAATAAACATATGACTAAGTTGTAGAGAGACAAAATGTAGAAAATGCAAAGGAGGATATTACCAAAAAATAACAGAAGAAAATTTCCCAGACTAAAGAAAACCAGTCTTTAGATTGAAAGCACATTAAGAAAAGGAGATTCACACAAACACATATCTTTGTAAATTTCAGAACACTAAACATAAAGAGAAAATGGAGTCCAAATACCAAGGATGGAGAATCAAAATTGTATTGAGTTTCCAATCAACCAGAAGGAAGCTAAACAACACATAGCATTCTGAGAGAAAAAGAATTTCAGTCTAGAATTTTATACCCAGCTAACTTACCAGTCAAATATAATAAAAGAATAAGGATATTCTGGCTATCCAATGTCTCATAAATATACTGCTGATGTAACAGTAAAAATCTATTGATATATGTGCTTCAGGAATGAGAGTGAAGAAACTGAGAGTAAGGAAAACAGTGAATCCAGGAAATGGTGCCCTCCTGGAGAGCATCAAAGAGAAGTGAAGTTCAGCAGAAAGCAGAGGCCTAGAGAGCAAGCAGTCCAGATGGGGACTGGGGCAGAGGGTGCTTCAGAAGGAAGGGGAAGGTGGACAGGAGACTCAGGAAAACATACACTATAATGGAACATCTGGAGAGTATTAAACAAATGTGGGATGCAGTTAGGGTAAAAGACAAAAAGAAAGGCCATTAAAAACTACAGAGAAAACCGAAACCTGAACAAGAAAGAAAAAATAATCATACTTCTTAGCCCTACAATGAACATTATTTACATAATTTAAAAAGGTTATCACGGATAATCTGAATTAGTTAAAATTAGAGATGTAACTATGTGTGAAGGGAGAAGGAGAGAAGATAAGGCTGCAATGTAGAGAGGGAAATCCTCATCTGTTGAAACAGGAAGTCAAAAGATAATGTCTAAAACCAACAAATTTTGGTATATTGCAAAATAGGCACACATATTCAGAGATATGAAGATAACTTCCAGAAGAAACAATTGGGTTTTCTTTGAGACAGGGTCTCGCTCTGTTGCCCAGACTGGAGTGCAGTGGCACAATCATGGCTTACTGCAACTTCAACTTCCTGGGCTCAAGCGATCCTCCTGCTTCAGCTATCCGAGTAGCTGGGACTCCAGGAACATGCCACCACGCCTGGCTAATTTTTGTGGGGTTTTTTTTTGTAGAGATGGAGTTGCATCATGTTTCTAGGCTGGTCTCAAATTCCTGGGCTCAGACAATCCACCCACTTCAGCCTCCCAAAGTGCTGAGATTAAAGATGTGAGCCACTGCGCCTTGCCCTAGAAGACACATCTAAAGAGGCGTTCTTTAGGGTTTATGACTAGACGTACAATGAGGGCAAGGATCATCATTGTTAATGACATTAAATATATTCATACGCTGTATATACACACACATACACACAAGGATACTAGGCCTCCAGCTTCTGTAACTTTTAAACTACCTGTTTTATTTTGATTTAAAATTTAATGTAATTGACTTCATTTTCCCAAGACATTATAGAAATCATTGACTAGCTAGTACTGTTTTCATTTCTACATTGACATTTGGATTATATTTAGCATTCTTCTGCTGCCAAAATTATGTCACTGATATTGGTATGTATTTCATTGCCAAGTGCCTTTCACACACTAATTATCAATTTTAAATCATGTGATTACATCCCACTCAGTATAGCTGATATAGTTAAGAGGGAAAAAACTCCAGGGAAACAGCTGCCTCTTTGTTAAGATGACAGGATCTTTTAGTACAGTTGTGAATATTTTTTTTTTTTAAGGGAGGCAAATGACAAACATTGTGCATAATTCTGTATTAGATTCATCCCTTAAGATATCATAACGTCATGGAGAAAATTCACAGGGCAAGTTGAAAACAAAATGAAACAAAATATAAACATAATCAGAATTATATCCTTTAATATTTTCCAAAAAAAAACCTGGCAAAGTTCATCAGCAATTTGATGGCACAGACATAATCACACCAATAACTGTTCAAAAACTCAAAGTCTACTCAGGAAACAACTGACTGACTGAACTGCAGTGTACATCCAGCTCCCTCTGCTTGCTCCCTCTCTCTCTTTCTCAACACCCTGTTGCTCTCAGTGAGCCATTCCTGTCCTGGTACTTGAGCTTTCTAGAAATTTATTTACTAAGAGAGACACAGTCACATACTATTGTTGCTGGAAAATGGATCTATCAATCAGAGATATCTGTAGTTTAAAGTTGGAAAGGATTAATTAATTCAGTTTATTTTTATTAAATATTGAGTATATATCAGGTTGTGGAGATAGTCTGGATTTTCTGTTTTTGTTTTTTTAAAGACAGATATTCTCTGCCCTCAAGGAGATTTTTAAGTTGGGGCTGGGCCCAATAACAGATCGCATATTAGCTTTTTTCATCCCAAACAGAGTCAGTGCTATTTATCAAAGACAGTAACATGTGCCAAGGACCTGAAAGAGGATTCCCTGAGGAAAGGCCACTTCAGCTGAGCCTTGAGAGATGGCCAGGAGCTGGCTGCATGGGCCTACAGCAGGATCAGCAGTCTCCATTCAAATTTTCATCTTTAACTTACTATCTAAAGAAACAGACTTCTCTGCAAATTAGCAATAAGATTAGAAGTACGGATAAATTCAGAGACAGTAAGAAGCCTCATTCGGAGAGAGTGCTTTTCCCACAATAATCAATGTTGAATGGAGATTAGAGACTACCAAAAGCTGAAGGAAAACTGTATGGCAACTATTCTCCTGGGGTTCAAAACCTGATGGAAGAACAAAAACAAATGGAACTGATATAACTTTCTCCTTGACTGTATTTAGATGGTTGAAGCGGCCAGAAGCCAGCTCCCCAGCAAGCAAACAGTTGACGTGATCCTCTCTGAGGCAACGCATTAATTATGGCTTGACGCATATGCATGTCTTCTCCAATGCCCCAGGGTTTTGACCTTTGGTTATAACTCACTCCTGCTTGATCATTATTGAATACGTATTTATGGAGCACCAACTATGGACTAGGCTCTATTCCAGCTGCTGCAGATTGAGGGGGAAAGACAGATAGAACCCTTGTCTCCAAGGCACTTATAGACCACTGAGGACACAAGTAATACAGAAGGAAACGCACAAACAAGAACATCAGAGCTCTGAAGAACATAAGGTGTTGTGACCTAGAGGAGAAACCCACCAACCTTTCAAAATGGGACAGAACATTTGGGAGCAAAGCAGCTAGAGGAAGAAGAGTGTCACCGGTTCAGATCAGTAAAGAGGGCAATACAGCTGGAGCATAATAAGGAATTATGAGCGTGGTGCCAAAAGGTAGGAAGCTCGGCAGGGGTGGATCACAAAGGGAGGAGAAAGGACAGGGCAGGGGAAGACAGAGCAGGAAGAACAAGTGTTGAGATGAAAGAATCAACAGCTCTCTTTTGGACATGTTAAGTTTGAGAGGGCAAAGAAATATAGATTTACATTTTTGGTAAGACACTTCCTTTTGATTCTTTGTTTTATTTTAGATTCGGGGGTACATGTACAGGTTTGTTACATGGGTATATTGCGAGATGCTGAGGTTTGGGCTTCTAGTGATCATGTCGCCCAAATAGTGAGCACAGTACCTAATAGGTAGTTTTTCCAACCTCCGGCCTCTCCCTCTCCCCTTTCGGAGGCCCCAGTGTCTGTCGTTCCCATCTTTGAAGATATCTCATTTCTAAAAGCAGTATTTCACTGTGTAATCATTTTAAGCTAATATTATTTCATATACAAGCAGTGTCACTGTCCAAGTCAGACAACTGAAGACATAGCACATACATTTCAACAGCACCGTCTGCAAAAAGTGCATGTGTTCTTCATGCCTACCTCTTAGGCAGGACACAGTTCTTCCTTCTGAGATTTGTAATTCCTTAGCTCTCTTTCAGCTCTGTGGAAAACCTCTCAGCTCTCTGAAAATATGGCTTGCCAGTTTGGTTCTCAAGTAATCTCTGTTTATAAAGTTACAGAGGTTTGTAAAAGTTAAGGCATGCATATTAAAGTGTAAGTTCCTGAAAAATTAAAAAAAAATTTAAGTAGAAATACACTTTAAATAGATATTTCAGGTATAAAAAGTATCTGGGGGGCTGGGCACAGTAACTCAAGCCTGCAATCCCAGCACTTTGGGAGGCTGAGGTGGGAGGTTGAGCCCAGGAATTTGAGAACAGCTTGGGTGACATAGTGAGACCACATCTCTAGAAAAGAAAAAAAAAAAAATTATTTATTTATTTATTTGAGATGGAGTCTTGCTCTGTCACCCAGGCTGGACGGAGTGCAGCGGCATGATCTCGGCTCACTGCAATTTCTGCCTCCCCAGTTCAAGTGATTCTCCTGCCTCAGCCTCCCGAATAGCTGGGATTACAGGCACGCACCACCATGTCCAGCAAATTTTTAGTAGAGACGGGATTTCACCACATTGCCTAGGCTGGTCTCAGACTCCAGACCTCAAGTGATCTGCCTGCCTCGGCCTCCCAAAGTGCTGAGATTACAGGAGTGAGCCACTGTGCCTGACCTCTACAAAAAATTTAAACATTTAGCTGGACGTGGTAGTGCACGCCTGTAGTCCCAGCTACTCAGAAAGTTGAAGTGGAAGAATCGCTTGAGCCCAGGAGGTCAAGGCTTCAGTGAGCTATGACTGTGGCACTGCACTCCAGCCTGGGTGACACAGCAAGACCCTGTCTCCAAAAAAAAAAAAAATAAGTTTTGGGGAGCAAAAAAGCCAGTTTGAACTTGGGCTAAAAAATGTTTGTTTTGTTCAGAATGTTCTCTTTCTTGTCTTTAAATTAAGGCAACTTGTGATTTAAACCACTGACGACAATATCTCCAGAAGTGTACTAAGAGACAGACTAAAGTGCACGGCTGCTGTAGAGCCTCAGTATCAGATGCAGTAAATGAGTAGCTTACTGTAGAAAATGGAACAATAAAACATAAAATATTAAAAGTTTACCCTTTCTTCCTTTCTTCCTGTATGTGTGAGACAGACAAGTGATTTTAGGAGTTATGCTGCTTTGCGGTGTTACTTCTGGCTTCTCCAGTGCACAGGAAAAGAAGTAACATGAGCAGAGTGAGCTAAAAAAAGAAACAGGTAGGAATAGCTGTTGTAAAGGAATTAAATGGTCTAAGTCTCACTCAAGGGAAATACAGAAAAACATTTACAGTAACAAGATTAAAGATACTTTTCCATTCTCTATTTTTCATATGGATTTAGTAATGGATCCATGAATTACTCACACTGGATTAATGTGCTCACTATTTGATTTTATTAAAATAATTTTGAGGCTAGACGTACAAATAAATGGGATAGAACTGAGAGTCCAGGAATAAATCCTTCCTGATTTAGTCATTTGATTTTCAACAAGTTACCAAGACAATTCAATAGGAAAAAGAATAGTCTTTTCAGTAAATGGTACTGGTACAACTATATATCAACATGCGAAAGAATGAAGTGGGACAACTACCTCACACCATTAAGGAACAAAAACTCAAAATAAACAATAGTCCTAAGTTTAAGAGCTGAATCTATAGAATTCCTACAAGAAAACAGAGTAAAGTTTTTTGACCTTGGGCTAGGCAGTAGTTTTTTAGATAAGATACCAAAAGCAAAAAGGACAAAAGAAGAAATAGATACATTAGACTTTATCAAAATTACAAACATTTGTGCTGCAAAAAAAAAAAAAAAACCACCATAAAGAAGGTAAAAAGACAATCTACAGAATGGGATAAAATATTTACAAATCATATATCTGATATGGGATTTGGGATTTGTATATAGAATATATAAAGAACACTTATAGCTCACCAATAAAAAGACATAACCCAGTCTAAAAATGGGCAAAGAATCTGAATAGACATTGCTCCAAAGATGATATATAAATGGCTAATAATCACATGAAAAGATGTGTAACATCCTTACTCGCCATGGAAATGGAAACCAAAACAACAACAGCATACCACTTCAAACCCATCAGAATGGTTATAGTAAAAAATAGACAATAACAAGTGCTGGTGAGGATATGGAGAAACTGGAACCTAGCGCATTGCTGGTAAGAAGGTAAAATGAGGAAGCCACTTCAGAAAACAGTTCGACAGCTCCTCAAAATGTTAAACATAGAGTTATCATTATGATTCACCAATTCCACTTCTAGGTATTGAAGAGAACTGAAAATATATTTCTATACAAGAAAACTGCATCCAGATGTTCACAGCAGTGAAACCAAGAGGTTAATCTGATCACAACTGTTGCTCTGCTTGTTTTTGGCCACTTGCTTTATGTTATTTTTGTCCCTTTTCCATGAAGTTGAAGGCCGTGCCACAGAACACTGAAACTTAACCAGCACTGGCTGCATTACAGACGACATTCCTGGGTCACTGTGGCAATGTTGGCTTCAGTTGTTTTTCAGGAACTTGGGCCAGCTGCTGTTCAGCTCAAACCAGTTGAGACCATCAACCCTTCAAGTGGGCCTGTGCAAATGCCTGAGGTGGCCTTTTGAAGCCAGAGAACCAAAAAACTCCACCCACAGATCATGCTAAAGCTGCCATCTTCTGTATATATGTCATATGAAGTGCCATGAACCCCCACTACGCTTGCACAGATGAACCTGTTTCTTCCTAACCCAAAAAATACTCCTAAGCCTATGTACAGGGAGGTGGATTTGAGAGCTGTTCTCCTGCCTCTTCAACTCAGCCCTGTGAACAAATCTTCTCTCTTTTGGAGACCTCATGATACGCGCTGCTCCACATATGTTTCTTCGTAACGCAAGCATTCCCAGGGCACGAAATAAAATTGATCTTCCAACAAATGAAGAATGACCTCTCATCTCATCACCAGCAGCCTGCTCTTATGCCCTGCCCTTCAGAGTAGCAGATATTATATTAGAGCACTGCATACTGTTATTTGAGATTAAAGTGTTTGCATTTTTTTTTTTTTTTACTTTCTTATACATACTGGATATACCTACCCCACGAATTAAACAGTCCAGAAAAAAAAAAAAGAAAGCTATATTGGCAATCATTTAGCATCTTTGAATGCCTTCAGATCAATGTGAGAACTAGTAAGTTCTCACACTGATCTACAGCCTTCATCAAGACAGTAGTTTAAATATTTCCACAGTTTCAAAATTAAATGCCATGTGCCATTTTATAAACACTCATACTCAATCCCTGGAACACCAGCATGGTTTACAGTATGGACTAATATGGAGACTATATATGCACTGCTTTAAATTTTAAGCATGTAGAGATTTCCAAAGCAAGCTCTGCTTTTGAGTAAATTACACATATTACAGCTTTTATTACAATCAGACAAAAGATATCTTACCTCGTTACTTTTTTTTTTGAGACAGGGTCTTACTCTTGTTGCCCAGGCTGGAGTGCAGTGGCATGATCTTGGCTTACAGTAGCCTCAACCGCCCTGGGCTCAGGTGATCCTCCTGTCTTAGCCTCCCAAGTAGGGAATACAGGTGTGCACCACCATGCCTGGCTACTTTTGTATTTTTGTATTTTTTATAGAGACAGATTTTTGGCATGTTGCACAGGCTGGTATTGAACTCCAGTGATATGCCCACCTCAGCCTCCCAAAGTGCTGGGATTACAGGTGTGAGCCACCACACCTGGCCTCTTCATTAAATAAAAGGTAGAAGGAAAAAAATAAGGGCAGAAGGAAAAAATAAGCTAACTCCAAGTATCTATCTGTTGGATTCTAAAGCAACGTCTGAATTTGTAGGAAATGAGAATGCAAACAAGAAAAGTTATTTTAACAAAATCCTTAGCAAAGCACCTAAAATACATAGACTGAAAATTAATGACCAAGAAAACAGAAGCTGGCAACTGCATGTTTAATGTCAGTGAGTTGGATAACTGTTACATTCTGGACCTAAGACCTCCATAATTTAAAACTATTAAACAATGCTAAAAATCTGCTGGCAGCGTTGAACTGTTTAACGCCTCATTTTTCTCCTACACAAACCTCTTAAACCTCAGCTAGCTTCTACCTTTTCTTGATGCTAGAAGTCCCCTTGGGCAGAGACTCTGATTTTAAGTTCACAGAATTCATTTTTCTGTGCACTAAGTTGAGAAATCACTCAGCAGTGTCTCCAAAGCAGCCTGCGGCAGCTTGGCACCCACAGGGCACGGAGTTCGGAGTGTCTCTCCTGGAGGAGCCCCTTCAGAATAAACAAAATGCCAGCCCAAAGGAAGCTCTGTCTTAACAGAAAAAGAGGAAAAGCTCATTTTTTTTTTTTTTTTTTTTTTTGAGACGGAGTCTTGCTCTGTCACCCAGGCTGGAGTGCTGTGGCCAGATCTCAGCTCACTGCAAGCTCCGCCTCCCGGGTAGCTGGGACTACAGGCGCCGCCACCTCGCCCGGCTAGTTTTTTGTAGTTTTTAGTAGAGACGGGGTTTCACCGTGTTAGCCAGGATGGTCTCGATCTCCTGACCTCGTGATCCGCCCGTCTCGGCCTCCCAAAGTGCTGGGATTACAGGCTTGAGCCACCGCGCCCGGCCGAAAAGCTCATTTTTAAAGACACTTCTATATTTAGAATATGTTTACAGAACGCACCACTGTGTGAGGGCACCAATAAGAGAAACTAGCCACACATTCTAGTCCTATTGGTGTAGAAACAACTGCTTTTCTCTATTTAACTGTTAGATTAATATACTTATAAAGCTACAAAACTAATTATATAAAATTGGTTAAAATTATAGAAAATTAAACTGTAAAACACACGGAAGTTACATTTCAGAATTAAAATTAGCTTTACCATCCCTGTCAGAGCAGAGAGGCTTTTAAATCTTACAGCTTTTCAAACAGTCACCGCTTATATCTATCTTCACACTTTTAATACAAGCTGTAATATCTGGTAACAGTCCTTCATAGCCAAGAATCCACTGTACATTAATATCATTAAAACAGCCATTCCTTACCCTACCCCCAGCAGAAAATGACTATAAATTAAGATAAGCATTTTATACATACTGGAAAAAACTAAAAGGTAAAGTTTAAACAAAATGCTTTGCCAATGTATACAATGTATGATATGCATAGGCAGTTACTTCGCCAGTGGAATATTATTGCTAATGTGCTTTTTTCTCTAAAAACTCATCTCTTTGTCCTTGCTGTGTATAATCATTCGTTATTTCTTCCAACACAGAAAACAGAAGTTCTTGTGCTGCTTGTCATACGATTTCACTGTGCGCTCTTTAAAATAAGTTAAGCAAATGTGCCAGAGATGGCATTTTAGAAAAACTAGAGATTGGGTACTGTGTACAAACACATACACAGTTCTCAGATGCCTCTTCAGCACTGTGATTCCAAAAACCATAGTACTAAGCACCACTTCTAGCTACAGGAAACAGTAGGTAATATTCCAACGTATTAACGACAAACAGGTTTGGCTAAGTGAACCACAGTTTGATGTGGAGAACCTAGGCAAGCCTTCAGGTAATGGTAACATCTGAGTCAGTTTTTGAAGGATTGGCACAACTTCAATACTAACATACGGGAAAGAGAGATGTGGCATTTTGGGTCCAGAGGCTGATCTGTGCACACGCACAAGAGGTGGACAGCACAACTAATCTGTGTGATATTTATTTATTATATGAATGGAGGTAAACAAAGTTTATATCTGGGCCACATCTTTACAAATATACAATTTAATAATATATATATTTTTACATATCATGGGATATTCCTTAAATTGACTCCGTGAACCTCTACTAAATTACTATGTTGTAGATTTAACTGTTCTCCAAACATTGAGGTTCTCATTTTGATATTCAGTTTCAACAAACTGATGAGTTTATATTGAACTCGTTTTTTAAATCTCGTACAATCCTGTCATCCAATTTACTTAAGACCTGCAGTCAGTCACTTGAAAAAGCCATGAAACCTGACCACATACATATTGCATTTAACTACAAATACATAAACATAAAGTCATTCAACCAAAATGTGGTTCTGCATCCAAGAACTGCTCTCCCAGCTCCATATTCTCCATCACACATAGATACGACAATGTGTCAATGTGATTTCAGTTAGAAAACGTACAGTTTCAGGGGGTTTAAGTAAAGGAAAAATTACAAGGCAATTTGAGTGAACATCCTTCATGACTTTAAAAAAAATTCTCCAGTTTTTCACAGTTGTCTCACCCATATCTAATTCACTTAAAAAAATAACAAACTCACCTTTGAGTCTTTCCAAAGCATACAAATTAGTTTTTATTTTAAAAAGCTCCCTTATTTTCCATGTGCATATTTCATCATTTTATGTAACAGTTTATATTCTGTGGTTCTAGTAACTTGCACGTCTAGGGAGGCAGTAACCACTGAAGGGGCTCATGGAACGAAAGGGAAGTAGAACCTCATTTTTCTTCTTTCACAACCACAGGAGTTTCAACATGTTAGGTGGGAGGTTGACTTTTATGATGAAATTGAAGGTAAGTCTATTTTCAGACTTATCTATTGCTAAATTAATATCCAGCACCTCAGGCTTCTATTTTACAGCTCAATCAGAACTGATACACATACTGATAACAGAATTCCAGCATCTACATTTCCTACTGCCTCACAGACTGCCTTTCTGCATTGAATTTGAGAAAAAGTTCTCAAGCACAGTGAACATGTATCATCTTCTTACATTTCGTGTAAGAAATGAAGCTCACTTAGGATTGCTGTAGTTTCTAATTAAAACATACCATTCGTATCTCATAATACTAAAGTCACTTTTTTTTTTTAAAGTTGGCGAGCATTTAGCAGGCATTAGTCATCCCATCTTTCAATACTTTTCCTACCCCTGGATGATCAAGACAGCGAATGTAGCTGCTGGTCTTCAAGCTCTCCATCGAGTTGCCAGTATAGAAACTGAGCCTCAATCACTGAATCTTAATCACTTGTTTCCCTGCCATTACTCATTGTTCATATTTGTAAAGACAAGTTCTAAGATGATGTATACTTATTTGTAACAATAATAGGAAGTATTTTATGCAAGACAAAACTTTAGAAAATTCTGTTATTCGTGCAACAAATCTCTAATGCAGGCTACCATGGGATACGGTTTGGCTGTATCCTCACCCAAATCTCATCTTGAATTGTAGTTCCCATAATCCTTACATGTCACTGGAGGGACCTGGTGGGAGGTAATTGAATCATGGGGGCAGATACCTACCTGCTATTCTTGTGATAATGAGTGAGTTCTCATGAGATCTGATGGTTTTATAGGTGGCTTTCTGCCCCCACTTTGCTCTGTACTTCTCCTTGATGCTGCCATGTGAAGAAGGACATGCTTGCTCCCCCTTCCACCATGATTATAAGTTTCCTGAGGCCTCCCCAGCCCTGCAGAACTGTGAGTCAATTAAACCTCTTTCCTTTATAAGTTACCCAGTCTCAGGCAGTTCTTTATTAGCAGTGTGAAAACGGACTAATGCACCATGTATATCATATTTTTAATATGTGAATAGTCAAGTAACATTTGTTCATACCCAACCACTTCATTATCTTCACGTTTCAGAGTATATTGCCAAATCTTTCAATAGCAAATTCAAGGCCTCTGGCAAGGAGGAGGAGGAGAAGGAGAAGTACCCAGAAGCAGTTCTTCTCTGATCATTTGGAAACTTCTGGAAAAGTACCATCTTCAGGAGAGAGCCACCCACAGACACGGATGTGGGAGGCAGGTTGTAAGGGCAGCACTGGCTCACGTTTACCTGTATGAGCTGCAAAAAGAGTTATGTGTTTGGCCAACGGGCCAGAACTATGGGGCAATGCCGAAGCCCTAGAGATTTTGGCTTGACACTGAGAAAGACGGGGAATTTTCCTCAGGTCAGAGCAATAACTCATTCCAAGAGAACGAGTCTAGACAGCTCATAAAGACTTGTTGAAAGCCTTAGAGAGAGATGCCCTGGGCTCCACAGCCATCCCAGAAGAGCGAGCGCAGGCTGCACTCCCTAGTAGAGTAACTACAGCCTGCAGGTGGAGCATCTAGCCAGGCATAAACTCTACCCAGCAAATGTTCATTCTCTTTCCATAAGGCAGATTTATTTTCCATTGTAACTTGGATGTATGTTATTCAGACAATAACCCAGTGTTTTTCTACAAATAGACCTCAGAAGCTCTGAGCAAGATTAGGGCTTGGATTTCAGTTTCCACGGCTGCCTGGAAGTGTCGTTTTCCTGACGGTTAAGATCTCAGAAATTCTCCACCCTGAAAGATGCTTTCTGCTGCCTCTGCTCAGAATTAATACAGAATTGGGCAACAGAACACTTTTAAGGTGGATCTTAGGATCATAAGCCCTTTTTGGCTGCCAAAACCATCTCTCCTGTAACACCCTATAGTTATTCTCACTGTTGCTTACTGAGACTTTTATGAGGGTTAGGTTTTCCAGGCCTGGGTGGAGACAAGGAGGCAGGCTGCAGCAGGGCTTGGAGATGGAAACAGGCAGCACAACGGCGATCATCCAGGGAGCTACTTCTTCGCATGGAGACTTATGTATTTCCTGTGAAATGTTCACTTTCTCAGTTCAGCAAGTCTCCTTCCTGTGGATGAATTTTTAGGCAGAAATTCATAGAGTGCCTCCAGGTGTCCAGGAACCTGCCACACAACTCCTTTAAAGTCAAAATGAGTTGCTTCACCCTATATCATATGCAAGATTCTTGAAAAACCACTGGAAAGAGGCTTGTTTTAGATACCTGGACCTGATTCAAGATATTGTGCAATAACGTCTGGCGTGAGCATCTTTTGGTTGACTTTTCAGGACTGACCTTACTATCCAATTTGTTGTTTTCTAATGATGTAACTGTGTTTATTTCCTTTCCTGCTCTGGCCAAGTCTACACAGATTCCTGGTACTGGTTCCCACCATTCTCCATTGTACACTTTGACCCGTCATAGATGCAGCATATGCAGTCAGTGTTCTAAAATCAGCATGTCTGGTTTAAATGCCGGCTTCGCCGCTGTTTGAGTGTGGACAAGTTACATCGCACCTTTGCGTGCCTTGGCTTCCTCACGTAAAATGAAGATCATCTAACAGGGGCTTAGGAGTTGGCGGACATTAAAGAAGTGAATACAGTACGTGTAAAGCACTTAAAGCAATGGACGGTACATTAAAAGGCACAATAAATGTGAGCTGCTGTTGTTACTATGATTATGGTAGAATATATGGAGCCATATATTCTCCATATATGGATAAAGATGAAAGGTTTCATCTTTAACCTCCTTTAGGAAATACGTTACATTTTCCTGAAGATCTGAGTGTTCTATTGGAAATATCCAATTTTGCTTTCATGAAGTAGAGTTACTATTTTGCTCTTCTGGGTTGAAAGAGAAAATATGTTTTGCTAAATCACATCCCCCTGCTTTACCGCAGCTTCATCTGTCATCAGCAAGAGCACCTGAAATGCTGTGAGGGCAGCTGCCAGAGAAGGGAGTCCTTAATATCCATGCAGATAAATGTTCAGGGGACAGGTCCTTGTTCATCTAAATACACTCAGGGACGGAGGCAAGTCCACAGGGACTACTCTCTCCAGGCTCTCCTGCAACCCACAGCTGCGCTTCAACGTGGCAGACTTCTGCGAAACTATTTTCAAGTGACAAACTTCTGTCAGATCCCACATAATCATCTATGGCAGTGACTCTGTGTCTGGGAAGGGGCTGCATGTGTTTAGACTCAGGCAGGAGCTCCTACATTCATGCCACCAAAGGAGTTAAAAATAAGATGTTCTGGCATATTGACTGTTCTGATTTAAGGGAACCTAAACAACAGGAGTCACAAGAAGACCACTGTGACCTTCGTTCTGTTTCTGAAAGGCAGGAGGTGAAACTCCCAGGTGAAAGACCCCAAGAGGAAAAGTAGCATTCTTCCTACCCCAAAAGGAAAGTAGCATTCTTATCACCAGGGATAGAAGGCTGAATCCAAGGGAAATCTGTGTCAAGGTTGTTAACTCACCCTCATCATCCTAGCTCCTTCTCCAACAATTACCTATCCTAGGCCAAGCCTGCTGGCCTTATCTCATTTCACAACTTATCCTTGTTTGTCCAATTCAATATGTAAAAATACCTGACTCTGTGTTTTTTTTTTTATCTTTATTTTCCTTTGAGGGCTCCCATGCCACATAAAACTAACATTAAATAAATTGGTATGCTTTTCTACTGTTAATTTGTTCTGTCAATTTTTTTTTCTCTTAGAGATGGGGGTCTATGTTGCCCAGGCTGGTCTCAAATTCCTGGCCTCAAGCAATCCTCCTGCCTCAGCCTCCCTAGTAGCTGGGATTACTGTGCCTGGATTAATTTGTCATGTCCATTTAATTCTCAGATCCAGCCAGGACCCTAAGAGGATAGAGGTAAAGCTTTGCCTCCCCTGCATCATTTAAGTGCCATGACTACCCTGACAGGTCAATGAAATCTTATTTTATAATGTTGACTCTGAAGTACAGAAAGACCATTCAACCGGAGCTTCAATCTAAAGCTCATGTTCTCTGCACTGCAAAATTCATGTCTCTCAGCTCTTTCTTTCTAAAAAGATCCCTTATAACACCCCCACTCCCTTCAAATATTGTCAATGCACAGCAATTTGAAATTATTTTCTTATTAAGGATTTAACATTTTTTGCAATAGTTTTTATCCATTGAGGATGGGCTTTCTATTATTTAAAAAGCCATCTATAAGAAGATACATCTGTACTTTGGATAGGCCAGTGGGACAAGAGTTACACTGAAGTGCATGACCACAAACTGTTGTGTGCACCAAATCACCAAACGTAACACCATGCCACCATGTTCCTGTGCCCTCCCCTAAACAAACAAAAAAAGCTGAGGAAGTTCTTAGAGAACGAGATGACACTTTTCACAAATAAATGCCTCCCTGAGGGATTTTCAGTTACGTGCATCACTGATCATTTTATGTATGTCTTCACAGAAGAATAACTACCATTTCTTACAAGGCAAATGAAACAAACTTGGTTTGATTTCAGTATGGAAGCTCATTATGTGACACATGGTGGCCACCAGTAACTAGGAGATTCTCAAGAGTGAAGGAAACTTGCATTGAGGAAGTTATAGCCTCTGTAAAATTAAACAGGGAAAATAACATGGAAGTTAAGGAATTCTTGAAAAAAATTAATCATGGAATACAAAAAGAGATTCATTCCCATTGGATATAGATCAAACTTTTGTAAATTAAGCATTTAAGATTCACTTATCTCTTAAATAGGTCAGATTTAATCAGGGTAGCCTTTCCATAGATAATTATTCACAGTGTAAACAGAATCAACTGCTAATTCTATACAGTTTCTCCCTTCAGTGATAATGAAATATCAACAATTTTAATTTTATGAATTCAGATGAAATGCTTACCAAAACTTTAACACTTAAAGGGTCATTATGAGTAATAAACTTGCATTCAAACAGCTAATCAGCTCTGGGAGACTCCACCCATGAACAGTCATGCCATTAAATGAGCAGTTTGGACTCTAAAACATAAAAATACTACAGAAAAGAAAACCTAAACCAAGTAAAACCTATGGTAGTAAGACAACCTTTCCATCAAATTCCTAAAAATGTGGGAACACCTGCCTTAACAGTCTATATAGTTGCAGATGAAATCGTTTCAAGTCTGAATAGTTAATGCAAAGTTTTATTCATTTCTCTAAAGAACTTACTATAACCAATTACCAAAATGTAAATTATTTTATTTTATTTTTTAAATTTTAAATTTTTAGTTTTTGTGGATACATATTAAGTGCATATATTTATGGGGTACATGAGATATTTTGAAATAGGCATTTTACCTCAGGGTAAATGCCGTATCCATCACCTCAAGAATTTATCCTTCCTTTGTGTTATAAACAATCCAATTCTACTGTTTTAGTTGTTTATTTGTTTTTTGAGACGGAGTTTTGCTCTTGTCACCCAGGCTGGAGTGCAATGGCGCGATCTTGGCTCACTGCAACCTCTATCTCCTGGGTTCAAGCGATTCTCCTGCCTCAGCCTCCTGGGCAGCTGGGATTACAGGTGTGTGCCACCACGCCCAGTTAAGTTTTGTATTTTCAGTAGAGATGGGTTTTCACCATGTTGGCCAGGCTGGTCTCAAACTCCTGACCTCATGAGCCATGGTGCCTGGCTGTTTTAGTTATTTTTAAATATACAATAAATTATTGTTGACTATAATCACCTGGATGTGCTATCGAATACCAGATCTTATTCATTTGATCAAAATATAAACTTTTAAATAGCCAAACACAGATTTAAAAAATACCACCAAGTAATACAGAAGAACCAAATAAAACACAATACAGTCCACTACCATGGGAACTACACTGTTCTTTGCTACAATGTCCACATTTAATGAGTAATACACCTGGAATTCAAAAAAGTAAAGCAGGCCAGGCGCGGTGGCTCATGCCTGTAACCCCAGCACTTTGGGAGGTCAAGGCAGGTGGATCATCTGAGGTCAGGAATTTGAGACCAGCTTGGCCAAGGTGGTGAAACTCTGTCTCTACTAAAAATACAAAAATTAGCCAGGTGTGGTGGTGGGTGCCTGTAATCCCAGCTACTGCAGAGGCTGAGGCAGGGAAAATCACTTGAACCTGGGCGACAGAGGTTACAGTGAGCTGAGATTGTGCCATTGCATTCCAGCCTGGGCAACAGAGTGAGATTCTGTCTCAAAAAAAAAGGTAATGTAAAATTAAAGATTAAAATAGATTTTGCAGCAGTGCATTTTTGTGTACCTTGAGTCATGATAAATTTATTATGATATTTTGGTACATTTAAAATCCAACTTATGCAAAAGTATCTACACTATCAAATGTCCACTAGAGACTCATGAAGTGGAACTTTGTGACACCACGCTGAGGTGGACTAGCGTTTTGAACAAGTACTGAATAGTATATAATGGTAATATAAAACATGAGTATTCTTGACAGCAAAATAATTTAAATATTTTAAGATTCTGTAAGTGATACTCCTTCCCATAATATCCTAATTTTTCTTGCGGTGGGCCACTTTTGTTTCTATGGGTTTTTGGGGTAAGTATTTTGTTTTTAATATGCCAGCACAACTCGTGGTTGGATTTCTCCTAAACCCCTTCTTTATAGAATCAATTCGAAAACATGTATTAATTAAAATGTTATAAAAATCAACACAGCATTTTAGAACATGAAAAAAATCTGTAAAAGACATAGAAAAAAATCATTCATGAATTTACCATCCAAATATATGCACATTGATATATTCTTTTTCATCCTGCTAGTCTTTTTTATATGTGCGTATTTTGCACAGCTCAGTTTATATGATATGAAAAATTATCATTATTTACCTTACCAAAGCTTTCTCTTGGTCATTAAATATGCTTGACAATCATAGTTTTAAGTACAAACTTTGGCTCAGTAACTACAAATAAAGTTTCCAAGTGCTTCCCACCTAGATGATCCTTCACCCAAGAAGGGAAGGCTGACACAGGCTAAGACCAAGGGCACACCTTTGTCAAGGGGCACAGTTTTAGGGTCAGAAGTGAAGCTGTGAACGTCACTCATTCCGCAACTAAGTTTTAGTAGCTTTATCTTTGTATTTGTTGTTTTTAAGTTACCACTGTAGGTTTCTTTTATTCCCTCCTCTGGTGCGATGGGTAACGCCTTAAAGCCTCCTTCCCTTAAGGAGAAGGGAAAAGCCTTCTGACAGCTGAGTGAGGATCTGGATAGTGCAGGGCAGGTAGCACGGCTCCTGAAGCGTTGAGGGGGCACTTCGGCCCCCAGCGCCAGAATCTATAGAGCGAGATCCACATTCTCACTGCACGTTTGTGGATCTGCCTGAAAAAGCCCTACTGGCGATCATACCAAGAAACCTACGGTGTCTGCAGGTAGCTGTTGAAGGTCCCTGGAAGCTCTTCATTGTTTTTTCCAGAAAAAAATTAAAACTGTTTTATCTTCTACATAAAATTTATAGGTGTTTTCTCCTCCCTGGGTTCCACGTCCTTAAACATCTCTCCTTTAAAATCTTTGTGGTTTAAAAGAAATCCAGGTAAGGGCTGTGTGTGGCACGGTGGCCATTTCAAATGACTATGGAGAAATACTTTCCTTTGGGCCAGTGCTGAATGAAGATCTGAGACAGCCCCTTAGGAAGCCAGGCCTGTTCTCTCCTCTCTGGAAATTGCTCTTCCTCGTTAGGTCCCTGCCCAATTTCATCCTCTGGGGAACCAGCTTGGACATTCCTTCATTAAAAGGGGTTTTGGCCGGGCGCGGTGGCTCACGCCTGTAATCTCAGCACTTTGGGAGGCCGAGGCGGGTGGATCTCAAGGTCAGGAGTTCGAGACCAGCATGACCAACATGGTGAAACCCCATCTCCACTAAAAATACAAAAATTAGGTAGGCGTGGTGGTGCGCACCCGTAATCCCAGCTACTTAGGAGGTTGAGGCAGAAGAATCACTTGAACCCGGGAGGCAGAGGTTGCAGTGAGCTGAGATTGTGCCACTACACTCCAGCCTGGGTGACAGAATGAGACTCCGACTCAAAAAAAAAAAAAAAAAAAAAGGAGGGGTTTCATGTGTGTCCCAGCTTCCTTTTGGAACTCCAGTCCTCATGGCCCCTACGCAGTGAAGACAGGGTCCCAAATTTTTGGAGAGAGTAAACAACACACACCTGCCTTCTTATTGAATGATTTCCAGCACTTCCAGCAGTAACTAGGTCATAACCACACAATCAGCCCTTCATCCTGATGAAGTACTTTTCTGAAGAAACCAGGATTCTATGAAGTAATCAATCATAGTTTTAAAACTAGATATGAGCCAGGTGTGGTGGCTCACGCCTGTAATCCCAGCACTTTGGGAAGCCAAAGTGGGTAGATCACCTGAAGTCAAGAATTTGAGTTCAGCCCGGCCAACATGGCGAAATCCTGTCTCTACTAAAAATACAAAAATTAGCTAGGTATGGTGGCAGCGCCTGTAATTCCAGCTACTAGGGAGGCAGAGGCAGGAGAATTGCTTGAATCCGGGAGGTGGAGGTTGCAGTGTGCTGAGATCGCACCACTGCACTCCAGCCTGGGTGACAGAGCAAGACTCCACCTCAAAAAAAAAAAAAAAAAAAAAAAAGAAAGATATGTTAGGGAAAAGATGTCCTGTGAACTCCATATTCTAGTTCCATCTCACAGATAAATATAAGCAAAGGCTGTCTCCACCTACCAAGTTTTGATGGTTCTTCTAAGGACTAATTAAGTAATGAAGTACAATAAAGGACCAGAAAAAAATTTTAGATTATTCTTAATTAATTTTTCTCTATCTTGGGCAAGGGAGATTTGAGATAAATTTCTTTACTACTTGTCAATAGTGCTATTCTACTAGATGTTAGGACGTTTTCAGCAAATTCCAAATTTTCTATTTTATTAGATACTCATTAATAATTGCTAATTAGGTTGACTATAATCCAAAGAGGGGGAAAAAACTCCTGTAAGCTTGACACATGAAATAGCAACTCTTCTCCTTGTTATTATATTCCCGAAAAAAGCTCACTTAAATTTCATTCATTCCCACTAAAAATATACATCTAAAACAATCTATGTCAATGTGCTGACAATCTGTCGTCCTAAAGAAATTTCTTCAGCTGTCATTGAGTGCCATGGAAGAGAAATAGAACAAATATGCTAAACACGGGCACAGAAGGTCTTTGCAATTGTGAAGTATGATTTATTATTTACTATAATATTCATATTTAAAAGATTTAAAAGTTAATGTAATGTATAGAAACATAAGCACTTTAAATATCTTCTTAAAACTTGAAAATAATGAGGGATAGGAAGCTCTGACAGCCCAGTGAAAAGCCCTGCCCCAGCACATTTGAACCATCTAACCTCTCGGGAATAAGAAAATTCCCTGCTACTATTCACATACGCATATACAAAGTGCAACTTTTCCAGGCTTCCCTTGTCTTAAAGGAGACTAAGCTTTAGTTTTTTTCAACTGCTCCCTGGTTTATAAGGTATAGAATCAATATCTTGATCACAAGCCCTGTTTCTTGAATCAAAACTCAGTCACGGATGGATGGATTACTCTCGGGAGGCTGAGCTACCGAGATTACAAACAAGAGGCTGTCGCTTGTGCATGAGCTGGACATCCTATAAATCCCATAAAAATGATTACAAAACAGCATATGGGATTATGGGAGGGAGGGAGAGAGGGAAGGAGAGGGAGAGGGAGGGAGAGGGAGGGAGAGGGAGAGGGAGGAGAGGGAGAGGGAGAGAGGGAGAGAGAGAGAGGGAGAGAGAGATAGGGGGAGAGAGATAGGGGGAGAGAGATAGGGGGAGAGAGAGATGGGGGAGAGAGAGATAGGGGGAGAGAGAGATAGGGGAGAGAGAGATAGGGGGAGAGAGAGATGGGGGAGAGAGAGATAGGGGGAGAGAGAGATAGGGGGAGAGAGAGATAGGGGGAGAGGGAAAGAGAGGGGAGAGAGGGGAGAGAGGGAGAGAGGAGAGAGAGAGAGAGGGAGAGAGAGGGAGAGAGAGGGAGAGAGAGGGAGAGAGAGGGAGAGAGAGGGAGAGAGAGAGCGCGTGCGCGGAGGAGGGGGCATGTGTTGGGGCAGAATTTCAAAATCAGTAAAAGACCTTTCTGATAGATGTTATCCTTGGCCTGATTCAATTACCAAGAAGCAATTACTGAAATATATATATATGTGTGTGTGTGTGTGTGTGTGTGTGTGTGTATGTGTACCTGCTTATTTCTTTTTAGATATAATTTGCATACAGTAAAATTCATCCTTTTTAATGTACAGTTGTGAGTTTTGATAACTGCACACCCTTGTGTAACCACCATAATCAAGACACCGAATATTTCTGTCACTCCCCCAAACCCTGTGTGCTCTTTTGTAGTCACCCTTTTCCTCCACCCAAACACCCTGGAAACCACGGATCTGATTTCGGTCCCCACAGTTTTTGTCTTTTTCAGAATGTCAAATAAGTGGAATCATGCATTTATACAAAATCATACGAAAGGGTGTCATTTTTTTGAGTCTGGGTTCTTTCATTTAGCACAATGCATTTGCTCAGCAAAGCCCTGTATTCTGTGCATTGCGACTTTTTGTTGCTGAGTAATATTCCACTGCAGGGATGTAGTGCACAGTTATCCACTTCTCAGTCAAGGAACACACAGGTTGTTTCCAGTATTTGGCAAGTAGAAATAAAGCCACCATAAGGCTTTACCAAGGCAGCTGCACCATTCTCAATTCCCACCTCTCCTTTCTTCAAGATGGAAACATGCTACCAGGCCAGCGCTAAACTCACAAACTCCTTGAAAGCCTCTGTCCTCCCTCTGTCTTCTCCCCACCTCAAAAACAAACAAACCAAGTACAAAATAGATACAAAAGTTTGAAAGAGGTAGGGATGACGTATCGACGATGATTACCTCCTTCTCCTCTATGTCTGTGCTCCTCAAAATGGCTTAAACCATTCTTCAGGGCCTTCTGGCCACGTGCAACAGGATGAACAGGGCACACGTCTTCAGACGACAATCTTAGCTAAAGAACTGGGGTGTGCAATTGTTTTTAAAAGTAAAAAGATTCAAAATGTAGTCACTTGAGTTCACTCATGACATCAGAAAAATCCTGCATTCCAACGTAAGCTCATACCAGTGGCCTTCACCAGGACATATTAGATAGCAAAGGATTTTCACAGCATTGCCTCATTAATGGCTAACACCAAAGGTCTTTGCTATTACCAACAACATTTTTTCCAGTAAAGATGAAAAGAACACTAAGTCTCTGAGAAAGCCTGATAGTACATATAGTATTTGTATGTGTGTATTTGTGTATAATTATATACATGTATGTGCATACATATGTACTTCTACATACATGTGTGTATAATACACTTACACACACTCGCACAATATAAATATAAAATACAGACAACCCATGGCATTACACAGAGCGCATAGGAGAATTTTGCCTAATCTAGTAACTACAATTTTCATCTCTATGCTTGCTACCGTGTCATGTAGAAATGGCTGGGTAGGTTTTCATAAAATATTTGGGATGACCCAACTTAATATAAAGTCTGTGTAGTACTCTTGGAATTGACTCTGAAAACCTCTAGGGAATAACTCAGAGAATCAGGCATTCTCCAGAGCCATTAAAACAGGTATGTGAAAAAGTCTCTGTATTGATGGTCACTTGGTCACTTATGCAGGCAACCAGGACAGTTTCAAATATTAACTCAAAACTGAATAGGGCAGATGTTGGAATAGCAAGCACTGCTGTGAAAATCCCTTTGTTTCTCTGAACTTTTTACAGTCAGTGTGGGAAAAGGTACCACTCTTTTTCTACAGCCTATACACGAAGTCTCCATTGTTGATCTTGGGCTTTCTACCACCCTAAATCAGTTATTACTGAAATCCAGTTAGAATGGTGCTATTTGGGTATACAGAGAGAAAAATCAGTGGCTCTGTGCTCAGACATTGTCACAGAAGTCGTACACTTAAATGAAATCTGATTTCAAAAGTTTTAGACAACTAGGTCTCTACTGGCAAAAGAAAGAACAGAAAGAAAAAATGAGACCAACACAAACCAAAATGGCAAGAAAACCTAGCAGGGAAAAACCTAATTGGTAAAGTCAACTACATAAGAATGAAAATCTCTGAGAGTTTCAGCCAAAATAGAATTTCTATTAAGAGAGAAATGTGTTTAAATCATTCAATTAAAATTATTGTTGTTGTTGTTATTATTATTTTTGAGACAGAGTCTCACTCTCAGTTCATTGCAGCCTCTGCCTCATGGGTTCAAGCAATTCTCCTGCCTCAGCCTCCCAAGTAGCTGGAGATTATAGGTGTGTGCCCCCATGTCCGGTTAATTTTTTGTAATTTTAGTAGAGACAGGGTTTCTCCATGTTGGCCAGGCTGGTCTTGAACTCCTGACCTCAAGATCTGCCCACCTCAGTCTCCCAAAGTGCTGGTATTACAGGCATGAGCCACTGCACCCAGCCAAAATTATTCTTTATTTTCTCAAAAGATAGGGTTAAACACAATATAATAGAAACGTAGGCCAGGTGTGGCTCACGCCTGTAATCCCAGCATTTTGGGAGGCCGAGGAGGGCAGATCATGAGGTTAGGAGTTTGAGACCAGCCTGACCAACATGCTGAAACCTCGTCTCTACTAAAAAACAAAAATTAGCTGGGTGTGCTGGCGTGCACCTGTAATCCCAGCCACTCAGGGGGCTGAGGCAGGAGAATCGCTTGAACCTGGGAGGCAGAGGTTTCAGTGAGCTGAGATCATGCCATTGCACTCCAGCCTGGGTGACACAGTGAGACTCTTTCTCAAAAAAAAAGAAAAAGAAAAAGAAATGTATCTTCTAGTACTTGAAGGGTTTGGTTCTCTGCATGAAAATTATACCAGGAAAGATTTAAGTTAGATAAGAATATGCTACTTATGTAATCTTCTCTTATATTTTAAAAAACCAAACAAAATCCCAAAACCAAAATGTCCAATAGATTCTTACATGTGTCCCTCTACTGAAATGTAGGCAGGACTATTTGCCCTTAGGGAAGTCACAACCAATTTGGAAAAACAAAAGTAACATTCACCCCTTGCAAGCAATCAGTACTAAACTATGTGGATGCTGTCTCTGAAATGCAAGAGGCCTTTAAGGAAGGGAAGCAAGTTGGAATCTGTGAGGTGAAGTGGGCTGGATTCCCATCACTTCTGCCACAGTAACAGGTAGGGTGGGAGAGAGGCAACCAGGCTATGAAGCACAGCTCCAGCATAGGGCTGACCTCTCGAAGCTCAGGTGAGCCCTGGAAGTTCTTTGCATGGGCTGTTTCTGGACTTGCATTTTTTTTATTCCAAGGAGATTTAAACATTTTATAGAGTTCCAAAGACTCCATTTTTAAATCATCAATGCCTAAAAACATTTTTTTAGTGCTGGATCTTCATAACGATCCTTTTAGTAAGGCGGCTGCAAAAACATCATTAGAAAAAGCACAGATTGTCACATGGAAAGGGCAGTATAAGAGTCTATTTTTATAAAGTTCAAAGTGATTGTGTATCTTGTAGGGAATCCCTCCAGACTGCTAGTATTTCTCTGGCTTAATACCTCCCTCCTCCCTGTCCTCTCACCCCCTCTCCACCTTTTGCTAATAAACTCCCAGCTTTATCAACCAGCAGCAACCAGCTGGCCTTTCAGAGAACATTCCTAGGCACATGTTTAACTAGTTCTCCAGCCATCTTCTGACTGAAATATAAAAACGCAGCATAATGCATTTCTTCTCTGTTGGGTACTAAGGGCTGGGCTAATTGCTGACATTTATCACAGAGCTGGAACAGACAGAAAACATGGACGAGAAAGGCAGGTGCTGGGCTCTCTTTGGCACATTCCCTGACCCTCTCCTCCTGCCCCTTCACCTGATTAGCTGCTACTCATCCTTCAGGTCTTAACTCATTTCATCCTGGGATCCTGAAGCCCTACCCCACCAAGCCTGTAAAGCACCACTTCTAACAGTTCTCATTGCAAGCTGTCTTCCTCGAAGCCAGCCCCACCATGCCATATTATAATTGTGGGAATTCTTATCCACATTCTCTATTTGATTCCAAGAGGAGGGACTGTCTTGTTCCTCTTGTCCCCATGACCCAAGAGTGCTTAACTTGGAGCATGAGGATGCATGAGGCAAGGAAAGCAGAATTCAGAATGTTTACATTTCTAGTGAATTCCCATTTTTCAATTGTCCAATGGGAAATTTCTCTAAGTAGTTTTCCCACCAACATATTCCGATTGCAGTTATGACTCAATAATAATCAGCACAAGATAGGGACCACCCAGGTAATCACAAACTGTAAGCCCAGAGGCTCTTGGGATGGGGTTGGCACCAGGCCTGTGCATGCAGAGGTCTCTGTGCACACAGCCATCAGAGCACTGATGCTGTACAGCCGGGCTCTCTGTCTCCACAGATTCAACCAACCACAGGAAAAAAAAAAAAATTCAGGAAAGAAAAACAGTAAAAATATCAATACAACAACAACAAAATACTACGTATTTAAAAACTGGGCCAGGCAAGATGGCTCACACCTGTAATCCCAGCCCTCTGGGAGGCCAAGGCAGGTGGATCACCTGAGGTCAGGAGTTTGAGACCAGCCTGGCCAACATGGTGAAACCCCGGTCTCTCCTAAAAATACAAAAAATTAGCCAGGTGTGGTGGCACGTGCCTGTAATCCCAGCTACTTGGGAGGCTGGGGCAAGATAATTACTTGAACCCGGGAGGCAGAAGTTGCAGCGAGTGAGTCGAGATCATGCCATTGCACTCCAGCCTGGGCGACAAGAGAGAAACTCTGTCTCAAAAAAACAAAACAAAAGAAAAGAAAACTGATACAGTGTAACAACTATTTACATAGCATTTACAATGCATTAGATATTTAAGTAATTTATAGATGATGTAAAGTACACAAGAGGATGTGCATGGATTATATGCAAATACTATGCTATTTAATATAAAGGACTTGAGCATCCACAAATTTTGGCATCTGAAGGTGGGGAGGGTGTGTCCTGGAACCAGTACCCTGTGGATACCAAGGGATGACTGTCCTCACCTCTTCCCCAACCCATATTAGATGGGGAACTCTGTGGGGCATGTCCCAGTACCCCAGTCTCAGCATTCTGCCTGCCTCAGAGGAGGTGCTCAATACTTATTAGAACTTTTAATAGAAAACGGATGGCTCCACACTTGATGAAGCCACAGCCTTTACAGAAAAGTCCATATGTCAATGGTATTTTTTCAATTTGCCTTTTACTTATTAACATTTTAACACCGCACTCATAGCTGCCAATCTATTTCCTCAAATAAAAGCTGTAACAGGATCCTGGCTAACACGGTGAAACCCCGTCTCTACTAAAAATACAAAAAATTAGCCGGGCGAGGTGGCGGGCGCCTGTAGTCCCAGCTACTCTGGAGACTGAGACAGGAGAATGGCGTAAACCCAGGAGGCGGAGCTTGCAGTGAGCCGAGATCGCGCCACTGCACTCCAGCCTGGGCGACAGAGCAAGACTCTGTCTCCAAAAAAAAAAAAAAAAAAAAAAGCTCTAACAGGAAACATAAAGCTACCTCTGCCAAGGCAGACGCACAGGACAGACGAGGAAAACTCAGCTATTAGGATTTTATCTTTTACCGTGTAATGAAATTTCTTGTGTCCCCCACATGAAACACATTGTTTTGAGGTACAGGTAAGTCATGCATTATATCCAAGAGGGGAAAAGTTACCGGACGAAATTTTGATCGTGGTTTAAATCATCTACTCTCTGATGATTCTAACATTTAAAATGAAATCCAGCCCAAAGCCAGCGACTTCTTTCATCATTTATAATGAAGCATGGGTTACTAACAGGACATAGATACCAATTTGCAATAGGGTTGACCAAGTGCATAGCATTTCCCTGCATTAACATATTTAACTAAGGCTCCCCAAACAAGAAGCTAATCACATAATAATGGAAAGAGGGGGCAACCTAGATATGATTTTTTTCTAACAATGTTGGAAGGTCGGGCAAAGGGATCATGCCTGTAATCCCAGCACTTCAGGAATCCGAGGCAGGTGGATCATTTGAGGCCAGGAGTTTGAGATCAGCCTGGCCAACATAGTGAAACCTTGTCTCTACCAAAAACACAAAAATATTAGCTGAGTGTGGTGATGCACTCCTGTAATCCCAGTTACTCAAGAGGCTGAGGTAGGAGAATCGCTTGAACCCGGAAGGCGGAGGTTGCAGTGAACCAGCGCTACGCTCCTGCACTCCAGCCTGGGCGACAGAGTGAGACTCTATCTCAAAAAACAAAAAAAGTTTGCAAAATAATGATTATTTTCAAACAATAATAAAAAATTGATGATAAAACAAAATCTCTCACAGGTCCAACAGAAAAAAGCTGTAAAACAGCAAAAGGAAATATATGTTTGCAAAACAGTTTTTAAAAAATCAAAGTATTCATCTACTGAAAACGTTTTGGATTACAATGGCAATTTATACATGAACCATAATTCATTTCACTTTTTAAATTCGAAGACACAGAAAACAAAATGCCAGTAAAGGTTTTTCTCATATCCTGTAGTGCAGGGGTCCCCAACCCCTGGGCCACAGACTGGACTGGTGCTGGTCAGTGGCTGCTGGGAACCGGGCCATACAGCAGGAGGTGAGCGGAGGGCTAGCGAGCATTACTGCCTAAGCTCCACCTCCTGTCAGATCAGTGGCAGCATCAGAATCTCATAGGAGCACGAGCCCTATTGTAAACTGAGCACGCAAGGGACCTAGTCTGCACGTTCCTTATGAGGATCTAATGATAAATGTATTGTGCTTGAATCGTCCCAAAGACATCCCGTCTGTGGAAATATTGTCTTCTCTGAAACCAGTGTCTGGTGCCAGAAAGGTTGCGAACCTCTGCTGCAGTATAATAAAAGTTTGTTTGCTTATTTTAGGCTTGTCAGATATTGACAAATGTTTAAATGGCTATCAACTAAATTCTGCGGTTCAGTTTCATTTGGTCCCCAAATTGTTGTGGTCTTAGAATCTCTATGTCTATTTCAGTGATAGTATTTCCAGACCTTCATGCTAAATATGCATCTCATTTCCTGGCCTTTATCCCGTATCAGTTTAATCACCCCCAAGAAAACACTAAAATTTCTTACATGTGTTGCCAAAAATAAGTAGACTCCAAGCTGTACATAATATCCACTTTTTCACATCAATATACATATGTTATGGTTATTCTTTGTATTAGGAACCACCAACTAATCACCATTATGATTTCAGACTCATCTCTATTTCAAAAATAATTTGGCATATTTTCCTTACGTTATACCAAAGTTTACAAGAGATACCTATGATAATTTTTTTTGAAATATAGGTTAAGTTCAAATAACGTCCCTATTATTTTTCTATTTGAATTTTATGGTCACTAAAAATTTTATGTATTCCAAATAACCTTTTCCCAGGCGTTCGGAAAGTCCACAAACAAATGCATATGCCACCTAATACATGCTTAAAATGCTGATGCTGCTGTGCTTTGAAACTGTACTGTATTAAGAAAACTCCAAACACCTAACTCATAGTTTGTTAGTGTAGGAGCGTTAAAGAATTTACGCAACCCCTCTCCTTAAGAGACACCACACAGAGGTCAATCAGGACTTCAAAAATTTATAGGAACCTTTCCTAACCTCTTTACCCCTAATCTTTACATTTAAGGCAAATTCCTCCCATTGTCAAAATCAAAGAGTTTTAAAAATCCGTCTTTGCTTTCTGCTTATAAATTACATGGAGAGATAGTTACATAACGGCATGATTTATGCTCCAGGCTTAAAACTACAAAATTACATGTAAGTTCTCTGCTTGCCATCTGCCCTACATGTTGATAGACAACTTTTCCTAAATCACATTTACTATGTAATTTAACTATTGCAAAAAGAGAAGGAAAAAAAGGAATCAAAAAAAGGAATCCCCGCTTCTAATGGCAATACAACTCCGAATGAGCCATTCAGATGCCCTTCCCTCGTCACGCACATATCCTTACCCAGCTCTATCTCCTTGCTTTTGCTAATTTTATCCCATTCCCACCCTCAATGCAGACACACAGGGAACACACCCCGCCCTCCTGCCCCGCCCACCCCAACCCCACTCCCAGCTGGCTGCCCTGCAAGTCTCTGAAGCTCTGAGCATTCTAGACAACGACAGGATTTTACCTTCTGAGAAATATGGTCCATCTGGCCACGACCATGAAACGTAGCATTTAATTAGCTTAATGCAAAAAAAAAAACTATGTGTAAAATTTGTTTTCCAAACCTTCAATAAGCTCGCCAAAGCATACAGTCTGTCCTTATACATTTTTGTCTCTCTCAAGGCGATGAAAGCAGCCAAGTGTCTGTGACATTTTTCTCTCTCTCTTTTTTTTTTAGCATCTTAAAATGGTTGTAAAGTAGAGATAACAAAGTCTGCCGCCTTGGCCATTTTTAAGTGTATGGTCCCATGTTGACACTTGCACTGCAGTTCTAGCGCCCAGCCTGGTGCAACCATCACTGCCATCTGTCTCCAGAGCTCTCTGAGACATTCTTGTCACCGTCTATGGGAGACAGACAACATCCCCAGTGTGTTTCTAATGATAAAAACCCAGTTTTAATTCACAGAAAGGAACACTTAAAAAGTGTGTATCTTGCTGTACATCAATCATACTTCAGTAACACTGATTACAAACAAAGTAAGGAGGATACAGTGGCAGAGAAGGCTGGTGACAGTTGGAACCCAGACCACAGAGGGGAAGGTGATGGGACTGAGATGGGCATTTCATCAGAAGGCATCAGCCTGGGAAGGGGCTGCAGGGTGCAGCAGCCTTCATCACTCTTTCATTGCCAGCATTTTCGAGCACCTCCGTTCCAGACGTTGTGCCAGACACTGGAATTGATCAGATGTATGTTTCAGAAGTCGTATCCTAACTACAGCAGAGATGGTCAAGGAAGTGAAACTAGCGGTTTTTGTAATCCACCAGGAAAACAGTACTAAATTAAGGCAGTTGCAGGGGGATGGAGGCACAGATTGTAGTATTTTCAGTTTTACCTATGAATAGGGCTAACATGAAACCATGTATGGCATAATTTTGTTACTATTTTTTAAATCACTCGAACCAATAGTGATTTTGGCTTGAATTTTATGTGGCACACTCAAGTAGCATTTAATAAGATTTGTCAGCAACAAACAACTTGTTGTATAAACAAAAATACATAAGCATGTGTTATGTTCAAGGCACTGTGGTAAAAATGGTCTAATTTGATCAATTTCATTTGGGTGGAATATTTATGGGCTAGTGAGAAAGCTGTTATTCCACAAGGCTTTTGGGGTTTGAAGCTGGAGAGAAGTGGAATGTTTATCAGTGCAAGGAATGGCTGAATAGATTGCAGGAAATCTCTCTGTGAAATGGTATGCCCTGGGTCTATACATAGTAACTGGGAATGGTCTCCAGAATACACTGTCAGGTGAAATGAGTTGCAGAAGGCTCTGCACAGCATGACGACATTTATCTAAAATTCTTGATTTGTTTGTATACATAAATATCTCCATACCTACAGAGAAAAAGGTCAGGACAGATAATATGGAAGGAGGTTTGGGGGTGAGAGTGGGGAGAACGTTCAGTTTGTGTTCCATATAGCAACGTGAATATATCCATGTGTTCCTTATACAGAAAAATCCACTTTTATAGGTTAGTACGCCAAGTGAGTAGACTGCATTACATCACAGGCTTACAGTTCTTCCCTACAGTCTTTATTGGCAGTTCAAGTCCTATATATAATGATCCTCATAATAATGGCTAAGGCCATCAAGTGTGTTGTGCATGCACACATGTGTAGGCTTCTTTTTTTAATTTGTCAAATTGCCTTTAGACTACATTTTTAAGTGATTAGTAGTTATGTATCTTAGAGGGCATTGGAGATGACAATATGTTGGCTATTGTAAAGAATCGCTCCTTGAGTTACAAGAAAACCATTTAAGATAAATAAGTAATGTGTTTAATTTATTCTCACTTAAGTAATTAATTATAAGGGTTACCGTTAGAACAAAAAAGTATTCTTTGCAAATAAGCAAATCAACTTACAATAATCTTTGATCTTACAGTTCACAATACACTAAAATGGCATGCAAGTAGTACTTTCCTATTTTTAAAACTATAGTTGAAGTGTATGTTGATGCCAAGGAAGTAATTTGGCAGTGGTAGGTAGGCTTTGCCTGAGTCAGTGCTCCAACCACATGGGCTCGGTCAAGGACTTTTCTTTCTTGGTTTTCAAATTAATATCCCCGAGAAATACTAAATAGAAAATTGGGCATGGAGGGATGGAGACTTTCACATTTTCTTTAACTTGATAAAGAATGTTTAAAAGGCTGTTTACAAAAGACCATTTAACAACTGCTGCTCAGCTACAATTGAAATATTAATTTGAGGCACGCATGTGGCACTTTCAGGGCCTCCTTCCAAATAGGATTTTTCAGGCAGACTAAAATCGCACTTTTCTCAGACTCAGCCCACCTGAAGTCAAACAAAGGAGGGGAAAAAAAAAAAAAACCACCAGCAAGATAGTAGGTGTAAATGACTAAAAAGGGGGCCTAGGGGACGATCTGAAAAGTGAAAGGGTTGGGAGCTCCATGCAGAACGTCTTGATAAGAAGTCTAGACAATCTGTGTGAGCTCCATGCAGAACGTCTTGATAAGAAGTCTAGACTATCTGTAATGTGCTGATTGTGAAGAAGACCAGATTATTAAGAAACCGTGAAAGCCAGCAATTACAGGAGCACAAAATGCTGGGAAGCCTGGGATAGCACGAAGAAACGGGGATTCCAATACCCCTTTACACGATGGTCCATGACCCTATGATACCTCTTTGCACTATTGTCCACGACCCTAAGTGACGTTGAGGAGTGACTCCTACCACAGACACAAAAAAATGTGGGAGCAGGAGGGGGACAAAGTACCAAAGGGGAATTTTAAGTACCAAAAGGGAATTGTAAAAATAAAGAGAAACCACTAAAGCTCTCACACCAACATCTACAAGTTCTTACCCAGAGTGAACTGCATTGAATACTACAGCACAAGACCAGCAGGCAAATTATGAATAATTTTTTAAATTATTGATTTTAACCTCATTACACCGAATAAAATGTCAATTATATCAGCAAATCTCTCAAGTCTCTACTGTATATTTTCTCCCTAGGGAAATAAGGCTTAAGCAGACAGGACACCTCCCACAAAAGATTCAAATTAGGAAGAACGGGTCAGTTTCAGGACTTTAACCGGATCCCTTTTGATTGCTTGGAACATTCTTTAAGAATCAAGGCTGCCCGGCCGGGCGCGGTGGCTCAGGCCTGTAATCCCAGCACTTAAGGAGGCCGAGGCGGGTGGATCACGAGGTCAGGAGATTAAGACCATCCTGGGTAACACAGTGAAACCTCATCTCTACTAAAAATACAAAAAATTAGCCGGGCGTGGTGGTGGGCGCCTGTAGTCCCAGCTACTCGGGAGGCTGAGGCAGGAGAATGGCGTGAACCCAGGAGGCAGAGCTTGGAGTGAGCCGAGATCGTGCCACTGCACTCCAGCCTGGGCAACAGAGCGAGACTCCGCCTCAAAAAAAAAAAAAAAAAAAAAGAATCAGGTCTGCTCCTCAGCCCACAAGGGGCTTTTGTGTGAACTAGAAGAGGCATCCTCTCTGCAAATGCACACATCGTGGCGAATACGTTGGCCCTTGTGCAACTTCGAAAAATGCATTGCTGTTTCCAGTTGGACTCCGGGCAACTGAAGAATGAAGCAGCACAGGTTATGCTGCTGCTTCATTTACTCTTTTCGCCGAGTTGTCTTGGGCTGTGAACAATCTGCACAATTTGGGGAAATCACTCCTTAGTAGTTTAGTTACCAGATGTGTGACAAGAACTTACATGTTTGACCTGAATGACTGAGTAGGAAAGATTAGAAAACCCGGTAAAGAAGTTGTTAGTTACAGCTACCTTAGCAAGGCACTTGTTATTACTAGTTATTTGAACTGAGTCTTGTCAGAGCTTACATCAGAAAAAGTTGATTTCTTCCTTATTATTTTTACTAAGAGTCAAGAAATCAGACATAAAATAACCCATAGTAGAATGAAGCGTTAAAACACCATAAACAATTAACATTGCCTTCCTCCACAGACAAACATATTTGGAAATCGATTAGTCATGATGGCCTCAAAAGCCACCCCTTTACAGCAGGGCTGTAATCCCACTAATAGCAAACATAAAGTGACTTTTCCACTTCTTCCTGGGCCCACTCCTCTAGCAAGCACGTTTGTTTTACTGGTAACTGAATCAGCATCTTGGAAAATTGTCTGACAACAGAATGTGAACTCACTGCAATACTGTCAATGACCTCGCTGGTTTACTCCCCACCGTCCCCTCACTCCCACACCCTTCCCACATAAGTGCCAGTGTCCAAGTATACCAGAAGCATTGAATGGATGCTAGAAAACTTGCAGAGTCTGTGAGAAAGAAGGCAGAAATCAGGCTCCCCCGTTCATTCGAGCAACACCTCAGTGTTCACCTGGCGAGGTGTAGTGGGTCTCTGCTGCTAGGATCTGATTCCTCTGGAAGGGGTGTGAGTGTCAGCAAGATTCACAGCCAAGGACAAAGAGGAAGAGGCACGGCAAAGAGGAACACAGGAGGAGAGCTAGGGAGGAAGGCACGTCTGGGTAGGGAAAAAAGGCTTCAGATGTCTGCTTTGGTCATCCAGCATGAGGATCTAGACCAGGATGGTGAGCCCAGCTTCATGGGAGATGACATGTGACCCAGGCTATAGAAAGTCACAGCAGCATCTTTTAATTTTACAAGAACAAAACCCTGCCTTGAAATGATTTTAAATACCTCAAGATATCCTCTGAAAAGAGCTTTCCCTTCAAGGAAAAAAAAAGTACTCCTTCTTACCTCAATAATATACAGGACCACGTTCTTATAGAAGCAGTACAAGATGCACTTGGTCACCCGGTTGTAGCTCCAGGCTCCATGGACCAACAGAAGCTTCTCTAAGTAGGAAAACTGAAAAAGGAAAATGACAAAGTTCCGAAGAGCCCATCATTGAGGAATAAAAGTCACAAACAGAATGTCCTTACAAACAGAAGTCAGATAATGTAGGTAGAGGAAACAAGATTCTGCAGGAATCTCAGAAAACCATTCTCTGACGACAGAGCTTTCAGGCCCAGTGAGAACAACTAAAATCCTCTCTGAATTCTACATAATTATCATTTTCCCGAAACATACTGCTGGACTTCTAATTGTTATTCTTATGAAATTCTATTTAAACAAATGCTTTTTTGTAATTTAATTTTAAGTTCTAAGTAGGATGTGCAGGTTTATTACATAGGTAAACATGTGCCATGTTGGTTTGCTGCAGTTATCAATCCGTCACCTAGGTTTTAAGGTCCAGATGCATTAGCTATTTATTCTGATGCTCTCCCTCCCCCTGCCTCCCCAATAGGCCCCAGTGCGTGTTGTTCCCCTCCCTGTGTCCCTGTGTTCTCATCGTTCTGCTTCCACTTATAAGTGAGGACATGTGGTGTTTGGTTTTCTGTTCCTATGTTAGTTTGCTGAGGATAAATGGTTTCCAGCTCCATCCAAGTCTCTGCAAAGGACATGATCTCGTTCCTTTTTATGGCTGCATAGTATTCCATGGTGTATGTGTACTGCATTTTCTTTATCCAGTCTGGCATTGATGGGCATTTGGGTTGGTTCCATGTCTTTGCTATTGTGAACAGTGTTTCAATAGGGATTCATTATTAAACAAAGTTGAACTACTAAACTGAAGGAAAAGTACAGTGCAAGTCAGACATCTAAGCAATCACAGATTTTTCAGTGACAAAAAGAGCAAGGGACAGGGACACTCACACAACAGAGTCTTGTTTAAAGGAAAGGTACACACAGGTGCACACTCACTACTTCCACTAACAACTGCGTAGGTTAAAAAGTTACACACACATATAGATACACACGGATATACACACAAAGATACACAGAGACACATACAGGCAGACACACATACCTAGACACAGAGGTAGAGGCACACAGGACAGAGATACACAGAGACACACACACACACACTCACACAAATACACATGTACACACAGATATACTAAGACACACACACACTTTGCCTCCACTTCTTGACCCATTTTGTCTTCTCTCTTTTTGCCTCCAACCAATACAGAGCACCTCTGGCCAGAGTGCTATGCAGTCAGGAGCGGCTGGTGGGTCCCAAGCTGGGAGTGATGTGATGGCTCCTGTGGTCTGAGTTGGAGCCATAGATATTCCAGTAACATCCAGGAATCCTCATTGTGGGAGAAGGTCTCTGGACACCACTTGGATCGTATCTCCTCAGCCACCCCTTAGCCTGGCTTTGCCTTCTGTGTGCCGTTTCAAAAAGGTCCCAAAAAGTGTAAACCTTGCGCTGGAGGGAGGGAAACGAGTTTCTCTGGTCTGGTGCATGGTGTCCTGCTCTGGCATAAATGTGCCATTAAGGGCAATCCTGTTTACATCATGTTTCTACACATTTGATATGCCTTACCCCAGATTTGAGTTCCTTCTTGGTTCCCTTGCAGGAAAACCTTAATGCCTCCTGTTCTAAGTCAGAGAGTCAGTAAGTCCACAAGTCTGAACCCTATTACACTACTAGGAGAGACAAGAAGGCTGTATTGAGAATGCCCCAGAACATTAGAAATTCTTTTGCAGTCATACGCTTATTAATTTCAGATGACTTTTGAAATTAAATGTAACTCTCAGCTGGGCAGTGGCTCACACCTGTAATCCCAGCACTTTGGGAAGCCAAGGTGGGCAGATCACCTGAGGCCAGGAGTTCAAGACCAGTCTGGCCAACATGGTGCAACTCCGTTTCTACTAAAAATCCAAAAAGTAGTCAGGCGTGGTGTTGGGTGCCTGTAATCCCAGCTACTTGGGAGGCTGAGGCAGGAGAAGCACTTGAACCCAGGAGGCGGACGCTGCAGTGAGCTGAGATCCCGCCACTGCACTCCAGCCTGGGCAACAAGAGTGAAACTCTGAAAAAAAAAAAAAAAAAAACACAGAAAAGAAAGAACGAAATTAAATGTCACTCTCCATAGAAAAGAAACGACCAGACTGACAATACAATACTTAAACAAAAAACTTTCAGGAGGAAACTGCATAATAATCCCCATTAGCACTAAAGAAAGGACTCCATCCTAGGCAGGGTTGCAGCTCAGCGTGTCCTTCCAGGAGGTGAGGGAAGGCGCAGGGCTCACCATGCACTCGGGATCTAAATCATCGCTTCGAAGTGGCAGAAGTAGGTGCACATGGAAAAATAAAACTCCCCATAAAGGCTCATTAAGGATTCCATAGGGGAATGGGAAATCATAAAATAACCGGCTAAACAAATAAAAAGGAAGTTTGTATTTGACCGGGACCCCCGATGTGAAACTTCAATGGGCACAGAAACCATCTGCTTGAGTTGTCCTGAACGCCTCAACTTGAGTACTACAGTGATTTGTTTTCAGGGGAAAAAAACGTGTATTCTAAATCAAAATGCTGTCTTCATGGGGTCGTTCCGAAAACATTAGGAGGGCAGGGGGCGGGAATGATTCTCCCGAGGAGAAGGGCAAGCCGAGGGCTAGGGGGGCACCATGACGCAGGGACGGCAGCAAGGTTGGCCAGGGCAAGGCAGCTGAAAAAGGATGGCGCTCAGTCTCGGGCGACCCATGTGCATAAAAGCATGAGGCAGGCCGGGAAGAAATAGAACCAGAGCTTTGCCTGCTTCATAACTTTCCCAAGGTAAGTCTTTGAGCTAAAATTTTTTTCCTTCTGAGTATAATAACCCTACAGGGTACTTCCTCCAAAGCGTAATAAAAAAAAAAATGCATCCACATTAAAATGAACAGATGAAGCCCAAGGTGATAAACAACCAGAGATGTTTATCATTTCAAGAGTGGCAAAGAAATTCATCAAGCTGTGGCTTTTCTGGCTTGGTGATTAAGGTAGAGGCAGCATGCTGGTTGGTGGAAAGGGTGTGAGTACTTGGAACCTGAAGTAACAGCACCCCCGCCTAATCGGCAATAGGACCATGGACAGGAGAAATGAGGGTGCACAGACACATGTGGGCTGCGCCAGCTCCTTCAGCAGAGGTGACTATGATGCTGGAGGGGCAGGAAAACCCCCAGTGGCGTTTTAGAGCCTCACACCCTGCTCCACCCTTCTTTGACACTTTTAATTTGAAGAGAGCAATTGCTCTGGATAACACATCCTATTCGTATGCAGTTTCAATAAAGCAGGTCATGGGATCTCCCTTCCCTAGACATTTTAAAGAAAAAGACAAATATTTGCCTGGAACTCCTAGGAAACCTCTTAAGATCCCTTCCAGCCATATGATGTTATAACTCAAGTATTTAATAATGCTGGAGTGTATAACATCTATGGTTGCTGACAGACTACAGGAAGTGGGAGTCCCACAGGCCTCAAAGCATTTGACTCAGGAAAGTAAACAGGCAGGTGTGTGTGGGGCCGGCCCCCAAGTTCATACTCAGGTCCGTTGTTTTCTGACCCCAAGATGCTCGCTTGCTTGGACCTGAAGTAAGTCACCTGATAGGAAGGAACCCCAGTTTTCCCACCTATAAAGTCAGGATTCCTTCTCTTACCTACTTCAGAAATTATCTTGAGGATTTATTTGAAATCGGCAAAGGAAGAAGATTGATTGCATGCGCTTTTCAGAGCCAGGAGGATTTTGTAATTCCTCCCTGCATCTGTGGAACTGCGAGCTGAGAAGAAACCTGAGAGGTGATCTAAGACAGAGCCCCCACTTTGGGGAGGTGGAGCCCCAGAGCTGCAAAGGACTGGCCTGAAGCCCTGGGGCTTTCGGAAGCTCGTTCACATTGTATATGCAGCCCTGATTTCAGCTGGAAGGGGTGGATAGCCTTTTTTTCCTTGTGTTCGTGTGATTGAGGTGAACACACTCTTCAAACACCTCAACACTGTAGAAACACAAGGGGATTCCTGCTACCTGCCGATGGGCAGGCATCTACTCACGATGTGTCGTAATCTGGAGACAGACGGACATGCCCTAGGTTCACTGTGATGTCCAGGTTTTCTGGATGATCCAGTAGGCCCAATCACCTAGATATGGAACCACCCAAGGGGTTCACCTTGCCCGTTGCCTAGACACAGTCGATTCATCAAGACAGAGGAATTGCAATGAATAATTCACGCAGAGCTGAATGTGACGCAGACTGGAGCTTTATTGTTCCTCAAATCAGTCTCCCTGAGCATTCCGGGAGCTTTTAAGGAAAACTTGGTGGATGGGGGTAGCCAGTGAACCAGGAACGCTGACTGGTCAGGGAAGAAATCATAGGGAGTCCAGAGCTGTCTTCCTGTGCTCAGTCAGTTCCTGGGTGGTGGGAGCTACAAGATTAGATGAGCCAGTTTATGGATCTGGGTGGGGCCAGCTGATCCATCAAGTGCAGGGTCTGCAAAATATCTCAAGCACTGACCTTAGGAGCAGTTTAAGAGGGTCAGAATCTTGTAGCCTCCAACTGCATGACTCCTAAGCCATCATTTCAAATCTTGTGATTAATGTCAGTCTAGTCCCCAGGCAAGGAGGAGGTCTGCTTTGGGAAAGGGCTGTTACCATCTTTGTTTAAACGATAAACTAAGTTTCTCTCAAAGTTAGTTCAGCTTACGCCCAGGAATGAACAGGGACAGCTTGGAGGTTAGAAGCAAGATGGAGTCGGTTAAGTTCGATCTCTTCCACTGTCTCAGTTATAATTTTGCAAAGGTGGTCTCAGATATGCACCCTACAGGTCAGGAAATCGGCTATCTTCCTTCAGCTTTGGGCTCTCCCTGCGGAGGGGACCTTTCTTTCATCCTCAGGCCACCAGTGCAGTATAGCACATCAGGAGCCCTGGTATGCGAGGCTCAGATCAGAGAGGAATGGACCGAACTTGGCCTAACTTCAGGAGGCTGTTTGCTACTGACCACGGGTCATTACGGCCCAAACTCAGCTCATGCTCGTGGCAATTCACCTCACAGGGCAGCGCCCCGTCACAACTACAGGGAAGACGACAGCTGTAAATCACTACTCACCCCTGATCTTAAGCACCTAACCAGGGGGTGTCCCAGCTCCTTTGGCAGGGGTGAGACCAGAATGGGATTACAGAGAAAGGCTGTCATGAGCACAGCTGTGCTTCAGCAGGAAAAGCAATGCAGCAGATGCAGAAGCTGAGGGTGAGAGGTTATTATTAGCAAGATCAGGGACCTGTCTGATAGGAGCAGCACCTTGCCTGGATCACAGAGCAGCTTGGCCAACCCCACAGCTGGCCAAAGAAAACCAACCAGCAGGACAGGGCCTCCAAACTGCACAAGATCACAACCACAGAGAAATCCAAATATCCCCGGGTTTTCATCTAGACAGCAACCTTAAGAGGAGTGGCAGAGGTTTGGGGCTGCACTGAAGCTTAAACACCAGGTCCTCATGCCCAGCTACCATTTCTCAACAGGATGGGGCAGCTGGACGCCCAAACTGCTGACCTGTGCGATGGCGTAATCCGAGTTGTTGGTGGCCTGCATGCCTTCATTCCCACTGATTCCCACACCCACATGGGCTGTCTGGATCATCCCAACATCGTTGGCGCCGTCTCCGATGGCGAGGGTGATGGCCTTCACCCGCTTCTTCACCACATCCACTATCTCAGACTTCTGCAGAGGAGACACTCTGTGAGAAAAGAGAGGGAAATCAGAACTATGCACATCTTTCCAGAGGAAACAGCTGTAATCTACATTCCGCTGCATTAAAAGGACAGTTACTGGATGATCTCCAAATTCAATACATACATTTTATGCTCATGTGCAAAGAAGCTTTCAGAAAACAGGAGCTTGTGGCTTTCAAGTATTTGCCAACTTCTCAGATGAAATACACAACAGAAAACTAACTTAAAACACAGCCTATTTGTAATCACTCTGCTCAGCGGGAGGCATCTGCACAAACTCCTCAGGGGTATGTGTGCCCTGCTGAATGATAAAGGCAGTCAGGCTAGTTACAGGGGTCTTCGGAAATGTCTTTCCAATAAATCAGAAAGCCAGCACAGACCTCCTTTTGCTTTATGGTACATCATATACAACCTAGGGCTGGCCAGGGAATTTTCTGTAAAATCTGCTTTTACAGAAGGGAAAGGAAATGGGCAGGGCATGAGAACGTGCAGAAAGAGGGCTGGGGTAAGAGGAAAGAAAAAAAGACTTCTCTACATCCACCTCAGAAAAGGAAGCTGTGTTTGAAGGTCAGCCAAGGCAGAGGATTTAGGATGGGGGCAGGGAGTGGAAGTCTCCCCTTGCTGAGCAGCGCAGAAGCACAGCCCTCAAGGGGGCGACATCAGCCCCTGCACAGGGGCGGTTCTTTCCGCAAGGAATCCAAGATGGCGGCCAAGCTTTCCCAAGTCCTCAAGTTGTCTGGGAAGAAGAGCCAGTATAAATCTGTGGAGTCTAAAGCAGAGGGGTATTCATGATAGTGAAGTGCTTCTTCAGAGTGTAGACCAGAAAACACAGCAACATGAAGCAAAGACTAGCATCTCAGGACTGAGTGACTCTACATTCTGAATTGGTAAGCTGATGCTTGATTTGGGGAATTTACAGGTGAGCTCTTGGATCACTTCAACAGCCCCACAGTCCCCCGCCGCCACACACACAGAATAAACGCAAAGTAAAAGATTTTTCTGGATGTCCCAGAGGTCTGCTGGCCATGCCCACATTGGACTTCATGCATCAGCTACAATGGACACTCAAAGATTTGCCCAGTAAGAACTTCAACTGCTCCTAGATGGTCCCTGTCCACAAAGATACCTGTTCCAAATAGAAAACTGAAGTGCTACCTGACATCTCATTCTACCAACTTGAGAAAGAAATGCATTTGGTGAGACAGCAAACTGAATGTAGAACCAAAAAGCCTTTGCTCAGTGACAAAGATAAAAGTTAGAAAGTTGGAAAAACATGATGAAAGGACTTTAGGAGCTGGGTTACACAACCTGATATCCCTTTTAGCATTTTCACAAGGGTTTGCAATGGCAGCAGTTCGATGCCTCCTGGAGTAGGTGTGACCACTGGAAATTATCATTACTTTTTTGTTGTTACTGAGCATACTTAAGAGTACTAACTGTCATTTGGGGCTAAACAGGAAAAGTCTAACTTCTCTTACAAATATTTGGAAGGCTGAAATATAAAAATAGCTATCACATCCTTCCGCCCAAAGTTCTGTTGCTGCTTGCTAAATATTCTCAGGTTCTTCAACCATTATTTAATAGGCATGCTTCAGAACTTAAAAAATAGCCTCCACGTATAATCTTTTAGGCAACAGAGAGCATGATAGAACAGAATCACCATCTCCCTGGTAGCAGATGCCAGATTCACTTTAATGTGACCTAAAAGAAAGTTACTTGAGCTTTACCACTGATTATCAATGAAGCCTCTAGTCAACTCCACATAAGCAATTTTCACATGAAGGGATATTAAGCTGTATGTATTCCCTCCTAGTTTGTGCAACTGCTACTTAAAGCCAAGGGCTGATCTTTCTGGCAGAGGCAGTCCACAACTGTAACTGGCTACACAAAAGTGACTTCCCATTTTGTTTTTGAACTCCACAGAACCACAGACCAAATATGGTTGGAGAAAACAACCTGGAAGCCATGGTTAAAGGCCTGAGTATGACCTTTTCCTGTGCACCACACATTAACCATTTAAGCAGGGAGAGGAGGTCCATGAGGCCCTGCTTTCCATGAGTGGGACTGGGGAAATGAGAACCAGCCACCTCATAGAATGGTTGTGATGTATTAATGTTAAATCACTGTGTTGACTAGCAAGTATAAAACAATTGCATCTCCTACTCCACCTAGCATAGGATTATGTGAAACATCTTAACTGTTGGAAAAACAACACAAGACTGGACACTTCTGAGAACTGCATGCCATCAGACTTGTGGTTCCCAACTGGGTGTGCAGGGGCCCTGGGGATGCTGCAGCAGAATTTTTTAATTTTTGAGGGAAATACAGCAATGTTTCTCAGGTAACAGTGAAAAGTACTAGCTGGAAGTAGCTCACAGTTTCAACAATAAATCACACTGCATCCCTTTTCATGATATGTCTTTGTGAAGCTGAGCTCTCATGGTGGTGATGATAAAAAGCAAATGCCTTGTGAAAATCGATGTGGAATAGAAAATGAGCAAGACAGCAGCTATGCTTAGCCTACAGTTCAGGAAGTTGTGCAGTGCTCAACAGTCACATAACCACATGCCATTGTCAACAGTAATGATTATTTAACAATGGAGGAAATAAGGATTTTTTCTTTCAATGTATGTCTTTCAATGACATTATTGATTCAAATGTCTGCTAAGTTGTAGGGTCATAAATACTTCTTAAATTTTGACTTTACCTACTTAATAATTAGAAACAAGTTTTCCTTTTGGTCTAAGGGCTGTGCAAAGGAATTTCTGAGACACTGAGGACATAGTGTATCCAGAGTCTGGAGTCCCATGATTACCTTAATCACTCTTTAATTAAAATCGTTCACTCACTGAGGTGGAATCTCACTAAGGAGGCCATCACTTAATCTACAACTCTTCTTGTGCATCCATGAAAGTATCACAAGAGAGCGTAAAACAGGAACTTAAACAGGAATCGGGAGGCCCGAGGCTGCGACTCCTCCTTGAGTCTGTATGTCACTCAAGCAATCAAGAAAGCTGGCTGCTTCTTAAGCAAATTCGAGGTGGTCTGGAGAGAAAGGAAGCCCATGGGCAGAAGGCTTGGTCACTTCACACTGCAGGGGTCGGAAAATCTCGGGAGCGGAACAGGAAAGGACCTCAACAGACCCGGGTTTTCTTTGAGGTTAAAGTCATTGGTTTTCTATTAGGGAGGTTAGCGAGAGGCCAACCAATGGGAAATGAGGAGCAAGTCAAATAGACTCACTGGGCTTGCCACTCTGGGATTTGGATCTCAAGTCAGTCAAGTCAGGATTCCAATGGCTTAAAGTACAATCTATGAACATCCAAACAGCTGCCTTTCCCAAAAAGCAAAAATTAGGGGAAAACCCAATCAGGGTATATAAAGTAAGTCATACGGCAGGGTTTTAGGAGCATGAAATTCTCATCAAGGATTTATTACGCCTTCAGCTGTAATGCCTTGAGAAAACATAATTCTAGCACACACTAGGGGTTCAAAACAGATGTCCAACAGCCAATGTCTACAGAACTGAAGAGGCACCACCCCGCTTTAGCCATATGCAGTATTTTAGTATACGAAGTTGCCAAGAAGCACAAGCCGGTTCTTTTTTTTTTTTTTTCTTTTTTATTTATTTTTTTATTATACTTTAAGTTCTAGGGTACATGTGCATGACGTTTATATCATGTATAACTCCCCAATGCAATCCCTCCCTCCTCCCCCCTCCCCATGATAGGCCCCAGTCTGTGATGTTCCCCTTCCCGAGTCCAAGTGATCTCATTGTTCAGTTCCCACCTATGAGTGAGAACATGCGGTGTTTGGTTTTCTCTTCTTGTGATAGTTTGCTAAGAATGATGGTTTCCAGCTGCATCCATGTCCCTACAAAGGACGCAAACTCATCCTTTTTGATGGCTGCATAGTATTCCATGGTGTATATGTGCCACATTTTCTTAATCCAGTCTGTCACAGATGGACATTTGGGTTGATTCCAAGTCTTTGCTATTGTGAATAGTGCCGCAATAAACATACGTGTGCATGTGTCTTTGTAGTAGAGTAATTTATAATCCTTTGGGTATATACCCAGTAGTGGGATGGCTGGGTCATATGGTACATCTAGTTCTAGATCCTTGAGGAATCGCCATACTGTTTTCCATAATGGTTGAACTAGTTTACAATCCTACCAACAGTGTAAAAGTGTTCCTATTTCTCCACATCCTCTCCAACACCTGTTGTTTCCTGACTTCTTAATGATTGCCATTCTAACTGGTGTGAGATGGTATCTCATTGTGGTTTTGATTTGCATTTCTCTGATGGCGAGTGACGATGAGCATTTTTTCATGTGTCTGTTGGCTGTATGGATGTCTTCTTTTGAGAAATGTCTGTTCATATCCTTTCCCCACTTTTTGATGGGGTTGTTTGTTTTTTTCTTGTATATTTGTTTGAGTTCTTTGTAGATTCTGGATATTAGCCCTTTGTCAGATGAGTAGGTTGCAAAAATTTTCTCCCATTCTGTAGGTTGCCTGTTCACTCTGATGGTAGTTTCTTTTGCTGTGCAAAAGCTCTTTAGTTTAATTAGATCCCATGTGTCAATTTTGGCTTTTGCTGCCGTTGCTTTTGGTGTTTTAGACATGAAGTCCTTGCCCATGCCTATGTCCTGAATGGTACTACCTAGATTTTCTTCTAGGGTTTTTATGGTATTAGGTCTAACATTTAAGTCTCTGATCCATCTTGAATTAATTTTCGTATAAGGGGTAAGGAAAGGATCCAGTTTCAGCTTTCTACTTATGGCTAGCCAATTTTCCCAGCACCATTTATTAAATAGGGAATCCTTTCCCCATTTCTTGTTTCTCTCAGGTTTGTCAAAGATCAGATGGCTGTAGATGTGTGGTATTATTTCTGAGGACTCTGTTCTGTTCCATTGGTCTATATCTCTGTTGTGGTACCAGTACCATGGTGTTTTGGTTACTGTAGCCTTGTAGTATAGTTTGAAGTCAGGTAGCGTGACGCCTCCAGCTTTGTCCTTTTGACTTAGGATTGTCTTGGCAATGCGGGCTCTTTTTTGGTTCCATATGAACTTTAAAGCCGTTTTTTCCAATTCTGTGAAGAAAGTCATTGGTAGCTTGATGGGGATGGCATTGAATCTATAAATCACCTTGGGCAGTATGGCCATTTTCACGATATTGATTCTTCCTATCCATGAGCATGGTATGTTCTTCCATTTGTTTGTGTCCTCTTTGATTTCACTGAGCAGTGGTTTGCAGTTCTCCTTGAAGAGGTCCTTTACATCCCTTGTAAGCTGGATTCCTAGGTATTTTATTCTCTTTGAAGCAATTGTGAATGGAAGTTCATTCCTGATTTGGCTCTCTGCTTGTCTGTTACTGGTGTATAAGAATGCCTGTGATTTTTGCACATTAATTTTGTATCCTGAGACTTTGCTGAAGTTGCTTATCAGCTTAAGGAGATTTTGGGCTGAGACAATGGGGTTTTCTAAATATACAATCATGTCATCTGCAAACAGGGACAATTTGACTTCTTCTTTTCCTAACTGGATACCCTTGATTTCTTTCTCTTGCCTGATTGCCCTAGCCAGAACTTCCAACACTATGTTGAATAGGAGTGGTGAGAGAGGGCATCCCTGTCTTGTGCCAGTTTTCAAAGGGAATTTTTCCAGTTTGTGCCCATTCAGTATGATATTAGCTGTGGGTTTGTCATAAATAGCTCTTATTATTTTGAGGTACGTTCCATCAATACCGAATTTATTGAGCGTTTTTAGCATAAAGGGCTGTTGAATTTTGTCAAAAGCCTTTTCTGCATCTATTGAGATAATCATGTGGTTCTTGTCTTTGGTTCTGTTTATATGCTGGATTACGTTTATTGATTTGCGAATGTTGAACCAGCCTTGCATCCCAGGGATGAAGCCCACTTGATCATGGTGGATAAGCTTTTTGATGTGCTGCTGAATCCGGTTTGCCAGTATTTTATTGAGAATTTTTGCATCGATGTTCATCAGGGATATTGGTCTAAAATTCTCCTTTTTTGTTGTGTCTCTGCCAGGCTTTGGTATCAGGATGATGTTGGCCTCATAAAAAGAGTTAGGGAGGATTCCCTCTTTTTCTATTGATTGAAATAGTTTCAGAAGGAATGGTACCAGCTCCTCCTTGTACCTCTGGTAGAATTCAGCTGTGAATCCATCTGGTCCTGGACTTTTTTTGGTGGGTAGGCTATTAATTGTTGCCTCAATTTCAGAGCCTGCTATTGGTCTATTCAGGGATTCAACTTCTTCCTGGTTTAGTCTTGGGAGAGTGTAAGTGTCCAGGAAATTATCCATTTCTTCTAGATTTTCTAGTTGATTTGCGTAGAGGCGTTTATAGTATTCTCTGATGGTTGTTTGTATTTCTGTGGGGTCGGTGTGATATCCCCTTTATCATTTTTTATTGCAACTATTTGATTCCTCTCTCTTTTCTTCTTTATTAGTCTTGCTAGCGGTCTGTCAATTTTGTTGATCTTTTCAAAAAACCAACTCCTGGATTCATTGATTTTTTGGAGGGTTTTTTGTGTCTCTATCTCCTTCAGTTCTGCTCTGATCTTAGTTATTTCTTGCCTTCTGCTAGCTTTTGAATGTGTTTGCTCTTGCCTCTCTAGTTCTTTTAATTGTGATGTTAGAGTGTCAATTTTAGATCTCTCCTGCTTTCTCTTGTGGGCATTTAGTGCTATAAATTTCCCTCTACACACTGCTTTAAATGTGTCCCAGAGATTCTGGTATGTTGTATCTTTGTTCTCATTGGTTTCAAAGAACATCTTTATTTCTGCTTTCATTTCGTTATGTACCCAGTAGTCATTCAGGAGCAGGTTGTTTAGTTTCCATGTAGTTGAGCGGTTTTGATTGAGTTTCTTAGTCCTGAGTTCTAGTTTGATTGCACTGTGGTCTGAGAGACAGTTTGTTATAATTTCTGTTCTTGTACATTTGCTGAGGAGTGCTTTACTTCCAATTATGTGGTCAATTTTGGAATAAGTGCGATGTGGTGCTGAGAAGAATGTATATTCTGTTGATTTGGGGTGGAGAGTTCTATAGATGTCTATTAGGTCCGCTTGGTGCAGAGATGAGTTCAATTCCTGGATATCCTTGTTAACTTTCTGTCTCGTTGATCTGTCTAATGTTGACAGTGGAGTGTTGAAGTCTCCCATTATTATTGTATGGGAGTCTAAGTCTCTTTGTAGGTCTCTAAGGACTTGCTTTATGAATCTGGGTGCTCCTGTATTGGGTGCATATATATTTAGGAGAGTTAGCTCTTCCTGTTGAATTGATCCCTTTACCATTATGTAATGGCCTCTTTGTCTCTTTTGATCTTTGATGGTTTAAAGTCTGTTTTATCAGAGACTAGGATTGCAACCCCTGCTTTTTTTTGTTCTCCATTTGCTTGGTAGATCTTCCTCCATCCCTTTATTTGCCGGCTCTTTCTTAATGTTAACTTGTGACCTGGAATCACATGCCACACTTAATAAGTATTCCCAACATATAATAATTCAACCTATAAAATAAAAACTCCAGACCACAGCTGAGCCAACCTAGGTGCTTGGGGGCACTTCTTTAATCCTATTTTGGTGTATTATGAATAGAAATATAAACCAAAAGCATTCAGTTGACTGGAGTATTCTATCTGCTTTTTTGGATAATATAATAGATTCTAAAATGAAAAATAGGTTTTTCTTTTGAGACTTACAAAAATCAGTTCCTGGAGTATCTCATTTTATGGGATACACATCCCTGAAATTTAAAAACTAGCTCTCTAAAGTTATTTCAAATATAACACTTAAGTGAAACCTTGAGTAACTGCTTTTATAGAACTAATGATCACACATTAATTTATCTGATATACATAAATCCTGCTCTCAGAGTTTCTACTTCTGATCTTGCAGTATCATCTGAGCAAACCTAATGTTGCAGGAAGTCAGGGACCCCAGAAGGACTGGCTGGAGCCATGACAGAGGAACATAAATTGTGAAGATTTCATTTTAATATGGACATTTATCACTTTCCAAATAATACCTTCATAATTTCTTACGCCCTTCTTTATCTTAATCTCTCAATCCTGTTATCTTCATAAGCTGAGGACGTGCATCACCTCAGGATCACTGTGATGATTGTGTTAACTGTACAAACTGATTGTAAAACATGTGTGTTTGAACAATATGAAATCAGTGCACCCTGAAAAAGAACAGAGTAACAGCAAGGGAACACAGGAAGACAACCGTAAGGTCTGACTGCCTGCAGGGTCGGGCAAAAAAAAAGCCATATTTTTCTTCTGGCAGAGAGCCTATAAATGGACGTGTAAGTAGGAGAGATATCATTAAATTCTTTTCCTAGCAAGGAATATTAAGTCCCTAGGAAAAGAATTGCATTCCTGGGGGGGAGGTCTATAAACGGCCACTCTGGGAGTATTAAGGACTGAGACACACCCTGGTCTCCTGCAGTACCCTCAGGCTTACTAGGGTGGGGGAAAACCGTGCCCTGGTAAATTTGAAGTCAGACCAGTTCTCTGCTCTTGAACCCTGTTTTCTGTTGTTTAAGATGTTTATCAAGACAATACGTGCACCACTGAACATAGGCCCTTATCAGTAATTCTGCTTTTGCCCTTTGCCTTGTGATCTTTGTTCTCCTTTTTGCCCTTTGCAGCCTGTGATCTTTGTGACCACTCCCTGTTCGTACACCCTCTCCCGCTTTTGAAATCCTTAATAAAAACTTGCTGGTTTTGCAGCTCAGGTGGGCATCACAGTCCTATTATTGATATGTGATGTCATCCCTGAGGCCCAGCTGTAAAATTCCTCTCTTTCTACTCTTTCTCTTTATTTCTTGGACCAGCTGACACTTATGGAAAGTAGAAAGAACCTACTTTGAAATACTGGGGGCGGGGTTCCCTGATAAGCTAGGCAGATTTTTTACCTCCTCTGATCTTGCCTGCCCAGTTGTCAAAGCGGGGCTGGATCTCGATTGCCGATTTGTACACTGAGCTCACTCGAGCCAGAGAGGTTACAAGGAACTCCACCCAGGAACCCCCAAGAGACCCAAAACACTTATTAATTAACCAGACTCACAAAATTCTTTCACTATCTGGATTTGAAAACCTCTTTATTACATACAGCAGTCCTTATGACTAAAAGGAAGTTTGGAAACCACTGTCCTAGATCAATGAGTTTCCAATTTTAAGTGAGCATCAGAATCACCCAGAGGGATTGTCAAGGTACAGCCTCTGATCGGAAAGTCTGGGCTGGGCCTGTGAATGTGCATTTCTAACAAGCTCCTGACTGCTGCCGCTGCTGCTTGTCTCTGCACCACACTCGAGTCACCAGCACTGGCCTAGACAATACCACAAGTTCTTTCTACTACAAATGTTTTCTAGCTAAGCCTGAATTTCCATAGCATAAGATACATACACCGTTACCATACTGACAGTTAACAATTACAAGAAACACTGAATCTTATCCCCTTTCTTAAAGTTTTGCATATGTAGGTTTTTCTTCTTCACTTTTAAACAGAAACCCAGAAAGTATACATTTTGTTTGGTATTTCCTTAGAAATATTCTTTTAATCTGAGTGTTTCAAATAAGAAGGTTGTAGGGGCAGAAACTAACTGAAATACAACATACAATACTTCCTAAGTTGTTTTTTATAGAGACAGAGAAACCAACTTATCAATACAAAGCCTAAAATACATAATATTTAACTATAAAATAAAGTGCTCCAATATATCAGAAGATTTCATTTGGAAAAGTGTTCATTTTCCTGTTGAAAATACTATCCTATGAAAAGGATTTTCTTATTAAAATAGTTACTTAAATAAAATATAACGTCTTCTTTTTCACAACAGTCAAAAACTTCAGTACCTTTAAAAATCTCATAGCTTAAGTAGATAGAAATACAAACACTCAATATTTGAGTCTAAAACCAGTTAAATTAATTAACCAATCCTATTTGTTAAATGCCTCCATGGCTGACCACATCGCTTCTGACCACTGTGTTCTTTCTTCAGATGCATTTAGTACATTTGTGCAGGATGCAACCCAGGGTGTCCAGGTCTTCTGGACAGTCGTTCCCTGTTGGAACATCTGTGCTCTCACCCAAACTGTGCGGCTCCCTCAAAACTTAATCTCATGTACCAGATTTTGGTGTATTTCATTGTAGCCCTAAATTCTAAAAGTAGATCATTTGGGCAGCTTGGAATGGCCACTGGAGCACAGTGGCAGATGTAGAATTTGGGGCTGGGAGGGCAGTAGTGGGAAAGGATAGTGGTAGGAATGGGGGTACATTCAGGCAAGCCCAATACGTACCTGTGGGTTAGCTTATTTAGAGGCACAAAGAAAGAAAATTGCCACTCAATAGTTCTAAGGGAGATGTAAGTGCTCCCTCACTATAAAAACTTACACATGGCGGGGAGCTGTAACTAAGGAAGCTGCAAGAGAGTGTGCCTTAGAGACACGCAACAACAAAGGAAAGGTGAGAGCAGGTCAGTTTTTATTCCAAAGCATGCAGTGTTTGACCAAGAGGCAGCCTCACAAGGGTTGGGTCTAAGGTGGGACATATTTTGAAAAGCAAGGTGAGTGCTGACAGCAGAAAGACTAATCCATGAGCAAAGGGGTTTCAGAGTGACTACGTGCACCTCACTGGTAAATGAACCACGTGTGCAGACTTTCAGGGATGAGCGTTTCTAGCTTTGGTTGCTTTTGCAGCAAAAAATTCTGGAAATCTTACGCCAGTATTTCCTCTAAAGATGAAGGTGTTATTGAGCCCCTCCCATGGAAGCATTTCTCGGAATCCTTACATGTTCCAAAACCACATCTGAACATAAAAGACGGGATTTCCTACAAAATGCCATGTGATTTGAGTTACCATTCTTTCCTAACACCATCAGCTGCACTATGAAAGAGCAGACAGGTGACATAAAAGTTTTAAGAATTGGCTTTTTAAAAAAATTATTTAATCCGTACATTTCTTTCCACAAACTATTCAATGCAATTGGTTATATCCCTCCTGGGGGAGTAGGTTTTTCTCTCTAACCTTCACAAGGACAGAGATGACATTTTTCATTTCTTTTCTATCCTGCCCTTTCCTCACCCTTCTGCAAATGTCTAATATTTAAGATTTGTACAGCAGACATTCAATAAATGGTGACTACCAAAATCATGATTTCAAGACTAGTTACATCGCCACCCATAATTAAGTGTAATAGAAAAAAAAATACAGTTCTATTTAAACAAAACGATCTTAACTTCCATATAAACAACAGACCTAGGAACATGCTATTAGTGTGCAGTTCTGAAAGCCTACTCGCAGATGGAGAGGATGAAAGAAATACATAAACGACTGGCCACCTCTGTGAGATCTCAATGCATCATTCATGGAAAGCAGATAAAAACACCCCACTTGTCCTGTGATTCAAGAGAAAAGATATCGTTTGCAAACTTCCTGACCAACATGCTAGTGGTCTTGATTCTATTTTCTCCAAATACCCTTAAAAACATTCTAGGCCTTCTGGGAAAGCTCTTTTATTATTTTGAGACAGAGTCTCACTCCATCGCCCAGGCTGGAGTGCAATGGGTACTATCTCGGCTCACTGCAACCTCCACCTCCCAGGTTCAAGCAATTCTCTTGCCTCAGCCTTCCAAGTAGCTGGGACTACAGGCGTGCACCACCACACCTAGCTAACTTTTTTCTTTTGTATTTTTAGTGAAGATGGGGTTTTGCCATGTTGGCCTGCCTGGTCTTGAACTCCTGACCTCAGGTGATCCGCCCGCCTCAGCCTCCCAAAATGCTGAGATTATAGGCGTGAGCCACGGCACCCAGCCTTGTGACAGCCATTTTTTTTTTTTTTTTTTTGAGACGGAGTCTCACTCTGTCGCCCAGGCTGGAGTGCAGTGGCCGGATCTCAGCTCACTGCAAACTCCGCCTCCTGGGTTTATGCCATTCTCCTGTCTCAGCCTCCCGAGTAGCTGGGACTACAGGCGCCCGCCACCTCGCCTGGCTAGTTTTTTTGCATTTTTTAGTGGAGACGGGGTTTCACCGTGTTAGCCAGGATGGTCTCGATCTCCTGACCTCGTGATCTGCCCGTCTCGGCCTCCCAAAGTGCTGGGATTACAGGCTTGAGCCACCGCGCCCGGCCCTTGTGACAGCTTTTAATGATACATGGCTGACAACAATCTTTGTCCTTAGAAAAGGGCTCTCCTGGGAAAAGCTAACACCCGAGCTTAGTTTTTTTTCTTGGCCTCTTTAGATCACAATGCTTTGACTATTATAAGCCCATCTCTAGCCCCTGCATAACACCTGACAAAAGCACTTTGAGGGCTTAACAGATACCAGCTTGCCAAACATTTACAAGTGGTCTTGGGGATGTTGTGTGACGCAAATCATTTCAACAAATTATTTATATTTAAGTACCTTATCATATGTGTGTGTATGTATACTGTACTAACATATATTTTACACACATATACTTTTTTTTGAGACAGGATCTCCTTATGTTGCCCATGCTGGTCTTGAACTCCTGGTCTCAAGCGATGCTCCTGCCTCAGCCTCCCAAGTAGCTGAGGCCACAGGTGTGCGTCACTTTGCCCAGCTTAGCTCAACCACCTGTTCGTTCTTTGTGCAATGATTTAAGCCTAGAATCAGATTCCATCGCAATAGAATACCTGTGTAATATCTCTGCACTACAAATGACTATTTAACACAGTGCCCAGTAGGATAAGGATTCTTGCTGACTGACTAGTATGACAAACGTGTATCTCATTATTGGTGATAAAACATGCATGACCTAATAATGAACCCTGATGCTATCCAGCCACGCTTGAGAAATACAGGTCAACACGCTCCAGGATTTGTGGAGCAAGTAATCTAAGAGCCCAGATGTACTGACGGCATTATTTTGGTATGGCTGAAACATGCATGTTTTGATAACATCCACCATCTTTTGGCAATACCAGCCATAGGTCCTTTCGTTTTGGTGACATGGCAATTGAACGGGTGCTAAGGTCACAACACCAGGAGTCTGTGCAAAAGAGAGGGGAGAGGCAGGCAGCTGTGCAAGCATCTTGCTTTTTATCTTAGTGCTGCAATTCCATGGTAATTTTAGGAATTCAACACATATATTTGGGCATGTATAAATTGTGGAAAGCTTGAAGTTTCCACAGCATTGTATAAGTATAAAAATTATTTAACAGGGTGTATCATTTTTCAAAAATACTAAGGTTAAATGTTTCCATATTCCAAAAGAGATTCTTTATAACTCAACTTTCAAAAACAGAATTTGAGCTCTTCTTCACACTCCACAAATGGAGAGCTTTTAGAAAATATTTATGTTAATATGCTACTGCAAAAACACATTAACATTTACTAATAATTCCCTTGAACAAAGGGTTCGTTTTACTCATTTTCAGTATTTAATAATAAGAAGTTCAATTTTAATTATTTCAGTGTTATATACACCTCCCAACGTATGCACACAAAATACGAAGAATTTTAAGATTAGCTATTCTATTTACCTGAAGATACCTTTATATGGCATCTAAATTCTGATTTCAGGCTCTAATAATGTCCTTGAAAACCAAAAATTTTTAAAGGGAAGAAGCTGTAACAATTGATTGAGACATGCGGCTGCTCTCTCTATACATTTTACTGATCTTAATTACTACATGACGACTTGTGACTGCTTCAACATCCTATGAGCATCGTCTTCTTTGAAACAGGAGTTACAGATCAGCCATCCTGCAGTTGTTAGTGGTGAGGGCAACTTGATATTCTTTATTAACTGAACAAAACCCTTAAAACTCGATCCTGCATTCGAGCCGTAAATGCTGCCTCCGCAGCTGAGACTTGCAGAGGGGCTCTCAGAAAAACAGGAGGACACCCTGTCTGCTCAAGATCGGTTTACTCCACAACTGAGAAAGGCCTCACTTTGAAATAAGGATACTTTGCTTGGGGGTTCAGAATTTACGCATCGGTACTTGCGTCTGTGACAATTTTATCGCATGTCCAAAAAAACAGAACAATTAAAGTGGCATTCTGACAGAAGTCTAGCTTCTGAAAACCTGACATCTCTACTAAATGATGTGGAATGTATTAAGATCTGGGCAAGTGCATTTTATGTAAAAGTTGAATGTGTTGTATGTTGTGAATTATATAGTTTTATAGTCACTGAAATCAACTGGTTATAGTCAGTCTCTTCCTGTACTAGACTGAAAAGAATGGAGCAGTCTAGGAAGGCTGGGATTTAAATAAAAGATATTAGATCCTTCTGTTCCCAGGCTGAAACAGGGATTAGAATAACACATTTAAATACCTTAATGTTTTTAGCACAAAAAGCATGAATTTGATACTCTGCTTCCTTGAGATGCTTTATTAACGCCCCCAAGACCCTTCTCAGGAGTGTCTGGCTTCCTTGAAGTTAACATACATGTATTGTTCCCCACTGCACATTTTACTAGTATTTCAAAACAGTGTGCCTGACCTCTGCAGTGGGGAAGGTGGGAATAGGAATCAAAACTGAGAGGAAAGCTGGGAAGTGTTTGAGTTTTGACATTTCAGAGCAAACTTGTGACTCCCGCAGGACCAGGCATCATGAGCTCATGCATGGCTGAAAATTAATGACAACGGAGATGCTTAATATACTGGATGGTTTTAATTAGGCCTGCCCTTCACCCATCACCTGTGCACAGAACAAAAGGTCATCTGATTACCAGTCCCATATCTACACAAACTAACTTCCTGCACTCTGGAAATAATGGGCAGGCTATCCAGTTCTGACCTTCACCTCAGTCCTAATCCAAGCAATTAAGAGACCCCAGAGCTACAGGGACAGGGACAGCAACGGCCAACACCATGTGTGCTTCACACTCAGGGGGTAGTTTCCAGATTAATATCTCTCTCTCCCTCTCTCTCTCTCTCTCTCCCCCCGCCCTTCCTTCCTTTCTTTCTCTCTCTTTCTTAATTTGGAAGTAGAATTTCTTGGGTGGGAAAGGAGGTAAGTTACACAAAGGTCTTTCTTCCAAGTAGCATACACACCTTCTAAAACCTGAAGACTGTTTAACAAGCCACTTATTCTAGATCTCAATAGCGGGAAATAATAATGCTTTTCTTTTTTGTAATCGTATGTGTAAAACTGTTTTAAAAAAACAGGAGTGGCATTCTACCGTTCCAAAAATGGGACATGAAAATGACTTCTGGTGATTCTGTATGTCTGATAAGGTCCTGGGGAATGACAGAAAAAAGATGGACAGACAGATTTCAGATAGATGTGGTGGTGCTGGCAGGTGGATGAATGTAAGTACAATGGTCAACCACATGGGAGCCTGCATATAGAGAGGACATGAGCCCCAAAACATTGTGTATCGTAGAAGAAACACATTTTTATAGCTAATTGTAATAGCAGTTGACATACGCTAGTGTAAAGGTTATTTTGCAACTTGCTTTCCTAATTGATTAATACCATCATAGTAACACTTCCTTGGACAAAGTCTGATCTGAAATGTGGTTGGCTATGTGCTTCCGTCTCCATAATTAGGCTACAAGCTACTTGGTGTTAGGGATTTGTTTTACTCATCTTTAGGCCTCTTAGCACCATACACAATAGGTAACAAACAAATATCTGTTGAATTGCCCATGTTTTTGCAATGGTTTTTTGGACTTAAAACACAGCTCATTTTTCTTTCTCTTCCTCAATTGTTTCCATTTCACGTTCAAGGACACACTTATCATATGAAATGAGTAATGATCATCTTGCAGTTTTTGATCAAAAGAGGTGAAAGGTTAAAGCTATGAGTTTATTACACCCCCTGTTCAGAGAAGCCAAATCTCAACTTTTGACTCCACCTGGTAGCTATTCAGTATGTTTCAGAGTAAATTAACATGAGGACAGCCATGTTTATCAGGTTACCTCGTTTTGTAAGTTAACAGCAGCAACCTGTTATGCCATTGTGGTGGCTTCATGGGTGGGGTCAATACTGCGGACACCTGCCTCACTCACCTGGGCTGTAAGCTGCAGCATGCGGCCAGCAGGACCCTGTGCCTTCAGAGCAGAGCTAGTCACTGAGCTCAGAAAGGAGATAAAGGCCAGAGTGAGCCAGACACACAATTGCCTGGATTGGGTGAGTACCAAAGGGGGAGTTGAGAATGAAGAAAGTTCCAGCCACAAAGCTTGAGAAATGAGGGGGCTGGGGGTCAGAAATACATATAACAGGGGTTTCAGCTGACTGAGAAAAAGCTTTCACTTCTCATGCTGTAAAGGTCTTGAAATATCATGCCTGTGCCTTACAATTACACTCACTTCTCAGCTGAATATGGGAGTCATCAACTCAACTGTGACTGAACGTGATAGAGAGAGCGGTTAAGGCAGTGGAGTAGCAAGCAGCCTGGCAGAGGCTCTTCTGCATGCACGCACACACACAACACACACAGAGTATACCGTTACATTGAACTGGCGCATGGATAGAATTTAAAGTAGTGACAACTTTGGTGTTGTAATCTTTTCCCCAAACCATGTAACAAAATGACCTGCCATCCACTTAGATCAGAGTGACCCAGCTTCCAGAGCACAGTGGCAAGTGCATGCTAGGTCTTGGGGCCGTGGTGATGGAAAGGTAAGGAGAGCATGCGTGTGTCCACTGCAACCACAAGGAGGAATGCTGCTTCTTTTTCTTCTATGGCCACCCTCCCACAGTGGCACAAGGTCCAGACCAGATTCTGTGACCAATGGTCCGAGGTGATAAAAACCAACATGTGTGGAAAAGCCTTTATGATCCTGTGGGCTACTTGGAAAATTCCACCCTCCTCCCACCACCCCATCCCCTGGAGAGTAGGTGTACTCTCTCCCGTAGAGATTTCAGTGTACGCTGTGGGGAAGGAGAAAGGAACTCAGGCAACAGCAATGTGTGAACAAATGAACAAGGAGGAAGGGTGGGGAATGAATGCACTGAGCGAACAGGATTCAGGGGATGGGCTGTACAGGGGCTCCTGCTTCTTCTTAACCAGACGGACCCCCTCCCTGGTCCTCTTTTTCCTCCTCTGTGAGGAGGCCAACGAGGAGGATTTCTAATGCTCCTTAAGCCAAAGCCTATGCTTTTAAGTTGAAAACAAAAATATGGGATTCAGTAATAATAATGATGGGGCAGCAGCAAGTGCTGATTTGGCACATATTATCTGATCATCAGTAACTGGGCTAAGTGCTTTCCACGCATTGGCTGATTTAATCCTAAGCACAACTCTGCACAGGTGGTGCTGTTATTCTCTCCATTTTACAGGTGAGAAAACCCAGCTCAGAAAGACTGACACAGTGTGCTCAAGGTCACAACCTATCAAGTGGCCAGGACAAGACCTAAACACAAGCGTCTTCTTGCTCCAGGCTCCACACCCTCGCCCGCTATTACATTCTTTCATTTCTTCAAAACACACATTTGGAAGCTTTCACATAGTTCTGCTGAGGAAGTGGGCTGTGGGTGGAAGACACAACACAGGTACCACAGTCTCCACTCCCAACACTGTAAGAATCCAGCAGAGGACCTGTGACCACTTCACTCCAGCCTGGATGACGGAGCAAGACCCTGTCTCAAAAAAAAGAATCCAACAGTTACCTAATCCTGCAATTCACAGTTTTCTGCTTATAATATGGGGATACCACCATTGCCATCTGCTTCGCAAGATAACCGTGAAAACCAAATAAATTATAAAGATGGATGAAAGGTGAAAAAAACCTATCATGGCTGCTACCTGGAGTAGGTGCTGCTGCTGCGTGCTATCCTGGAGCACCATCCCCCGCCTCTGTGAGGACACCATCCAGGCTGAGAGCTAGTCCTGGCTGGGAGTGCCCTTCCGCTCTCAGCTTCTGGCTTTAAGTCCTCTCAAGGTCTTCAGGATGGAGGTGGAAAGAGAAACAAGAAGAAAGTCTTGGCTGATGTGTCCCTGTTTGAATTTATCTCCCTTCCCTTCAAGTCCACTGTCTTCATGTCGAACTCTATATGGGGTTTCTTCTTTCTTTCTTTCTTTTTTTCTTTCTTTCTCTTTCTCTCTTTCTCTCTCTCTCTCTCTCTCTCTCTCTTTCTTTCTTTTCTTTCTTTTCTTTCTTTCTAAGATGGAGTCTCACACTGTCGCCTGTGCTGGAGTGCAGTGGTGCAATCTAGGCTGTCTGCAACCTACACCTCCTGGGTTCTAGTGATTCTCCTACCTCCACCTCCCGAGTAGCTGGGATTACAGGCACCCGCCACCACAGCCAGCTAATGTTTTGTACTTTTAGTAGAGATGGGGTTTCACCATGTTGGCCAGGCTGGTCTCAAACTCCTGATCTCATGACTTGCACACCTCAGCCTCCCAAAGTGCTGGGATTACAGGCATGAGCCATTGCGCCCGGCCTGGAGTTTCTTTGTATATCAACCTATTGTATCATATTACATATTCACACTAAAATTATCATTCACTGAATATGAATAACAGAGATAAGACTGTAAGTTCCTACAGGGAAAAGATTCTGTGTTCGCTGTTTAATTGCCCCTACATCCAACAGAAAGCTTTGCACACAGCGGTTCCTGCCAGTTTTGCCCATGTGAATCAGATTGCAGCAATAATGGGAACAGTTTTGATAAGCAGTATGAGGGCCACAGGACACAGGTGGGTTTGCAGATGGAATGAACGAGCAATGAAGAAGGAACTCTGGCCGGGTCAGGACGCCTCGCTTTCCATAGCTTTGTCCCTGGGTGAAGCTGGGAGCTACAGTGCAGAGGGCCTGCCTCTGGAGGTGGAATTGTGATAGTACCATCGTTTGTCTTGATTGATTAGAACTGTACATTTAGCGCAACCTGACCTGATACCCTAAAACAATATCAGCTGTTCACAAGAATTACAAACGTACGATCATGTGCAACTGTCACAAACATTGCCTCCTCAAGCAATGTCAAACACAGCAAAGTGATTCTTTTCCATTCATGTGCTGGTAATAGTTTTTCTTCTTACTTGTATCTCCAACAACAACAAAAACCCCAAAAAGCAAACCAGCAAATAATCCAATCAAGGTGCAATTAGTATAAATGGAAGTCTAGAAACAGTTTTTCACTAAGAAAATTGAGAGAAATTGACATAAAATAAATTTTGAAAAAGCCTAACTATGTAAAATAACACCAGACAATTAACAAGTGAAAAACAGAACCATGCACTCCAACAGACGACCATTTTTCTTAGCCTAAAATCCTAATGTATTCTCTACCATAATCTGTCTTTTGCTATATTAAAAAACAGAAGTACTTTATTTCTGAAATGATTCTTAAATATTATAAAAATTAAAAATTGGATTTTTTGCTTTATATTTGACTAGAACAATTTTTTTAAATGAGCTAACACCGCTCTGTTTTTTGACATCAGATAATTTTCCAAGATTCCTTTAGTTACATGGGGCTGTATTTGCGCTATAAACTTCTATCTGGAGTTCTTCTAAATTGAAGGTATTAATTTCCAGTCAAAGGAAAATGTTTCAACATTATTGAAAAGAGAGTTTTGACTGGCTTCCAAGAAGCTATTTGTAGCTCATATCAGTAAAACTGCAAAAAAAAAAAAAAATCACATACATCTTTTTTTTCCATTTAAAATGTTTAAAAGGTGGAGTTTTCCTAAAATGCAAACAGAAAGTCATTCCTTCCTATAACAACAAGTGCAGAGTCTGGGCAGCTGGCATAGTGGTATGCCTGTTCTGTTCAGGGCCAGGGCCAGTTCGTTCTTTGTCAGTTTTCTTTGTACGTTTTAGGATTCTTTATCAGCCTGTAATGAAGTTCAGGTCATTAGCAGAACAAAGAAAAATATATTAAACAACCCAGCTATGCAGATGGCAACAAACTAGTCAACCCCCATAAATGCACCACGCAATTAAGGGAGATGTGCAGAGATAGCCTATGGCCTCCAAGGCGTTACGCTGTGACAAGGCAGGGCTATCCATCTTGACTGAGCAAACAGTATCTGCAGTGCCTAATGGCTCATTGACTAAGTCACACAGACACCATGCTAAGTGCAAGGGGTGCAATTTCTTTGAAAGTCCTTGAGTGAATGAAGGAGAGGAAAAATATACATGGATGTTGGCTTAATACACTTTAACAGGAATTAGGAAATACCCATTTTCGATTTCTTCCAGATGCCATGTTAGTGACAGACAGACTTTTCCTTAGCTCTGGGGGCTGCGTTTTGATGCAAGCGGTGTTTGTCTTTTGGGTGCACCCCAAGCACTCAGGATACTGAGACCCTTCCACAGTCAGGGAGCGACACACGGCTCTCATGTGGCTGCCGGTTCCAAAGACAAAACATCTCTAAGAAACAAGCTGGGAAAGGACATCACTGAGCTAAGGAGCCATCCCTCCAGGTTGAGGATCATTTTCCCTCTGGTGATCTCCCTGCAACACCAGCAGCGTGTTTGCTCTTTTCCCAGCATAGCCCTGGTGGTGTTCATGTCAATAGCCGGCATGGAGCTGGCACTCAGAGAGTATTTGTGGACTGACCTACCGCACTAGAATGAGATGCTCAAATTTGCAGCTATGCATTGCTGTCCTCTGTGGAAAGGCAGACAGAGGACTGTATGCAGCAAAGGGAGAGGAAACCAATAACCACACAGGCCAGAGCGTCTGGCCAACATTCACATGAGTCAGCACTGAGCTGGGGGCTGGAAACAAGCTAGAAATGCCTTTATCACATGATTGTGGGCGGAGCCACAGGGCAGCTGTGGGACCACACCCTGTTAAGTGTTCGCACTCGGTTTGTGAGCTCCCACTTCCCGGATTTCCCTGCCACTTTTGCTCATACACTGTTCTTGGATGCGCTGCTGGCCGCCCCGCTACCCTTTCATTGATCAGCGGCGCCCCATGCCCACTCCTCGTCTGCCCTGTCTGTTCCTTCTCTTGGCACAAGAGCTCAAGGGCCCAGCTTACTGAAGGAGACCAAGGGAGGGCACAAAGACCCCACAGCAACCAGCGCTGGTGGTGGCCCCCAGTACTCCAGACTCCAAGAGGGGAGACATGACCTATTTATAAATCACCCCAGTAAAAACTGCTATCACACACAGCTCCAAGACACACTACAGGGTGGTGAGGAAAGGGAAGGAGGACAGTTAGAAAAATCAGAGGAGCCTTGCCATGAGCTAGTTCTGAGACCATGGATAGAGATGCTGAACCAAAACTAGCCAAAAAGAATCTGAGGTGGAGGAAACACTTTGAACAGAGTTTGCCAACAACCAAGTGGACTAATATTACATAACGCTGATGTGTGGGCGAACAAGCACTGGCCCGAGTGGGAGGCTGCGTTGAGCTATGCTTGCGCCGCTGCTGCACTCCAGCCTGCGCAACATAGTGAGACCCTGTCTCTAACAACAAAACAAAACAAAAGAACACGCAGTCAGCATATGTCCATTCTCCCAGAACAATACATTTTACATCTACTGTACTCTCAAGGACCTGCTGATGAGCAATGAGCTAATGACTGTACCCATGACCTTGTCTACTTATTCATTAAGATACATTCCCCTCCCCTCCCCTCTCCTCCCCTCCTCCGCTCCCTTCCCCCTCCTCTCCTCTCCTTTCCTTTCTGAGTCTCACTGTGTCGCCCAGGCTGGAGTGCAGGAGTGTGATCTTGGCTCACTGCAACCTCTACCTCCCGAGTTCAAGCGATTCTCCTGCCTCAGTCCCCTAAGTAGCTAGGACTACAGGGGCACACCATCACTCCTGGCTAATTTTTTTCTTCATAGTACAGATGGGGTTTCACCATGTTGGCCAGGCTGGTCTCAAACTCCTGACCCCAAGTGATCCACCTGCCTCAGCCTCCCAAAGTGTTGGGATTACAGGTGTGAGCCACTGTGCCTGGCCTCTTAGGATAAATTTCTTAGCATAAATAGCCAAGCTGCCTATTCAGAAGTTATGCACATGTTAAATTTGTATTCAGGTTGCCTTTATGTAGGATTGCAACAATATACATGCCCACTGGTACTCTCTTGCCTTCGACCCCCAAAGTGCTGGGATTACAGGCATGAGCCTGAGCCACTGCGCCTGGCCTTCACTACCTATTGTTGAATGAAGAAAGCAAGTTACAATAGTACATGTACAGTCCCATCCAATTTTAGACACATACTAGATGTATACATACATATATATGCAGTGATAAAACTTCAGGAGAAAATGATTTAGAAAGTGTTTATCTCTGATTTGGGTGTATTATTCCTTCATTTTGTTCTTTCTGCTTAGATTATTAACATAGATTACTTTTGTAAAGAAAAAGCTAATAATTTATTAAAAGCAGTGTAAATACAATGCAGGCCAGGCATTATAATCCCAGCACTTTGGGAGGCCAAACTCCTGGACCTAGGTGGGAGGACTGCTTGAGCCCAAAAGTTCAAGACCAGCCTGAGCAACATAGCGACACCTTGTCTCTACAGAAAATTTTAAAATTAGCCAGTCATGGCAATCACGCCTGTAGACCCAGCTACTCAGGAGGCTGAGGCAGGAAGGTCGCTTGAATCCAGGAGTTAGAGTCTGTAGTGAGCCATGACTGTGCCATAGCACTCCAGCTCGGGTGACAGAGTGAAACCCTGTCTCTTAGAAAAGGAAAAAAAAGATTATAAAATAAAATAAAATAAATAATAAATACACTTCAAGGTTTCAGTCAATTTTAAAGCTTTACAATCCTTGCCTAAAATGTAGCCATTTCAGTGATGCTACATTACAGGGTATTTCCATCATAACTTTCCAAGTACAAGGTATTTGAAGAAGTCCTGGAAAACAAGATGTGGCCATTTCTTTGCACTGAGCCTTTATCCGTCTGGTAGGCACTGTAGCCGAGCTGCTTATTGCAGTCTGGGGCCCTCAGGGCATCTGTTGACGAAGGCTGAATTCAAAGTAAGCCAAGGTATGGGAGGTTGACTTAGTTACTTTCAAATAACCACAGAGAATCTCCTTGTAGGAGAATCAGGAAACCCACCAAATAAATCACATTTGCACAGTAAGCTAAATTTTATCAAGAAAATGGAGCCTTTGTCCACCAAAGACAGCAGTAGTAGCTGGGAGCCCATGGGCACCTTTGTGGTTGAGGCTCGCAAGCTCTCTGTGAGTGCTCTGATACACTGTGACGCTGAAGACCTCCAAGACTCCAGTTCACTCTTAGACCCTGGACAGAGAACACCACAATCTCGGGCTTTAAACATGGCTATGTTGTCACCAGGAATACTTTAGTGAACTACACATGTAATTCCAAAAAGATTTCTATTTTTTCCCCAAGCAATTCTTTCAAAATAGAAGTTTTATATACAGAGAGCAGAAGAGGATTTTTCTTCGTAAGCTTTTTGATGCCTTTGTGCTGGTATAAACTCAATGCCAAAACTACACATGTGAGGTGCTTAACGACAGGGCCCCCAGGCTCCCCACACTTCCTCCCTATTACTTGAACACACTCGTTTCTGGAATCCCATCACGTGGTGGGGAGAAGGGCCCTGCGGAACTGAAAATATCTACGGTGTTCCCAAAGCTGGACTGAAACCACTGGCCTTCCGAATGGGAGCCGGGCAGAGCAACACGGAAGCGGTGGGAGTCAGAGTCGTGGGGAGGGCTGTGGGGAGGGAGGCTGCTTCAGTGTGGGGGTGGGCACAGGGGATGGCCCGAAACTAGCGACAGATGAGAGTAACCAGGGAAGAGGGAGCCCTAGCACAGAGAAACTGCCCACAGTTAGGGCCCATGTTCCTGGCTTGGATAACTCTACACACAGGTGTGTACTATTTTATTTGGTCTCCTGACAAGTCTAGCAACTACTCCGGAAAGCCGCCCTCTGAGAAATGCAGCCTGCTCTGCCTGGGTCAGGAGCCACTGTCTGGACACTGGCCTGTCTTCCACACTAACTGGACCAGTGACCCTTCAGGGAGGACTTTACCAAGTTCTCCTTACTGTGGCTTTAGAGGGACACAAGTAAGTAAATAAATATGGAGACAATCAGATAATTTCTAAAGATGAACTTGGTTGTTTCATACACAAACAGGAGCTCACATACATGCAAATACTACTTCTTCATGTTTTTGGTTTGTTTTATTTTTTAGAGATGTGGACTTGCTGTGTTGCCCAGGCTGGACGCAAACTTCTGGGCTGACGCAATCCCCCAACTCAACCTCCTAAGAAGCCAGGACTAGTGGTATGTGCCGCCATGCCTGGCCAAATAATTATTTTAAAAACAAACTTAGATGTCAACAAGGAGCAACTGAAGAGACAGTATGATGGTTATCATCAGTCACTCATTCTACTCTGTAATGACCAGAATGTCCCACTCTAACTTCCTTTCCAGTTTTAAAGAAAACCGGAAGGAACACGAGTTGGCTGCTGCCTGTCTACACTGCAGCCTTAGTCTGCTCCTAAGGCAAAGCCGCCCACTTCACGCTTTCTTAAATCCCCCCATCCCCCTTGCCCCAGGAACAGCCTAAGCTCCGGAGCTGCTCACTCAAGGGGCTTCCTGACCGCTCCCACCTAGCACAGCCTCCCGCTCTGACATCGATGTGACAATGCCTGCACCAGAACTGCCTGCTGCCTACACCCCCTCTGAACCCACATTCCCACTGCTCTGCTTTTCTCCAGACAAAATCTGCACTGCAAACTCCCTCGCATCTGGACTCCCCTCAGCTAACTTCAGCTCCATCCTGAAGACCACCTCCAATGTCGCCTCCTTCCTGGCGGGGTCCTCTGATGCTTCTCCCATCTCCATGAGGCCCTCCTTCCCCTCTGCCAGTTTCACTTCCCCCTCCTCCACTCTGTTCCCATCAGAATACTCAGCCCATGCCCAGAAACCACCATTTCCAGGCCTGTCTTCCTGGAGGGACTCATTCCTGCAAGGCAAAAATCTGTTCTCTTCAGCATATGCAGTGCCTCCCAAATGCCTGGCCCACCCACGGCCAATAGTTAGAAACGTGTCAACTTTTATTTCACGGAAGACAGAAAAACAACCTAAGCATCCACAATTTCATGTTAGTCAAAACTGTTCTGCTATCTGCTGTCTCAACTGGCATTATAATTTCATTGTCCTCTCACTACAAGCCATGGTGAAGACACACATTTCGCCTTTCAAACTTCATAGAAATGTCCACTGATTTTAATCTCCACATACTGTTACTGAAATGCCTATGTGCGTATACATGGTGGTGATAGGGGGGCACTCTTTACAAATGCTAAAAACACTAAAATAAAGAGGAGAAAACACATTTTGAAAACGCTATAACCCAAACCAGAATAACTGCTAATGCAAACAGGCCTCTTCCCAAATGTAAGCGGGTCACAAGTAACGGCTCACCTCAAAGTGGCCGCAGCAACACTGTTTACTCTCCATTTAGGGTTTAAAAGCATTTTAGTTGATGAACAGGCCCTGAAGCAGAAACGTCTAAACCCATGCTAATGCCCAGCAGAGCAGTAACTTCTTTTGATTAATTTACCAGTACTGAAAGCACAAGAAAGAGATCAGACCGCGCTCTGCACTAAACAATTAAACAAGCAGCCGTGCCTCCAGTATGGTGTGCGTCAGGATGAAAGCTAGATGGGGTCGAATGAAAAAGCAACAAATATCTTACACTGATTAATGCTTATAAATTTTTTCCCCTGAAATGTCATAACATTTCATTCAATGCTCGAACCAAAGAGTTTATGTAACATTTAAAACAAAACAAAAAAAAAGAGTTCCAAAAGCTTAAGAAAATTCAGATGTGTCCTGAGGAGAAAAATCAGGTCATTCCAAACAGTTCTAAAAGAACATTCAAAACACTTTGGCAGAACTCTGACCAATTTGCTGAACTATCTTCAACATGAAACAGCATGGGGGATAAATCCTATCACCTCCTTTCATCAAAAAATAATTTTTCTACTATGAGTGAAATTGTTCTTAAGTTAAACTAGCCCATTCACAGCGTCCAATACCATCTATATACACTGCTTTGGAAACCCAGAGCTTAAACAAATATGAGATACAAATTTATCTCTACTTAGTAATTTTTTTCTCAAATTGGAATTTAAACCATACTGTGATTCCTAAATCAGAATGAACTACAAATGTTAGCAGTTAACCCTTCTAGATTTTCTGAATGATGGGCTGAATGAATTTTTTAAAACCCAATAAATGTCTTTGTAATAAAACAAAACTTATATACTTGTAGAAAACTATCTGAACAAAGCCAGCTAAAAATGTCGGCTTATTGGAAAGTCAAACTTGGTGCATTTTACATCCCTGAAGAACATTTCTTGGTAATTCAATGTTATTTTAGTCCATGCGTGGGCATGGCTTTGGGCTAGTCACTGCAACTCTGTCCTAATCTGTAAAATGGAGCTGATCCATACTTTGGGGGATTTTAAAGATTAAATGAAATCATATCTATAAAGCACATATCCTGAAACTCTTCCCTAAACAAACCCCTCCCCATGCACTCTATCCCCAGGCGATGCTAAACCCCTTGCAGAGCTTTTGGTCTACTTAGCGCACCTCCACGTGCCTAGCTCCTCCTCCATGACTGAGCTTACCTCCTCCACTGCAGCACATACTGTTCTGCAAGAGTTATCAGGTATGCGGAAGACATGAAACAAACATGAATAAAAGGACCTTCAGGATACCCTTTGTTACATCTGCCAAACAATGCGAATTGAAGCCCTTTATATTTTCAAACTCTTATGTGGAAAGACCACAAAAATTTGGAAACACAACACTGAAAACTAACTTCTCTACTAACCTTCCCACAATACTGTCCTCCTTAGGAAGATGTGAGCCCAAGGAGCACAGACGGATGAGGCCTGTTTGCCTGCTTAAGCGCTGTGGCTCTCACAGGCACTAATCCTCTATTACTACTATTGAATAAATAAATGAATTGTAGCTGAGGTAGACCTACGTTTCTACTGATCCCTACTTCCAGTTTTCTTATATGTGTACAGGAAAACAAAAATGTGCTATTTGAGATCTTTCCAAAGACAGTGATACCCTCCCTTAAAAATAATGCAAAAACCCTTAGATGAGGTCAGGAAACATGAGGAAAAGGAGCTCTCATTTTACAGAGGAAGCAGAGGCTCACAGGACAGAATGACCATAGGCTCTGTCTTTCCCCACAACGGAGCAAAACATATCCTATCTAAGGAGCTTTGATCACGCGGGTATTTTGAAAGCATGGGCCAAAAAGCTGGAGATAATCTACCACCATGTTTAACATATGAAATTAAGAATGACCTATGAATTATTCCACACTGATTTTGACTCTGGTTATAAAAATTGACTTTCACTCTGACCTGTTTATACGGTTCAGTCTTCAACGCACTTTTCTCTAAACACTTCAGCTAGAATCAACAGATTTTTAGCTCTTGAGGCAAGGCATTGTTGTTGCTGTTGGACCATGGATAATGTCTGTCCAGGGAAGAGAAGGTGCTGGTCCAGTTTCCTTTCTGTGTGGGATCACCAGCTTTCCCACAACTGAGCAGGAAATGTAATAGACTCAACCTGGGTTAACTGTTTTCTAACTATAATGCAATTTCACAAATATTTGAACCTCTCTACTATACAGAATGACCTCAAATATTTACCTACAAAAACACCATTACATACATAGAAAGGACTACAGAAGTCCTTTCACGTTCAAATTCAAATTCTTTAATCAGCTTCATTCTGCAGAACTTTATTTGCCTACATGCTAGACTCACTGTTCTCATTTCCCAAGTTAAATATCCAATGCGATGCGCAGCCCTTGCCATCCATCTATCCTGCTTTAAGTTCATGTCTGTGTGCAAATTCCTACAGACATCCCGAAAGCCATGAACAAGACTTCCTTCTTTTCACGACAGTTTTGGGGGTTTGGGAGGTTTTTGGGGTTGGGGGGTCTTGAGTCGGCTTTATCATCAGTTTACTGAGAACATCGAGAATGCCAATTTCGGCTGGAGAAACAACTCGTATGAATGAATTGCCTTTACCTGAATTTTAAAGACTTTTCTGAAAAGTATTATTTGCAACAGGATGTATCTCTTGGGTATTAGAGAACATTTTTACGGAGGCTCACTGTAGATGAATGAGAATTTAGCCCCGACAGGCATCTGGAGTGTGGTGAAAACAATACAAACCATCAACATGATAGGATGTAATCAGCCTCCTGCCTAGCGTGCCGTCACATTCAGGGTGATGTACCGTGACACTGTTTCTCTTTTACTAAAATGCCCTTTTTGGCACCACAAAAATACTGCATTCCTAAGAAACTGAACTAGAGGATGACTCAAAAAACTCAGGTGGTTTTTGTTTGCTTGCTTAAAAGTAAACCTACTTAAAGAATAAGCAATCAAAGTTCTATTGGCATTAGAAACCAATACTGGCTTTTATTTCATTCATACAATTATCATCTCATTCCTTAAATACTACCCTCTTTTTGTATCAATTATATGTTGGCTGAATTCATATTTACTCTACTTACAAACACTCCAGCCCATCCCCCGGCATCAGGAAAATTCCACGTTTGATCACAGAACGGATACAAAGTCCAGAGCCTAGATAGATGTAGACCAAGCAAATGAAACATTCCAAGAGTCCTCATGAGATAATACTGAAAACGATGCCAAATCAAATGTCCATGTCCAGTCTTTGGAACCAAAACAGGACATAAATAAAGATAAGTTCATTGTAAGTTGACTTTATAGTCTAGGCTGGCTCCTGTCACTGAGTACGCCACTTCCCATTGACATCAACTGCTCGCGGCATAACATATGGGGCTTGCCATGTCAGCTTCAGGAAAACAAGTAGCAAGCTGAGTCCTATGCCATGAGCACCCCCAGCCACATCCGCCAAATTCCTAAGCCAAGTCAGAAAAGCCGGGCCCTACGCGGTGGCTCACGCCTGTAATCCCAGAACTTTGGGAGGCCGAGGCGGGGAGTCACGAGGTCAGGAGTTTGAGACTACCCTGGTTAACGTGGCGAAACCCCGTCTCTACTAAAAAGACCAAAAAATTAGCTGGGCATGGTGGCAGGTGCCTGTAGTCCCAGCTACTCGGGAGGCTGAGGCAGGAGAATCGCTTGAACCTGGGAGGCAGAGGTTGCAGTGAGCCAAGATCACGCCACTGCACTCCAGCCTGGGCGACAGAGCAAGAGACACCAAGAAAGAAAAGAAAAGAAAAAAAAAAAAGAAAAGAAAAGAAAGAAGAAAGAAAGAAAGAGAGCGAGAGAAAGAAAGAAAGAGAAAGAAAGAAAGAAAGAAAGAAAGAAAAGAAAGAGAGAAAGAGAGAAAGAAAGAGAAAGAAAGAAAAAAGAAAGAAAAAGAAAGAAAGAAAGGAAGAAAGGAAGGAAAGGAAGGAAAGGAAGGAAAGAAGGAAAGAAAGAAAGAAAAAAAGAAAAGAAAAGAGAAAAAAGAAAAGAAAAGAAAGAAAAGAAAAGGAAAAAGAAAAACTGGGCCTCTGCTCTAGTGCTCCCCTACATACTCCCCAAGTCATGTCACGCAACTGTAAAAACATTCTCGGAAAATGTATTTAAGGTCCTTTCCTCTGAAAATATAACCTGTTTCTAATTAGCAACGATAAGAAACTCCAGGATTTCTCTCTAGATGAATGCATTTTAATTTCACAACATGCCTTGTAGCGAGTTTTTTTTATTACAAGCACTGTCTGAGGCAGGTTCCTATCACCCCAGTGGCTATTGAGAATTCTAACCAATATCTCATAATAAGGACATAGCTGGGCTAGGATCAGTAACACCATCTTGTTGCTCCCAATCTAATTATCAGCCTACTATTACTTCCTAATTATTTTTATCACTGATGTAACTGAAATGATGTCATTTTGAAAATACAGAACAATCTGTATAAAAATTGAGTTCTCCCCTCCCCCCATTTTAGTGCTTTTGAAAGGACTAAGGGAAGTACAGTCTAAACGAAACGCGCAAACACACGCATAGCTTCCCGCTTCTCAGTACCATCTCTGACCCACAGACTTGCATTTGTGGGCGGCTGAGCCACTGGCTCACAGAAAGGGGCGCACATACACACGGTGGGTAGTGAGTGAGCCAGATGCCGTGTGCAGGCATGAGAGCTGATTTTAATAGCTGTGAAGCAGCTGCCAAGGAAGAAAAGATATGCTGCATACAGTTTCAGGATTAAGTAAAATCCACTGCATTCAAATGGGTTTATAAACAGAAAAATGAAAAAGAATAGGGCAATTGCCTAAGAAAATTCACACTGAATTTCAGTGTGTTCCCTCCTGCAAGATCAAGGCACATGCTGCAAGATGTGAGTTTGTAAAAATTACTAAACCAGACCCACAATATAAGATAGTTAACGACTTTAAACATTTATACTGTTCCAAATGACAGTACATACTTCTTTCGTAAGTAGTAGATGTAGTCATAGGATTAACTGACATCCTACAACATTTTGGAGCTTTTCTTATAATCTGATATACTCTTTCCCAGGGCAGTCCACCAATGAATAAATCAATCGCTAACGGAGAGTATGCATGTTCCTCACAGCCTTCACCTCATTCATCAATACAGGTTTTCATAACTAATTAGTGTTCTTGCTAAAGTTAAGAAAAACCCAGCAACAGGTGAAGTGGATGAAACTGATCAACTTGTTGAAAGCTCTAGAACAAATCACTGTGGTACTCTTTCAGTGGTGCGGCTGGACACCTCAGGACACATTTGTCTAAAATTCCTTCAGGCGTTTCCTGTCCCACACATGCCAGAACCCGATGCTACATCTACCATTACAAATGAAAAATGTGGCTGGCAAATCCACACTTTTGTGACCACCCACAAAGGGAACGATTCTCATGATTTCCACGCTTTCCCTTGAGTGGACCGTCCACCACTCTGCTAGAATTCGGCTGGAATTCTCCATGCTAACATCTCCCCTTGTATTAGTTTCCTGGGGCTTCTGTAACAGAGCACCATAAACTGGGTGACTTCCACACCAGAAATTGATTGTCACAGCTCTGAAAGCTGGAGCTGTCGATCAAGGTGCTAGCACAGTTGACTCCTTCTGCGGGCTGAGAAGAAGAATCTGCTGCAGACATCTCTCAGCCTCTGGTGGTTGCTGCCACCTTCAGCATTTCATGGCATTCCTTGGCAGAAGCTCCACCCAACCTCTGCCTTCATCTTCACATGACATTCTTCCTGTGTGCCTGTGTCCAAATTTCTCTTCATAAGGACACGCCAGTCCTTATAAAGGTATATTAAAATGAGGTCCACCCTAATGACCTCATCTCAATACATCTGAAATGACCCTAGTTTGAAACAAGCTCACATTCTGAGGTACTAGCAGGTTAGGACTTTGACATGAGAATTTTGGGTGGACACAGTACAACTTATAACACCCATATACCTTTCACCTCTTTAATAAATCCCCTCCCTTCCAAACTGGAAGCTGGCTCCCCCAGAAATGGCTGTGCTAGAAGAGCACCTCCACCAAACTTGTCCATTCTCTACCTCTTCCCACATCCCATGTGCTCCAGACTCGAAGGGGTGACCAACTTCTCTTCCACTGCCCAAGGTCATTTCCCAAACACGGCTTCCTCCATCTTTTCTAGAATCTCTGGTCATGAGTTCCCAGCCCATATTCTTCAGAGCAACTGATCCAAAAGATTCACCACCCCCCTCCCAAAAAAAGAGAGAGAGAGAGAGAAAAGTGGAGCGGGGTTGGAGGGAAATTGAGTCAAATATGTTTAGGAATGACTGAATACTATTTATCTCCCTTCTGAAAATTAAATACGAACAATGACAATAACTGAGACACTTGAATGATGAGGCGGTGGAAGTAGAAAACATTTTGAGAAGCACACAGCCTCAGTTTCTAGTTAGCCCCTAACTTGTAGTGAAACTTATTTATGATGAAACACACGTGTACCCCTAATTTCTTGTCTGTTTCAGACACTTGGTCTTTGCCTACATTAACAATGTACTTTATATATATACATCATCTCCTATGCCTCATATGCACATGAAGGCATTTGACTTTTACAAATACAGTCATGTGCCCCATAATGATGTTTTTGCATATACGACAGTGGCCCTATCAGATTATAATGCTGTATTTTTACTGTGCCTTTTCTATGTTTAGGATGTGTTTAGGTCACAAATACTCACCACTGTGCTGCAATCACCTACAGTATTCAGAACACTAATGTGGCATCGGTTTGTAGCCGAGGTGCAACAGGCTATTCCACACAGCCCAGGGGTGCAGCAGGCTATCTCATCTAGGTTCGTGTGTGTACACTCTATGATGTTCACACAATGATAAAATTGCCTGACGATGAATATCTCAGAATGTATCTCCATCATTAAGTAACGCATGACTGTACCTCTAAGGAAGGTTGCTGGAAATTTCAACAACGAACATTTACGCCTCCTGAAACTCTACAACGAAGATGTGAAAGGAAGGAGTGGCACCTGTCCTTAGGCATTATAGACTCAGGCTCAGGTATCTCAAGAGCCTTGCATCTAAAATGGGCAGATACTGCCCCAGAACCCAAATCTCACATTTCTGGGTCCAGCACCTTTCCCCCAAATTCTGTGATGTTGAGCCCTTGTTTTGTGAAGGTTGCATGTTAGTTGAAGAGCAATAATTCAACTTTCCTAAGTTTTCAATTGAGATCTAAAATTTTGGCCAGATACGCTGGCTCATGCCTGTAATCTCAGCACCTTGGGAGGCTGAGGTGGGAGGACTGCTTCAGCCCAGGAGTTACAGATCAGCCTGGACAACATAGTGAGACCCCGTCTCTAAAAAAAAAAAAAAAAAATTAAAAATTAGCTGGGCATGGTGGTGCACACCTGTATACCCAGCTATTCAGGAGGCTGAGGTGGGAGGGTTACTTCAGCCCAGGGAGGCCGGGGTTGCAGTGAGCCATAATCATGCCACTGCACTCCAGCCTGGGCAGCAGAGCAAGACCCTGTCTAAAAACAAACAACTAAAATTTTGCTTGAGTGTATGTTTCAGCTATTTTAGGGACACTTCTGGTCTGGGTACTGTGCTCATTAACAGCTAATTACTATCCAGGGAGATCATCAGTCCCGATGTCTTCAGAAACGAGGCAACAATCTGACTTCCAACATGGCTTCCTTAGAATGCAGGACTTACATCCAGTGCTCATCAAAATGTCCATGAGTTTTGAGAATTGGTGATGATTTTTTAATTCATTTTTTCAAACAAAAATTTTTCCAATAAAACTAAATTTGAGAACTCATACGCTTTCTGAAAAATCCTTATTTTCTTATATAGTTCTTAAAAACAATATGTGTTTTTAAACATTTCGTTACTCACATAGCTTTATCTATAATACCGTAGCCATATTTAAGAAAGTTGAATAAGCAGAGTCTTATGTAAAGATGTCCGTTTAAATGATTGGCTTCCGTTGGCTCACCAAAGTGTCTGAGGTTCTCACATTTTTCAGCCTTTTGGGATAACATGCTCTACAATATAATTCTATGAAATTTCCTATCACCAACACTTCAAATTAGCTGACACACTAACCAGGTCAGACCTTAACAGTCATTTACATGCCAAGAACTCCTACAGCTGAACATCCTTTCAGCTCCAACCAATTTAAGCAACTCAACCAATATGGAATTCATTATCTTCCATGCCAAATCTGCGTTTCCACCTATAATCCCTCTGGTGGGTAGGGACAATGGCCATGTGCTCCATAAAGCCATGAAGCTACACAGAATCAGCTTCAACTTCTCCTTCCTCCCTGTTGGATCTTCACTGTGTTGATTTTTCCCTCCTAAATTTCATTTCAGCCCCCTATTTCCACTTACCCTGCTACACTGTCTCAGTTTGGACATTCATCATTCCTATTGTCATAGAGTCCCACACTCCTTATGTTGTACACTCCTTATGTCCCATACTCCAGTATGTTGCTTTCTGCCAATGACTGACTTACCATCTCTTTATCTCTTCAACAGTGAAATTATGGAAATGAAAAATAAACACTGCTGTTCATCCTTCTGCAAAAATAATCACCTCTTTCTCTCTCTCTGTTGAGGATGAGCAATGTAGGTGGCCCCTAAAGGTCAGCCCACTGTGGTGGACTGTAGTCCAATGTATACATCCAAATATTGCTTGCCTTTGGCATTGTGGTGCACATTTCTTCTGTTCACTTAGGTTCTGCATTTTACATTATTTTTTCCCAGCTGCATTAATGTGCATTTTCCAAGCTGTATCTCATTTTGTTATTTCCTGCCTATATTTTTAATCTCCTGAAGGCATAATTATAATATTTCTGTCCTTCCAGATTTTTGATATCTCCCCTGATTCAGGATCATCTGCCAACTTCATTAACATGAAGTTTAAGTTTACTCCTCTTTAAATAAAATAGGATACATCACACTAATCCTCATAACATAAAGCTACAAGTGGTTACTCTGCCATTTATTTATTTATTTTTTTTACTGTCTTTCCACTGTTTTCCATCTGTGTGGCTCTTCTCCAAGATGAGTTGAATTTATTTTGCAATAGAACAGGCTAAAAAATTTCTGCTAAAAAAATAAAAAGAGAAAACCTCCCTCTACGCTATATTAAGACTGCTCTCTTCTGTCGGTTGACTTCGTTATACATAAGCAAGTTAAAAATCCATAGGTTTCTTTCTTTAAAACTTTCTGCTCCACACTCTTTCTATTCCAGTATAGTTTGATGATAGAGAACAGAATTTCTCATTCAAAGAAGGGCATGAGGTGAACAAGCTCCATTTAGGATACGTGAGACACACTCAAAGTCCCTGATGAGCAGACAGCAGCTCCTCCTGGAACCTCCCTAAAAGCATCGCCAAGATGCTCTGGGCCCTGCATTCAGCAAGTGCCATGGAAGGCTGGCACTCCAGCATTTGGGCTCTAGATGAGGTCGGTTTGTGCAGACACCTGAGAGAAACACCAGAAGGTTTTCTTCCCCTGCTCAAATCCCAGGATGTGACTCTCCTGCTCCAGAAGTTCAAGAGAAATGGAAGAGCTTTTCCTCAATTTCACTGTCAATATATCTTTCAGTCGTGCCTCCCACCCACACTCATCAACAAGATAGGATAAGTTGACTTATGGTAAGTTCAATTACCATCTCAATAATGTACACTATTTTTAGACCTTGAAACTTTTATGTTTTCATGTTTCTTTTAAAAAATAAATCAACATATCCTGTGCCAAACAGCTGTAACAGATGCAGACTTACCTTGCCACCTCATTAGAAGAAACAAACAGCTATAAATCTTGTATTACATCCAAAGAGTTGTCAGCCTGAAACAAAAGCTGGCAAGGATCCAAGTGGCATGTGCCCTTGATTCCAGCCATTTTGCCTGCAGTTCTTACATATGTAAATTGAGAAACTGTGAGCAGAAGCAAGGCAGCTGAAAACAGAAGTGTTTAGGGTACACAGACACATTGGTGGGGCCCTCCAGGTCCAGGCCCCTTCCCACCCTTCACCACAAATCCCTCTCTGCTTCCTGTGTTCCCTGCTCGCTATCCACCTCCTTCCAATCACAGCATATTTTTATCATTTACCACTGGCTGGGTTCACATGCCCAGCCATGGTGGTACACCTCAGAATGAGAAGACAGGATGTAACAAAATTCCACACCCCTGCAACCTTCTTAAACTACAGCAACTACCAGAAGTGTGTGTGTGGGGGGGGGGGGGGGCGCGGTGGGGAGGGGAGCACAAAAAGAAAAGAAGCAGAGACAATGGGATCAAAGCAAGAGACAAGAGGGAGTGCCATACCTGTGTTCCAGAATTTGCCATCAGTTTATGTTACATTTACTCTACCTGTGAGAAGTCTCTGGGACATTGGAGTTTAAATCCCAGTCCCCAACTTACTCTGGACAGCATCTTGCACTCTAAAAGGAATTTCTCACTGACAAGAAAGTGATGCAGAGATTAACCAAGCCAGTGTGCCTAATGTATGACACAGTCTCCAGACCCAGAAAGAGGCATCATATCTACACTAAATGTCATCTGATCTCTGTAACTGAAAGTGATAGTCTGGCTGGGAGTGATGGCTCACGCCTGTAATCCCAGCACTTTGGGAGGCTGAGGGGGGGCGGATCATGAGGTCAGGAGATTAAGACCATCCTGGCTAACATGGTGAAACCCTGTCTCTACTAAAAATACAAAAAAAAATTAGCCAGGCGTGGTGGCAGGTGCCTGTAGTCCCAGCTACTCGGGAGGCTGAGGCAGGAGAATGGCGTGAACCCGGGAGGCGGAGCTTGCAGTGAGCTGAGATCAGGCCACCGCACTCCAGCCTGGGCGACAGAGCGAGACTCCATCTCAAAAATAAATACATAAAATAAATAATAAAAATAAAAATTAAAAAGTTAGCCAGGCGTAGTGGCATTTGCCTGTGGTCCCAGCTACTCGGGAGGCTGAGGTAGGAGGAATGCTTGAGCCTGGAGGTCAAGGCTCCAGTGAGCCATGATTGTGCCACTGCACTCCCGCCTGGGTGACAGAGTGTGACCCTGTCTCACACACACAGAAAAGAAAGCAGTAATTTACAAAAACAGAACCTGTTTTGGGTTCTTCTATAAGGGTGGCTTCTACCTGTGAACTCAACTGGGGATCAGTAAACCAACAGGTTAACTCTTCTTGGTCAGACCAGAAAGGGTTCTCTCAACTTGAAATTTTACAGAATCACCAAGAGAATTCACTGGGATCCAGGTGGCTATAGTAAAAAGTAAAATAAAATAACACAAACATAAGGTGCAAACACCTGAGTGCGAGTTTTGTCTCAGACTTGAGCTATTCCTTTTACTTCCGAGGACCTATTTCCTCATATTTAAAAGTGGAGTAAATAGAGCTGCCTTCTTCCCTTGCAGTTACGATCTCTGAATGGGACAACACACAGAAAACACGGCCTAGAATTCCTGTCTTCACTTCACTTCACTTCTTGCCTCCTGTTCGCTGTTAAAATTCCTTCTGCCCCACCCTCCACTAAAACTCCCCTCCTAACACACAAATCCCACAAGCACTGTGGGTTATTATCTCTGCAGTCCGGTTATCTCTGTGACAGCTGACTTCAACACACACACCCTCCCTAACACTGAAAACTCTCCCACTTCAGTCTTTCCCCTATCGATAGTTATCTCATTTTTCTTTGCTGGTGTGTTGTACTCTGCAATCACTGGTTATACTCCCTGGGGTACCTGTCCAGGCATATTCACATAGGACACCCCCTCGCACACTCCCATGATCAATTAGAACCTACCTGTTGATAATCATCTAGACAAGGGATCAAAAAACTATTGCCCTGGGTCAAATCAGGCCCACTGTCCATTTCTGTAAATAAAGTTTTATTGTAACACAGCCACGTTCATTCATTCATTCATTCATGTGCTGTCCATGGCAGCTTCTGTGCAGCAACAAGAGAATTCAGATGCAGAGAGATCACAAAACCTAAAATATTTACAAAACGATCCTTTACAGGAAAGGTACACTGACCCTTCATTCAGACTTGTGTCCAAAGTCACACTTGTATTCATGTCTCCAAAGAATCCTGCCAACCTCTACACCTCACAGGCCCCTCCGAAACGTCGGACAGTCAACAGTTTACAAATAATCATTTCAACCTCATGTCTCGTTGACGTTAATACATGATTCCTACCCAGGAACACAGGGTTCATCGCAGCAGTGCCTTCTGTGACGACATACATTTAGGACAAAGTAAGTTCAATCCTCCTCCTACTTTCTAAATTTTTCCTTATCTTAATCCACTGCCTCTCCGGCCTTTTCTCGAGCTGCCATCTTTTCACCCTTGGAATGTAGTCATGCATCTGGTAACAAGGGGGATGCAATTTGAGAAATTTGTCATTGTTCAAACATCATAGAATGCACTTACACAAACCCAGATGGTATAACCTACTACACACCTAGGCTATATGGTATAGCCTATTGCTCCTAGACTACAAATGTGTACGACATGCTACTGTACTGAATACAGTAGGCAACTGTAACACAATGATAAGCATCTGTGTATCTAAACACATGTCAACATAGAAAAGGTATCGTAAAAATATGATGTAAAAGATAAAAACAGTAGTCCCGTATAGGGCACTTACCATAATCCCAGCTTGCAAGATTAGACGTTGCTCTGGATGAGTCAGTGAATGGTGAGTGAATTTGAAGGCCTAGGACATTACTGTACCTACCGTAGACTTCATAAATACTATACACTTAGGCTACCCTCAATTTATAAAAAATGAAGTATTTGCACTACGACATTACAACAGCTATGATGTCACCGAGTGAACGGAATTTGCCAGCTCCATTATAATCGTATGGGACCACTATGGTAGATGTGGTCTGTTATTGACCAAAATGTCATCATATGGTGCACGACTACACAACAAGCCTCCTGTTTCACTTATCCTCCTGACTTACCTTCCTCTCATTCATCCTCCTCCTGCTGTCAGTTGTTGTTGTTGTTGTTTTTTCTAACATAAGAACCTCCAACCCTTGCTGGTGTGGAGGTTCACGCCTATAATCCCAGCACTTTGGGAGGATCACTTGAGCCCATGAGTTCAAGACCAGTCTGGGCAACATGATGAGACCTTGTCTCTACAAAAAGTTTGAGAAATTAGCCAGGCATGGTGGTGCTCACCTGTGGTCCCAGCTAATTGGGAGGCTGAAGTGGGACTTCACATGAGCCCAGAAGGTCAAGGCTGCAGTGAGCTATGATCATACCACTGCACTCCAGCCTAGGTAACAAAGCAGGACCCTGTCTCAAAACAAAAAGAAAAAACTTGCAACCCTATTTCTCCTTCAGTGTCCTCAAAGATATGACCCCTAACTCTTCAGCTACATCTCAAATCATTTCTTCCTTGCCATCCAATACTCTAGCCAGCCAGCAACCTGCAAATCGATTTCCAAAACAGAAGACCAGTATCTACCTTCAAGACAGGGGAACGGAACCGTATTAAATAAATTACATTTTAGGTACTGTGCTACAGCCCAAGTCAACCACCTTTTCTGGAGTCTCACCTGACCATCAGATAGAACTGATCGCTTGTTCCTTTCTGCCACCATTGTGCCTTGATCTCATCTCTATTAGAAACCTTATCACGGCTGGGCGCTGTGGCTCACACCTGAAATCCCAGCACTTTGGGAGGTCGAGGCAGGTGGATCACTCGAGGTCAGGAGTTCAAGACCAGCCTGACCAGCATGGTGAAACCTCGTCTCTACTAAAAATACAAAAATTAGCCGGGTGTGGTGATGTGTGCCTGTAATCTCAGCTACTTAGGAGGCTGAGGCAGGAGAATCGCTTGAATCTAGGGGGCAAGGGTTGCAGTGAGCTGAGATCACACCACTGCACTCTAGGCTGGGCAACAAGAGCAAAACTCCATCTGAAAAAAGAAAAAAAAGAAAAAAGAAACCTTATCACAACGTGTCATGATTTTTTTTTGTTACATTCCAGGCCCTCTACTAGGCTGTAGCTCCCTAAAGGCAAGGGTTTCTTTAAGCAACCTTCAAGCTCTAGTACTTGCCCACTGGGTAGCACACAGCAGGCACTCAATAAATGCTTGCTAAGACACTAAATGCACTGTAAACTATAAAGTACTACATCAGCTGAAAAGAGATAAACCTACGCTACCTATTGTTCTATGTTCAGTTCACTACTCACTTCCCATCCTCGACATAAACTGAAGACGGGAAAAGGATGTGATCAAGTCCTTGCAAATGGTCTTTGCAAGTGCTGTCTCAGCAGTGGCCTAGCTCCTACTCCCAGCTGGACACAGGGCCTTTCCCAGTAGCACTGACCAGTACAGGAACGGGGATGGAATGGGAGAAGGTAATTAGGAGGGAGGGTGATGCTTTATTTACACAGCAATTAACAATGCATACTGAAGTTTATTCAGTCAAATAGGCATTTGTTGAATGCAGACCATATGCTAGGCACTATGTGGTGTGCATAACAAGCTTTTCATGGTAAAAGAGAAGGATGAAAAGAAGAAATGTAACATGAAGAGAAAGTCAGAGGGTAATGTGATCTTGTTTGTATATTGGGAAAAGGTAATTTTTACAAAAGAGGTAACCAGCTGTTCCTCATCGCCAATGAACAAAAATCAAAAGGAAATGGGGTTAAGCTGTGCCATAAGGTACTGAAGTTAGGTAGAAGAAAAAAGTTGCTGACATCAAAGGGTGTTAAACACTATCTGTGGTTTACAATTTTGTGTTCAGCAGGTCCTTAGTTTCACAGGATCTGAGCAGTTCTATTTGAGGAAAGGAGACAGAACTGATGAATTCTCAAGATACTTCCTGGGACCATGAATGACTTTTGTTTGCTTTTTAATATGGACCCATCTATAATATAGATTGTTTCAATGTTTTCAACTTCTGTATACCATCTCCTTCGGAAAAACTATTAAAATCCAGTATGTGAGACGGCTGACAAAGCACGAAGAGTAGAATAAATCATACATGACTACTGAATGGGCGCAAATCAAAAGACAAAGGTTCCTAGTGGAAAGAATATAACTTTAGAGTGCTAATGACAGAGGCTCCCAGTCTCTTTTTGTCATTTATGGCCTACTGGACCCTGCGGAAAATGTACACAGAGCACACCATGCAAAACGAAGCCCGCGTGCACACACAGGTATGGGCATGCCACGCATGTATACGCGAACACCAAGTGCCGACGAGGAAATAACAGTGGTCCTCTTAGGAGACTGACACCATTAGCAGTTTCTATTTCCTTCATCGTTTTCCAATTCTACAATTAGCATCTCTTATTCTCACAGTGGGCAGTGGGGGGTGGAAATACCCCGCTTTGCTCAAAAACAAAATCTGGCTCGGTTTTTTCAACAGTATAATTCTTCATGCCATTCTTTATTATGCTATGAACGAACTTCTCTGTTAATCAGAACACCTGCTGTCAGTCAGATTATTTCCTTGTTAGTCAGTGAAGCCTTCCATGACTTCATGACACGCAGTCCCCACCTTCTGTGGTATTTCATCATAAAGGCATGTAAAATTGCTGTTTAATAGCTTCTTATTCTTAGATACTACCCATTCAGATTTCTTACTTGTGGGAAAACTACACCATTGAGATATAAGAAAAACTGCAGCCAACTATAATAATTCTACATTTTGAGTGGAAACAAAGGAAGGGTGGGAGTTTTGTACTACATTTTCAATAAATTTCAATAACTTCCAAATGTTTATGCTTTCCAGGTTTATTCACACCTGTGGGACAAAAAAAAAAAAAAAAAAAAAAAAAGCAATAATAGAGGGTACATTTTTTTTTTCAGCAAAAGGCTAGTTCTTTTACTGGGATAAATTATATATATTTTTTCATAATTGTTATCCCTTTGAGAACTGGCTGATGGATTCATAAAACACAGAATCTATTCTGTTATCACTTAGCATGTTAGACCAGCTCAGCTCACAGACAAGCTGAGGTACGTCACGCAGGACCCAATGGAACTGAAGCACTTCTAGTGAAATACAATCCCACAGAAAAATTACAAAGTCCTTCTTGAAACGATTCACTTCATCAGTTAATATTCTTGGCCATGAATTACATATTAAAAATAAATTCAGGAGATGTTTCATTTATTTATCTGAGGTACTATAATTTAAATAAAACACAGAATTTCAGAACAACAACATACCACAGCTCGGAGTTCACATGGCCCCTCCGTCGAATTTCACCAACAGGAAACGGAGGCCTGCAGTGTGCAGTTTGCTCCAGGGATTGTAGCTGGTCAGTGACCTCATTGCTACGTGGCCACAAGCCCCGTATTCCGAATTCTGGTACGGATTCTTTCCCAACACGCAAGGCTGCTCATCCAGCAAGGATATTGGAGATAACAGCCCGGAAAGCATCATCCGTGCCTCCTACTTCCAAACACTGCTTTTTTAGGAAAAAGCTGCCTCCTTTTCCTAAACACAATAGTGAAGTAGGGAAAAGCCCAGCTCTTTGGGTTAGGGAGAGAAAAGCTTGATTTTTCACAAACACAGGGAAGACAGAGCCGTGGGGGGGAGGTGAACAGCACAAGAGAAAGTGGAGAGGCTGTGAGGGAAAACTCGCAATTCAGGGACCCCGGAATCCTGAGAAAAGGACAAGCTGCCCCCCATGGAAGCAGTCTAGTTTCCCAGTTTCCATTTGTCATCTTCAAATCAACCACTTCCATTTTCAGAGCTTAAGCTTTCGATGACCTTCAATATGAATGAAATAAATGTGGATGTTCGCCAGACTCTTTTGCTTAAAAAGAACAAGCGCTGTGCCCTGTGACAATGGATTTTCCCAGTTCTAAGTGACCCATGTGTATTCGTCACCTCATGGGCTTCATTTCTGCGAATGTTAGCTGGATTCCGCCAGAAAACCCTCTGCTTATTTTTTTAACCAAGAGGGTGTTATACTCTACATTCTGTGAATTTGATTACATCAACAGGCACATTCCACTTACCAGTGGGGTGAGGCCTAAATATCGTATATCGGCACTCTAGGATTTAGTACCCTTACCCAGAAAAACGAAAGTTTAAGGCTGGACAACATTTACCCGAAATAAAAAGCATTCTTTGGTCAAAAGCATTTGGGAAGAGAATTTTAAAAATGGCAGGCATGAGAGTTCAATTGGTCAATATTTTAATTATTATGGCTTTAAGCCTTATCTTTATTCCTACCTCTCTCTCTCTCTCCCTTCCTTTCTTTCTTTTTTTCTTTCTCTTTTCCTCCCTCCCTCTTCCTTCCTTCCTCCTTCCTTCCTCTCTCTCTCCTTCTTTCTTCTTTCCTTTCCCTTTCTCTCTCCTTCCAGTCTTTCCTTTTCTTTCTCTTTTCCTCCTTCCTTCCTTCCTTCCTTCCCTCCCTCCCTCCTTCCTTCCTTTCTCTCTCGCTCCTTCTTTCTTCTTTCCTTTCCCTTTCTCTCACCTTCCAGTCTTTTTCTCTCTTTCTTTCTTTTATCTTTCCCTCTCTCTTTCTTTCTTTCTCCTTTCTTCCCCACTTTCTTTTTTGAGACCTGGCTGGAGTACAGTGGGAGGAACATGGCTCACTAGAGCTTCAACAACCCAGGTACAAGAGATCCTCCTGTCTCAGCCTCTCGTGTGGCTGGGACCACAGGCATGTACCACCAACCTGGCTAATTTTTTGTAGAGATAGGTCTCATTTTGTTTCCCAAGCTGTTCTCCAACTCCTGGTCTCAAGCAATCCTCCTGCCTTGGCCTCCCAAAGTGCTGGGATTATAGGTGTGAACCACTTATGCCTCGCCTATTCCTTCCTTTAAAAAACAAACAATAGGCCAGGCGTGGTGGCTCACGCCTGTAATCTCAACACTTTAGGAGGCCAAGGCAGGTGGATCACGAGGTCAGGAGATCGAGACCATGGTGAAACTCCATCTCTACTAAAAATACAAAAAATTAGCCGGGTGTGGTGGTGGGTGCCTGTAGTCCCAGCTACTCGGGAGGCTGAGGCAGGAGAATGGCGTGAACCTGACAAGCAGAGACTGCAGAGAGCCGAGATCATGCCACAGCACTCCAGCCTCGGTGACAGAGCAATACTCCATCTCAAAAAATAATAATAATAATAAAAATCCAAGAACTCCTCAAATCTCAGCTTACATAGTAAGCGTTTCCAGAATAAGTAAATTGGGCATGGATTCTACATTTGGCCTTCTTTATGGCATCACATTTGGTCTATTATACATGAAAAATTATAAAGTAGGAATATAGAATAAAATAAAGAAGCTCAACCACAAAGAGAAATCAGCAACGGATATTACACGTGAGTGTGACAGGTATCCTGTCGCTTGAAGCTATAAACTAAGCAGAGCCGAAGCTGCCCTATGAGCCCTAGTTCACATGTTTATTAAAGTTTAGACACCAGAGGTAAAATCAGGACCAGTATAATAGAAGGTAGTCCCCACACATCGCTGAAACTGCCAAACCATGATACCCTTTCGTTCTTCAAAACAAAAGTCAACTTGATCGAGTTGAAGACAAACCTGTCTTAAAGAGACTTTTGCTTTCTAATGATTTTGTAACTGTTGTTGAGACAGGGTCTTACTCTGTCACCCAGGCAGGAGTACAGTGGCTGATCACAGTTCACTTGTAGCCTCAACCTCATGAGTTCAGGCAATCCTCTCAAATCAGCCTCCGGAGCAGCTGGGACCACAGGTACACGGCACCACGCCCGGCTAATTTTTTGTCTTTTTTGTAGAGATGGGGTTACACGATGTTGTTCACGATGGTCTCAAACTCCTGGGTTCAAGCAATCTGCCCATCTCGGCCTCCCAAAGTCCTGGGATTATAGGCATGCACCACTGCACCAGGCCACTTTTTAATAAATTAAGTTAGATGTGAACAAACACAAGCTGGGGAGGTGCAGTATACTATATTCCCTTCTGGCAGGATGCACATGATCAGGTTAAAGATGCAGAGGGAAACAATCACATTTAACAATTATACATATTTATTTGCACAGACAGCTATTTTTTCCCACACATTACCCTTAGCATCCTGAACAATTTTTCTTTAACTACAGTATAGGAAGTGCTAGAGTGATGAGTACCTAGGTCTCCTGCAAATCTGCTATCGGATCAACATTTCTAGCTTTTTTTTTTTTTTTTTTTCAGTTTAACAAAGTCATCTTTAAAAGGATTGGAAACAAAAGTCAAATAAAACAAGCTAACAGGTATAGGGCAGGACTAACTTCATGCAAACCTTGCCAGGGGAGTAACCACCAAACCAGGAAAAGACACGCATATCGCGACACAGCCCACATAAATGACATCATGGTTGGACTCAGATACAAACCCAGATCTTAAACCCTCTGAGTGTGACCCAGTAGCTATTCAACTTCTTTAAAGCACAGTTAAATGGGAATATCATGACCTGTCCCAAAAGGTATGAATCAGGGTTAAATGAGACAACACGCAAAAGTACCTGCCACAGTACCTGGCCTGGCCATGCCTCAGGCATTCCACACCCTTAAGTCACTTTCCATCCTTCCCTAGTTCTCTGCAAGACAGAGGGCAAGAGGCTGAGACAGTCACAGAAACCAAGACCAGGTCATCTTGATTGTGTATTACAAGGTAACAATTAAGTATGCTCAGCCTGTAGTCCTAAAATGAAAAAATGTGCAAGAGCACAGAGGAACGAACAGAAGCAATTCAAGGTCATAGTCACATAAAGGCAATTCAGTCAACTAACTGAAATCTTGCACAAGAAAGGAGCAGGGGGTGGGAAAAAACAGTGAAGGAGGAAGGAGAGAAGGAGAAAGGGAGACAGAGGCAGAGAGAAAGACACCACTCCAAGGTTAGCTCTGAGTTTTTATGAATGCAAGAGGAAAATCTCCATTTAATAGGACCTGGAAAGAAGTTACGTTTGCAATCTGAAAAACTAACAGTCACTTTCCAAGGAGCACACGTATGAGAACTAAAAGCACAGCAGTTTCGGGCACACAATTCTATATGCAGATGCATTTGCTAATTACACATTTTCCCATCACTCAGGATGCAAGGAAGGTGTCTAATCAAAAGTCCGCAGTGGTGAAACAGAATGAGATAGAGGATACAGGCAAATTTTGTCCACAGACAGCCCTGTGACCTGGGACACAGTGCTCCCCCCTTCTCAAAACCTGGGGTGTTTCGCTTGCACGGTTTTTAGAAGCCATGTCAAATGTCTGCTAACAATAGTGTGCTGCAATCCTGGTTACCTAAAAAGTCAACTTCTTCTCTAAGACAGAGACATTTTATCTGCCCATCATATGGATCAAATATCCTCAGGAATACTGAAAAGTAATATGACCTTTATTCACAGCATCAACTCAAGATGTGGCTGGAGCTTGGTATAGCTAAAACAGTAGACATGACATTGCAGCTACTGTTACACCGACTCTCTTAAGCAGGTAATATTGTTAGCCAGGCACTGTGCTGAGAACCTTACTTCTGCATGGACTTTTGCATGAAGTAATCTCACTTCACCCATGAGCAAACCCCTGATTCCACCCAATTCCTTCATTAAGGCCTGCAGCTGGCAAGTGGTGGAGGCAGAATTCCAAGCCAGGCAGGTTTCACTTCAAGACCTGTTCCCTTTGTCACTAATAGCTGCTGCTCATTCACACGAGGAATGTAGATATTGTTACATGTATTCCAAGTTTTTACATTTTATAAAGACTATAAAAATCGGTTTTTGCTTTAACAAAATCTGACACAGTATGTGATTCCTTGACAGATGAGCCGCGTGCAAGCTGAGGGCAGGAAGGGAACTTGTGGGTGACCTGATCCTCAACGCCCCCTTGAGCTTGGGATCTGACAGGCGTGGGGGCATCTGCACAGGTGAGCAGGGTCACGTGACCACCTGGTGAGCCACAGTGCCAAGACCAGAGCACAGGGCTTGGACTGGCCAGTTTAAGATTTTCATCTGGGGTCGTTTCCTAAATATAGATTTCGCAGAGTTAATGTTCCATTCATAACTAGGGCAAATCGGTAGGAAATTACAAAGGGGAGTATATTCCCAGTGCTTTGTCATACTTGAGGAAATGAAAGGATTTAAGCATATCTGGCTTGAAAAAATATTTTCTCTATAAAAGTTAATCTACAATTATGTTTAATGTGAAATATTATATAGAAAAACATCCCATGTGTTTTTGTTGCTGGAGGACATTTTATAGTTTATGTTTTATTACTGGTCCCTGGTGTGTTTCTGAAAAACTCCCTCTGGGGAAGTTTATTCCGGATAATGGTTGACTTTAGCCATGAGCATTTCCAATCATCTCACACGCAGAGTCTCCCGGGCACGTGAGAGTGTATCGTGTTGCCCAAAGACCTGTGATACCTGCTTTTCAGTAATGCAAGTACAGCTCTGGCATCGGGCAGCTCCCTTGGCGTTGACAAAAGAGAACACAAATAGTAACGGTGCCAAAATCACTTTCCTGGTTGGCCACAGCATTTTGCGGTACCTAATGTTTTGTGAAACCAAACACCTCCAAAAAACTCTCTAAACTTCTGTAATGTTCCGATATATTCAAAAATATTTCCAAGACTACCAAAGTTTGTGACCTAAAGGTGAAGCTTGATCATTTATTGTTTTGTGGTTTCTCCATCACACCATAGTTAGGTTAATTTACATATAAATGTGATTTTCTGAGATCTGAGGGAAAAAAACACACCCCGAGATGTGCCAGGTTTGCTCTGCGGCTGGCTTCCCCCAGCTCTACATCACGTTCATGCATGTGCCCCCGTTGCAGAAGGACGGGGATATGGTATTAAAGACACCAGGTACTACACAGAAAATCAAGACAACGAAAAAATGAGGCTGAAATGTACACGTATGTGTGTCTGCCCACTGCACCCCCTTCTCCTTACGGTGGTTCTCTTTTCCCCATGGAGGCTTTCTCCCAGCATTCCTGGCATATTGCAGGGTATTTTTCCTCCGGATCCTCAAAAATCTAGCATTCTTCCTGTAAAAAGGACTCCCTGGAATTGATAATTCCTATATCCTTTCAAGGCAACTGTAGTAGGCTGAATAACCGTCCCCAAAGATGTTCACACCCTAATCCCTGAAATCTGTACGTGTTACTTTAGGTGGCAAAAAGGAAATGTGCAGATAAAGTGAAGGATCTTGAAGTGGGGAGATGAGCTGAGATTGGGTGAGCGCTAAATCGAATTCCAAGTATCCACAGAGAGAGAGATTTCACTACAGGATTGGAGAAAGCCAAGTGACAACGGAAGCAGAGAATGAAGAGATGCATTTTGAAAATGAGGGAAGGGGCCACAAGCCAAGGAAGTTACTATTTTTAAAAAGTCATCAGGCCGGGCGCGGTGGCTCACGCCTGTAATCCCAGCACTTTGGGAGGCCGAGGCGGGCGGATCACGAGGTCAGGAGATCGAGACCGTCCTGGCTAACACGGTGAAACCCCGTCTCTACTAAAAATACAAAAAAATTAGCCGGGCGAGGTGGCGGGTGCCTGTAGTCCCAGCTACTCGGAGGCTGAGGCAGGAGAATGGCATGAACCCGGGAGGCGGAGCTGGCAGTGAGCCGAGATCGTGCCACTGCACTCCAGCCTGGGCGACAAAGCGAGACTCCGTCTCAAAAAAAAAAAAAAAAAAAAAAGTCATCGAATCCAGCATCTACTAGAAGCTGAAAAGGCAAGGACACATTGTCCCCGGACGGAGCCCACAGGACCTAAGAAATAACTTACTGTGGTCTGAAGCCACTACGTTTGTGATCATCTGTTGCAGCGGCCACAGGAAACGAACATGCCCACCGTCCAGGTGCCCTTCGCCTGCCATTCTCTTCACACTTTCGCGCCTTTAGTTACAGGGACACCGACGCGTTTAGTTACATTGACATGCAGTGATACCCACACTTTACTACCTTCTCAGCAAGGGTACCCTAGTTCAGGTACTTGTACAAAACATTACAACCTGCTTTACATAAATTAGAAAATTATCCTCTTTACAAAATAATTCTCTTTAAAGAATTTTTTTAAATAATAAACACCATTGATGCATTTGAAACAAATGGGTCCCATACATTTCACCTTCGTTTTCTTCTGAATGCGTGTCTATCTACAGACCAAAGTAAACATATTTAGCAACTGTATTTGAGTTACTTATCCTTTCTGAGCTTCAGTCATCTCACCAAGAAAAAGGTGTTGCCATGTGAATGAAATAAATAACACAAATAAAACTCCTAGTATACTTCCTAGTACAGAATGAGTGTATGCTGGTAGGAGTGTTTCTGCCACGGCATGTGACATCTAGCTATCAGACTGATCTTTTGTGGTCCTTATGGAGAGCTGCCTTAAAAGCCACAAGAGGCTGGGTGCGGTGGCTCACGCCTGTAATCCCAGCACTTTGGGAGGCCGAGGTGGGCAGATCACGAGGTCAGGAGATCTAGACCATCCTGGCTAACATGGTGAAACCCCGTCTCTACTAAAAAATACAAAAAATTAGCCAGGCATGGTGGCAGGCACCTGTAGTCCCAGCTACACGGGAGGCTGAGGCAGCAGAATGGTGTGAACCCAGGAGGTGGAGCTTGCAATGAGCCGAGATTGCGCCACTGCACTCCAGCCTGGGCGACAGAGACAGACTCTATCCGAAAAAAAAAAAAAAAAAAGTCACAAGATTGATCTACAAGATAAAAAAGAAATCATTCTAATTTCTCTCTCTGAGCAAAAGTATAAAAAGCATTCAACAAGGCGGGGTCAGAATGTGCATAGCTAAGGCACGCCACTCGACAGCATCGGGTTGAAGGCACAGGAGAATCACGTGGCTGGTCCACCTGGAGTCATTCCCAGCAGCCTGGCTGCCTCCACTAGACAGACCATTTTATGCCCACAGCATGCAGTGACCAGCGCTCCAGAAGACCCAGCTCACTTACACCTGCACCCTAGCACCCCTGTCAGAGAGCGTTCTCTGTTGTCCTTGATGCTGGTCTTCAGTCCCTCAGGTTTGGGAATAAACATCTCAGAGGGTCAGAGTCAGCACAGACTGAGCCTAGGGCCTGAAAAGGACTTAGATCCCACTGTGGTCCACTTCAATGGAAGAATGGCCAATTCCTAGCCCTGTCACCATTCCTAGCCCTGACCTGCAAGACAGGCATGCAGCTCGTCCCTAAGGCTTTGCCCGAAACCTCTGGGTCCATTCGTACTTAACAGTACAGACACGTGCTCACAGAGGACAGGAAGTAAAAGTAAAACGACTAAGAGAAACTGGAAGAACGAAGGGAAGTTTTTCTTTTTGAGCCTGTGCTTTCTCCTGTTAGTGGAAGAACATTCCTCCAGGTTACCAATGGCCTTCAGAGGCGACAATAATAGAGAACCCAGCATTCATCACAGCTTCTTCAGAGTGCTTGTTTAAAGGCTACGCTCCCTGACAGATAACAGGCTCTGGGAGGACAGGAAATCTGCCTATCGAGGGTGACATTTACTCTTCAGTCCTAGCAGAAAGTCTGACACGTAGTATTTCAATCACTTGTTTACTCTGAGAATTTTTTATTTAAGACACCTAGAAACTGGAAGAGTCAATGATTTCCTGAACTGGTATAGGATAAAATTAATCTCGGCTTTATACTGATTGCCCTCACTGAATTGTCTACACCCTTTGTGGGCCCCACCTGCGGTCAATGGGCCTAGGACATCATAAAAACAGGGACCTCATTTTCTTCTACTTTTCCATGCCTACCATAAGATATCCCTGCTGGAAGGGAAATATAACAGTGATTTATTTTTCTTCCTTACTCCCAGGAAATGACCCAAGGACTAGACAGCAGCCTGCACATGCTGTGGAGCCCAGAGAAGTTAGTGTGAATTTTTAAAATGGAGAAATAACAGCAGATGAGGCCACTGGGCATTTTTGGAAACAGTCAGTGTACAATGGACTCTCAGCTCATAACAGAGTCATAACTCATCAAGGAGATAAAACTTACAATTGTTATAACTTATTTTGCCCAGAGCTATCAATTTTCAGGCCCTCAGGCCATCATTCACAATTCGACATTGGGAAATGTGGCCCAAGCTTCCCTGTTCAGCCTCTCCCTGCCTGTTCACTCTCTCTCTCGGACTGACCTCACCCACACGTCCCATTTCTACCGCTTGTTAGTGACAGCCATGGCGAATCCATCCCCGGGCTGACTCTTTCTCTGGAGTGCTGGGTATTTAGGCCCAATTACCTTCTAAAAGTTCCTGATCACGGGCACAGAGTCCTCCCAAATGCAACATGAATGCATTTCTTTTCTATTTGCTGCATGACAAATTAGAACTGGTTTTCTTCTCAGGGTCTCCGAAGTGTAAAATCAAGGTATCAGCTGGGCTGTGTTCTCATCTGGAGCTCAAGATCCTCTTCCAAACTCCCACGGCTGTGACAGAATTCAGTTCCTTAGAGTTGTAGGATTGAGGGCCCCATTTTCATGCGGGATGGCCATTTGGGGGCCACTCCCAGCACCTAGAGGTCACCTACTTCCTGGCCACGCATTCTCCTCCATCTTCACACCAGCCACGGCCCATCAAATCCTACTGCTATCTGAAATCTCCCTGACTTCCCCTGTCTCTGTTCTCTCCACCCAGATTTAAACGGCTCATGTGGTAGGTCACGCCTGCTCAGATCATCTCCCTTTCCTAAAGTCAGCTCATCATGAAAGTAAAAGTCATCCCAGTTGCAGTCTCGGGGGTGATGTGGAGGGAGTGCCCCAGCGGGTGACAAATCCTGGTGCCATCTTAGACTGGAATGTTGTCCAGAACAATGGCTGTAAGCAAACTCCTCTCTTCCATTTTTCACCTACCCTAAACAACAGCTAACAATCACGATAGCCTCTGTGCAAAGAACTGAATTATCCAGCTTCAATGCAGTTAAAAACAGAAAACAAACAAAATCTGGCTAGATGATGTTTAAAATGAATACAGCAAAGCCAAAAGTAAAAGGAGGTAAAAAGATGTGCCAGGCAAATTCTAACTACAAGAAACTCACTGTAGACAACTTAATATCAAGTAAGAGCCTCTAAGGCAAAAACACATTGCTAAAGAATGTCATCTCCTTAGCAAGAAGAAAAGTATAAAATTAGAAAAAGGAGATAGCATTTAATATTCATGAGGCTGGTAAAGATTAAAATAAATTGAAAATACAAGTCTTGGCAAGAATGTAGATCTAAGGAAACTTTTATAAACTCCTGCCAATTCACTTAAGAATATAGGTTTGCATTACTTAGTAAAGTTAAAAATGCACACTCCCCACTACTAAGCAATTCTCCTTCCAAGTATTATGCCTTAAAAAAAAATGTGCCCAAGACATTTACTAATTTTGTAGCCACATCATATGAAACAGTCGAAATCTGGCAAGAAGCCAAACGTCTATCACCAGGAGAATGATAAAGTAAATTAAGGTAAAATTCATACAATGGAACTTTATGTAGCAGTGAGAATGAATACACTCCAGCTACATGAATTAACATGGAGTAAACTCAAGCAATCTTGAAAATAACCCATAATGCAGAAAATGATAGACAACAATTCCATTCAAATTATGCATATCTGATTATGGAGCAAATAAGCAATTTGATTCATTATAGAAATTATGAAGAAAAGCAAGTGAATGATAAAATTAATAAAATTAGTTACCTTTGTGGGACAGAAAGGAGATGATTTTACGTACACGGGGATCTTGAAAAGACTGAGTATCTTAGCCAGGGAATTAGAAAAAAATACTTATTTTATTGTGGCTTTTATAAGTTATATGCATTTTTGCTACATACAGACAAAAGTCAAAATAGACAGCTAACATTAAGAAATGAATTAGTGCCAAGTGTCTGCTACGAATGATAAATTCTGTAGCAGCACAGAAGTCCCTTCTGGCTGGCATGGGGAGAAAGTGGATCAAGAAAGAGAAGTGTCAAAATACACAGCATGTACAGGATGCAAAACATATACCAGTCTCACTGGTCAGAAAGTCTGCCTGAGAGAAAAGCAGAATGCAAGGCTGAGGCCAATAATGGGGTACCTGTAACCCCAGCAAAATGCAGGCAGCACCCTATAGGGAGTGGGGAACCTCCTGATGGCCTTGTTCAGGGAAGTCCTGGGACCAGACAGTACTTGAGTAACCCTCTTAGGTAGCAATGTATTGGCAAAGGCCCTGGAAGCAAAAGGGATCAGCTACTGCCATCAAAGAAGAAGGGGAAATTGAACTGAGGAGACTACTCAGGAGCAGAGGGTATTACCGCACGGGGGTTCACAGCCACAGCTCCCACACTGAGTTACCACTGCATGCCCACTAGGATGGCTATAAGCAAGAAGTCACATGACATCACATAATATCAAAAAGTCACATACCAGCATTGGCAAGGATGTAGAGGAATTAGAACCTTTCCACACTGCTGGTGAGAGTGTCAAATAAGGCAGCTGCTGCGGAAAACAGTTTCATGGTTCCTCCAGAGGTTAAACATACAGTTACCATTCAGCCAGCGATTCCACTCCTGGGCATATACCCAGGAAAAAACGAAAACATATCCTTGCAAAAACTTGTACATGTGTGTTCATAGCAGCATTATTTATCATAGCCAATAAAAGGTGGAAATAGTCCAAATGCCCACCAACTGATGAATGCATAAACAAAATGTGGTATATCCATACAAATGGAATATTATTCAGCCACACAAAGGAATGAAGCACACATACACGGATGTGGATGAACCTGGAAAACACCGTCGTAGCGGAAGAAGCCAGACACACGCAAGACTGCATGACGTATGATTCCATTTAGATGGAATGGGAAGAATAAGCAAATCTACAGCAATGGGAAGTAGATAAATGGCTGCTTAGGGCTGGGGGCTAGGGCTGTTCAAGTGTACCGGGTTTCCTGTCTTAAAAACCTGACACATAAAAGCTGTACCTATTTAGAACTCTCTCTCTCAGCATTCAGTTCAAAATGGATTAAAGATGTAAATGTAAGACCTGAAACTGTGAAAACTGCTGGAAGAAAACATTGGGGAAATGCTTCAGGACACTGGTCTGGGCAAAGATTTTTGAGTAAGACCTCAGAGTCAGGCAACCAAAGCAAAAATAGACAAACACAAGCTTTCTCCTAGAGGTGATGAAAATGTTCCTTAATTTAGTGTAATGATGGTTGTACGTATCTGTAACTATATTAAAAACCACTGAACTGTGCTGAATTATTTAGTATATGGACTGTATCTCTACAAAACTGTTATTGGGAAAAAACAGCTCACTTGAAGTCAGGAGTTTGAGACCAACCTGAGAAACACAGCAAGACCCCATCTTTACCAAGAAAATAAAAAGATAATAATGAGCCATTTGGGGTGGCAAGAGCCTGTAGTCCCAGCTATTCAGGAGGCTGAGGTGGGAGGATCGCTTGAGCCTAGGAGTTCGAGGTGTAGACTGCACCACTGCACTCCAGCCCGGATGACAGAGTAAGAGCCTGTCTCAGGGAGAGAAAAAAAAAAGCTCCTAAAGTTCTCACAGCTTGGACCAGTCAGAGCTGAGGCCTCTCTGCCCAGTCCAGCACTAGGTTCAGCCTTGGGACATGGCATCGAACCTGCCTCCAAAAGTTTCTTACGAAGCTATCATAAGAGAAGTTGCATGAAGTTCTTAGCAGAGGCTGTCGTAGCACAGGGAATGCTGAAGGCTGAGTGAAAAGTTAGACTCAAAAGAAGCAAGCATCAGGAAGCAAGAACTGGAGAGCAGTTAAAGGGGACGAGGAGGAGAAATGCACATGGTTCTGAGGTTTCACACCTGAGGGGTGGGCAAGATGAGACATCATCAACAAACGTCCCAGAGTCGTCTTCCTGTGTAAGGGAAGAGGCCACGTGTGAGAGCAGCGGATGACCTGAGGGAAGTTGAGAGTTTCACACGGAGATCCCAAGGTCCATAAAGATGAACCTATTTTCTTTGCCAACTCTGATAACTTGTCCCACGGAAGTATACATGTATCAGAGGTCATGTGCAGATAACCGAAATCATGCTGGGCATTCTAACCAGAAGGTAACTTTACACAAGAATTCGGAGCTTATAAAATCAGGAGAGAGACTAGAAGAATAGCCTCTGAGCTGTGCCTCCAGGATGACCCCTAAGACCCAGACACCAGCACAGAGGGGAAGCCACATGAGGGAACCTGTCCTCACACCGATGTCTCCAAGGAGGGGCACAGGGGCCACCAGAGGCCCCACCAGAGCCCCATCCTTACATCGCCTCCAAGCATGGGCCACAGGGACCACCATGGGGGCCCCACAGCAGTGCCAGCTCTGGGCACAGCTCGCCTACCAGTCAGGCCAGCAAGCTGATGTCTGGACCACACCATCCCTCTACCCACTTCATTCTGCTCCGTGTTCAAGTTTTACATAAGTGATTCTGACAGGCTAACTAGTCACTTTCAGAACTCTCGCTGCCCGAGGATGATTTTCAGCTTTCTAGTGTCTACAGGACAGGAAAAGATACAGACTGGAGATTGGAATGGATGTTAAGTGATTCAATCTACCTTATCTGCCACATCATCTCAAAATAACAGCAGCTTAATTTTAGTGAGGTGAGTAACAAATATTCTGGGAATGCTTGCCGCAAGTATCTAATCTTATCTATCTCCATCATCCATTCATCCATCCATCCATCCATCCACCCACCCACCCACCCAGCCTTTCAATTTAAGAAGCAATGTTCATGTCCACCTCAGAGCTGCTAAGCCAGCTTCTCTTACTAACTGCCACATAGACCCAGCAAGGCTGTAGCATCCTTAGAAAAACCAGTCTTGCCAAAGTAACAAATTGTCTGTTTTTCTTTCTCCTCTGTGAATCAACCAACTAAAACCAGCAATCCCTGAAGGAAAATGAGTAGCTGCCCAGACAGCACAGGGCTGTCATACTGTGAAATTGTTTTATTTTCAATGACATGAAATGACAAGCCAGTCACAACTAAAGCGTAGAGCCCAGTCACGGAAGTCTCCGATGCCGAGATGGATTCACAGGATCTAAGTGCTCCGCTGAGAAAGTCCAAGGAGAAAAGCACTCCCAGACACTGACCTCTAAGTTTTTCACAGTAGGTCTAACTTAAAGGGACAGAACAAGGCAAGTCTCCTGAAACCCTGAAACATGCAGAAAACGCCACTGTTGTCCCCACACCCACACCGTATGTTCTTACACATGAACAGGGGCCCATTCCCTTTCACTCCTGCCATGTTTGTACCAACTTGTCTATCTAGTTCTAATCAATGCAAAGAGCCAACCCATTAAACAGAAGAAACACTTCTAAGCTTCATCTGTCACTAAATAAACTACATGTTTGTAAGCCTTTACTTCCAACTAACCTTAAAAAATCAATTCAAAACAATTTACTGGTGTTTTAATCTTTCTTATTTGGGGCTAAAAAAAAATCTGATTTCCTTTCTGTGACTCACACTCTGTCTCGGGGGTGTTCTTGGCGGATGTTTCCTAGCTTGGTGCTGGCTCTTTAGCATTCTGTTTTTCAGTACACTCCCGACGTCGGCGCCGCATCAGGCAAAAACAAGCAACCCCCTCCCTGGATATTTCTCTAGACACAACAGAATGGCAGCAAAAGAACAGCCCACTGGCTCTCAGTGTTGTACACCAGAATGCCAGTGAGCATTCATAACCCAAACCAAAATGATACGCACGAAAAGAATGAGCCAAGAGACTCAGAATACCAGGGCAAGAAAAAGGGGAAAAAAATCAATAGCAAATGAAAACCTATGCTAATTCATATGTCATTTAAATTTTTTCTGATCCCGAGTCTCTGTGATATTAAGATGTTCCTTAACAAAGTTTTAAATTTGAGGCTTCCTCCAATTCAAGGAACTTACGTAAATCTGTTTTGAAAGATTTACTTTAATTTATTAGGACAAAATAAATGACAAATTGACCTCAACACGATTTTCTCAATGTTATTATCCTGCTCTAAAAGGCCACCACACCACATAAATTAAAATCTGATCACCTGCCCAGTGCCGACATCAAGGGAATAAATGCTGGGGTGCACGGGACATAATTTTGAAACAGGCAACACATACCATGCCCAGACCCCTCCTGCCACCTGCTCCACTGAAACCCTGGGGACATGCATACGAGATTGTTTCCTTTTCCTTGTAAGCCTGGACTTTAAAGCACTATCATAAAAAACATACATAACGTAGTAAGAGGAAGGAAATTAAAATGACAACGATAAGCGAGGTTAACTTCAGTCTTCAACCCGTGTGCATTAGGTACGTGCCAGACCGCAGGAACTACACTACAAGCCAAGCACATACTACAAGACCAGCAGCATCTACACCAAGGGTGGCATTCAGATGAGGGTTGATCTCTCGAAAAGGAAACATATCCACCACAAGACAGCCATTCATTATACACAGTCAGTGAGATGACGAGAAAGTGGTTTTGATCTACTTTTTCCCTTCAAAATTTCTTCATTAAACATTTAGTTAGAATTGTTGTGTATTTCTTCATTCAATCTTCAGATACTTTTTGAAAAGAAGAGCTCAACAAAGTAAAAGTAGTTCATTAAAGCAGCCCATGGCACCATCACTTATCTGGTTTCATAGTTTTGTGATCGAGGGTGAGTGACCTGACCTCCCCTAAAGCCTTTGTTTTGTCTCCTGCTGCTGGTGGTGGTGGTGCCTACCTTAGTGGGTGTTTTTTTGTTTTGGTTTGGTTTTTTAATTTTTTCAGGATCATACGGAATTATGCCTGGACAGAGCTCGATAGAGAGCCCAGCCCATTCTCAGCACTCAACGGCTATCATCACTACCAAAATCCCAAATCCCCGAGCCCATTCTCGATAGCTCCTTCTTCCTCACTCTTAACCTTTCATATATGACTACAAATCCTCTCCATTTTACATCTAGACCACCCTCAAATCTCTTCACTTCTCTTCACCTCTGTAATCCATGCTACCATAATCTGATGGATGAATGAACGAATGAATAAGCAGCCATTCTTTCAGACTGCCGCTCTCTGGCAATGCTGCCAGCAGGTGGATATGCATATTAAGTGAAGACTCACCAGTGATAGTGGCATGTATAGGCAGCAATGATTAAAGGCACCTTTCTTTCCAAAAAGAGTGTTTTCCTAACTCTGCTCTAACCAACCTGCCTCTGAGTTGGCATGTTTGACCCTTTGAAATTAAAGGAAAAAACTAAATAAGCAATTTACTTTATATATTCAAGTCATATAACTTACACTGCACAACACCATTTCTTCTCTCACAACTTGTCATCACTGCATTTGCTTTTTTTCCCCCTCTTTCCTGTTAGATTTGAATCCCTCATCCTCAGTACCAGAATGTAAGCTCCATGAGGACGGGGCTATGTCTGACTTGTTTATGATCACAGTTCCAGTGCCTGGAACAATGTTTAACACATAATAAGAGCTACATAAATAATTTTCAAATTTATCTCCCCACTTCTATTCTTATTGCTCCTCCTTTAAACCCTTCACACCCTGCTGACAGTGATCTTTTAAAAATATACACCTGGCCAAGACCACTCAAAAAGGAAGACTGTCTCTTTAACAAAATGGTACTGGAAACACTGAATATCTATGTGCAAAAGCATGAAACTGGACCTTTATCTTGTAACAAAAACTAACTAGACGGAGCTGCAAGACTTACAGGTAAGAGCCAAGCTATAAAACGTGTAAGAGAAAACATACGAGTAAATCTTCATGACCTCAGATTAGACAATGGCTTCTTAGATATGACTCCATAAGCAACAAAAGAAAAAGTAGATAAACCTGGTTTCATCAAAATTTAAAACTTTTGTGCTACAAACAATACCATCAAGTGAAAAGACAGCCCAATAAATGGGAACAAATTTTTGCAAATCGTGTATCTGATAAGATACTGACATTAAGACTATATAAAGAATTGCTACAACTCAGTGATAAAAGACAAGCAATCCAATTTAAAAATAGGCAAAGGATTTGAACAGATATTTCCCAAGGAAGATATTCTGGCTATTTGTAGCCAACAAACACATGAAGAGTTGTTCAACATCTTTAATCATCAGGGAAATTGCAAATCAAAACTACAATGAAATACCACTTTATACCCACTAAGATGGCTATAACTTTAAAAAGATAAGTTTGGGCAAGGATATGGTGGAACTGGGATCCTCATACATTGCTGGTAGGAATGTAAAATGGTGTAGCCACTTTGAAAAAGAGTCTGGCAGTTCTGTTTTAGAAGGTTGACCGTAGAGTGACCATATACCCCAGCAATTCCACTCCTAGGTATATACCCAAGACAAATGAAAACACAGGCCCACACAAAAACTTGCAGATGAATGTTTATAGAAGCATAATTCATCGTAGCCAAGAAGCAAAAAACAACCCAACTATCTGCCAAGTGATGAATAAACCACATGTGATATATCCATACAATGGAATCTTTTTTGGCAATAAAAAGAACTGAAGTGCTACAATATGAATGAACCTTTGAAGACGTTACAGTTAGTGGGAAAAGCCAGTTGCTAAGAAATGTCCAGAATAGGTAAATCTATAGAGACGGAAAGTAAATAAGTGGTTGCCTTGGGCTGGGGAACTGGAGAGATATTGGGAATGACTAATGGATACAGGGTTTCTTTTTGGGGGTGATGAAATGTTCTAAAATGGAATGTAATAGTGATAGTTATACTGCTGTATGAATGTGCTAATTTGACTGAACTGTATACTTCAAATGTGTGAATTACATGGTACGCTAATTACATTTCAATAAAGCTGTTATTTTAAAAATACAAATCTGACCACATCATTCCTTTGCTAAAATTTTTCAAAGGTTTCACACTGCACTGAGGAGCAAGTCCAAGTTCCAATGAGACTTGCAGACCTGGGTGATTCGGCCCCAGTTTTCTCCTCCAGCCTCATCTTGTACCACTCCCAACACAACACATACACATAGTAGTTGCTCAATAAACACTAACCTAATGAACTGATTTTACAATAGACTTCAACAGTATTAGCTGTCAATGAAGCCAACTTCACCCTTCATAAGCGGCATGAGAATGGGAAAGCAAATGCCAAGGTATAAAACTTTCAAATGAAGCATTTATCGAAACTTCCTCATACATTTTTTTTCTATTTCTAGTGTCCAAGCAGAGATCTTAAGAGCACGCTGCACTCATGCTAACTTAGAGACATAAGGCTCCTTGGTTCCTCCAAGAGACTTTTGCATTCTCTTACATGGGTGTCAATTTCCTACAAGTAGATGGCCAAGAACATGGAGATAAAAGTAGCTAAGCAGGTGTCCTGCACTGGAAAAATAACCAAAGGAGGAAAAAGTTGACCCTGATCCTCTAAACATTTTCCATAGTTACAATCACCACTGTCCTCAGCATAACTTCAGCAACTGTCATGAGAACGGAGTAGGCTGCCTCCAAGAAAGTAAAGGTTTGGGTAGTCTATCACATCATTCATCCATTCACAATATTTATTGAGTGTTCGTTGCATGTCTCACGTCATTTCCAGTGCTGAGGATGGAAGAGAAGGCTAAGGAGACACAATCTCTTCTCTAATGAAATGAACATTCTGTTGGGTGGAGACAGATTATCAATAATCAGGCGAAAGTGTAATAGTATGTCAGGTAGTGGTAAATGCTATCAGGCAAAATAAATATATGGAAAGCAACACTAACAGAGCCAGAGTACTCAAGGCACCCTGCCTTGAGCTGAGAAGTTGACATTTGAGCAAAGACACGAATCAGGTGAGTTTGCCATGTGTCACTGGGGCAAAATCCTGTTATAGTCCTGGGGCAAAGTCTGCTTGGAGAGCCAAAGGAACAGAAAGGAGTCCAATATGGCCGGGACACAGAAAACAAGGGAGAAGCAGCATCCCGCTAGGTTTTTTAATTTAATTCTGAGAAAGACAGGAAGTCACCAGAAGGTGGTTGTTGTTGTCTTTTACTTTTTCTTTCTTTCTTTCTTTTAGCTGAGGGATATAACTTCTCTTTTAACACCAAACTCTGGGTTAATCAAAGCTGATCATTAAGGATAGCCACAGAAATCTACATCAGCCTACGGCATTAGAGAAGCTATTAAATTTAAGATTTCAACGTACCTAAGATCAAAGGCATCTACTTGCTGAAATACAAGAGACCAAGCATCTAATTCATAATTGTACAGTCTACGTAATTTTTACCAGCCAGCTCTTCTCCCAGGCCGAATCTCACAGAGGCAATGGTTGTGCCGGGCTGTGCTGACCTCGTCCACCGTGGTAGCTGCTAGGTCCCCAGGACCCAGAACAAGGCACGTTGTTTGTCAGGAAACGTGTTTGCGGCACATATGCTCAGTATTCATTCAGCACACACACAGATGGATTTCAAAGTCATCTCAAGAAACACATAAGTGACCTGCATCTGAAATAATCCTTAGGAGACTTGTGAATTGGCTGGAATAGCTTCAGAAAAAAGTACTAAGTTATAAACAACAAAAACTTATGAATCACTAACTACTAGATGCAAGACAGACTTGTCTAGAATCCGGACTGAGAATCTCGGTACGTGGTAATGGGAGCTTTCTGGTTTTTTCCTGCAGAATGTCTACATGAAAGCTGAAGCACCAAAAATCATGCTGATTAGCTGCGGGGTTTTGAAAAGTGGGCTAATATGAATTTGTTCTAAATCAATATCCTTTCATGCACACATAAAAGCAAGTTTGAAGAGCATAATGCATATAAACTGGTGAAAAATTCTAAATCAATAAAACTTGCCTCTTAGCCCTATCGGAAAAAAACAGACGTAGTGGGAATGATGAAATTTGTTACACAGAGTTGTAAAAATGCCTTTCAAGTTGGAAACAGAAGATGTGATTTCTGCTTTCTAAAACTTACAGCAAGACTGAAATATGGAGTGGACTAACAAAGTTGAGAATTTAGTAAAAGAGAAGCACACATCATTTTGGGAAAGGGGAGAATTCTATACAATGAGCACTGTCTACATTTTTAGGGATTAAATTGCTAAACTTCAACTGAGACAAGATAAATCAAGTTAATCTCAGGATAGTTTTAATGAAAGATATGGTATAGTAAACTATATTTGGTTCTATGATGATAATTCTTACTTTTGCTTTTATCAAATGAAATAACTTATCGCTGCTGGAATATCATAATTTTAAACATGAAGAATTCCCAGGTATATTTTGCAAGGAAATATTCTTAAGGTTATTATCTCTTACTCAAGCAATTCTCCCCACCATCGTCTCCACCCAACTTTCCGACCCTTTTAACATACACAAATTCAGTTTACTAGGAAACTCCAGTCGATTAAAAATTCTACAGCAAGAATTTTTATGACACAGCCTGAGCAGTATGGAAATCTAAGCTTAGTATTAGGTTGGCTTTTATTATGTCTTTTGTCTTGTGTTACACACTCGTGGGATCACTGATATCCTTTTTATGTATCATGTAGTCCCTTACGGTTTCAGCAAATCCACAGCGTTACCCTGCTATCAGTAGCACATGGATTCCATACCAAACAGGCTTATTCTTCAGCAAGGATACTCAAAGTCTGGCCCTGCCAGTCACCTGCACAGGAGGATTGAGTTATGGGAGAATCCTTCATCTTCCTCAACATTTCTCCTAGTCCTGAGTGTGCACCTAGAAAGAAGGATTTCCTACAAGGCTCATCTTCCAGGCTCCAGGGTTGCTAGGAGGCAGCAGCACTGACTGACATAAGCCACCGCCAAACCTGGAAGATGAAGACCTTCATGGTCCTGTGCAGACTGAGAGATAGGTAGAAGAATTCCTTTCTAATGGGGAACTCTGTGGACACCCCTGACTCATAAGCCAAAAGTCAAAGAGTAGTCTAATAAATACATCTGGTTGAAGCAAAGTAACTTGATACAGGAGTGAGACTGTATCCTCAACTCATGGTTTCTCGTTCCTTTTCATCCTATAACCCTATACACTATGGTGACTAACCAGAAATGGGCATTCTGTAAATGCTAGATACAAAATAAATAAATAAATAAATAAAGACAGATTTTTTTTTTTTCTAGCTTCAGATAGATTGATAGCCTGTAACTGGGAGAATACGGGCTTGGCAGAATCCTATCAGCACCAGAACTGAACACCCAGCAGCTGGTGGCAATTCTAAACATCTCACAAGGCTGGAAATGAAATCCTCCTCCAGGACTCCCTCTGACACGGGCTGTCTTACAGGAGTGTTTCACCTCTACCCCTCTCTCACCATCCCCAAGTACATTCAGTCAGTCACTAAGAATGACAGATTCTAACTCTTACATGACTATAAATCCGGATCATAGTCCATTCCAGAGAATCTAGGAATTCAGTTCAACTTTTCTTTTTAACACCTACTATGTGGCAGAGACTTGGGACCCTAGTGGAGGTCTACCCTGTCCTAAACTGAGGTAGGACAAGGGCCTCTACCTTGCATATGAACTCTAACTTGACCTCCATAGTGTTGCCTTCTCCTAAGGCTCTGCTTGCTTTAAAAAAAAATTTTTTTTTTTAATATAGAGATGTGGTCTCACCGTGTTGCCCAGGCTGGTTTAGAATTCCTGGCCTCACACCAGCTTTTTGCCTCAGCCTCCCAAAATTCTGGGATTACAGAAATGAGCCACCATGCCCAGCCTGTGATCTAGCTCTGTTACTCTGCTCAAAATACTTTAATTCCACACCATTATCTTTAGAATAAAGTCTTTCAGCATGGACTCCGGAGTTCAAACCCTGGAACCATTCATTAATATCTACAGGACCAGCCGGGCATGGTGGTGGCTCACACCTGTAATCCCAGCACTCTGGGAGGCTGAGGAGGGCCAGTCTCTTGAGGTCAGGAGTTCGTGACCAGCCTTGTCAACATGGTGAAACCCTGTCTATACTAAAAATACAAAAATTAGTTGGGTGTAGTGGCATGCCCCTGTAATCCCAGCTACTAGGGAGGCTGAGGCAGGAGAATTGCTTGAACCTGGGAGGCAGAGGTTGCAATGAGCTGAGTTCGCACCACAGCACTCCAGCCTGGGTGACAGAGTGAGACTCTGACCCAGAAAAAAAAAAAAAAAAAACCTAGATGACCTCAGGAATATATCTTTGTTCATCTATACCTCAGTTCGCTAACCTATCAAAAAAGAGCAATAACTTTCCTCTTCATTTTCAGGATTCTCAGGAGTAGATGCTAAGTGTTTGCAGAGGGTCTGGACATTGCAACAGCTTAAGTGCTAGCATCGTGATGGCATTAGGATATCCCACCACACACTCATCCCTTGGAGCTTACTAGGTTCTGTCATCTTCCAACATTCGGCGTCATAGCACCTCATGCTATGACTGTGTTAGTATTTGTCATAACCAGACTGGCCTTCCCACCAGATTGAGTCCTCTAGGCAGGCAAAGGCTGTGCCATTTGTGTTCACCCAACAACCTTAAACAATAGGCACTTCCTTAGTTGGGTCACAGTGAACAGCCTGGCCAGTCCTGGGAGTTGGCCTGACAAGCAGTGTGGTCACCTGTTCAACCACACTAATAAAAGCCTGTTTCGAAAAAAGATTAGGATCAAATACAAAATCGATCTTACGGAGACCTATAAGATGTTTAAAAGTCCTCTCCTAAGCAGAATGCTGGGTACCAGAGGCTGGGAACAGTGGTGAGGAGGGGAGATCCAGAGGGGTTAGCTAATGGGTACAAACATACAGTAAGATAAAAGGAATAAGATCTCAAGCTCAGTAGCACAACAGGGCAACTAGAGTTAACAATAATTTATTGTATATTTCAAAATAATTAAAACGGTGGAGTTGGAATGTTCCTAACACAAAAAATATGATAAATGCTTGAGATGATAACACCCCAATTACCCTGATCTGATCATTACACATTGTAGGCCTGTATCAAAACATCGCATTTATCCCATAAAACAGTACAACTAGTACGTATCCATAATTTAAAATAAAAAATTTTAAAAAATAAAAAAGTCTCCTCCTTCTCCCGCAACATTATCTAAACACAAGTGACACTAAACCAAAGAAAACTTCAGCCTGAGACATTCTGAAACAGAAATGTACAAATGCAAGACACCCAGTGATGAATTACACTGAAGACTCTTGGCGGCAGATTTCAAATAAAGGAAACACAAATATGACCACAGAAAGACCCTACTGTTTAACCTCTCTCATTATAAACATTTCAAAACTTCATGAAATGTTGGTATCAGTCCTTAATTGCATTCATTATTCATTATTTTTAAGTATGATAACTAGGTTTATATTGGCATCGGCTAATACTACAGTTACAGGTATACAGGATTATCAATTCAGATCTAAGTGTCATCACTAAATTAATATCATTCAACATTGACTTTTTTCCCTTAAAAAAAGACTCAATCTCCTTCTATACTATTGTTAAAACTTGTTTCCATATTTGATCATTCAAAATTCATTTCTCATCAGGGTTTGAAAACATTGAGCTTAAACGTATATTCATGTGTTCATGTATCTACATAGAAACACAGATTCCCTACTATTGTTATTCTGTTTCAGAAATAGAAAAACTCGGTATCTATTCATCATGATTTTTTAAAGAGAAATTAAGAACTTAAGGTTCAATTATGTGTAAAGAGGAAAGATAATTGTGATAACCCGGGACTCCTAATTTCTCAAGCTGTAATATCTTCAAACAACACCCATCCATTAAAACAAACAAGAGTAAGGAAAAATGCACAAATGATTGACAGGCAGTTTTAACTTCGCACTTGTATATTTGTGAAAGGATTATCTTCAACTTGGTGTATTTACTTTGGTCTTTAATGATTGGTGTGGCCAAGTGGTGAAAGGACGCCACTTACTTGCTTAGTAAGAGAAAAAAAATGCATGTTCTGTTTTGCTCAGATGACCCAGGTGCCAAGAATTTGATGGGATGGTTGGGGAGGGGGTGTCTGTCTGTCTCTGTCTGTCTGCCTCTCACACTTACAGGCCTCTCAGAAACTAAACCACTGGCGACAATTCAGCCCTGGGACTCTCGCAGAGCTCAGTTAACTGGTTAACAAGAAACAACAGAAACCAAATCATTCAACAGACCCTCTCAGACGCTGCTGACCCAGTGAAGCTCTGCAGATGACAATGGCCATAAGGCGCCGACATCACCAATCAAAAAACTCAAACCAAGCACAGGCTCCCAAAGTTTGGCAACTTTAGTTAGCTCTGTCAGTCTGACCTAGCTCCTGCTGACAAAATCTACTTGTGACCCTCAATAAGACTAAACACTAAAAAAGTATAAACATTCCTCTTTGTCATTTGTTTCCTCTCTCAAGTTAAACGAGTAAGAAACAACGGGAGAGGCTTAAAACAGAGAAACTGCAGTCTAGATGTGGCGTAGAAGCAGATGTGGCTTCACCTTGCTGACTGTAATCTTGGTGCTTCCTATTCAAACTGGAGGACAGTAAAGCTCCCGGTATGGAGGTTTTCTATGGTTTTTAAAGTCATAGGCAGAACACTGGCTGTCAACATCAGGCAAGGGAAAGCATTGATAATTCAGGGGGTGACAGATGAGGGAAAGTGTCAGATGTATGGACAGGAAAACGGATAACATAATTTTCTTTGGGACCAATTAACGTAAGAGCTGTTTTGCATACTTTCAATCAGAAAGGTGTCAGTGTTGTCAGAAGTGAAATTTTTTCCTAATGAAAGCTGACATGACACGTTCTTGGATTAATGAAACACATTCTGAGCGATTTCACAGGAAAGAGAAAAAGCACTTTCAGTGCGAATCCCATCACAAGGCAAGACTTGGGGACATGAATATGCATGACATAGTCCGCATGCTTAATTAAGCTCTGTTCTTGATTTTCTTTTTTTCTGGTTTGTTTTTCTAGCAGGAAAGATACCAACTATTATGAGCTTCTACTTCAGAATTTTAGGCCACAGTGTGACCTTGTATCACCCTGTTTCATTTGGCAAGCAGTGTTGTCAAAAATGACATGCACTGATGAAGTCATCATTCATGAAAAAGGGGAAAGGAAAGAAAAATACAGGAAGAGTCCTGAAAAGTCATGTGTCTGTGAGCTCTTCTGGTGTCTCACAAGGGTCCCCGTGTGTTGAAAGCTGCAGAGGGGATGCATGGGAGATCAAACAGACCCTATTACCGTAATTCTTAGACTACTGCCAAAAGAGGAAAGGGCTTCGTGACTTCCACTGTTCAGTTTGCATCTCAGCTTCTACAAACAAACATTAGTGTGTGGAAGGGAACTTGTGCCACGTAAATCAGGTTTCAGAACCATCAGGAAAAGTAGGCTTACTACATAAGCAAAATGATATGTTAACAATCTTATAAGCCAAAAAAAAAATCTCTGAAGAGACGTGTTCCCAATTACATAGCATATTATTATAGATCAACCCTCATTATTAAATGCCCCTTGGCAAGTATTCCCAACATGTTATCCGTGTCTGTTCACTCAGTCGCTCATAGCTGACATATAGAAGAGCTTCCCGTATTTTCAATCTTATGCTGAATATGTGTCCACATTTTTATCACATGTACTATATTGCTCCCCACCAAACTGTTTTATTGGTCCAGGACATAAGACACAAAGTTGACACGCTAATTATTTTTAATTTCTGAAATAGTAACACCCAGATAGTGATGATATTTAACTTTTAGTTAGGGGGAATCAAAACATCAGAAATCCTTAATAGTTAGAAGTTGATCTTACAGAGTAATTCATACACATTATTTGCTGCAATAGGTATTTAAGATGAGACTTGCCCTCCATCTCTAAACATGTTATCATCAAAATTAGCTTTAATTTCAAAAGGTTTCTTTTGTTTCCTAAGTTGTAAATAATTACTTAGAAACAGTTTCCTTTTCCTACTTTAGATTAATACTCAAGTGTCTACATATTCTGGCCTCTACAATGATTCTAGCGAGCTATTTTTAATATACTACAAAATCTGCATCAGTCTAGTTTTATTCTAGAGAAACTATGGTAAGATCTGTGGGTGGAAAAACAGTGTTTAAACTTTGGGCTTTGAGAAATTGTTTTTTTTTTTTCTTCTTCAAGATGGTGCTGAAGAACTATTACATCTGATGACGCTCATCCTTAACAAAACAATGAAGCCATTTAGAACCAAATAAAATTGCTGTAATCCTTTAAATAACAACATTCATTTTAGAGCTAAATTTAAAAAACCTATCTAAAAGTGAATTCTACATTAATTGCATGCAATCAACAAATGGGCAAATATACGCTAAGCCACAATCAAACAACCCAAGGATAGACTTACAGCCTCGACAAGTTAATAATGCTCTCTGGAATAGGATGTCAAAGTAGGAAGGTGGCTTAAAACTAAACATTCAGGATGCTGAGAAATCACATCATGAATGAAACTAAAGAAAAGTTTTATTTGTGCAAGTGATCCCTACCAATATGGAGGCCAACTAAAACACAATTGGTGGTACAATTCTAATTACTGCATCTGAACTCTGTTTTGACATAATTCTGTGTGTAGTTCACAGGCTGAAAGACACCACACACAAAATGCATAACGTTCTGATTTCCTATTGTCCATCATGCCTCATTCAGGTAAAAAAGTTAAGCTGGGGAAGAAACCAAATCAGAAGAGCCAGTTCTTTTCTACATTAGGTAGTCTAAAGTTAAGACAGATGTCCACCAGGTTTTTTAATGCAGGCTGAGTGATAAGCTTAGGATAGTCTGGAAGACTGACCTGACGTTGGGAATGATACACTGCCAGTGTGTTAAAATGCTGGACAGGATATACATACATATATACATATATATACTTTCACAAAATAACCTCTAAACTGTTCCCCTTTCTTAGTGAGGCTAACACACTCCAAACAGGGGCTTGGAATCCATACTATGCTTACTAAACAGACGAGAATACGTTTGTCCCAGCAGGGACTAAGCTACTAGTCATCTCTCTCTGACTCTAAGCCAATTCATCTTACTTTCTGAGGCTAAGGCTACAAGCCCTTTTGCAAATTTCTATGTTGCTTATATTTGAATCCACTATTATTTTATAGAAATCATCAAGTGTCTTTCCAACTATTCATGTAAAAATCATTGTTAACCTGACTAGCCATCAATTAGGAATAAATTAATTGCTGTGTTTTCATATAACAGAACACCATTATGCTTTTAAAAAACACATTTATATTCAAATTTGACACAGGAACTGTGTATAACCTTTAACTTTGCATATTGTAAAAGGTGTAACCCTTCGTCCATTGACAAGTGTTTTCACAGAAGGAGATCAAGACTTCACAACCAACTGTCAACAGTGCTAATCTCTAGTTGGGGGGATTGCGAATGCCATTTTCTTTCTTCTTGTTTATCTGCATTTTCTAACTTTTGACCAAAAAATATAAATCACTCTTACAGTTAGAAAAATAAACCCAAGAAGTCTTTTTAAACACTCAGTGCATGCACTCTGCCTTTTTCTCTCTCCTGTTTTTATATCTATGATATCACAGAAGGCTTATACATGTTTATCTTTGAATCTATCCTGAAAGACAGAAGTCTAAACATATCAGAGAAAATAAATGATGCCTTTGGAAACCCTTAATTTGCACATCCCACGGAAATCCCTGACGCGGTGTTTTCCTTTCACTCCATCTCCTGCCCAGAGACGTGAAGCCGTAAATCACATCTACTAACGAGGCGGTGGCCAGAGGCCCCCGTGTCACCTGCATTTGCTGGGGACTCCGATGGGGCCATCACTAACGTCCTCACAGGGGGAACACTAATGATTCTTTCATGACTCTTTCCCTCACGAGACAGTCACTTTTAAGATTTCTGAGTGTTCTCAAGAGGTCAAAGTCCTCTCCCCTGGTCGTCTGTGCTAGAGAAATTATCTCCGTTTGGACAAAAATAAAGACCTTCAAAGAAAAAGGGAAAATGACAAAGGGGGAAGAACAGAGAACTCTTTCTTGAACATATTGAAAATGGTTTACACATTTTCCACATAATTTTTACCCCTTTGGAGAATGACAAATCCTACAAGATTTTATATTGATTTCTTGAGTAAGTCTAAACATATAAGACAGTTGAAAAATACGTTAAAAGCAAAATTTTTGTGCCAAATTGTATTATCAGTAATAAACGTGTGACAATGAATTAGCTGACACAGCCAACTGTGTGACTTAAGAGCACAGGCCCTGATATTATTCAGATAGAACATAAAATGCTGCCTCTTCCACTCCTAGCTGTGACCACAGACAAGATGATATAATTTTTCTGAGGCCTTTATTTCCTTATTTATAAAACTAAACACGATCCTGAAAAGGATAAACAAATTAAGAGACTTTAATTTCTGACTTCAATGTAATAATGTGCTTATATGGTTCAATCTCTCTGAAGGTCCCCTACATATAAAATCATGCTTGCTAACGCTGTCAAAAGGCCCTGGCACTGTGGTTCACGGCTATAATATCAGCACTTTGGGAGGAGGATGCAGGAGGATCACTTAAGCCCAGGAGTTTGAGAGCAGCCTGGGCAACATAGCGAGCCCCCAGCTCTACAAAAATTTTTTTAAAATTAACCAGGCATAGTGGCACGCTAGTCCCACCTAGTTGAGAGACTCATGCAGGAGGATCACTTGAACCCAGAAGATCAAGGCTACAGTGAGCTGTGTTTGTGTTCATGGCACTGCACTCTAGACTGGGCAACAGAGCAAGACTGTCTCAAAAAAAAAAAGTCGTAGATGCGGTTGGATGTACAGATCTGGAGCTGAAGTGAGGGGCCACGCTGGACAAGCAGATGGTGGAAATTGCCTTCTCAACCCTGACTGCTCATTAGAATCAACAGATAACTAAGGAAAAGAGAGGTGCCATGGGGAGTTTGTAGAATTTCTAGAGTTTTGATCTTATTGCTCTGAGGAAGGGCCTGGGAATCAGACTCTTTTGTTTTTCTTTCCACAAACGTTTCATTTAAAATAAAACAACTTCTGCTCAAAGGATTCATTTTTTTGTAATCAACAAACATTTCATTCAAATGAGTGAACTTTCATTCAAACATTTCAGTTTTTTAATTCAACAAACATTTCATTTAAATGGATGAATTCTTTTATTCATTTATTTATATTTTACTGAGGTAAAAATCACATAAGATACAATTGACCATTTTCAATTTAGTGGAATGTAGTATGGTCACAACGTTGGGCAATTATCCCCTGTAGCCTGTTCCAAAGCACTTCATCCTCCTCAAAAGGAAATCCCATACCGACCGAGCAGTCACTCGCCATTCTTCCTCCTCCCAACCCCTGGGAACCCCTAGCCTGCTTCCTGGCTCAGAATATATATTCTGACTATATCACAGGAATGGCATCATAATAATATGTGGTCTTTTGTGACTGGCTTCTTTCACTCAGTCTGTTTTCAAGGTCTATCCACATTGTAGCACATGTCACTACTTCATTTTTTATGACTCAATAATATTCCACTGCATGGATTCTTACGTGAGTTGTTTCCAATTTGGGGCTACTGTGGGCAGTGCTGCTATGAATATTATGAACATCCACATACAAGTATTGTCTGAGAGCCTGTTTTTAATTCTTTTGGGTGTATACCTACCTAAGAGTGGAATTTCTGGGTCATATGGTACTTTCCAGATTTAGCTTTTCGAGGAAAATATGTTTTTAAACAGTTCTCAGCCGGGTGCAGTGGCTCACGCCTGTAATCCCAGCACTTCATGAGACCGAGGTGGGCAGATCTTGAGGTCAAGAGATCGAGACCATCCTGGCCAACATGGTGAAACCCCGTCTCTACTAAAAATACAAAAATTAGTTGGGCTTAGTGGGGCACGCCTGTGGTCCCAGTTATTCGGGAGGCCGAGGCAGGAGAATTGCTTGAACCTGGAAGGCACCACTGCACTCCAGCCTGGCGACAGAGCAATACTCTGTCTCAAAAACAAACAAATAAACAAACAGAAGTTCTCCAGATGATTCCATGTGAAGCTGGTGTGAGAAGCCACTAATGTATAAGGTGAACGAGGGCACCCTACACATTAGATGGAAGGCACATGGGGAGATGCAGAGTGGGAACATGATAGGACCAGAGGTAAAACCTTGGGAAAACAACATTTCACAGGCAGCCAGAAAGCCCATAAAGGAGACAGATAACTAAGGAGAAGAGAAAGGTGCCACAGAAGAAAAAGAGAACCCCACAAGGGAAGAACCCTCAACACCAGATGCTGAAAGGATCTGAAAATCAGGAACAAAAGGGAGTCTGCTGCATGTGGCCAGATGGAGACCCGGCTATGCTTTCTTCACTAAGGGCCAGGTTTCAAGGAATTGGGATGTATGTGAGATGCAAAGGAATAGAGGCAGATACAATAACATAGTCTCTTATTCACTACTTGCACTTGTATGCCAAAGACCATGTCTCCTCTCTGTATTCATCCATGACACTAGGAATCTGCAATGTAAATGTCACAATACTTGCAAGCCCACAATAGAAACCTTGGACTGGACCAGTTTGCACTTCAACAAATGACATGGCAACATCCCTGCCAGACACAAAGTCAATTGTACTGGAGTACTGACTGCATATGACCTCTCTAGGATTGTACCCATATGGAAAGTATTTGGGTACAGAAACGCATCATTAGGAAATTGTTTGATTCCAATTTCAGCAACATAGTTAACAAATTCTTGCATTCCCGTCTTTTTGCCACCTAAAATACTGTTTTAGTTTAAAGGTATTTATTTCTGTACAACTTCACCAATCTCTGAATCAGTATTGATAAGAACACGCTTCATGACTTCATAGGCCAGTTATTTTCTGAAAAAAAAATTACTTTTTTCATTATTAGAGAAACAGGTACTCTCACAACTATTATATTTTGAAGATGAAAAGTGAAAATTAAGGTCAAATTTATGTTTGAAGCCACATATTGAATGTAGCTTATGTTTAAATGTTCAATGAATAATAAGTACATCTGAAGTGTACAAGTACTTTTTTCTTTTATTTTTAAGTACACGTTGATTTTTTTAAAACCTTAAGTATGAGATCAGCCAGGAAATGTCTCCAAGAGCAAGAAAATAATGCACTATCCTAAATTCCCTTTTTCAATTAATGCTTCCATTTTGTAGACTGTAACAGTATTTAATTTGAAATTTCTTCTTTCTGTGCCAATTCCAGTTTGAACTCCCCTGAGAAGTCTTCAAGCATACAGCCTATGAGACACACAAAGCACTGTGAAGCAGTCACAACAAGAAGGGGAAAAAGGTATGGGTGTGTGTGTGTGTGTGTGTGTGTGTGTATTTTAGTATCAAGCACCTGGCAAGAAAAGAGCATGTTCCTGTAAACCCTTACAGGCATTCCTGGCTCTCCCCTGAGAATCCAACGGACTCATTTTGATTTCCCTCTTAAAAACTTACAAGGTTTTAGCGTGTTTGCATTGGGTTATACAGTTTACCAGACTTTTCCACATTGTTACTTGTTTTTGTCCACCAGCAAGTCAGGGGGACGACCCCTTGATCAACAGGGCAGTGACAGCAGAAGCGGCTGACTCACCGTGACTCACGGCTCTGAGGTAGAGTAGTAACAATCTCCAGTGTGGAGACATTCATATCATCAGGTACCCACCTACTCAGCAGCTTTACAATGAAGAAATAAAGGGAAATTTATGAAAAGTATTTCCCCACCATTCTTTCCATCCTTCTTTCCATTTGCATAGCCCTAATCTAAACGGCTCAAATATAATCCAGGAAAGCAAGCACAGGATCAGTACTCTAAAAAGAGAGCTCATTCGCTATGACATCAAAAGCACAAAGGAAAAAGAGAAATCGGACTTTGTCAAAATAATTTTGCTGCAAGCAATACCGTCAGGAAAGTGAAAAGGTAACCGAACGGGGCAAAAACTGCAAATCACCCATCTGATGAGAAACTTGTATCCAGAGCAGCTAAAGAACCTTGATACCTCAATAATAAAAAGATAATCCAACTTAAAAATGGGCAAAGGATTTGAATAGACATTTCTCCAAAGAAGATATACAAATGGCCAATAAACACATGAAAAAACGATCAACATCATTAATCAACAGAAAAATTCAAACCCAAACTCCAATGCAATACGACTTCACATCCACGAGGCTAACTAATCAAAAAGACAGCTAGTGACAAGTGTTAGCATGGATATGGAGAAACCGGAACAATCGCACATAGACAGTGGGAACAGAAAGGGTGCAGCCACTTTGGACAACCATCTCACAGTTCCCCAGAAGGTTAAACATGGAGTTACTGCGTGACTCAGGAATTCCACTCCTAGGTACATACCCAGGGGAATCAAAAACCCATGACCAAACAGAAGCTTGCACATCAATCTTCACAGCAGCATTACACACAACAGTCAAAAAGCGTGAAAAACCCAAAGTCTCATGCACTGAGAAATGGATAAACATGTGGTACATCTAAACAATGGAATATTACTCAGCCATGGAAAGAACGAAGTACTGCACCTGCAACAACAGGGATGGATAGAAGTCAGTAAAAAAAACATCTCTTTTATGGCTCCATTCATGTGAAAATGTCCCAAACAGGCTAATTCGAGAGCCAAGTGAAGTAGATGATTGGTTGTTCGGGGTGGGGGTGAAGGAGTGGAGGAAGATGGGATTAACTGATAATGGATACAGGAGTTTCCTTATGGGGTGACGAAAATGTTCTAAAATTGGTTGTGATGATGGTTACATAACTTTGTGAATATACTCAAAACCAATGAATTGCTTTCAACAGGTGAACTGTAAGGTATGTGAATTGTATCACAATCAAGCTTTTGAGGAAAAGAGAAGGAGGCCATCCTAAAACCCAGAAGCAGTGTATTTCACTTTCAGGTGCTCTGGCCGTTGCTCCCTGCACCAGGTCCCTCACAGCTGCCCCAGGCTTCCTGACTTAAAGGTACAACAGACTCATCGTTCATTGTTTCAAACACATTTGAATTTGTCCTCATCCCTATGGTCCCTGAATATCCTGTGATCACAGGCATAAAAGTGACATGCCTTTCCACTACCCATGCTCCACTAGCCAGCCCCTCCAGCTCTCTGTGACCTTTCGTGACCACTCATCTTTCTAGTGGTTTTTTGCCCTTATAATTCTGTCTGACTTTCATATTTCTATCAGAACTAGACCTTCACGTAGCCAGCAGTCAACGGAATGGAACAATACCCCACCACTGCCAATGGAAAAAAAAAAGAAAAAACCTTCCCAGACTCCATGAAGAACCTACAAAGATTTCTGGTTAGATCTTACCACAAAAATTGCTATCACATGAACCCGACCAAAGCTCCTCCTTAACTGAAAAGAAATACCCCAACAGACGTCAGAAAAGCAGCATCCAAGACCCATAAGTCTTGGAAGTTGAGCTCAGACACGTGCAGTAAGTTGGACCCCAGTAATTTCTCGAAGGGGCTTGAGCCAGTGTTTTTCCCATTTATCCCCCATGGCGAATGTGACTGGAAGCCCTGGTCCTTACTCTTTTTATCTTCTCAGAAGACAATACACAAAACCAAAATGTAAAAGCCACTAACTGCCTCTGCAAAATCTGTGCACCAACAGTTAAAAATAAATTTGTACTCTTGTTTTGGCTTTTGTAGATATGAAACTTTAAACCTAGAATTCCCATGCATCCCTTTATTTCATATCAACACGGGATACAGACACAGCAGGGCGTGAACTGTGCACCGCCTGCACGTTCCTACCTGCAGCATATGACCGCTTTGCACGAGAGTGCCAAATCCAGGAAGCTCCTCCGGACTTCGAAGGAGAGCGCGTACTTCAGGGTGTGGCCATCGATGATGAGGGCCACATCGTTTTCCTTCCCCAGCAAACTCCCAAGGTCACTGCAGTGCTGAGTAATGGCTGCCCTGGTGGCCTGAAACAAGAGTACAGGGAAAATCACATTTTTTGCGTGTTTAATACCAAAAACAAAATAGAATTCAAAATTAAGTTTCTTGAAATGAGAACACACTCATTCTAATATAAATACACTAACAGTTCAGCTTTGTGCATTTACACATTAAAATTTCATTGGAACGCCCTCTGGGTCTGTTTTACGGGTGCAAACATCTTCACAGGGAGATCTGTTTGAAATTTACAATAATCCACTTCTTTACGCTACATACACATTACTCTTGGTGCCTCTAGAATAGAAAACTCCATATAAACAAATATGCTTTTGGGGGAAAGATAGCATTATTGGAACTTGAATGGCAAACACTAACATTTCTCAGTTTGCACAAGATCATCTTTAAAGCATCCAAAAGATATCAAGGGATATAAAAATATGACAAAATATTAATTTTGAATCCTGCTGAGATCTTCGGATTAAACCATTCTCTCCGTGCATCGCCAGCGTAAGAAACAAGCTCATCATTTGTCCCACGTTATAGAAAATATCTAATCAGGTTAAACTGCCGACACCTGCCAAAACATGACTACCAGTCTTAAAAGCATCTTGGTGTAATGTCCATTATCACATGGAATGAAAGCACGGAAACATGTTTTAGACTAAAAAAAAAATGGGCTGGGCATGGTGGTTCATGCCTGTAATCCTAGCACTTTGGGAGGCCGAGATAGGAGGGACTGTTTGAGCCCAGGAGTTTAAGACCAGCTTCGGCAACATGGAGAAATCCCATCTCTAGAAAAAAAAATTAAAAAATTATCCAGGCATGGTGGTGCATGTCTGCTGCATGTCTGCTGCATGTCTGCTGTCCCGGCTGATGTAGGAGGATAGCTTGATCCTGGAAGGTGGAGGCTGCAGTAAACCCTGATCATACCACTCCAGACTAGACAACACAGTGAGACAGTTTCTTTAAAAAAAAAAAAAAAAAAAAAACAGACGTTCTTGCTTTCACAGTGATTTTATGACTATGAATAGGATATCTCACTCAAATATAAGAATGTAATTTTGGACTCATAAAAAATATAGTTTAAGTTAATCGGGAAACATAGAATTCTGCTGAAATTATTCTGTCTGGAAGATGACTATTAAGTAACATTCATATGCAATTTATTACATGATAATGTAAATTACAATCTTAAAGAAATATGTTTAATGAACAAGAATCCTTCTACCTCTAGTAATATTGAGGATCAGCTACTATTAAAAAGTGAGAAACAGGTTCCAGAAAACTGTCTTATTGTTCAGTGTTTATTCTCAACAAGTGACTTTTGACAATTTCATAAAGATTTATTTAAGAAAGATGTGGTCTAGAGCCCTGCACTGTGGTCAGATGGCCTGGGTTCTAGTCCAAGCTCTCTACTTGTTACCTCTGTGACCTTCAGCAAGATACTTAGCCTCTTTAAATTGCCATTATTCTCATGCGTAAAAGGGAGCTAAACACACTTTATAGCACTTTTCTTATGAACAAATAAACTAATCAACATAAATTATTTAGCACGGGGCTTAGCATACAGCAAACACTCAGTAAAGCCCATTCTTCCTCCTGTTAGTATTTATTCAACAAGAATTTCCCCTATCTGGGCCAGGTCAAGTGGCTCACGCCTACAATCCCAGCACTTTGGGAGGCCGAGGCAAGTGGATCACTTGACTGAGGTAAAGAATTCATGATATAAATGATGAATTGATGGGTGCTGACGAGTCGATGGGTGCAGCACACCAACATGGCACGAGTATACATATGTAACAAACCTGCACGTTATGCACATGTACCCTAGAACTTAAAGTATAACAAAAAAAAAAAAAAAAAAAGAATTCAAGACCAGCCTGGCCAACATGATGAAAACCCATCTCTACTAAAAATACAAAAATTAGCTGGGCATGGTGGCGCACACCTGTCATCCCAGCTACTCAAGAGGCGGAGGCAGGAGAATTGATTGAACCTGGGAAGTGGAGGTTGCAGTGAGCCGAGATTGCAACACTGCATTCCAGCCTGGGTGACAGAGTGAGGCTCCATCTCAAAAACAAAACAAAAAACAAAAAACAAAACAAAACAAAACAAAAAACAAAAACAAAAAGAAATTCCCCTATCAAGGAAAATACACTTCTACTTCAGGCAGTGAATACATGCCATCATTGGCATGTATTTATGCATGTATTCGATAGGCCAAAAGCAAGGCCTCTTGCACCAGTTAGCCAACTTGTGAATGCATAGGAAAAGTTCTTGAAGGAAATTAAAAGAGCTACTCCAGTGAACACACAAATGATAAGAAAGCAAAACAGCCTTATTGCTGAGATGGAGAAAGTGGTCTGGAACCACAACATTCCCTTAAACCAAAGCCTAATCCAGAGCAAGGCCCTAACTCTCTTCAACTCTATGAAGGCCGAGAGAGGTGACGAAGTTGTGTTAAGTCTGAAGCTTAGCAGAGATTGGTTTACGAAGTTTAAAAAAGGAGCTGTCTCCATAACATAAAAGTGCAGGGTGAGGCAGTAAGCGCTGATGTAGAAGCTGCAGCAACTTCTGCAGAAGGTCTAGCTAAGATAATGGATGAAGGTGGCTTTACTAAATAACAGATTTTCAGTGCAGATGAAACACCCTTCTATTGGAAGAAGATGCCATCTACGATTTTCATAGCTAGAGAGAAGTCAATCCCAAGCTTTAAAGTGTCAAAGGATAGGCTGACTCTTGTTAGAGGCTAACGAAGTTGGTGACTTGAAGTTGAAGCCAATGCTGCCTTACCGCTCTGAAAATTTATGCTAAATCAATTCTTAGAAATGGAAAAACAAAGCCTGGCTAACACTACATCTGTTTATAGAATGGTATACTGAATATTAAAGCCCACTGTTAAGACCTACTGCTCAGAATAAGACTCCTTTCAAAACATTACTGCTCAGTCACAACGCACTGGGCCACCCAAAGCTCCGACGGAGACACTGTTGATGAATGAATGTCATTTTCATGCATGCTTATCTGACATCTATTCTGCAGCCCATGGATCAAGGAGTCATTTAGAGTTTAAGTCTTATTACTTAAGAAATACATTTCATAAGGTTATGGCTACCATAGACAGTAATTCCTCTGATGGGTCTGGGCAAAGTAAATTGAAAACCTTTCAACAAAGATTCACCATTTTAGATGTCATTAAGAACACCTACGATTTATGAGAGGAGGTCAAAAGATCAACATGAACAGGAGTTTGGAAGAAGTTGATTTCAACCCTCGTGCATAACTGAAAAGTCTGAGACTTCAGTGGAGGAAGTAACTGAAGATGAGGTAGAAACAACGGGAGAACTAGAAGTAGCAGTGGAGTTTGAAGATGCGACAATGTGCTGCAACCTCATGATCAAACTTGAATAAACGAGGAGTTGCTTCTTATGGACGAACGAAGAAAGTGGTTTCTTGAGGTGGAATCTACTCCTGGTGAACATGCTGTGAACATTCTTGAAATGACAACAAAGGATTTAGACTATTACATAACCTTAGTTGATAAAGCAGCAGCAGTGTTTGGGATAAATGATTCCAATTTTGAAGGAAGTTCTATGGTGGATAAACGCTATCAAACAGCATCATATGCCAGGATAAATCTTTTTGAAAGGTAGAGTCAACAGATGCAGCAAACTTTATTGTTGTCTGATTTTCAGAAATTGCCAAAACCACCCCAATCTTCAGCAACCACCACCTTGATCAGCCGGTAACCATCAACGTCATGGCAAGACCCTCCACCAGCAAAAGATGATGACTTGCTGAACGCTTAGGTGATCGCTAGCATATTTTTGCAAAAAGTATTTTTAAATTAAGGCACACACATTGGGTTTTTTAAAGACATAATGCTATTGCACACTTAATAGACTACAGTACAATGTAAACATAACTTTTATATGCACTGGAAAACCAAAAACACAAAAAAAGATAGTGTGACTTGCTTTACTGCAGTATTTGCTTTATTGCTGTGGACTGGTACCAAATCTGCAATATCTCTGAGGTACGCCTACAATAGACAAATCATTAACAGAATAATGTTCTATGCATAAAAGTTAAATGGACTTTTATTAAAAACAAAGAAGCCAGGCATGGTGGCTCACGCCTGTAATCCCAGCACTTTTGCCGAAGAGGGAGGATCACCTGAGGCCAGGAGTTTACGACCAGCCTTGGCAACAGAGTGAGACTCTGTCACTACAAAACAAGGGACATATAGGCACAAAATTGGCCAGGCGTGATGGTGCAAGCCTGTAGTCCCAGCTACTCAGAAGGGTGAGGTGCAGAGATGGCTTGAGCCCAGGAATTGGTGGCTGTGCTGAGCTATGATCATGCCACTGCAGTCCAGCAATAGCCTGTCTCTAAAATAAATAAAGAAAACTTTATACTTTTTATTGTCAATTAGCTTTGTAATTCTGAATCTCAAACAAGCATCCTGAAAACATCTATGCCTTCCTGATGTAAAACAACAGCCTGCCCTTTAGAATTTGGGTAGAGAGCAAAAAATTATCCTGACTTGGGAAAATGCCAGCTTGGCAGCCTGGGTGTGTTCACCAGGAAATTCAGGTAAGTGTGGGAAATTCTAGAGGGCGTGCCTGCTGGGGGTCAATGAATGAAGGACAGAAAAGCCGCCTGAGAAGCACGTCACCAAAGACATGAGACAAGGTACAGAGATTTGGCCCAGGGAGAGCATCCAGGTGCTACAGTAGAGGCCCAGTCTAGTTCGGTGCCTTTTAGACCCATGGGCCTCCCCACTGGACTTATGCCTGGATCCAAGGAGGGAAAGAGTGACGAACAGAAATCTCTGAAATGTGGAGACCACTGCCTGTGGCTTTTTGTAAGAGGGCACACCATAAATGGAGACATTGATGGTCATCTTAGGCAGGGTGCTTTCTCTACTTAGGGTTATTTCTGCAGCACACATGAGGACAGACTGGATGCCAATACATGGTTCTTCTTCCTTGGCAGGAGGAGGAGAGGGACTAGCCTGGCCAATGTGGTAAAACCCAGTCTCTACTAAAAATACAAAAAATACAAAAAAACTAGATGTGTGTGGTGGTGTATGCCTATAATCCCAGCCACTTGGGAGGCTGAGGCAGGAGAATCACTTGAACCCAGGAGGTAGAGGTTGCAGTGAGCCAAGATTGTGCCACTGCACCCCAACTGGGCAACAGAGCAAGACTCCGTCTCCAAACAACAACAACAAAAACCCAAAAATTAGAAAAGTGTGGCGGTACACCTTTGTATTTCCAACTACTTGGGAGGCTGAGGTGGGAGCATCACTTGAACCTGGAAGGCAGAGGTTGCAGTGAGCCAAGATTGTGCCACTACACTCCAACCTGGGTGACAGACAAAATAAATAAATAAAATAAACATAAATAAATAACTAAATATAAACAAAAGAGAGAGAGGGCGAGGCAGATCTGAGGCACGTCTCTTTCTCTGACCTTTTTGTGGGCTATTCAGCCTTCCTGGTACATTTTGAGTTACATTTTGCTTGAAAACGACTGGTTCTCAATCCTGCTTACCCTTCCGTTCTCTTCTCTCCCTGCCCTTCATCTGCTCAGACACACTCCTTTGCCTCTGGGATTGAAGTTCTTTTCCTACCACTAAGAGCTCTCCAGGTCCATCCAACACCATCCTTGACGTGTCTCCAGCCTCTGCTTTGAGTTTAATTCCTGCACTTTCCATGCCCACTTGGCAATAATCTTTGATCAAACCCAGATGAGCTGGGTTCACCACACACATGTGGTGGAATATAGGTCCCTTCTGTGCAGTTCTCAAGCGAGCCAGTCGAAGGTATTACTATCACAAACAGTTCCTTATTCTCAAATGGACTATGATTCAAGAGTCTATTTGTAAGGTAGTTATTGGGCACTTAGAATCCATTTTCCCAGAGGAACGATGTTACAAATTATGGTTGGATCCCACGGCCTGTTAATGCCTGTTTAGTCCAGTTGCTAAAATTTATACTACAGTCTCTTATTTTAATAAAAAGCCAATTACTGAAAGTTACAATGGACTTAACTGTTATAAGAGGCATAGAAAGTCGGGGCTGGAGGTTTCATATCCAGAAAGATAAAAACTATTCCAAAATCCTCAGTTAGAATTTGCTTTTAGGTGTTAATATTAAACTGTCTATTTCTAGCTTTTGGTGCATGTTCTACAATTGTATTTTCCTTCACAATTAAACACACACACAATTTAATGTTGAAAGTGAGTGACTGTTACTGACAACTGTTCCCTACCTTTTTCCCCAGTTTTGTTCTCCTGTGAACCTCACATTTCTTAGCAAGGTCAGCATTGCCTTTGCATTCCCAGCTTATAAATTAAAATTATGTTATCACTACAGACAGTACCACCTTCCAATCTCAGGAGATGTCGTGCCTCTGCTGATTCCTAGAGGATCCTCAGAGGTTCATCTGGTGAACCCTGAAAGACAGTGGAAGTGCAGCCCTGCTCAACCTAGGGGTACATAGGATCCAAAAGGTGGTTCCACTGTTAATCACTTCGGATTTAATAAACAAGCCAGGACAGATGAAAATTTCTAGAACCTAGATGCATTTCTACCAATTTGCAGACGGCACGAGTCTCTCTTCAAAACTGAATGGTTCCAGCACCACTGAAATCTGCACAGGCAGGAGCCGTCTTCCTCCGTCAGCTCGGCAGGGCCATGAGGGATTTCCAGACACCATGGAGCAGCAGCTGCTGCAGCCCTCACTTTGATGTCCTGTAAATTCCAGTGGGCTCAGAGCTGACCATGCCCAAAGCAGAAGGTTCAAGTTTCATTAGCAGCACTTCAACCACACCATGCTTAGCCTTCGAGTACCAGGGCAGACTCCCTTCTCCTGAATTAATTGGGCTATTGAGTATCTAATGATAATGCTCTTTCTTTATCCCACACATTCAATGTTTTTTCTTCCCCTCCATGAATCTCTTTTTCCTGTCCCCTGACGACCATCACCTGTGTCTTTTCTCACCATCGCCTTCCCCTGTTCTTCAGATCATTCCCTGCCCAGCCTCCCACACCCAGTGCAGCTGCACTCACCATTTTCCTGCCACTTTCATGTTCTTTTTACTATCACGTTCAATTCCAACATAATCACACCTCTTTCTCGACAGCACTAATACTCTCAATGCTTTTGTATTTATAGAACTTAATGAGTGTAAATGGTAAAATTCAAAGCACAAATATAGCAAATCCACTCCGGGCTAACAAAAGCGGCCAAGGCTGAAGTCAAAGTAATGACTTAAGGCCTCCACTCTGGCAGCTGCTGGTGGCAGGTAAAGCTTGTACCTTTTTGCTCTGAATATTGCTTTGTTCCAATCTAGGAATATCCCTAAATTTAAAGTCCATAAGTAGATAAGAGAAATTTCTGTTAAACATATAACATTTCAAGGACTACCTATAATACCAGTAATTCAAAGGAAGACAGGATGATATCTCACAGGCATTACGCAAACATTTTCAAGAGATGTTTGGCTTCTCACCTGCAAGCACCCAGGTGCCAGTCTGGTACCCTCAGGTTATCTCTTCTCACTTACTCCACGACACGTTTCTCTACACTGGCCATCCCTACCTCCCACAAAATATTTCTATTTCCAAAACAAAAAACAAAAAAAAAACAAAAAAACACTCTTATCCTCAGAATAAGCCAACCCAATTTATTGAATTCACACTAGCATACAAGCCTCTACAGAAATACTCTTCTGTTAATCAGCTTTATTAAGATACAACTGATATACAGAAAAGCTGACCCATTTTAAGCACACGATTCAACAAGTTTTGCCAAAGGTACACAGAGTCAGGTAACCCCGGCCACAACCAAGATACGGAACCCCTTCATCATCGCCCAAGTTCCCTCCTTCCATGCTGCACACAAGTCCCTTCCTGCACCCCAGGCCCTGCCGACCTTTCGTCTACCTCTTTTCACTACAGTTTGACCTCTTCTAGAATGTTACATAAACAGAATCACAGTTTTCAGTCTTTTCTGTGTGGCCTGTTCACTTAGCCTGATGCTTTCAGATTCATCCAATATTAATGCACATGTCAACAGTTTATTCCTTCTGTTGCCAAGCAGTATTCCAATGTATGGACACAGCACAATATGTTTCGGTGTTCACCCATTATTGGACATTTGGATTGTTTCCACTTGGAGGATATTATGAATAAATCTTCTATGAATCTATGTGACTAGTCTCTGTGTAGACTTATGTTTGTATTTCTCTTGGGTAGAAACCCAAGATGGGAGTTACCCAGTCATACCACACATACAGACACACACAGATCAAGTGCATATTTAACCTCCCAGAAACTGTAAGGCTGTTTTCCAAAGTGCCTGAGTCACTGTGGGTTCCCAGGTGAGCTCACAGGTGAGCTCTGCCACGAGTCCATGCTCACCAACACCTGCAAGCTGAGTCTCCTTAATTTTAGCCTTCCAGTGGGTGCATGGTATTAGATTTAGTAGTTCTAATTTGCATTTCCCAAATAACCAATGGTGTGTTGAAGACCTTTTAAATGCTTAATGAATGAACCGAATTTCTGTGTGCTGAGATTTCAAGACACATACAGTGGGATGATTCAAGAACACCAGGGACGGTCGGGCACGGTGGCTCACACCTGTAATCCCAGCACTTTGGGAGGCCGAGGCCAGTGGATCACGAGGTCAAGAAATGGAGACCATCCTGGCTAATAAAGTGAAACCCCATCTCTACTTAAAAAAAAATATATAAAATTAGCCGGGCGTGGTGGCGGGAGCCTATAGTCCCAGCTACGCAGGAGGCTGAGGCAGGAGAATGGCAAGGAGGCGGAGCTTGCAGTGAGCGGAGACCACGCCACTGCACTCCAGCCTGGGCAACAGAGCAAGACTCCATCTTAAAAAAAAAAAAAAAAAAAAAAAGAACACCAGGGACATACTGTGTGCATGAACTTGCCTTGTCTAAGAAGCTCTCTCGCAGGGTAGCTGAGATACACTAATTTTAGTTTCTTTCTTTAAAAAAAAAAAAAAAAGTCACAAATTTCTTAAAAACCCACATTTTCCTGATAAAGCATCCCAGGCAGTGTTAGAGGACAGACTGAGGAAGTGAGATGCGTAAACTGGCCATGCTGTTAATGAACAAGTGTCATTTATAAGAAAGAGACTATTTATGTACTCGGCCTCCAGAGCCTAGAAAGTTTGAACACTATGAATTACTACTATTTACTGAAAGAAAATTTGACTAACAGTGTGACAGGGCTGAAATCATTCAGGTAAAAAAAAAAAAAAAAAAAAAACTCTGAAGATATTCCTGTTTTCATTTCTCAAAAGGTATTAAATAGCAACACTTAATACACTTATTCTTTTCCCCCAAACTAAATTTTTATTTTAATACCAGGAATCCTCTTATATGCTAAATAAACAAATCATTGAATAGCTCTGTACAGTAATCTCTCAAAAATAAGGCATATGTTTTAAGAAGCATTTACTACTTGACTGTGGATCCTTTTTGTAGTTTTTAGAACATGGAATTCGCCTTAAAATAGATGGTTTTTTTCTATAAGAAAATTATTTCAAAGTGGGATCTTCCTACAAGAAGAATGTGAAATCAGCATTTGCAAGCCACCACTCAGCTGTGTATCAAATGACCTCCACAATCCCACGGAACAGTTGCTTGTCACACCATTTGCCCAGAGTGGATCTCTGGAAGTCCCTGTCTACTTCAGGGACACAATGAATCACTGCCACATTTAATATCATCACTCTAACTAGGAATAGTTTTACCATGAACATAACGGACTTCGCTTAATTAATTGCCCGACCTTTGAGGATTAACAATTTCAACTTTAACATATTAATGATACGGCGGTTCCGCTTACTATTTCTAAAGCCTCCTTGATAATTGGGAAAATTCTCAAGTGCCCAAGCAGAGCACAACGGGGATTACATTTACAAACTAAAAATGAAACTACTGGATAAATTATTTTCTAGACAACTTAAGTTTACAAAGACCGTTTTTAATAACTATGTGATTAAGTATATCAGGTAAATTTTACTAAAGGAAGATAAAGGGTTATTAATGTCATTAAGATCTTTATTTGGCTCGCAGTGACAAATGTTGATCTATGTTCCATCAACATAAGCAGCACGTAAGTGGTGCAGTCGTTACAATTCTTGAACTCATTATCTGCTTTAAGATAAAACCAGTTTCTTAAAAGACATGCTAAAACTTTTAAAGCAAACCTCACAGATGCTGTATAAGAAAATGAACATGTTAATCTCAACTTAATTATTTAACTTCCTGACTCCTGGAGATTTAAACTTAGAACTTCAATATTTTGAAGACACAGTCACCACACTTACTGTCTCCAAGGTCTCTGACTCTTTTAGCAAATATAATGTGCCCAGGCTGTATTTAGTCTTGTGCAAACAGCAAATGAAAACAGTGACAAATTTCTGAAAGAGAAACAGTGAAGGGAGATCATTTAAAAACATTCTAAATGCATGTGTGGCAGCTGCAGGTTGTGCAAAGTGGCAGTGAAGATCATAGCCACAGGACGAAAATGGGAGCACAGGCTCACATTTGGAACCTGCTGAAGCAAAGGTGCCAGACAGGGCTAAAGCTGGGCTGTCCCCTACAGGCTCCCAGGCTGCAGGTGAGCCCACAGGGCATGGTTCTGGAAAGCCCTGCCAGCAGGACCTCCTCAGTGCTCCCTGAATCATCAGACGCTGGGGAGTACAGACAGAGTTACATGAGAGAAAAGAACAGCTGTCTACAAATCCTCTGCTATATCAGGAAAATATCTCATGCTCACATGGGACACTGTTACCACATTTAAAATTGGAAATACTTTCTACATGAGAGTCTCCACTTGGTAATGACATTGGCACACTCTAGGATACATTTCCGCTGGTGGCCTCAGCACTGAAGACACAGTGAGGAAGAAGTCTCATCTTCTCCCTGACACACACCTGGCCAAAAGACTCCTGGCTGTGCAGAACCCATAACCAACTAGGGTGGGTGAGGGTGGGCTTTGGGGCAGGCGGGGCTCTCCTCACCATTCTTGATCCTACACAGACTACACAGTCAAGATCATGGAGATAGATGTTAACACTGAAATACAGAGCAAGAAACAAAATCCTGTGATTAACTCTTAGGCAGGAAGGGCCTAGAATGTGCACAGGATCCTAGAGACCCAAGAGTTTCAGAATGAAACGCGACACAACAGCACAAAACAGCCAAAGATCCCCGCATGTCTGGCTGTTGGCGCAGTGAGTATCCCAGGCCTGTCAAGTGTGGTGAGCCACAGGCTTGAGTCAGGAAGGTGCTGGAGGGTGGGGATTCTGGCAGGCTGGGAGGAGGCACTTGGAATTCATCCCAGAGTCTACAGGGAGCTTGTGAAGGTTTGTATGGATAGAAATAGCATACTGGAATTTTTATTTGTAGATCACCCACCAACAGTATGGAAGATGGATTGGAACAAGGACCCAGGTCAGTTAAAGAGGTTTAGGATGCTGGGAGCCTAACTTCTGCCTATGGTTATCACCCCTGCCTGCGATAACAGACAAAACCAAGAAGTGTATTTACTGAAAAGAATAAACAGTGCTCGGTGAACGGTGAGAGGACCAGAGAGGAAATGGGGATAATAGGTGTGTGGCCAGCAGAAAAAGGAGCCAATCCCTAAGAAAGCAACAAGCAAAGAACTGGGGAGGGGTGGGGATCAAGAGACGGCAGATCAGAAGTCGCTGAGTATCAACGCCATAGAGAGCTGGCTCTTTGGTTGAAGAGCCGCCTACTGCTCCCTGCGATTGCGAAGGGAAGGCCTCCTGGGATGGTGGGGGATCAGGAAGCCTCTCTAGCCCCTGAAACACCCAGAACTGCTCTCTAGGGACACTGCTGTGCCTGGAGACAGCCTGATGAGAGTCACTTCCGCCGCTACGACCCCCGTTAGCGTCTGTAAATTTCAAATGAGCATCCGGCAGCTGTCACTTGCTCTTTGTGGATCATATAAGCTTTCGATCAATGTGGGCTAAAGAATGCAAAAAGATCACCTGGGTCGCTTCCTTACCACTCCCACTGGGTGAAAAAAGCAAACAAACAAATCACCTAGCAAACTGCAGGTGCTGAAGAAATGCTTGCCACCTCTTGTTTGGGGACTATCTGCTGCCTCCTGAACTCGTGACCCCGGCCAGAGCACCCCGCTCATGGCCGCTGTGGGCCATGTGCTGTCCTCTGCTCCACGACTACCTTCTGCACTGGGGCAGCGACAAGGGCCTTCTGATAACATTTAGGAAAATATTTGAGACTTTAGCTTGGTGGGCCATTCATACAGTCAATAAGCAGTCATGAAACATTGACTGCTGTGCACAAAACTTCCAAGGCCCAGCTCTCAATGGGCTTACACATTAGTGAGGGGACAGACACTACACAAATAAAAACAGAACATGGTGTCATGAGCTGTCAAGAGCCATGGATGAAAACCAAGCAGGGTTTGGGAAGCAGGAGCCCATCAGAATCTTGGGCATTCAGGGCCGTGGTCAAGAAGACTGAGACTTACCTGAGAACGGAAGTAGAACAGCTTGTACCTCAGTGTACAAAATGTCCTGACAGTGAACTTGAGTGACCAGGAAATACACTCAGTAGGTTGACAAGAGGTTAATTGTTCATTCCATTAAAAAAATATATTTATAAGCCAAAATTTAAAAGCCAAGAGATTCCACAAGAAAACTCTGTTATCTCCCTTCTCTTGAAACATTACGGTGTCTGGGAGTTCTGGGCCCACGTTCCCACTGAACTTGTTACCCCTGAAAAATAAACATACTCGCTCTTGGCAAGGTGCCTCCCAGTCCCTACTGCCTCCCTGATACTGGGATACTGAGTGTCACTGTCATTTAGCATGTACTGCTTGTTTTTTCCTCTGGACCCACCTCGCCATTAAAAGTGGGAATCAAGACAACCAGTGCGGCTGTAAGTTTCTGGTTTGGAGACGGGTCTCCTTGGAGCACTCCATCATGTTCCTGCCCCACAGGCCCGTGCTGCATCCGCTCCTTGTGAGCCCTATTCTCTGTGATTTCCAACAGGACAGAACTCATCCCAAACAGTAGTCTGATCAGGCATCCCAAATACAGCATGCCCCAAACTGAGTTCCTGGCCCCCTCCCTCCCATGCCCGCACGCCCCCTGCATGGAATAGTTATGGAACACCATCCAGAGAAACACAGCAGTGAACACTTCTATCTCTTTCAGTCCAGGACAGCTCCATGCTTCCAGGTACTCACACCAAGAATATGAGAGTCATTCTTCTTCCATTCTGTCATGCCCCATATATTCAATCAATCAGCAAATAATGTTGCCTGTGCCTCTGAGATGCATCTAGGCCCTGACCATATCTCAGCAGGCCACTGCTAGGGTCACCCACCCTCACCTGGACCATCTGAGCAGCCTCCTGAACTGTCTCTGGGCCTCCACCCAGCAGAGAAACCCTGTTACCATGGAAGGCAGGTCCTGCCACTGCATTCAAAGTCCTCCCAAGCTTCTGGTCTCCATCTGAGTAAGAGCCAAGCGACTTCTGATGGCTGGCGAGGCCCAGCACCCCTCTGACCATGTCTCATGCCAGAGCCCCCACTAACTTTCTGCTTTTCTTCTAATAGGCTGACCTGCTGCTCCCTTGCATCCACTCCCCCAGATTTCCATGTGGCTCACCCCACTTCAATGTGGCTTCTTAGGGAGGCCCTCCTGAGTGCCTCCATTTAAAATCACACTTCCCCACGCAAACTCCTTATTTCCCTTTCCTCCTTCATTTCCCTCGGGGTACGTACCATGTTCCATCTTCTACATCTTTTACTGACACATTTTGCTCACTGTCCACCTCCCCACTAGAGAATCAGCTGCAGGGGCCAGGGATTTCCTGGCCTATTCTTTCACGATTGTATCTCCAGGGCCGAGGGCACAGCCTGGCCTGCAGGGTATCTTCAAATATTTACTGAATGAAAGAATGACATGAAAAAGGTAAAGATGGGAAACAGGGAGTCCAGTTCAGAGACTACGCCATCACCCACATATCTAATCGGCCTGGTCAGAGGGAGCAGCAGGACTGAAGTCTTTGCAGAAGCAAAGGGGACTGGGCTTGGCAACTGAGTGTGAGGCCCAGGCAGGGACTGTGTCTAAGGCTGTCACCTCCAACTACAGCTTATCAGCCTTCATGGAGATGGAGGAGGCCAGGGGGTGACAGGATAGGAGGGGTTGGGGAGGAACCACAGGCAGGACGAGTCAATTTTTAAGCAGGTTAATTAAATGAGTTGATTAATATATATATTAATACATTCTTCTCAGGCATAATTCAAAGCCTAACAAACTCTTCCAAGACAACTTTCAAGGTTTAAATTATTTCTAAATGTATTAAGCCCAAGATTCAAAAGAGCTCAAATTCACTCCAGTATATACGCTACAGGTTACACTCCATCCTCCAGAACAAAAGAAAATTTACAAACACCAGGAATACGTGGGAGATGATGACTTGCAGAAGACCAGTGTCCCCAGTGCTTGAAACTATGTGGAGAACAAAAAAAAAGAGAAGTGGCTCTGTTTTCCAGACTTACATTTAATAGGTTCTAAATCCAGCACAGATTTGACCTTTGCTTTAAATAGATTTTCTTGGAGAGGAGGGAAGAAAACATTGATTCATCCAAGACTCCTGAACGACCTACTGTTCCCATTACTTGGAATAAAGTCTGCTTTAAATCAGAATTCTTGAGACATAGAAATAAATATACCAAGAGGTTTCTAATTTTGTGCTTTCACCAACTGATTATTTTCATTCACAACAGTGGACGAACTTGATATGGTCTTTCCAGAAGAATGCCATGGCGGCCGAGCAGAGAACACAGCAGAATCAATCAGATCAATGCAAGCAGGCTCAGACTTCAGCTTGTCTTGAGATCAACACTTCCAATTGAAAAAATAAGAGAAGTATGTGAAATGGAGATGACTCTTCAGGGTTTTCCAAGGCCTGAGTTCATTTAGCAACATTTGAGGAATAAAGGAAATGGAGGAGCAAAAATATTTCCAGTAAGACTGAAAAAGGTTAAACCAGAATCATTCACTATTAAGACAGTTCACACAGTAAACCTGAAACATACAAACTTCTCACTGTTAAGCGCAGTCCATAAGATCAATGTCAAACACTCAAGGGCTAACTAGCTGGTTAATAATATTATCCTGGACGGAAGCCTTTTTATTATAGCTTATTCGTTAGCAATTTTGCTTCCTCTCAAACCTTTTAAGCATCTCATTGTTCACTTTATATCACAGTTATAAGATAGTTGGAGAAACAAATAAAAATAGAAATCTGCTTTACTATTTGATTCTCTTTAAGGAAGAAATATGAAAATGTACTTTGTGTTTGTGTACCATGCAAATAAATGACCCAAAGGCATCGGGCAGGTAAAAAAGATATGCCAGGACATTAGGAGTAGTGAGGACTGTGGAAAACTGGAAAGTGCCTGCCCCCACCTAACGATGTTCACAGTGCTGTCCAAACAAAACACCACCGCAGGCTCAACTTGGCCTTCTTGACCATCCATTTGCCACAAAATCAAGAATGACTAAAAATTCATAATTAAAAAAAAAAAAGGAAATGATGGTTTGGATAGCATTTTTTTTTTTTTTTTGAGGCGGAGTCTCGCTCTGTGGCCTGGACTGGAGTGCAGTGGCCAGATCTCAGCTCACTGCAAGCTCCGCCTCCCGGGGTACGCCATTCTCCTGCCTCAGCCTCCCAAGTAGCTGGGACTACAGGCGCCCGCCACCTCGCCCGGCTAGTTTTTGTATTTTTAGTAGAGATGGGGTTTCACCGAGTTAGCCAGGATGGTCTCGATCTCCTGACCTCGTGATCCGCCCGTCTCGGCCTCCCAAAGTGCTGGGATTACAGGCTTGAGCCACCGCGCCCGGCCTGGATAGCATTTTGTTGTTGTTGTTGTAACTCCTTGAACAGGCTTTCACAAGGCCACCATTTGTAATTCCACATGGCTCCTACCTCCCCCTACTGGTTAGAGGAAAGTAAGGGCAACGAGACACTTCAGTTGAGACGAGAATTCATTCCTGCCAACTATCATTTCAGAACTCGAATGACAAGAATAAAACACAAATGTGTAGACTGAAACCCACATGAAGTATTAGTCCACACACACAAAACTACACACAAGATCTAGTAGAATTATATGACTCTACTACAAAATCACACATTTTGAGAAACTTACATGTCTAGAACACTAACAAGCAAGAGGACCAACTGCAGCCCACACAGACAGTGATGATGCAGAACTGCATACAAATTGCTCACTAGAGTCTCAACCACAATCTCACCTTGGATGTTGCAGCTGCTACAGGCTTCATTTCTAAGGGCAATGTGCGAACGTGAGGCCCTCTCCTTCCAAGTTGTTTCCTGGTCTATTTCATCCTATACACCATTACTAAAATAATCTCAAATGTAATATCAGCAAGTCACTTTTCTGTTTATGATCTTTCGCTACGTATATCTTATCAAACACAATACTTAGAGATCCAATTAATGCTTACATTCTGGGTTTGTTTTATGTTTTACCTTATTAGAGCTTTCAACCTTTTATGGTAAATGACCACAGAATCTCCCCCTAATTGCATGAAGAATTTTTTCCCGAAAACCCAAAGCAAGCCTATTAGGTGTAAAAGAAAGCCATAAATGTATGTGAAACCAGCCAGAAGGGAACTGGCTTATACCGCAGGCCAACGCTGAGCTCCAACTCCTGTGAGAGCACTACCTCATAGTCCTAAAAGTAATCCACCCACCTGGGGGCAGGCAGGGTGGGGAGTTCAGGGAACGCTTTAATGTTCTTGTAAACCAATACACCTAAGTGAATCCTCAGGGTAGGCCTAGCAGTACAAGAACTTTGGGGAAAGACATCCTGCAGCTGAGAACCAGGTTCAACATTCTTGAGGCTGTCACTCAATCGGCCAGCCTGCAGAAACTCAGCAAATAACGGCTTTCTCGAGAAAGCGAGCAGAGAAGCCTTCCAGAGAGTCAGTGGTGTGCCCCGTCAAGAGAAAATAACTCGTAATAAAGAAGGTGGAGAAAATTACTCTTGTATGAGCTTTAAGAGTCTTCATGACAGATGAGGAGAACTGTGGCCAATTAAAGCAGCGCACCAACTAAGAAAACAACTGCCGGGGAGCGTGCCAGCCTGCTCCAGCCTCTCAGGCTGAAGGTGACTGAAGTCCCAGACTCAGACTCACGGGAAGGATTTCATGCCTGATTATCATCTCTCAAAACTATAAGGTGTTTGCAGAGGAGGGGGGAGGCAGGATCTGATTAACAGGGAAACCCACAATAAGAGTGGAAGGTCGAGAAGATGGGCCATGGCAATGGAGTGCAGCTAACAGATACCAGCATCTTCACGAAAGCTGCATGGCACTTCTTATTACAAAAAAGAGTCTAAATTACAGAGAATGGTGATCACGTTTTTTTTTTTTTTTTTTTTTTTTAATTTTGCTTTTCTTCCGCTATAGTTACGCACAGAAATGGATACACAGTAATTTTGTTTCTATCTGACACATTTTGGTGCATCAGCCAAGGACACAGTGCTCTCTCAGCCTGGGTTCTAGTCCAACGCTGTCACCCGATGGGGGCCCATCACTCTGACAGTTACAGGGCAAACCAGACCACATCCAGGGCAGCCAGTCCCAGGTCTTCCTTTGTTCTCAACTATTTTCAAGGATAGGTAAGAATGGAACAAACCACTGAGGGTTGTTCCCACCCTCAACAACATCTAAGATGATCATTTTCACGCATCTTTGGCACATAAATCATTTGGAGGTGTTTTCAAAGAGTTGTCTGTTTTGTCTTGGTAGAGAGAGGGAGCTAAAAAGAGAAAAATTAAATACTCATCTCTAAGAAGAAGGAAACACACCTGTCCACAAGTTCAGACTATCTCTATTTCTCTTTTTCCACCAGGAGCCATCTTTTGTTGTTGTGGGAGCAGCCATTCTCTTAATCTGCCTGGAGGCGTTTCCGACGGCTCCCTGCCTGCACGTTTCCCTGCATGGACTGAACAAGAGGTACCACGCCCTAATCCTGCAGCACCAGGACTGGAGAGTACACACAGCACGTGCCATCATCCAGAATTATATACCTGCCAACCCCTCAAGAGTGTGGAAAAATTAAAGTAAACACTAAGTGAGGGGTACGTAAACATTTAAGTTTACACTCAATGTGGGAAAAATCTTCTAAAATGTTAGCATTAATCCCAAAATCATTTTCCAACGCAGGAGAAGCTCCAGGCTAACAAAGTAAAGACACCCATTTTCATCATACCCTAACTGGAGTCATGGGAGGCGGAAAGACAATCAAGCAGTCTGGGTATCCGGACACTCCCTACATCCTCCATATTGTCAAGTCTGTTTCCTTGGACACAGATTTTTCTTTACTTTCTTTTTTCTGAACAGTTCCCCAACCCCTTCAAAGACTTTTCTCCAGAAAGCCATTCTAGAATTTCTAGTTTTCCTAGAGGATCTTGCAAAAGGAATAAGTCACTTCAATTCCAATTGTTTCCCTCCCTTCAGAAAAATATACTGAGTTATATTGTTTGAATGAGTTGTCTGCAATTAGAATTCTTTTGGGCAGGGAGTGGGAAGCACCTTGACCCAATTTAACCTGAAGTCTTCCATGCTATTTAAATATACAGTTTCCCTTTTATAATACTTCTAAAAGAAACCAAGTACCCACACCAAGTACAACCTAAACCCAAATGCCAGGAACTGACAGGCCTGGGCCGCTGAGATAATACAAACATGGTTGTAGAGAGCACCTTCGTGGCAATGGCAAAAGCCCCTCACTTTGCTTTCAAAGAGACTGGGGTACAAGAAGCCTTAGGATGACATGAGCAGTTAGCTATAGAGGCTACAGAACACTCCAGAACATTCCCCTTCCATTTTCTTCACTCTATCTCTCTGTGTCGTGCTCCAAATTTTCAGCATTGCATCCATGGTTCCTACCCTGGTCTCCATGATCTTCGTTTCCACTTCCCTCGAGCCATGGTGTCAGTTTCCCGGGGCTGCCGCAACCAAGTACCACGAACTGGGTGGCTTAAAACAACAGAAAAGTACTCTCTCATAGCTCCTGGGGCTAGAAATCTGAATTCAGGGTAGCCACAATCCCCCTGAAACCTGTAGGGAGGATCTTTTCCTAGCCTCTTCCCCACTTTCGGTGACGGGCTGCCAATTCCTTAGCACACAGCTGCAGCTCACTTCCGTCTCGGCCTCCATCAGCTCATGGTGATCCTCCATGTGTGTGTATCTCTTCCCTCTTCTTAGAAGAACATCAATCATTGCACGAAAGCCTCAACCTATGAACTCATCTTAACTAATCTGCCATGATTCCATTTCCAAATCAGGTCACATTCTACAGTACTGAGCAGGAAGGTTTAGGACTCAACAACTCAATGTATCTTTTCAAGAATGCAATCCAACCCACAAAAGCCCCACAATTAGCACAGCCACACCCAAGAACCTAGAGTATGAAATTTCTCTTCTGTTCAATTTCTGCCCCCACTTTAATTCCACCTGTCTTGTTTGAAAAAGTGTTTTGTTCTATAAGCCACTGTGAATCACTCTAGACCGGCATTCCTCGGTTTAACCCACCTCTCCAACTACCTTGAACTTCATGAAGACGGATGCTGTCCTAATCCCCTGGACCTCCTATCTTCCCTAATCCACAATCAACAGTCTATGTTCTTAACTCAATCTATAGAACGTCAAAGGAGAAAGACACTGACAATGTCAACTGGTCTCTTCATGTCACTAACCTGGAATGGGCACAGGGTGGTATCCTTCACCCAGGCCTCTCCAGATCATCCTTAACAATGACCACCTTTGTTTCAGAGCACTGATTCATTATTTCAAAATAACACACTCAAATCCTGACTGTGTGCTAGTAGGCATTTAGCTTATGTTCAGATGTCTATGGTATACAAGATTAATAGAATCCCTTAACTCCAAGAATTGAAAGTATGTGAAAAATACGAACACATAAACATGTAGTGCTAACAGCCATAAGTGTCATGGCCACCATACAAGCAGTAAGAAAACTACGCTTACCTTGAGGAAGACCTAACACCCAAGGAAGTCAAATTGCATTATCTGCCCCAAAATTTATCCCTGGCCTTCCTATAATGCTACACGGCTGCCTGGGTGATAACATTCTCTTGCCTCTTGCAAAACCTCAGACACTGCTTCTGGTGGTTGGCTTCCAAAACCAATCTCAATTTGTTCTCTGTGCTTACAACCAGCAAGTCCTGTTACCATTTTCTATCAGGATGTTCCAGTAGTATAGAGAATTTAATAAGTCCAAAACAAAGCCTATCATCTGGATTTCTAGTATTCCTCTCTTTCTGCCTCTGACAGAGCATGTCTCCGTTAACGTTAACGTTGCCACCATTCTCTCAATCATTCAAACCCAGAACCCTATTATCTTTTGTAAGCCTTCATTCTCCTTCATCCTATTGCCTTCCTCCCATTGCTTACCTGGTTTCCAAGTGTAATTTTAAAATTCTAACTAGAGGCCTTTATTTCTGTTGTCTCCCTAATTTTTCCATTACCATATTCTTTTTTTTTTTTTTTTGAGACGGAGACATGCTCTGTCACCCAGGCTGGAGTGCAGTGGCGTGATTTCCGCTCACTGCAAGCTCCACTGCCTCCCGGGTTCACGCCATTCTCCTGCCTCAGCCTCCTGAGAAGCTGGGACTACAGGCGCCCGCCACCACATCTGGTTAATTTTTTTGTATTTTTAGTAGAGACGGGGTTTCACCGTGTTTGCCAGGATGGTCTCGATCTCCTGACCTTGTGATCCGCCCGCCTCGGCGACCCAAAGTGCTGGGATTACAGGCGTGAGCCACCGCGCCCGGCCTGCATTACCATATTCTTGATTCATGTTGTCGTTAACTCACAGTGGTTACTGTAAAGACACCTTCACTGGATTGTCTTTCTTTGTCCCTGCAACCCAACTTATACATAATTTGCATTTTCGTAGCATGTTACAGCTTACTGCATGCTTTCACATACATCACTTTCCTCCACACAGCAGCCTCCAGTCATAGGGAGATTAAGAATTATTCTCCTCATTTTATGAGGAAGCCAACAGCCTTAAAGGTGAACTGATTTGCCCAAGGTCACAGAGCACAGCGACAATTCAACTCCAGGACTAATTTCCAAGGTAGGGCTTCCCAGCTATCCTGCTACCAAAGTTGTCTTTACAAACAACAAGGCTTTACCAGGTCTCTGCTGCATAAAACGTGTGCCGGAAGGTAAGCTGCCACCCAGGAGCTGGCTCCTCTGCGTGACTCCACCAGTCCTGCCCTCCTGCCTCAGAAGAATCCCACCTGTTGGCACACTCTCAGGGCCACAGGCAGCACTACAGAAAAGTGCCAGAGCTGCCCCAGCAGCATTTATCTTGGCATCTGGGGTCTAGGGAATTCAATCAACTCAGCAGCTCCCCAGTGGGGCCTTTTTATCCTATAAACTCAGCAGTACTCCCGGCCACATCCTCTGCCTGCTGCCAGCCTGTCACTAAGGGCCTCTACCCTTCTCCCCAGGCTATTATCTGCCTTCTTCATTTGTTGCTGAAATTACTGCCTGAGACACAGAACTCTGTTTTCCCCCATACTCCACAACTACTAGCTTGGTGAGCCCAGCCTTCCCCACAGAGGCAACAAATGTTTAACAGAATCCATTAATCACCAAGTGCCTCGGCAGGTGCTAGGCACACAGAGTTGAAGGCCAAGTTCTTGTCATCAAGAACCACCTGCACCTCTATTACTTATCCACTCTATCTTCTGGGCCGCCTGAGCTATCATGAGTCATGTTCTGTTCCTTTTGAAGTTCTTACATTCCTGCCTTCTTTCCATCATTAAAATTTGACTTTCTGTAAAGGTATTACTTGCCTCATAGCCCTCTATAATTTCCCCCACCTCTTCTCATTTGCACCAGATCACCACAGTGCTCCTTCCAGAATCTGTGGACCACTAACTCTCCTCATCATTCCTTAAAGTCCAAAGCCCACACTATCCACTAACACCCATCTGCTTTGTTCCCATCTGCTTTGCCATGAGTGAACTGACTCCTTCATGTTCTTTTTGAGGACAGAGGAGACTGAAATGTTTGAATTCAAACACAGGCTGAAGACCATGAGAAGACAGTCCCCTATAGAAAACTATAACAGAGCATACAGGCCACCTATCTCTTCCGTTGTCCTCTATTCACCTTACACTTCACCAAGGCCAAGATCTTCTATACTCCTCAAACTGATCTTCATGTTCACACATTATCCCAGAGCTACCTGGACCACCTCCTGTCTGTCCAAGTGCCACGCCTTCTTCAGAAGGGAATTAAATGTCTCTCCACCATCACCCGGGTCTCATATGAGCTACACCAACATGGCTTTTCTTGACTACCTTCTGCATTCTCCCTTCTGATACATTATATTCAATCTGTACAGATGGCAAAATTTGGGCAGGTTTAGAGGCCGGGCTAAAGAGTTCACATTTAAAGTCTTAAAGAAATTGAAAACCATTATGAGTCTGGATCAGTGTTGTCCAGTAAAACTTTCTATGATGTTTTAATGTTCTGGACTGTCTACAGGTGGCTACCGAATGCTTGAAATGTGGTGAGTGCCTCTGAGGAACTGAAACCTTGATTTTATTTAACGTTAATTAATGTGATTTTAAACAGCCCCATGTAGCTAGGAGAGACCATAGTGGGCAGCAGACTTCTAGACTAAGCTGATGCCACAACAGAAGAGTTTTAAAAAGGCGAGTCTGCTGCAGTAGGATGGAAGATGGTGTGCAGGGCGTTTAGCAAGAGAATCCTGTCCCAGGCAATGATCTGGCCCAGAGATTTCCCTTCCTCTGGAAAGGAAAAGAAGAAACTCCTCTTCCCTATAACAAAGGCACAAGGAAAAGAAAAACAAAAAAAGAAGTTGGAGGTTTCCTAAATCCCTTCAAAAGAACAAACCTACAAAACATAAGACACCTTTTTGTTTAGGGGTTTTCACTTGTCAAATTGGGAGTTCCCTGTTGAATAACTCTAGCAACAAGAGATTTTATTCGACTACAGAGAATACTGGCCTGTATTCTCTGCTATAGTTTTCTGTAACATGCATACAAGTATTTATGTATACTTTCATCAAGTCAAACACAAAAACAGGTTCCAGAAGGGATATATAAAATTTTTTAAAAATAACTTAATATGTTGTCTGTCTTTTCCTTTCCACTTGGCAAACTTCAACCTTTTTTACTTTCGACTGGTAAAATAGGGCTTTCTGGTGAGGCATGGTGAAGCTGGTTGAGCTGGTTGGGTAGTGTGAGGCACTCACTTGCAATAAAGTGTGTGACCAGGACAATGACTGCAGTGTCCTGAGGCAGAGTTCATGTGTGGTCTCAGAACTCAATTACATGTCACCCTTCTGCAGACCCCTGAGATGACCTCTTACTTCCCTGCCATCCTCCACCTCCCACAGGTCTGTACCTTTCCAGGACAACTCAAGTCGGGGAAAGAGCTACTGAGATAAGATGTACTGAGGATAGCAAACGTAGAAATATCTAAGCTAGATGAGGGAAGAAAGAATCTAGCTCATTCTTCCCCCAAATGCCTGTGAATATTTAAAGCATTTAAAAGACATCTATGCTTATGATGTCAAGTCAGAAACATATTCTCTAATTTGAAATTCCAGTTTTCTGATCCAGACCACCAATCAGATCATTTGCAGCTAACCACTGCCTACCTATCAGAATATCTATCCTTCAAGGCACTACTGATTCTTTAAATATACATATATAATTTGTTTTTCTGTTATTAAGATACAATATTTTACACACTTATGGGTTACGTGTAAGTATTTTTGACATGCATAGAATATGTAATGATCAAGTCAGGATATTTGGGGCCTCCAATACCTCGAGTATTTTTCATTTCTATTAATATATGATTGTAAAAATATACATAATTTAATTATGTTAATTTGATTTCTATAACATGAATCAAATCGGGAAATGATTAATTGCGGCATTTCAACTACAAATGTTTTTTTCGCATGCAAAGCCCTCTCTATAACTCCATCAGCAGCATCCAAGCCTGCCTGTCAAAGGTGAGCTTGTCCAACCCGGGAACACCGGCACAACGCAGGAGAGTATTTTCAAGACTCTTCCAAACATGTTCCCTCTCGGAAATACACTAATCACAACAAAATTAAAGCCCAGATCTTTCAGAACATGTCTATATGATATTCATTTCTTCCTACTTAGAGTGTAATGGTTTCACATTCTGTTAAAAGAACAAAAGATATTTACCAGAAAAGGCTGTGTTATCTCATTTCCCAAAATATGAAAATAAAAAGCTATTTGATAAAACTTATTACTTACGCATATGTGCAAGTGTCTGAAAACAACTGGAGGTATTTCCCAAGGAACACCTCTACGCCAGGCCTGATTTGGTTCTGTCTGTCCTGTTCTACAACTCCTCTAGCCACCAGGCTTGATTTCCACTGCGGAAATGTGTAAACACAGGATGCCCTCTGGAAAGGAAGAATGCTAGACATTTTTAAGCACTTACAGATTGACAACTGCTGAGGAGTGGCCCCCAGAGAAATTCAACATGGTTTCCTCCACCTGGTGTTACGGGTCATGCAACACAAATGTAAAGAACAAAGCGGACACTATAGAGGTAACATTGCTGCCATTCCAAAAATTCTGCACTACGAGGGCCCCAAGGCTCCACCATGTCTGTTCATAGGCTCAGCTTTACAAAAGGCGAACCATCTAGCTGAACACTCAGACAAGCAACTGAAACTTAGGGACAAAGGGAAAAAGAAAGAGCAGGATGACTCCCATTTGGTTCCAGAACGCACCCATTAAAACAGACAACAGAAAGAAGTCAAGGGTCCTTCTAGACTTACGTCCATTTTGGTGACTGAAATTCGCTTTCAAATTACTCAGTGGCACGACCAGCAAATCTGATATGTTCACAAGTTCAAAATTATCTTTGAAGGCGAGTGAGAAATAATTTGTACTTGGTTTAATCCTATAACCAAATTCTTACTTCAATACCGCTCCCATTCTGTCCTATTTACTATTGTGGTCATTCTAATTTTGAAAAAGTGTTCCGGTTTTGGCTGGGCACGGTGGCTCACGCCTGTAATCTCACCACTTTGGGAGGCCAACGCAGGCGGATCACGAGGTCAGGAGATCGAGACCATCCTGGCTAACACAGTGAAACCCGTCTCTACTAAAAATACAAAAAAATTAGCCAGGCATGGCAGCGGGCGATGTAGTCCCAGCTACTTGGGAGGCTGAGGCAGGAGAGTGGCGTGAGCTTGCAGTGAGCCGAGATCACGCCACTGCACTCTAGCCTGGACAAGAGAGTGAGACTCCATTTCAAAAAAGAAAAAGAAAAAAGTATTCAGGTTTCGCACTCCTAATAGTCACTACACTGGAGGAAATGCACTGCTGAGGATCTGGGGATGGGGAGAATGTGCCAAGGCACACTCTTTCCCTCAATGTTTCAATTGCATTTAGCTCTCCAAGTCTGAGGGGAATTTTATGCTCTTTAGAGAAAGGAGGAATTTGACACTCCAGTCTGTGGCAGGCACTGCACAGCGCTAAATACACCACTTCCCCGCAGCCCTTCCAGTGAATCCATTCTAATCCTCTCTTGCTGAAAAGGATGGGCCAAGAGGCATGAGAGACATAAAAGCGAGCTTCTCTCAGCCAATTCCAGAGAACTAATGATCTGGTTTGGGGGCCTAAAGCTAACTGGAATGGAAATGATATATTATTTAAGGACGCATAATTTATTAAAAAGCCTATTTTGCACACTCACTCTCATACATGGTTGAAGACAAAAACTAAAGCAGCTAAGAGAGCCAAAGGTCCTTACAGAACAGATTTAGTTTTGGGGGGAACACATCTGGATCCTCATAGGAGGTCTGGTAAGACAACATGGCCAGGATGAATTTGTTCACACTAGCCTCAACAGGGACAGAGGCTGGGTGGCTTCTCTAAGTGTGGAAATGTTACTTTGGGCCAGACAACCGTGAATGGTTGGCTTTTAACTGAAGACACTAACACCACAACATTTCCTAGACCTTCCCGAAGTCTCCGTTTATGACAGGATGTAGCCATGGTGGAACCAAAGCCAGGCAGGATTCCATGACTGCAATCACACTGCCGAGTTTCCTCTGCTGAACCACAAAAAACAGCTTGTTGAAAACATTAGCTCAATGATGACAAAGCAGCATATGGGCTATGTCATTTTCACCAAATTTTTGTACCATCTTTCACTTTTTCCCCTAAAATTGTTTCTTTTTCCCCTCCTTTCCCTAGGCAGAGCCAAGTCTAACTAGGACCACACAGGCAAATAAAATTCTAAATACATCTGAATTACTGGATTCGTTTTATAAGTTACTTCAGTCGCTGGCTTTCTTTCCATTGCTGTGAATCATTCTTTATCAGCCTAAACCATTTTTCCTACTCACCAATAGCTGTTTGGGTGGGATATATGGAAGATTATGATCCGATCTGTGTTTAGGGTAGGAAAAAGCAAGCTTAGTAGAGAAACGAGTCAGCGTAGACAGGGAGCAATAAATGCCAATTTGTAAAACATCATGAAATGAAGGAAAATTAGCCAGTAGGGCTGTATGATTTTCCAGTACCACGTTTGTTAAAATATTTTTGACTTCTATTTCTATAATTACATTGGTATCGTACAAGACAGTAGGAGAGTAAGGAGACTCAGCTTCCTGTGCAGTATACAGAAGTCAGAGCCACTGCTTTGCAGCTACCCCAACTGGTCTCATCTGCCACATCATGGGTAATCTTCTTGTATCCTATCCAAAATCTCTGTGGCATTAAACAAGAATCATCAAATAGAATTCCACATACATTTAGAGACGATCATCAGTATTCGCTGTTATAGTGGCTGCAGAACTCTACTAACAGTACAATCTGAAAATCACAGGAACAGTGAGAGGTGGAGGAGAAAGCATTCTGTCCCTCCTCTCCTTGCCGTGTCCATCATGGTAGGAAAGAAGCAGGGTTGAATGGAGAGTCAGCGCTAGCCTGGGAGTCCTGTGATTTTTAATCTAATACACTATTCATGTTTTTGTTCTGAAGAAGCTGGACAGATTATTTCCAGAGAATACTGACCCTAAAAACTACAAGCTGACCAAAGGTTCTTGTCTCTGCCCTGCTCCCTCCCTCTTTTCCACCAATCCCTTATATTATTCATGTCTCCCAAAGTCTCCAAACCACCAAAGCCTGCCCACTCCCCCTCTGTAATTGCCTCCTTCTTCCTCTGTGACCCAGTCTCTTCCGGTCTTAAATAAGCATGTTCACAATCTTAAAATGTTTTAATCGCTATCATATGTAAGGGAAATTAAATTGACTATATTAGCTCAAAAAGCCAGAACTGGGACCTACTGGTACAGATTTTGATCCTACCCTGGGGTCAGACTCATCTTTACTCCAAAAGGAGTAAAGCCAGTGCCTGGCAACCAGCAAAGGCAGCTTCAGAAACGCTGACAGAATAGATTTAGAGAATGAAGAAAATAAATAGCAGCCAGAATGAGAAGTTTGGACTTGAGAAAAATTAAATGTCCTTAAAAAAATAATAATAACAAAGGTGGTACAGATTTGAAAAACCAATTCCTTAGAGTTTTGAATTGAACTCCCCTTGCCAAATGTGCTAGAAAAGAGTATCTTCCTGCCTCCATTCCTGCCCCAAAGAGAAACGGAAAGACTCTGCCAGCATGACAACACATTGCAGTGATGTTGTGAGAGGCAGCCACAACTTTGGAGAAAAGCTGATGATGCCACAGTCTGAAAAAACAAAAGACCTAAGATACCTTCTCTATGGTGTCTTACAAGGAAAAGTTGAAAGGGAGTCAAGAACATCCTTGGGTCTCTGTTATTGCCTCTCTATGAAAAAAACTGGAATCTTCAAATGACACAGAAGCATATATACAGATAGCTCCCCCCAAAACAAACATATGAGAGACAGGCAGGCAGGCACACACTAACTTCAAGTTGATACCCATCCAAGGTGGACTCTATGACCTACAGTGTCCTCCATTAAGCTCCACTATACCTGTCCAGAGGCTGCAGACACAGCTGAAGCAAGACACTTAACAGAACTGCCAACAAGAATAAATGAAGTAAACAAAGTTTTAAGTCATGAAACTGATGAGGAACTGGCATCATGATTTCACATATAGGTCAAGCTTGCAGTGTTAGTGACCCAGGGTGAGTTGGACAACAATCAAGTTGTGACTCTCTAGGTAAAGCCTTTAGACTAAACAATGCAAATGAGCACACAGCTGGACTGCAAGTAATCTACAAGTTTCTAATTAAGGCATCGGGAGGAACATCCTCTAAGACATAACGTGTTGCTACCTGTTTTTCTCCTGGGTAGTCAAAGAAGAGGATCTTTCAGGCTCTGCAAATTCATTTAAATTTTAAATCACATTTGTGTTAGCTATATAGGTGTGCCAGCCAAAAGGTAGTAAACCATTCTTCTGAAAATGGGAAACCATTTTCACCTCATATAGCTAAACTGAAATAATCATTTACTTAGCAAATATTAGTAAACATTTAAGACAGCAGGGCATTATGCCAGGAAATTCAGAGAGGGACCTGCAGCGAGAGGGAAGAGGATGAGAACAACTCATTTCAGACACCATCCAGCTCCCAGGGCTGAACACCAGGGCAAGAGACTACAGAACGTCTGATTCAATAACCCCAGGCAGAAAAGGCTGCCTGAATAACAGCATGTTTCACTGAAAATATTCATACTTAGATTTCTATACAGTGGAACTATCTTCCTTCAGAAAGAATTACGAAATGACATCGAAGGAATCACCAAACGACATCATACAAAATGGTGGAGTAGGGCACTCAAACAAGTGGTCCCTGAACTAAAATAATGAGTAAGCTAACAAATACTGACACAACCAGCTTTTTCAGAACTCTAAGAGTTAATTAAAAACCTATGATAGTAAGGAGTATGCTGAATGAAGAAAAACGCAGCTGGATTTGAGTAAGAACGCATTGGGGTCTTTTCTCCCACTTGCCCACCACACTGTAACCCCAGCACCATGGGGCAGCCATGGCGAAGGTGGCCTGCTCTCCTAGTGTGGTTTGCTGGTATCAGGGAGTTAAAGTAAACCTTATTCTTAAAATACTGCAGGTATGTATTTTGACTTGCCTGGTGGTTCCCTGAGGGGCTGTACAGAGGCTGATACTTGCTTCATTCCTGTTCCCTTGGGCTGCAGTGGCGTTTCAGGTAGCAGTGGCATTTGTTGAAAGATTTAAAGATGCACACTACCTATGCCTGGGACAATGGATGGGCAAGCAACAGACAGACCAAAAGGCAGGAAAGGCAGAGGCTAAGAAGGAAGTTTCTAGAGGGAATAAAAACTGGTAAAGGGCACACCAAAAAGCAGGGAAGGCAGAGGCTAAGAAGGAAGTTTCTAGAGGGAATAAAAAATGTATATGCTGTGGAAGCTAGGGTGAAAAATACATGCCTAGGACGGCATGCCACATGCTCAGAGAAGACCTGAGAGGACCACAGGTTTGACCCACTGGTGGGTCTGTGGGTTCTGCACAGCAGGAGGTGAAGGCTAAAGGCAGAGTCATGGGTAACATGAGGGAATGATTTAGGTCAGAACTAAGCTGCAAAGACTAGAAAAAAGTTTGGTGTTTTTTCTTTTTTTTTCTTTTTGGTTCCAGACATTTAATCCTCTGTCACGTAACCAGCTGACCAGTGAGATAACAAAATGGAAATGTCAGCAACCACATGTCAACAGAACAGAAGCTTCAGTAATGATACACAGTAAAGAATGCAGTCTTTGGAAAAATCACTAAACAGATGGCAGTCCTCAACAGTAAACAACAATAGACCCTGGTTAGGGGAGATAATCTGATTTCTGGGTATACCACATAACAATATTCACAACAACTAGTTTTCAAAAAAAATTACAAGGCATACCAAGAAACAGGAAAGTATGTCCCATTCATAAGAAAAAAATAAATTGACAGAAACCATTCCCCAAGAAGCTCAAACACTGGGCTTACTAGACAATGACTTTAAATTAACTGTCTTAAATGGAAAAGGAAATATGGACAAAAAAAGTAGAGGAAATAAAGAAAGCAATGTATAAGCAAATAGCTAATATCAGTAAAGAGATAGAAATTATAAAAAGGAATTAAATAGAAATTCTCAAATTGAAAAGTGTAACTGAAGTAAAAAATTCACTAAAGAGGTTCAATAGCAGAAGTGAGCAGGCAGAAGAAAGACTCAGCAAATGTGAAGATATTCCTATGCGTATTTTATATACTGTTAAATTATACTGAGAAGTAGAAAAAAAAAGAAGAAAAATAAGCAGAGCCTTAGGGACCTGTGGTATACTATCAAGCATACCAACATATGCAAATGGGACTTCCAGAAGAAAACCAGAGAGATAAAGAGCCAGAATGAATATCTGAATAAATTATAACTGAAAACTCCCAAATTTGATGAAAGACATGAATCTATATATCCACAAAGCTCAACAAACTCCAAGTAGTATAAACTCAGAGAGATCTATGCTGAGACACATTACAGTCAAACTGTCAAATGCCAAATACAAGAAAGAGAATCTTGAAAACAGTAAGAAAGAGGCAACTTATTATATACAAACAATCCTAATAAAACTGACTGCCAATTTCTCATCAGAAACCATGGAGGCCAGAATACAATGGGGTAAAATATTTGAAAAGCTGAAAGACAAAAAAACTTAACCAAAAATCCTATGCTTGGCAAAATTACTAAGACAAAGGAGAAACGAAGATATTCCCAGACATACAGCAACTTAAGGAGCTAGGCCTGCCCTACGAGACATGCTAAAGAGAAATACTTCAGACTGAAAGGAAAGGATATTTCACAGGAACTCAAAGCTATATGAAGAAATAACAATCATCGGTAAAGGTAACCAAAGGTAAACATAAAATTCATTATTTCTGTATTTTGGTGTTGTATCACTTCTTTTCCCAGATGATTTAAAAGACTCGTGCATAAAACAATAACTATAAATCTATATTAATACAATATACAAAGATAAAATTGTGAAAATAACATAAAGGGGGAACAGAGCTATATAGCGGCAGGGTTCTTATATGCTATTGAAGCTACACTGGCACCATTTCAAACTAGAATGTTATAAACTTACAATATTAATTGTAATACTCATGGTAAATCAGTAAGAAAATGACTAAAAAGTATACAGAAAAAGCAGTGAAAAGGGAATCAAAAAAGTACACTAGAAAAAAAAATCAAAGACAAAAGAAGGCAATATTAGATGTTATGTGAAAGCAGCCAGGCATAAAAGGTTACAAATTGTCTTAGTCCATTTTGATTTGCTGTTAAAGAATATCTAAGACTGGGTAATTTATAAAGAAAAGAGGTTTATTTAGGTCACAGTTCTGCAGACTAAGGAGTTCAAGGACATGTCCCTGGCATCTGGCAAGGGCTTTCATGCTGCATCACAACATGAGATGGAGAGCGGGAGAGAAGGTCAAAGTGGAAACAAACATATGCAAAAAGAGGGAAACGCAAAAGGTGCCTTAAGGGGGTTAACAACTGACACTCGTGAGAACTAATCCTTCTCATGAAAATTAATCCATTCTCCTAAAAATGAGAACTCACTCACTACTGGGAGAACAGTACCAAGACATTCATGAAGGATCCACTCCCATAACCCAAACACCTTCCAGTAGGCTCCACTTTCCAATACTGCCATGCTGCAGATCAAATTTCAACATGAGTTTTGGTGGAGGCAAACAAACTATATCTAAACAATGGCACATACAGTGTGATTCTATTTGCATGAAATAATCAGAGTGGGTAAATCTGTGAAGCAGAAAGTAGACTGGTGATTTTGAGGGGAAAGGGTTGAATTACTGTTTAATGGGTACAGGATTTTAATTTTGGGGTAATGAAAATGTTTTGGAACTAGAGGTGGTGGTTGCACAACATAATGAATGTACTAAATATACTGAACTGTTCACTTTAAATGGTTAGTTTTATGTTATGTAATTTTTACCTCAATAACAAAAAGTAAGCCGGGGGAAAAAAAAAGTAATGACTTCTAATTTTGTTTTCATTCTGCTTATGGTAAAAATGAAAATAACCACACTTATTTCTTATAAGAACAGACTGAATAAAAGTAGTTTTTCTAAAGAGATAGCAGAAGTAGTTTTGGCTATCTCAGCCTTACCTCTACTCAGAAAACCTTAATTCAGTCACAAATCCATTTTGAAGTTTTACACCCTTGACCTAGTCTCCCTGAAAGCAAAGATAAATGTATATGCGCATTTGTCATAGTGCCTTTTGATGTTGTCAAAAGACTCAGAATTTAGCATATGTAACAGAAAAACGAAAAACACCAAAAATACCCACATTTAGCTCCCATAACATCAACTGATAATTGTCATAATTAACTCCTATATTTCCAATAGCAAAGCTTAGCTTGGAATCATTAATTTAAAAACTAATATGCTGTCCGGGTGTGGTGGCTCACACCTGTAATCCCAGCACTTTGGGGGGCCAACAGGTGGGTGTATCACCTGAGGACAGAAGTTTGAGACTAGCCTGGCCAACATGGTGATATATACACACACACACATATATATGTATATGTGTATATATATCATATATATTATATGTAAATATATATATATAATATACACACACACAAAAAAAATTAGTCCGGCACGGTGGCAGGTGCCCGTAGTCCCAACTACTTGCGAGGCTGAGGCAAGAGAATCACTTGAACAGGAGGCAGAGGTTGCAGTGAGCCGAGATTGTGCCATTGCAATCCAGCCTGGGCGACAGAGCAAGACTCGGTCTCAAAAAAATAAAAAATAAAAATAAATAAATGGTGAATTAATAAAAACTAATATTCTTAAGATTCAACAATTAAAATGCTCCAAGAAACACCTTCCCAGGGAGTATAAATAACTAAATTATACAATAACAATACTTGAATACATGAAAGTAAACCAGCCTTGTCCTGGGTAAACATTTTATGAATTTGGCCTATAATCACTTGATGTCCTTTCCATTGGCCAACAGAAACTAAAAAAGAGAAACAGCATTCTTAACGTTAAAATTTTAAGCCTTATATATATTTTATAAATATATATTTATATATTTATTTTATAAATATATCCTGAATATATTTTATAAATATATATAAGGCTTAAAAATCAAGCTCTGAGACAGGAGTGGTGGTGCACATCTGTAGTCCCAGCTACCCAGGAGGCTGAGGCAGGATTCCTTGAGCCCAGAAGTTCAAGTCCAGCCTGAGCAACGCAGTACGATCCCCATCTCTAAAATAATAATAATAATAATAAAAACAAATAAGCTCTGGGTTAGAGAACCTATCCAATATGCTTATTGTATGCATCCATGGTTTCTGGAATTTAAGACGGAGGTACAGATGAGGCGCTTACCTGGCACAGGCACAACTATGCAAACACATATTAGTACTCTTCCACACAAGCCCCATATCCTTGGTCACATGTCACACATATTACTCAGCAGACCAGAAAGAAAGTCATATACCAGGGATTGAAAGTATGCGCCTACCATCTCTGCACCTGAGGAAAAAAGTCATGCAAATTCTGATCTACATGTTCTTTTTTAATATTTATTTTTAGAGACAGGATCTCCCTACGTTGCCCAGGCTGACTTGAACTCCTGAGCCCAAGCACTCCTTCCTCAGCCTCCCAAGTAGCTGGGACTACAGGTGTGTGCCACCATGCCCACCTTTGACCTCTGTATTCTAAAATACCACTCAAAAAAGGTGAATAATCAGTTTTGACTTAGAGACAGGTTGATATAATCCTATCAACTGGTTATTTACCTGAATGCCAATGCTTATTAGTAAACAGTTTTCCTGCCCTGTGAAGGAAAATCCTGTGTTCACTGCTGCACCACACTGTGCACGGGAACCTCCGCCTACCAGGGACTCTGCTGGCCACGGCCTTTGTTGCTGGCCACAGCCTTTGTTACTTAAGTCTGCTGCCTTGTACATCTGGGCTCTGGAAGGATTCACAGCCACACTGCTCCTGGTCTCAATGGCTTTTTTTAATCTCTGATGCCACAGAAAATTATTTTCTTAATTCTATAACATTCTAGACCCAAGTGTAGATCTTCTTGACTATTTGCAATATTTCATTTTGTCTTGAGTGTCAATCTTCTTTTAGTTAAAGCTCTTTCGCATTCAAGAAAATCAGTTATGTCCCATGTTACCACAAGGAAAAAGGTATATGGTCAGTAGATTCACAGGAGAAAATGAAAACCAAGTCTCAGGAATCCAGGTAGCAATCGGGATGTGGACAAATTTTTCACATGTCTTGGATGGTACCTCTGCTTCTCTCTGGAGATCTTTCTATATCTTCTTGATCAAGTGGCTCCTTCTGGCTACCTGGTTTTGGATTCACAAGACCCATCAGAGCCAAACCCATCAGACTTCATCTGGCATTCCAGCTCCAGTAACCACTGCCCACTGGCAACTGCTCTCTCTGGCTTGAACAGTTTCTTACGGTGTTCTTACTAGCACAGCTGGTCTCTGAGCCAGTCTATCTCAGACTTCTATCAGCAGACCTACAGACGGGTATGTCCTGACAGTAACGGCCACAGTCCAATCGCTGAAGCGGGGCAGGATCATGTGACTGACTGCCCACTCCAGAAGAGGCTTGGGTGAGGAAGGAAATGAAGAAATCAAATATTGCTACATTTTAGCTAATTTCATATTGTCTCTTACAAACTAATCAATATTTAAGGCCATTTACAGGTAACTTACTTTATTGTAAGTAAAGATCTTTCTTGTAAAGTAGGTAAAGATCTTTCCTTAGAAGAAAGTAAATTACCACAGCCGTGAGTCATCTTCTAATTTCTTCAGTTTTTGTTTGTTTTTGTGAGACGAGGTCTGGCTTTGTTATGCTCCCAGACTCAGGCCATCCTCCTACGTCAGGCTCCCGAGGAGCTAGGATTACAGGCGCCTGCCACCACACCGGCTTAATTTTTGTATTTTTTGTAGAGACGGGGTTCTGTCATGTTGCCCAGGCTGTTCTCAAACTCCTGAGTTCAAGCAATCCACCCAGCTCGGCCTCCCAAAGCGCTGGGATTACAGGCGTGAGCCACTGTGCCTGGCCCTCTAATTTCTATAGTTTCTAATTAAACTTCAGAATATTCTCTCCTCATTCTCCCATAGGAACTCTTGAAAGTTACAGGTTTGACAATGGTTTTAAATCACTTATGGTTAATAAAAATTCCTGAGGAGACCGCCACAAATGTCTTTCTTCTCAGCAAATGGCTAGAATAGAGGCAAAACTCAAAGCAGTACTGTACACTATGGGATACTGTAAAGTTCTATAGCCAGATAGTAATCAGGTCGAAGATTGCTTCCCCTCTATATATCACCCAAATAACAGGTCTAGAACAAAGAGAATTCTAGTTCAGAAAAAGTAGCTGGTCTGCGATCCTTGAAACAGATAATCTGGGATGCAACTCTACAGATCATGGGATAAAAGCCAGTGGCCCAGTGCACCTCGGTGACATACAAAAGATGATGGATGATGAGGCCATGTGACTATTATATCAGGTATGAAGGTTAAACTGAGATATTCATACTCTAGTTCATTTTAACTGCAAAGATGACTTAAAAAATACCTCTCCCATCTGCAAACTCATAAATGAGATCTGCCCAGCAATCGAAGAAAAAGTTCAATTCCAACTGTAGGGAAACAGTGAACTTGAAATAACTTATAAGAAAGAAAATTAAATTAATATTGATGCTAAAGTCACTCCTGCATTGAATTAATTTTCAGAAGGAATAGGCTGAATTTTATTAAACCTACGCATTCAGGTACTGCATTGGCTTTGGAATTATTCAAAATTGAATTCGAATCCTGGCTCTGCCATGTCCCACGTATGTGATCTTGACCAAGACAGTTATCTTCTGTAAGCCTTAATGTCCTCAAATCTGCCAAGCAGAGCCGCTACACTGCATTTCAGATGCCTGTGCAGGTGCCCTGAGATGATCGCCTAGTGGTACTCGCACGACGCACAGGGAAGGACAGCCATCAGATATCCATCTCCTGCTCCCTTCCTGCTATTTCATTACTGATTGAACCCCTTTCCTTTGCATTTGCGCTGATGCCACCCATCCATGTACTGACAGGGTGCTTGGAAATGAGATAATGCATGCATATAAAGAGCTCGTCGATATTCTAAAAGGATGCTGCATGCAAATATGACAGTTTACCTAAAGACACCTTCAGCATAGACCCAGGCTTCCTTAAACCTTTCAGGTGCTGAGATCCACCGGCTAATAGTTTCAAGGACCATCTGCAGCCTAAAGACAATGTTGCCAAGGGATCATTTCTCACCCCCAGATTGGATTACTCACTAATTGATTTTAGGTCCAGTGATTATAAAGTTATGTTTCCTTGAGTAATTGTTTCGGTCTGCAGTGACTCACTGTTCATTTCCAGTCAGGTTTTTGACAGTAACAAGATGATTTCAAGAATATAATTTTATGCCAAATAATCTAAAAATCAAAAGACTCTTTCCCTGTTTGATAAAATTAAGAAAAAAAAATATTCACTACGTAAAGTTAGAACATCAAAGTTAGTCAGAGAACCAGAATCCCATATAGAATCAGTCAAAAGTTAGACTTAAATCAACCACATGCTAAGCCTATGAATTCTTTTTTCTTAAAAATGAGAAAACTATCAGGGGCAATGATAAAACATCACCAAGAATGTAGCCCCCAAAACAACTGGGGTGTGAGCTTCCTTTGTCTCCTGGTTAACCTCTGCACACTCATCACAGCAGGTAATGACAGTAAATGTGTGTAACAGTGCTTAAAATATGCTATATACTCTTCTAGAAATCTGCATATATTAACTCACTTTAATCCTCACAATAACGCTATGAGGTAGAGGTTATTATTAACACCATTTTACAGATTGGAAGGCCTAGACAGAAACAGCTTAGGTAATTTGCTCCTGGTCAGAGAGTTAGAAAGGACTAGAACCAGGATTCAAATCCAGGCAATCGGACTTCAGCATTCTTAAGTTAGTCACTACCTAATGCTGCCTCTAGTGTCCTGGGAAACAGATACTCAGTCCCTAAGATCCTCATTGTTCTTACCACCCATCTCCAAATGGATGATTTCATGTGTATAAATCACAGCTTCCCATAATCACTTAAATCAGCATCTCATCCTTTCTTCTCATGTTTAAATCTGATGCTTATTTTTGAAAAATCTTTATATAACAATAAATTTACCCATCACTCTCCAAGAATGTGCTGAATCGATTTCAGCGCCCACTGGGAGGTTAAAAAATAGGTACTGTGGGTAGGTCACACTATCCATGATTCAGATAATAGATCTCATCTCTTCTAATTTTTGCTCTACCCAAGTAATGCAAGGAAAGACAGACTCTCCAGCACTGTGCAAATTGGGTTTAATTCTTCTGAAGTTCATCATCAATTTTTCACCCTTTACTTAGGGCAATTTTGACTTTCTTAAGTATATAAGAGGTATTACAAGTTAATGAGCAAGAAAGAAAAAGACTATCTCACGCTCCTCTCAAAAGCCGATTTAAGTCATGACAATCAAAAACAAAAATTGTGTGGCTGGACTACAACGAAAACACCAGTCAGTAAGCAAAATGGATGAGTATCATCAGAATCAATCAAGGTACAAAGAGATAAATAATTTTGACCTTTAATACCATGAATTATTTTAAGCTAATGTACACACCTAGACTTGGTAGGGGTAGCCTAGGCAGTGGCCGATTTTTTGGAGGTGGAAAGGTACTAGAACAGATGGTTCCTGTGGTCCGTATCTGACAGGTAGGCCAGGCTGTGTGTCTGGGTCAAAGCATCTGCGCATCACAATATCCTTGAACTTCAAGGAACCTGCACTCCAGGAAAGGAATCTAAAGAGACAGTGAACTCTGTCTCTGCCTCTCAGAGACCCACGTGTGAACACAGACACAAATGGGCCATCATTACGGGCTTATTAAAATGAAGAATCCCCTATATCTGTAACTTCCCAGTTCTCAAGAGCTGAGACGTTGATCTGTGAGCTCCCACTTCTCCATTGCACGACCATCACCTGCACTGCTTGGCACTCACTTTTGGTTTTACGTATTGTCTTCATGATGCCACACAGGAAAGAGCCCCTTTTGGGGTAACCGGAATCCCCAGTAGCAGCATTTCCATGGGGATGGAAACATCTAGGTAATTTGGTAATTACCCAGCATTGTTGAATTAACCTTAGCAAATGTGTGGAATATTACCAAGTTGTTGTGACAGCCTCTGTTCTTAAAGAGGTCTTGTTTAATGAGGGAGTATCTCCAGCTATGTGACTTGGTTTATTGCCTGAACATACTCTCTTTCTTTTTTCCTTCTATGTTTTCCACAATTCAATAATTCATCATCTTTAAATTTAACCTAGCGCACCCTTTTATGTTTGTTTTAGGTTTACAGTGTGGGATTTAAATTTTGGCTCCAAACTGCCATCTCTCTCTGCCAACATCATTCGTAAAAACTTCTTCGGTCTTATTTGAGAGTGTTATTTGATATTAAAATTGATCCAACTTGCTTGCTAGCTATTTCTCAACTGCCCTCTGGGTTTCTAATCATTTACATCAGCCCAGGAACCACCTGCCTTAAGGACTGGTGTTTTAAATTGGGCTCTAGTGGTTGATGGGTTAAATACTCTTTAGATGCATTGTTACAGAATATACCATTGGACTTTGGGGCCCATGTATATTCCACACGAATTTCAGAATCCCACAAAGGTTTAAATGAAGATGATCTTTCTTACTTTAAGGAAGAAAACTCACACATCAGGAGGCATTCAAATATAAAATTGGTGAAAGGAACCCACTGGCTTCTCCCACTCTAACCAAATTAAGAAAAAAGCAATAGACTTTGTAGAAGTCTTTCACAAATTCTGACATTTAGAAGAGTTAAACCTGTCCAACATAAAGGGCCTGATAGTAAAAGATTTTTTTGTTCCTTTCTTACTGTGTACTATTACTAATAGAAACAACCGGCTTCAACTTGTTCTAGTTCATTAAAAATAAAAGAGAAAAAACGGCTAATAGCAAATTCAAGAGGGTAGCTTGGCTCTTAGTAATTTAATTCTAAATGTAATAACACGCTTATTAGAAATGGAAGGTCACTCTCCCAAAAATTTCCCTAAAGGCACAGCTGCCAAATTGACTTCTGATCTAGCCTTTACAGTATTATTAATTCAATGACATCATAAAGTTGGCAAGGGAAAGCTTCACGCTTGCCCTACAAAGACAGATAGCAGTGCCTTAGAGAGGTCCTTGCAAGTTTCTTAGGAAAGTGACTTGAAAAAATAAAAGTCAGCTTACTTTTGCTTTCTCCTCCACTGTCCTGATAAAGGACTACAAACGCTTTTCTCTTGCTTTTGGGAAAAGCCTACCAAACTGGATTTCCCACTTATTTGCCTTACATCTTTGCTCTGCCTTCATGCATTAGCAGCAAAGCATTCTCTTTCCAGTGGTGTAGAGATGGCTTATCTCAGGGCAAGCCCCAGAGATCTGGTGTAAGGTTAATACTGGAGAAAGGGCAGAGCATCCTCCAAGGTTCCCCCAGCTTAGACAGACAACCTTTGAAAGGCGCCTGGCATGCAGTTGGCCTCAAAACCATGACTTGGCAGCAAACCCTAATTAAATGAAACTCGATAGCAGACTGCTTGTTGATCTTAACTTGTCTAAAGTTCCAGACTTGGACAGCAGGTTGAAACCTGCTATGATCATAATCAGCACAATCGATAGCTTTTAGAAAGAACTTTTTCTAAATAGGTTTCAAAGGATCACCTCCTACTATCTGTAACTCGAATCAAACGACTGTCTGCAAACCTGCCTGGAGTGACGCACTGGCTCTTCCAGACAATGAAGAGCTTGCACATACATAACCTTCTGAGGGAGACGATTTGTTAGACAGCTTTCACTGAAATAGATCATTCCATTTTTACCATCAATCTTCCTTTCCCCCTATGATAGGTCGTGCTACCTTTAATTTTTCACGAGTGCCAGTAAGTAAATAATGATGTAATAGTATCTCCAAATCTTACCTAAGTAGCAATACCCTTCATCCACAGGTCACCAGGAGCAGACTATAGTGGTACCAAGTTGAGTTTATTGGCTCTTTGTAATCAGGGAGCCAGCAGTCTGTGGGAAACTATGGGGTGGCTCTGAGCAAAAGAACTTTAGGAGGGACTTGCTGCAGATTTGGGCCCTTGTTAGAGGATTTTGGGGAAAGTTCACGGAAGTATGGTTTTGCTCTGGATTTGGCAGCGTCTGAAAGCAGAGGCAAATCTGTGACTGAATCTCTTGATAATTTTATCTGGAAGATAGGAAGAGCAAACAAAGTGAAGCTAACTCTTTTTGGGTTTTGTTTGTTTGTTTGAGATGGAGTTTCACTCTTGTCACGCAGGCTGGAGTGCAATTGTGCAATCTCAACTCCCTGCAACTTCCGCCTCTCAGCTTCAATTGATTCTCCTGCCTCAGCCTCCCAAATAGCTGGGATTACAGGTGCGCACCACCACCACTGGCTATTTTTTGTATTTTTAGTGGAGATGGGGGTTTCACCATATTGTCCAGGCTGGTCTCAAACTCCTGATCTCAGGTGATCTCCCTGCCTCGGCCTCCCAAAGTGCTGGGATTACTGGTGTGAGCCACCATGCCCAGCCAAAGCTAAATCTTTAATAAGTCAAGAAGTAGCAGTCACTCATATGAAGAAAGGGCCATGTCTGGTCATTTTTGGTGTTCTGGATACAGGTAATTCCAGATGCACATCTGCCTCTATGGTAACACGTTTAAATTCTAAGTTTTCAAGTAATACAACTGAGATAATTTTTAGTGACAGCCAAATAACTAACTGGTGGCTGAGGCAATCAGTCAGGAGTTCATCATCTCTAAGTCATTAAGAAGAGAGTGTGGGCCAGGTGCAGTGGCTCAAGCCTGTAATCCCAGCACTTTGGGAGGCCGAGATGGGTGGATCACGAGGTCAGGAGATCGAGACCATCCTGGCTAACACGGTGAAATCCCGTCTCTACTAAAAAATACAAAAAACTAGCCGGGCGAGGTGGCAGGCACCTGTAGTCCCAGCTACTCGGGAGGCTGAGGCAGGAGAATGGCATAAACCCGGGAGACGGAGCTTGCAGTGAGCTTGCAGTGAGTGCATCTGGCCACTGCACTCCAGCCTGGGTGACAGAGCGAGACTCCATCTCAAAAGAAAAAGAAGAGAGTGTGTACGTCCCTTACCAGTGGCCTTGGTGCCAAGTTGCCCAACCTACTCAAATCTTTCTACTAGTTCTTAATGCTTTCCTGAGTTCACTACTCCAATCTGTACAACTGAAATCTTTGGAAGATGATACCATCAATTAAATATAAGAGAAGAACCAAAGTAACATTACCTCCATCAAATTAATGAAACCTAAAAGGCAAAAGATAGGCCTTGCAAATATTTTGCAGAACGACAATCTGCTGCTTCTGGGCCAGGTTTCATTTGTAGCAACTGCTCATTTTAAAGAGAAAATATGTACTAAATTATGTGTTACGCACACAGTAGGTATTTCCTGAATGACCAAAGTCAAGCACTACATAATATGTTTTAACAAGGTCATCAGACTTCATTTTACTCAAAGATTCTAGAGTAAAAGTATCTGTTTAACACCAACATTTGTGTGTTACATAGATCATAAATATTTCCTTCCCATTATAAAGATTGCAAACTGGTGTGACTGCAGCCAGAATCTAATCCAAGATTTATTTGGGCTACGCAGTACAATTTCTGTCTCTTCTTGAAAAATCAGGAGTTCTGGAACAACGGGCCTGAATTCCTACAGGAAACAACTGCTTGGCAGTGAGTAGTGGCTAAACATGTTCTGCCGCTGGTGACAGTCCCCATCTGGCCCACGACAGACATTTATGTTGCTGTCTCACCTCTCCAGGCATCTGAGCGTGTAGCTCCTGCTTCATGGAGACGGATCCTGGGGCACAGAGTCAGTTTCTGAGACGGGAGGGAAGAGATAACTAATGTATTGCAGTGTGCTCACTAAACCATTCTCGGCCTCCTACACATCTCTAGACAAGGCATAAGAGGATACAGACAGCTCCTCCTCCTGTTTCACCCTTTGTTTCCTGACCTGAACACCAAACTCATTTCACGTGGCTTTCTGGAGTTATAAAGTCAGTGTGTCAGGTCTCAAGTCTAGGCTTTTTCCCAACTCCCCTGGACAATATATATCCCGAATTAACGAAGAAAACTTTTTTTTTTTTTTTTTTTTTTTTGAGACAGAGTCTCACTCTGTCACCCAGGCTGGAGTGCAGTGGCGCAATCTCGGCTCACTGCAACCTTCATCTCCTGGGTTCAGACGATTGTCCTGCCTCAGCCTCCAGAGTAGCTGGGATTACAGGTATGCATCACCATGCCCAGCTAATTTTTGTAATTTTAGTAGAGATGGGGTTTCACCATGTTGCCCAGGCTAGTCTTGAACTCCTGGTCTCAAGTGATGCACCCACCATGGACCCCCAAAATGCTGGAATTACAGGTATGAGCCAACACACCCAGCCGAAGAAAATATATCTTTTTTTTTTTTTGAGACAGAGTCTCACTCTGCTGCTCAGGCTGGAGTGCAGTAGCACAATCTCAGCTCACTGCAATCTCTTCCCATGCCCTGCCAGAAAATATACCTTAATAATAGGTTACAAATCTCAATGATGTGAATCCATTGGGACTTTTAAGTTTTAAAAAAAAATCAAACTTCAGCTGGGTGTGGTGGCTCACACCTGTAATCCCAGCACTTTGGGAGTCTGAGGTGGGCAGATCAGCTGAGGTCAGGAGTTCAAGATCAGCCTGACCAACATGGTCAAACTTTGTCTCTACTAAAAATACAAAAATTAGCCAGGCATGGTGGCGTACGCCTGTAATTCCAGCTACTCAGGAGGCTGAGACAAAAGAATCACTTGAACCCAGGAGGCAGAGGTTGCAGTGAGCTGAGATCATGCCACTGCACTCCAGCCTGGGTGACAGAGCGAGACTCCATCTCAGAAAAAAAAAAAAAAAAGTCTGTAAGTAACAGTGTAATTCACTACGAATCACTTAATTTCACTCATGTGAGCATTTGAGCGCTGTCAGCTACTGTTCTCCATGCATTTACGTGTGTAAACCTACTTGGTCCTCATGGTGTTGCTGAGGACGACAGTGTCCACATTTTACAAAAAGGATACGAAGGCACAGGGTTTCGGCCATTTACGTGTGTAAACCTGCTTGGTCCTCAGGGTGTTGCTGAGGACGACAGTGTCCACATTTTACAAAAAGGATACGAAGGCATAGGGTTTCGGCAATGGGTCCAAGTTTACACAGGGCGGTCAGATCCAGCCAGGCACTGGGCCCTGCCTGTGAATCCCTATCCCATTTGTTCAAAGACTCTCAGAAATAACAAATGCAGTTGTATTTGGAAAGAAGAGCTTGTTTATCGACATGCATTGAAATCTAGTGACATCTTACAAGCTGGCAAAGTGACCTAAACTCCAATTCATTCTGCCCATTTGCACACGAATACTTCTAAAACCACATAAGGTACATATCACATTCTCTAAAGTTTTACAAATGGTTCATTTTAACTACAGAAAATACATTGTCAATAATTGTATTGCAAGATCTAATAATGTACTTCGGGGTTTTTTTTTTTCTTTTCCCCCTTTAAAGAGATTTCGTTCGGGGCCACGAGCTTGGGAAGCAAACTACTGATGCTTAAGGTCAGTAAGGAATCTGTGAGACCTGTTCCCAGTTAGCGGCATCTGAGAGCTGCTCGACCATCCACTCCTCTGGAGTGTCTTACCTCTCTACTGTGGGCAACAGCACAGCTGAGGGAGCATCTTGTTTCAACAACTGTAGAACTTCACTATTTCCTACCATCTCCAGTTCAGCTGCAACAATAATAGTGCTCTAAATGACATTAAGAACTCCACCGAAGGCTCGGTGTGGTGGCTCATGCCTGTAATCCCAGCACTTTGGGAGGCCGAGGCGGGTGGATCACCTGAGGTCAGAGTTCAAGACCAGCCTGGCCAACATGGCAAACCCCCGTCTCTACTAAAAATACAAAAATTAGCCAGGCGTGGTGGCAGATTTCTGTAATCCCAGCTACTCGGGAAGCTGAGGCAGGAGGATTGCTTGAACCCAGGAGGCAGAGCTCAATTGCAGTGAGCTGAGATTGTGCCACTACACTCCAGCATGGGTGAAGAGGGAGACTCTGTCTTAAAGAAAAAAGAACTCCATTGAAGACACAAGGACACTGGACCACCCACCATGGGTGAATGCCTACTTCCTCAATGTAGAATGTAAAACTCCTCTAATTCTTCTACCCTCAGACAACCAACCACTTGTAAAAAATATTTAGGCTAAGAGATTAACTCAGTCTTTTTCCACCTGTCCACATCACCCTTCGGTACACTGGGCAGTTAATATAACCCTGGATGAGTGCCAATTTGGGAGACTTCTGTTGAAAATAGTTGAGTGTCAACAAATATCCCATAGAGAGCACCTATAAGTGGGAAAATTCTCAGGATCACAGCAGCATCAAAACAGGTATCACTGATGGGCATTTCATTGAACCACCTGCACAGGGTCACATACAGTGAGACTTGGGGGGGGGACTGTCTCCCCACTGACAATGAAGGCAGAAAGGCGAAATGAAGGGAGATGTCTGTGTCTCTGCCTACAGTCCAAGGGCACAGACTAAGGACAGAACTCTCCCATTAGCAGGACTGTCCAACCAATAGGAAACCCAGCACCACCCACTGTCTGGCGATGAAACTCCCACATTTTATGTCCTGTAAAGCCCAAGGATGGCCTAGTGACTCAGGGCAATGGCTTATCATCATAACAACTGTCTTCAAAACTCTACCAAGGGCAGGGCACAGTGGCTCATGCCTCTAATCCGAGCACTTTGGGAGGAGGCTTAGGCGGGTAGATCATTTGAACCCAGGAGTTTAAGACTATCTGGGCAACATGATGAAATCCCATCTCCACAAAAAATACAAATATTAGTCAGGCATATGGCACACATCTGTGGTCCCAGCCACTCAGGAGGCTGAGGTGGAAGGATCACCTGAGCCCAGGAGGTCTAGGTTGCACTGAGCCCTTATTGTGCCACTACACTCCAGCCTAAGTAGCAGAGTCAGACCCTGTCTAAAAACCAAAAACCAAACCAAAACAACAACAACAAAAACTCTGCTACCGTCCTTAGAAGCAACTCACTGAAAAGTATTCCATGAATGAGCAAAAAAGAACTGCTCTCTTTTCAAACCTAAAGAGAATTTTGTTGGATTTTCAGGCAAACAACAGTTCCTACAGGGCATTCTCCCTCGTGCCTTACCTTCACGGTGTACAGGGAGGAAAGCACACGTCCCCACCTTTCCCTCACCTTTCTTCCCAAGGCCAGCTCCTCCCAGAGGTATCCCATGCACCCAGTTCTCTCTCTCGCCAGCATCCAGTCAGCACCTAATTGATGCCAATCACAACTCTTCACTCTGAAAGCTAACCCTTACCCTCTATCCTAAGTCTACCTTAGCTCATACACTTACCCTCCTCTGCCTGAAAAGTTGGAACAGATTTCATTTGGCTTCTCTATGTCTTCTCTCCTATTCCACCACAATCTCCACGTTGCCAAAGTTATGTTGCTGAAGCAAACATTCATGCATTCATTTAAGCTATTTATTAAATACCCATTGTGTGTGGTCTGCTCTCCTGATTAAGGAGACAACAGCAAAAACAAAAATGAAATACTGTTTTTAATTTAACTTTTATTTGAAAGTTAAGGATTACATGTGCAGGTTTGATATATAGGTAAACGTGAGTCATGGGGGTTTGTTATACCGATTATTTAATCACCTAGGTATTAAGCCTAGTATCCATTAGTTATATTTTCTGATCCTCTTCTTCCTCTCACTCTCCACCCTCCAATAGTCCCCAGTGACTGTTGTTCCCCTCTATGTGTCCATGTGTTCTCATTCTTTAGCTCCCCCTTATAAATGAGAACCTGTGGTATTTGGTTTTCTGTTCCTACATTAGTTTGCTAAGCCTAATGACCTCCAGCTCCACCCATGTTCCTGCAAAGGACATGATCTCATTCTTTTTTATGACTGCATAGTATCCCATGGTGTATATGTACCACCTTTATCCAGTCTGGAAAGAATTCCATATTCAATAAATGGTGCTGGGATAACTGGCTAGCCATATGCAAAAGATTGAAACTGGATTCCTTCTTTACATCATATACAAAAATTAACTCAGATGGTTTAAAGACTTAAACCAAACCAAAAACCTTCCTGGACCTGAAGACATTTCCAATCCAGCAGGGAAGGGTGACTGCACTGAAACAGAGCACAGTAACAGAAGATGTAGATTGTGATGAAGTACACAGCAGGAGGTCATGACCTAGTGAAATGTCTGAAGGAACATCCAGGGGAAGGGATGATTCAGCAGAAATCTAAAGCTTAGGAAATCATTAGGTACAGGTGGGAGTGTGGGGAGTGATGGAGAACATTCCAGATAAAAGGAAGAATGGCACAGTCAGTGGAAGGGTAAGAGACACAGCCCAGCAACTGAAAGAGCCTCGGCAGAGCCAAAAGGCAGAGTGCGCTTTAAAAACTCTACTGAAAGAAAATCCGGAACTTTCCTATGCACCAATAATAGCCAGTTAGAAAATCAAGGAAATTACGTATTTCTCACAAACGCAAAGAAAATAATTACGTAACGACACAAGTTTACATACGGAAGAAATAATCTTAACAACAAAGCAGTGGAAATGACTTGGAAAAGGTGATCACATACAACCAACCTTGTTCTGAATTACATGTTTAAATGAAAAAGATCCTACATTTTTTGAGGAGAAAGATGAGACACATTTGAAAAAATAAGAATAAGGAAGAGGGAGGTCTAGCATTAATAAACCTTAAAATATGTCATGAAGTTTGAATCGCTAAGTCTGTGACGCTGATACGAGCCTGTTAATGGAATCAATGAGTCACTGAACAATCCCGAGCATACCCTGGAGTTTAACACACACGGTCAAGGAGGAATCCCAAACCAGTAATAAGGAAAACGCTTGCTCAGTGAATGGCGCTGGAACAATCAGGTAGCTATTTGGAAAATAAATACATTTAAATCAGTGGTTTCCAAACCTGATTGTGCATCAAGAACTGTCTGTGATATACATATTTTAAATATTCTGAGATTTTACCACCCCATCCCACTCCTACATTTAGTGAGTATGTAAGGGAACTGGGCAAATGTCTCTAAAAAGAACTTCAGGTGATTCTACCATAAAGCTGGAATTTTCAACCACAGATTCGAAGTCTTAACATCACAGGTCAGAATAAAATTCCAGATCAGAGACATAGTTTGATTACAGTTAGAGACACAAATAAAACTAATGTTGAAAAAATTTTTTTTGGCCGGGCGTGGTGGCTCATGCCTGTAATCCCAGCACTTTGGGAGGCCAAGACGGGCGGATCACGTGGTCAGGAGATGGAGACCATCCTGGCTAACACAGTGAAATCCCGTCTCTACTAAAAATACAAAAAATTAGCAGGGCGAGGTGGTGGGCGCCTGTAGTCCCAGCTACTTGGGAGGCTGAGGCAGGAGAATGGTGTGAACCCAGGAGGCGGAGCTTGCTGTGAGCCGAGATCGCTCCACTGCACTCCAACCTGGGCGACTAAGCGAGGCTCCGTCTCAAAAAAAAAAAAAAAATTTTAATCTTTCATTTCTAAATAAAGGATGATTCTCTAAGTATAAAAGTAATAAAATTATAAACAAAAAATTGACTAAAGTCAAAATTAAAGAAAAACAGATTATTTATAACCAAGATATCAGTTAAATAAGGAATACCTTAAATAAAGACATACTTTAGAAGACACTGACAAGAAAAATACTAATACCACAATAGATAAGAGATAAATTAACAGATATAATTCACATACCCAAAATGTCGAACAAAGCCAAAAGGTTGTCCTTTGAAAAATCTAATAAACTCCCCTGATCACATTTCTCTAATAAATAAAATCTGCAATACATACATAACTTGAATAAAACTGAGAGATGCAATAATCATAAATAAAAAAGGATGATAGGTGTGAACAACTTTAGGCCAATAAATTTGAAAATTTAATAAAATAAATCTTCAGAAAAAAAAGCTTACTATAACAGCCCGACTTCTAAGAAATGAGAAAGTGGCCGGGCACGGTGGCTCATGCCTGTAATCCTAGCACTTTGGGAGGCCGAGGCAGGCAGATCACAAGGTTGGGAGATTGAGACCATCCTGGCTAACACGGTGAAACCCCGTCTCTACTAAAAATACAAAAATTAGCCGGGCGTGGCAGCATGCGCCTGTAGTCCCAGCTGCTGGGGAGGCAGAGGCAGGAGAATGGCGTGAACCCAGGAGGCAGAGCTTGCAGTGAGCCGAGATTGCGCCACTGCACTCCAGCCTGGGCGGCAGAGTAAGACTCCGTCTCGAAGAAATGAGAAAGTATGAATAATCTATTTTTTTTTTTTTTTTTTTTTTGAGACAGAGTCTCACTCTCTGAAGTGCAGTGGCGCGATTTTGGCTCACTGCAACCTCTGCCTCCTGAGTTCAAGTGATTCTCCTGCCTCAGCCACCTGAGTAGCTGGGACTACAGGGACACACCACCACGACCAGCTAATTTTTGTATTTTTAGTAGAGACGGGGTTTCACCATGTTGGCCAGAAGGGTCTCTTTCTCTTGACCTCATGATCCGCCCACCTTGGCCTCCCAAAATGCTGGGATTACAGGTTTGAGCAACCATGCCTGGCTAAATAATCTTATAATAATTAAAGCAGTTGACTTAGTAGTTTAAATTGTCTCACAAAGAAAATTTCAGGTGAGTTCTATCAAGCATTCAAGGAAGAAATAATTTCAGCTTTACATAAACTAAGCCAAAGGAGATAAAGAGGGAAAGTTTCCCTAACCCATTATCATGGGTAATGTAACTGTGGTATCATAATCCAATAAGGACAATGCAGGAAAATGAACAGTAGAGGCAAATTACATTCAAATATGGATATAAAATGTTAAACAAATACTGAAAACAAAATCAAATCATGTATTTTAAAAAGTAACACATCATGACCAAGTTGGCTATTTCTAGGAAAGCTAGATTGGTTTAACATTGGGAAATTATTGAATGTAGTTCACAAATCCAAACATTAAAAAGAAAAATCATAAGATCACCTCAATAAATACAGGAAAAGTAGTTGATACAATTCAAACTATGTTCATAGTAACCTGATAAACAGTACTTACAGAAAATCTACAATAAGTATCATCATTAAATGTAAAACATTAGTAGAATTCAGATTGGAAAAAAAGCAAAAGTACCACTAACACTACTTCTATTTGGCCCCAACACTACTCTATTTTGCAGTGGAGGTTCTAGTCAGCTACATAGGTCAAGAAAAAGAAACAGACCATAAAAACTGGAAGGACATATCAAAACTGTTATTCAGAAGTGGTATTTTTGTTTACATTTAAAAATCCAGAATAATCTACATATTAGAATTAATAAGAGAGTTCAGCAATGTTTCAAGATTACAAAAATAATGTACAAAGAAAATTCAGAGGACATCCGCAAGATGGTGGGATAGGAGGTCACAGGTTTCACTACCCCACCACCCCACAAAAACTTCAACTAGCAACTATCCATAGACAAGAAGGTCTTGGTGAAAACCCCCCAAGTTAGGAATAAGTCAGAGTAACCTGTGTGGTCCACAGCATGGAATAAAAGCCACATGGAAAGAGAGAGAGAAATTATCTCACTTTGACAACATTGCCCCACCCCATCCCTCAGGTTGGCCCAGTGCCACACAGGGGATTTCCCAAAAACCATGTTTCTACAGAGGGAAAAAGAGAACCTGAAAGCAAACATCCAGCTTCCCTAGCATTCCAAGATGCTTCTTAGGAAGTCCACTCTGGTCTCACCTCAAAGGAAACACAGGGGAATACAGCACAACTAGACCACCCTGGGTCAGGTGGAAACAAAGCAATGAGTGTACAGATCTTGGTGGTAGCTCTGCATACCTGGCAGCAGAGGTACCAGCTAACAGTGTAGCTCACAGGCAAAGCTGAGCTGATCGCTCCTGGAAGAGGTGGAAAGCGCTACCTGGCTTGAATTCCTAGATAGGCACAATCCAGGACCAGCCTTGGACCCTACCTGAGGGCCCTGCCCATGCAGGGCAACGACCACCAGAGGGAATTGCAGCAAAATGGAAAGCTAGTTGTGCCACACCTGGGAGTCTAACAACACCTGGTGTGACCTCAAAGCTTACCCCCAGACCCTACCCAGGCAGGGAGACAACCAAGGCATCAAACTTCATTGAAGAACAGGGCAGAAGAGGGAAAGTTTCCACCACACTTAACCTCAACACTTAACTCACACTAAGTCCCCACACAGGCAGGAAGGAAAACTTCAACCATGCATTTCTATCGTGCATAGCATCTGGTCTTGTCCACCTCAGTGTCTCCACTTAACTTTGGGGCCCCTCCCACAACCCTGTCCAACTGCAGAACTCAAATAGTGGTACCACCTGAGCAGAGAACACACCCTGGCCTAACCTGAGGCTACCATAGTGCCCATCCAGCAGCTCAGCCTGATTGTGAAGTTCAGTCCAGCCAGCTGCCCCATGTGAATTCAAGGCAAAGGCAGCACCCCATACATCTAGAGAACCCCAAAATAACCTCTGCCTGCCCAAGGCTATTAGCAGCTAGCCCAACCAGAATTGCAGGTTAGACTACATAATAAAGGCCTGTTCCAAAGAATGTCTGTGAAAGCTAGAAAAGATTGTTACCTCAAATACACAAACACCAATGCAAGGACACAAGGATTACATGGACTCAGGAAAAAATCATGACATCTCCAAAAGAAACTGACAAAGCTCCAAAAATTGACCCTAATGAAAGGGAGATCTATAAAATGATGACAAAAAATTCATCAGAATCCTCTTAAAGAAATTCCATCAACTGCAAGAATATAGTCATAATACAGTCAGTTCACCATATCCATGGGTTCCACATCTGTGGATTCAACCAACAGCAGATCAAAAATATTCAGAAAGAAACAATACAAAACCCACAACAATAAAAAACGATACAAACTTAAAAATACAGCATAACAAGTATTTACATAGAATTTACATTGTATTACGTATTACATGTAATCTAGGGATGATTTCAAGTCTATGGGAGGATACGCATAGGTTTTATATGAATACTACACCATTTTTGTTTCGTTTTGTTTTTGAGACGGAGTCTCGCTCTGTCACCAGGCTGGAGTGCAGTGATGTGATCTTGGCTCACTGCAACCTCTGCCTCCTAGGTTCAAGCAATTCTCCTGCCTCAGCCTCCCAAGTAGTTGGGACTACAGGTGCACACCACCACACCCAGATAATTTTTGTATTTTTAGTAGAGATAGGGTTTCACCATGTTGGCCAGGATTGTCTCGATCTCTTGACCTTGTGATTCACCTGCCTCAGCCTCCCAAAGTTCTGGGATTACTGGCGTGAGCCACTGCACCAAGCCTACTACACCATTTTGTTTAAGAGACTTAAGCATCTGCAGATTTTGGTATACATGGGGGAGAGGAGGGTCCTGGAACTAATCCAAATGGCAAGACTGAGAAAGAAATGGAAACAATTTTTTGTAAAAGAAATCAATCATAGAGACGAAGAAGCAATATCTGAACTGGAAAATGCAATAGAAAGTTTCAACAGCAGGCTCAATTAATCTGAGAAAAGAATCAGTGAGCTCAAAGACAGAACTTTGAAATTATCCAATCAGAGAAATAAAAAGAAAAAAGAATAAAAAAAGACTATGAAAAGTATGGGATATCATCAAGAGACCTAGCTTACGCATAATAGCAAGTCAAAAGGAGAAGAAAGAGAAAAAGGGCCAGAAAGCAGATTTTAAGAAATAACGGGCTAGGTGCAGTGGCTCATGTCTGTAATCCTGTCTGTAATCCCAGCACTTTGGGAGGCCAAGGTGGGTGGATCACCTGAAGTCAGGAGTTTGAAACCAGCCTAGCCAACATGGTGAAACCCCATCTCTACTAAAAATACAAAAAAATTTAGCCGGGCATGGTGGAAGCCACCTGTAATCCCAGCTACTTGGGAGGCTGAGGCAGGAGAATTGCTTGAACCCAGAAGTCAGAGGTTGCAGTAAGCCAAGACCGCACCAGCCTGGGCAACAAGAGCAAAACTCCAACTCAAAAAAAAAAAAAAGAAAGAATGGCTGAAAGCTTTTCTTACTGGTAGGAAAATGCCCATATCCAAATACAGGAAGCAGAGAGGTCTCTAATCAACTTCAACCCAAAGAGGCATTCACTAACACACATAATAATCAAACTATCTAAATCAAAGACAAAGAAGAAATTCTAAGCACAGCAAGAGATAAGAAATACATTACATACAAAGAGGTCGTAATATGAGTATCTTGGCAAATTTATTAGCAGAAACCCAGCAGACTAAGAGTGGGATGATACATTCAATGTGTCGAAGGGGGAAAAGAACCTGCCAACCAAAAATATTTTACATAGCAAAGCTGTCCTTCCAAAATGAGGCAGAAGCAGAAACTTTTCCAGACAAACAAAAGCTAAGAAGTTTATCATTGTTAGGTCTGTTTTACAGAAATCGCTACAGGCAATTTTTAAAGCTGAAACAAAGGCTGTGAATTAACAACGTAATAGTTAATGGTATAAGCAATACAGAGCTACATTCAGAATACTCTAAGACTGTAACGGTGGTGTGTAAGGCACCTTTATTCCTTGTACAAGGGTTAAAAGACAGAACTACTAATAACAACAATAGCTAAAATAAATTATGAAGGAATACATACTACAAAATGACAAATGCTGACATCAAAAATATAAAATGGGGGAAAGAGAAGTGTAGAGTTGTTGCATGTAACCAAAATTGAGTTTTTACCAGCTTGAAATAGACTGCTAGAAGTATAATACGCTCCATGTGAACCTTATAGTAACTACAAAGCAAAAATCTATAGTAGACAAAAAAAAAAACAGAACGGATTTAAAGCACATCATCACAGAAAACGATCAAACCACAAAGGAAGGTTGCAAAAATCGAAAAAAGGAACAAAGTATCTTAAAATAACCAGAATAAAACTGACAAAATATTAAGTCCTTGCCTATCTATCAATAATTACCTTGAATATAAATTGATTAAATTCACTAATAAAAAGAGTGACTAAATGATTCTTTTTTTTTTTTTTTGGAGATGGAGTCTCACTCTGTTGCCCAGGCTGGAGTGCAGTGCCACGATCTGGGCTCAATGCAACCTCCACCTCCTGGGTTCAAGCAATTCTCTGCCTTAGCCTCCCGAGTAGCTGGGATTACGGGCACTCACAACCACACCCAGCTGATTTTTTTGCATTTTTAGTAGAGATGAGGTTTCACCATGTTGGCCAGGCTCATCTTGAACTCCTGACCTCACCTCGTGATCCACCTGCCTCGGCCTCCCAAAGTGCTGGGATTACAGGCATGAACCACCATGCCCGGCCCTAAATGATTTTTTTAAAAGGCTAAACTATGTAATGCCTACAAAACATTCATCTCATTTTTAAGGGAGCCTATAGACTGAAAGTGAAGAGATAGAAAAAGATATTTCACTCAAATGGAAAGCAAAGGAGAGCAGAGGTAGCTACACTTAAATCAGATGAAACAGACTTTATAAGTAAAAAGCTAGAAAAAGAGACAAAGAAGGACATTATATAATAATAATGGGTTCAATTCATCAAGAGGATATACCAGTTGTAAATATACACGCATCCAGCATTGGAGCCCCTAAATATATAAAGCAAATATGAAAGAATCTGAAGGGAGGGACAGATTCCCATACAATAGTAGCAGGGGACTTCAATACTCCACTTTCAATAATAGGTCATCAAGACAGAAAATTAATAAGGGAACATTGGACTTAAACAACACTTTAAACCTAATGGACTTAACAACAGACACAGAACATTCCATCCAACAACAGAATACACATTCTTCTCAAGCACATATGAAGCATTCACCAAGACAGATCATATGACAGGCCACAAGACAAGTCTTAGAAAATTTAATAAAACTGAAATCATACCAAGCACCCTTTCTGACCACACTGGTATGAAACTAGAATTCAGTAACAGGAGAAATTTCAAAACAAAAATTCACACAAGCATAAAAATTAAACAACATCCTTCTGAACAACCAATGGATCAATAACTACAGAAAAATTAAAAAATATATTGAAACAAACAAAAAAGAAAATGCTACATATCAAAGCTCATGGGATGCAGCAAAAACAGTTCTAAGAGGAAAGTTTACAGCAATAAAATGCCTATATTAAGAAGAATGATCTCAAAGAAAGAACTTAGTATTATGCTTCAAGGAAACAGAAAAAGAAGAACAAACTAAGCTCACTGTGAGTGAAAGGAAAGAAATAATAAAGATCAGAGCGTGATATGGTTTGGCTGTGTCCCCACTCAAATCTCATCCGGAATTGTATCTCCCAGAATTCCCACATACTGTGGGAGGGACCCAGGGGGAGGTAATTGAATCATGGGGGCCAGTCTTTCCTGTGCTGTTCTGGTGATAGTGAATAGTCTCACGAGATCTGATGGGTTTATCAAGGGTTTCCGCTTTTGCTTCTTCCTCATTTTTTCCTTGCTGCAGCCATGTAAGAAGTACCTTTCACATCCCACAATGATTCTGAGGGCTCTCCAGCCATGGGGAACTGTAAGTCCAAATAAGCATCTTTTACTTCCCAGTCTTGGGTGTGTCTTTAGCAACAGCATGAAAATGGACTAATACAGAGCAGATATAAATAAAATAAAGACTAGAAAAATAGTACAAAAGATGAACAAAACCAAGAGTTAGCTTTTTTAAAAGACAAACAAAATTGACTAACCTTTAGCTAGACTAGAAAGAGAGATAACCCAAAATAAGACTCAAAATAAATAAAATCAGCAATGAAAGAGGCAATATTACAACTGACAGCACAGGAGTCCAAAGGACCATAAGAGAACACTGTGAACAAATTATATTACCTAAAACTGGATAACCTAGAATAAGTGGGTAAGTTTCTAGATATATACAACTTATTAGGACTCAATCATGAAAAATAGAAAATCTAAATAAACCACTAACAAGTGAGAAGATTGAATCAGTAATAAGAAGTCTTCTATTAAAGAAAATCTCAGGGCTAGATGGCTCCACTGTTTAATTTTACCAAACACTATAATGAAGAACTGACACCAATTTTTCAGACACTCCTTCAAAAAAAATAAAAGAGGAAGGGATCATTTTATTAGGCCAGTATTACTCTGATACAAAAATCAAACATGGGCATCACAAGAAAAAAAAAAAAAAAACTACAAGCCAATATCCTTGATGAACATAGATGTAAAAATCCTCAATAAAACAGCAAATTGAATTTGCCACCACATCAAAAGAATCATTCACCAAGATGAAGTGGCATTTATCCCTGGAATGCAAGGATGGCTCAACATATGGAAATCAACAAATGTAATACAATATATTAACAGAATGAAGGACAAAAACTATATGATCTCATTAGATGCAGGAAAAGCATCTGACAAAAATCCAACACGTCTATTGAACATAACATTGGAAATCCTTGCAAGAGCAATTCTACAAGAGAAAGAAATAAAAGGCATCCAAATTGGGAAGTAAGAAATGAAAAAAATCACCGCTGACCACATGATCTTATACAGAGAAAATCTGAAAGATTCCACCAAAAAACTGTCAGACAAACACAATAAAGTTGCAAAATCCAAAGTCAACAAACAAAAATCAGGAGCATTTCTATACACTAACAATGAACATTCTGAAAAAGAAATCAAGTAGAACAATCCCATTTACAATAGCTACAAATAAAATAGGAATAAATTAAACTAACGAGGTGAAAGGCATGTACACTGAAAACTATAAAATGTTAAAGAAAGAAATGAAAAAAGATGCAAATAAATGAAAAGATAAACAATGTTCACAGACAGGAAGAATTAACATTGTTAAATTGTCCATGCTACTCAAGGCATGCTAAAGAGTCAATATAATACCTACCAAGATTTCAATGTTATTTTTCATGAAAATAAGAAAACAATCCTAAAATTCATATGGAACCATAAAAAAAAAAAGCAATCATGAAGAAAAAGAACAAAGTGGGAGGTATCACACTACCTAACCTCAAACTATACTATAAAGTGATAGTAATTAAAACAACATGGTACTCACATAAAAAAAGACTCACCAATAAAAGGCCCAGAAATGAACTCACATATACGGTCAATTGATTTCAACACTGGTGCCAAGAATATACATTGGGAAAAGGACAGTCTCTTTAATAAATGGTGCTGGGAAAACTGGATGTCCATACATGGAAGAATGAAACTGGACTCTATCTCTTACCATATATAAATGGTAGAAAAAGCTTCATACAGCAGGGGTTATATACAAGAATGTTCACAAAGACACTGTCTTAACAAAAAACTGCAAGCAACCCAAATATCCATCAACAGGAGAAAGGATGAGAACATGATGCTACAATGCAACAACACACAGCAAGGAAGAGGAACTATACCTGTGTTAAAACATGGATATTTTTCCAGCAAAAACCAGATGATCACAATTTTTTTTTTTTTTAAGACAGGGTCTTGCTCTGTCACCCAGGCCAGAGTGCAGCGGTGGTGCGACTCAGCTCATTGCAGTGTCAACCTCCCATTCTTAAGCAATCCTCTACCCTCAGCCTCTTGAGTAGCTGAGACTACAGGTACGCACCACTATGTCTGGCTACGTTTATTTTTTGTAGAGATGATGACTCACTATGTTGCCCAGGCTGGTCTCAAACTCCTGGGCTCCAGCAATCATCCTGCCTTGACCTCCCAAAGTGTTGGGATCACAAGCATGAGCTACCACACCTGGCCACAATGTTCTTTAAAGCTCAAAAATAAGCAAAACTAAACCATAGGTTGTTTAGAAAAACATACATGTATGAGGAGAAACTGCTTCTAAAAACCAGGGAATAATAAACACAAAATGCAGAACAGGAGTGAAGGTGAGATTGTGATAGGCGAAGATCAGGTGGAACCAAAAAAAATCTCCTAGACGGATGTCAGGTTCATGTTTGTTTATGTTTCATGGATTATCATACCTGTTTTGTGTCCATTGATATTAGATTTAGAAAATAATAATAAGATGCTATTTTGGGGAATACTAAGAATGCTGGGCAGATTAAAGACAGCAATTCCTAAAGCAAGAATTTACAAACCTATCTGTGATTTGACGGAATCAATGACAATCCTCATCATAGAATTAGGATTCTATTTCGAGGATACCCCATGCATAGAAAACACTTAACTAAAAGTAGCTGTTAAAACTTAGTAGCATAGGATTTTGCACATTATAAAATATAACCATCTGTCAACTCATATTTCTTAATGTCTACTCTGCTGAGCAAGAGTCTAGACAGAAACACAGCAGGAGGTTAGAAAAAAGGGTCCTGCTACAGGGAATGTATTTGACACTAAGTTGTTTGAGACAAAAGCTTCCATAATTTTGAGATATTCCTTCCTGTCCTCAAAATCCACTCCCCAAATCCTGCCAGTTTCACCTTCTACCTCTTTCTCACCAACTCCCACGGCCTTCACTATGGACTTCCATCAGTCCTTGATCCTGGCACCACCACATCCCCCACCTCTTCCCCCACACTCATCCATCTTTCCTCATCCATCCTCCAGGCATTCAAATCTGGACTTGAAGCTTTAGTGAGTCCCTGCAGAACAGGAGGGAGTGCACTGTCCTCGTAGAAAGCATTTTGCAAAAGCTCCGTTTAAAATAATTATGTTATGTGTCACAACAGTTTGCATTTCTGTCTTCTCATTAATCTCTGAGCCCCTTGAGGATAAAGGTCCAGCTTTTCCTTTTATGTCTCTCCAAAGCAGAGAGGCTCAGTATAATTAGAGCAGTTCCATTTCTGATAAGGGATGTGAGGACACTAAAATTTTTGCACAGAGGAAATCTTCAAAACTTGAGCATGCCCTACAGGGCCTCCTATACCTGACCTCAGCCAAGCTTTCCAGTCTGTCTGATGCCTCCAACAGACAGCATTCCCTCAAGCCATTTAACAGAAATCATTCTGTGGAGTATTACAAGGACTCCATGCTCAACTGAGTTTGAAAAATCCTGCAATAAACGGATTTAAACAGGTTTCCTGGCAAGAGGATGTCTCAGAGACTTTAATATGGTTCTGTGATTTGAGAATCTCCAAAAGGGGAGTGTGGAGATGTCACATCCTCAATCTCAGCCACAATTACCTCCTCACATGGGACATTCATTTACCCAGCCTGCAGTACAAATATTTAGTAGAACCCTCCCCAAACTATGGCTATTTCTGTTAAGCAATGGCTTCACACACCTTATTCTCCCCAAGTGCTTTCTCCCCAAGTCACTGTTCAAGTTTAACCTTCCTCAATCTAGCACACTCCTTCCCCACCTTCTCCTTTATTTCTACAATGCTCTCTAAGTCTATTTATGAAATGTCTCTTTTAAAATGTTATGTGGGTCATGCTTCATGAGACTGAAGCCATGAGTATGGTGAGTTTGGTCTTACATCCCCAGCACAGAGCAAAGCTCTGACACACAACACAAGCCTAACTCATGGTGATGACACTGAAACAGCACACACCAGTGAATGCAAATTCATTTTCCCCCTTTACTTTTTAAAATTAGAGGGAGCATCCCTAAGAGCCATTTCAGGAGATATTTTGCAGCTTCTCCCCCATCCAAAAATAAAAGTGCTTGCTAATGATCTAGTAATTGTTCTTACAGTTTCCAAACAATTGCTAAATACTATGGTAAGTGTCCATAAGTTTAAGCCTTCACAGTCCTTAACTCCCTAATGTGGGAGGCCTATGCTTGGTCAGAGATCAAAGAGTTAAAATTACAATTCTGAATAAACTTGAACAGATTTAGAGAAGGCAAGTAAAAGAAATGCTTGGTACAGGTCTTTCAGCCATTTTTAATTTCAAAAAACAAAATAAACAAAACGCAACTGCATGAGACAATGGCAGAGCCAAACCAAGATGCGTGGACTTACTTTCAATGCCACTATTCGGTAAAGATCGATTTAAAAGAAAACTTCATCAGTTCAGACTTCCAAGGGGGCCTTAAGCAATCATGTAAGTCATAATTTCAAAGGCTTAAGACAAACTATTACTCACTAATTTATAGCTTAGTTTTGGGTTCCATTTTTGATGTTAGAATTTTATTTATGAATGGGCACTTTATGGGACTAAAAACAGCGCTCTAACAGGACTTACTGCAGTTAGAGCATAACGTCACCATTTTAAAGGCCAGTATTTAGAATTACTGAGTACTTTAAAGAAATTACTAATATTCATGAGTCCAATTTATGTGATGCCTACTCTATCAGGAGCACAATTCCCAGTTGTAGCTTCGGTCCCTCGAGAAAATCCGGCAGATTTTCTGACAACTCATTTTGAGATGCTGTCTCCTGAAACAGCTGTAGAGACCAGAAGTAGAGACTGCTAGTGTGTGTCAAGCTTGACTGAGTTTATCTGCTTTGAATTCATACATTTCCTGATGAAGTTTTCAGATTTTTAGATACGGCATGAAGTTTGTCTCTATCACTCCTAATAGTCAATTGGTTTTTCCATCAACAATAAAAATATTTGTGAAGCAGTCTCATTTCCTTATGATCTTGTATTTACTTATTTATTTATTTTTTGAGACAGGGTCACACTCTGTTGCTCAGGCTGGAGTGCAGTGTCATGATCTTGCCTCGCTGCAGCCTCAACCTTCCAGGCTCAAGCCATTCTCCCACCTCAGCCTCTGGAGTATCTGAAACTACAGGCACATTCTACCATGCCCGGCTAATTTTTATGTGTTTGTAGAGACAAGGTTTCACCATGTTGCCCAGGCTGGTCTTGAACTCCCGGGCTCAAGTGATCCAACCACCTCAGCTTCTCAAAGTGATGGGATTACAGGCATGAGCGACCACGCCCAGTCTCCCGATGATCTTGATTTTAAATAATGTTACTTTACATCCAACTTATCTCACACCTAAATTACTAGAATTCAAGACTTAGCCAAAGACAAAATTACACAAGTTGGCTACTTCATTGTTGTCATTATAATTATTTTGTTGCTATTACTGAAAGGACATAAGAAACTCTAAATTAGTTTTAATGCCCACATACAAGATTTCTAGAAAGACAAAGAGGTGATCTCGCTTGTATTCCTATGCACTCTCTTGCTCTCTCTCTCTCTCTCTCTCTGTAAAGGAAGGCAAGGCTGAAAAGTAAGCTGTTCTGAGGTTCTTGATGTCTATTATCTGCCCTTGAAGCCTGAGAAATCATACTATACGATGACTCACCTTAAAAGCGGACTGCCGAGCACTGCGTGTAGAGTGTATAATGAAGCCTCCAGGAGGGAAGGGATTTCTTTACATGCCATTCTGAAAGGGAGGTTCTCCAGCTGGTGTGCACACTTGGAGTACCAATACCATGCCTCATTAATACAACGGATCTCTAAAGGTTATTATAAAAGATATCATCAAGCTCAAGAGAAATCTAACTGCATCTTTCTTTGTTAACAGGGATCAAGTAGTGGCTGAATCTTCTTTTTCAGTACTTTGAGAATCAAACATTCTTAGATACTGAACATGCTTCCATGACTCGGGAGTTTTACTTAAAAGTAAAAACTTACAGTTTGTCACTTAGGCATAAAAGCATAACCAAACTGTCGGCGGCAAACAGACTGTGACTCTGAGAGTAACTTCTAGATCCTCCTCACTGGGAAAGTGAGGAAAAGCTCAGAGGGGTGAGCAGAGCACAACTTCTCCCACGGAAGAGGGCAGCTTCCCAGCTGAGTTGGAGGAGTAAAAGGCACCCTCATCACAGAAGACACAGACTGTCAATCTTCCTCTAAATCTCTACCAAATTAAAGGTACTCCCAGGGCCTGGCCCACAGAGTAGCTCAGGATTCTGTCTTTACCTAAGGCCCACCCTACCCAATGAGCTACCCCTGCAGGGATTTAACGCAAGGCCTGCAGAAGCCAGTCAGGTGAAAGGTAGCATGAGGTGAAGGACAGAAACATTAGAGCAAAAGTCAGGGGGGTGTGTAATGTGCGTGATATTGTGAAATATGTATTTGCTCTTCATCCCTGTTACCTGGCAGAGCCCCAAACGCCTTTGGAACCTCAAGAGTGATGTCTTTTGCATGTTAATGAGATGACTACCACTGACCCCTAGGTCACCCTACCCTCTTGGTTTCCCTAGGTAGCTTCAGGGTGAAACAGGAAAGACCAAGGCAGGATTAGAGAGTCGGGACTTCCAGTCCCACCCCTCAACCTCTAGGGAGAGGAGGGGGCTGAAGGCGAGTGAACCACCAATGGCCAGTGAGTTAATCAGTCATGCCTACATAACGAAGCCTCCATAAAAGCCCCAGGTTGATGAACATATGCAGGTTCCTGAGGAGGGCAGGGAAGCTCTGAGCCTCTTCCCATACTTGACCTGTGCATCTCTCCATCCGGCTGTTCATCCATAACATCCTTTATGATAAATATGAAAATATAAGTAAAGTGTTGCCCTGAGTTTTGTGAGCTACTCTAGTAAATTAATTGAACCATGAGGGGTGTGAAGGGGTGGGGCTTGCGAATGGAATCTAAGGTGGAGGAGAGCCTCATGGGGCTGAGCCCTTAATCTGTGGGCTCCAACTCCAACTGAGTTAAATTGTAGGACACCCAGTTGGTGTATGCTGCTGGAAAACTGCTTGGTTTGGTATGTGGGGAAAACTCCCCACATTTCTGGTTTCAGAAGTATTGTAGTGAGTGACTGAGAGTAAGTAAAACACTTTAGCTTTTCCTATATCCCAGTCTGTGTAAAGCTGAAAGCAGCGGAGGGCATCATGCCTGTACGTTGGTGGTGGCAGCATTTTGAAAATACCCCTGCCAAACATTGTAATGATATTCCATGAGTCACTAAAGGTATACGAGCACCCACTGAGAAAGTACAGTGCCTAGTATAGGTATAGCATTTGTCCCCTCCAGCTTGTGAATGAAGTAGGAGCTCACCAAATTACTCTTTTCACACATAAGCAGCAACCATTTTCTTTCAGAGTGAATACAATCATTATCCAGCACTGGAGCACTTGACAAAATATTGTTTCATAAATATAAAGTTTACACGACTTCAAAAACCTAAGGCTCTTCGCAAATCGACTTAGGACCAAAAATATCAAAAATACCTGGAGTGGACCTAAGTACGTCAAATTTACTATAAATCATCAGGAAGAGCTGTATTTGGTCTTCAAAGATATTCTCCATCAGCACCATCCAATATGGTAGCTACTGGCTGCATGTGGCTAATTACACATAAATTAAAAAGAAATAAAATTTAAAATTCAATTCCTCAATTGCACTAGCCACATGTGAGTGGAGGTGCTCAACAGAGTACAGATGAGCCTCGCCATCACTGCAGAAAGTCCTGTTGGACAGTGCTGCTGTCAATTTTGAAGATGAGTTTTTCTCCCTGCAAAAACCACAGGTATGTTTTTCCTTATTTAACATTGCCTGGGAAACGTTATTTTCTTGCTGGGTCAGAAACTGAAAAGCAAATCACACTTAGCACTCTCAAAGTCTTAGAAAACCCACAGTCAACAACTCAAGATGCAAATTCTGTAATTAAGCTATGACAATACAGACACCCAGGCAGTTATTTCACACTGAAGCCTATGGCCTCCGGCACAGCCAAAGGCCTTTGAACCAGACTTAATCCCCAGAAAATACTCCAGTCAGTCCCAGAAGCAGTTACTGCTCTTGTAAATTAAAATGAAGGATGAGAAAGCGGACCCTAAGGATTTTTTTTTTCTCAATAGATGATGCAGTTGCCTTTGGTATGTCCAGAGTAGTAACAGAAAATAAACATCCTGTTCATTAGCCAGGCACATTGCTCAGGTTCGCAGTCAACACTCCCTTTATCTGATTATCACCACCATGTATTATAAAGAAGCGTATTTTACATGTATCAACTTAAGGGTTGTCTCAAGATTTCCTGTAGAACCATTCCCTCAAGGAAATATTCGGAAGATCTTTCTATTCATAGGACTACATGAGCATCAGCTAGTTACCTTTAGCAAACCACAGTTCTGCCACTTAATATTGTTAGCCTCAAGCCAAGTTTCAATGAGGGGAGAACAGTGATGCATGTGAAATGAGGATTAGGGCTGGGGCACACTGGCGGGGAAAATTGACATGGTGAAATTAGTGTCACAACAAATAAATGCTGTTGCATGGAAAAGGGAAAGGGCTCAGTCTCAACTGATTAGTCATCTGTATGGAGATCAGCGCTGCCACTTCTGTGTCCACAGCCGTAAAGCCCGGAAATTGCCGCGGCCTCTGTTGCTTAAACTCCGCATTGCGGAGACAAGATGGCACACTTCCTGGTTCTTCATCATCAACTTTTCCCGTGCGCGCGAACTTTTCCCGCACGCGCGTAGATAACTTCCGCCCGGGAAAGACTAAGTCTACCGAGCATGCGCCTGGTGACATCTCTCATTATTCTCCTCCCCGCCTGCTCTGCCGCACTTCCTCTTCCCTGCCAGCCTATATAAGGCATTGCACCGCCGCCATTAAACGAGACTTGATCAGGATACTGTCTTGTCTCCATTTCTTGTGTCTCTTGCCTCTCTAAATTCCCACCCCCTCCTCCAAGGTCTGTGTTAACGATCCCGCTGGACGGGACACTTCTGTACACACGCAACAGTATCTGGAGTGGGCTTTTCACGAGTGGGTCTGTGTGAGTTATAAATTGTTCTGTGAATGCATTATTTTCCACTAATTGAAAGCAAAACTAGTATCACTTCAAGGTCACAAACTGAAATCCCTGCACCACCTAGCTTTGGGTTTATGTGACCATATGGTCTTAATTCACTTAGAAATAAAACATTAGAAGCAAGCACACAAAATTTGAGGCCTGGTTTTCCCTCCCAGTTCCCTGCTTGGTGGGGGCGGGGGACAAAAAGGTATCTTAAACAGCATGAGGGTGGTGTGCGTGTCTATGATATTCTAAGAATTGCTTTCTTTGAAAGAAACTGCCAACACAAAGCTACTATAAATACTGCAGCATCTCTAAAGTCATTGACTTTGCCATAAAATTAAACTGTGGCTGCCATATGAACTGCAATACTGTATTACCCTTTCCCTCTCAAATATCAAAATAAAAATATTAGTATCAAGTTTATAGAAAGCAGAACAATTTACACCGTATATGTTAAACTAGTATTTCTTCACTTGAGGTCAGGGGTTTTATGCTGGAAAACAGAAGCCACGCTGATCTAACACAGTAAAAAGGCAGAGGGTGGAAGGGGATGGGTGACCACAGAGCAAAAAGAAAAAATGAAAGATGACATTCTGATGGGCCTTGCCACATAGCTTATGCTATTCCTTCAAATTAGCCTCCCGAAAGCCACAGGAAACTGCTACAGATCATATGCACCATCTCACCTAACTCAAAATACTTGGCAGCTCTTTAAATAGCAAATAAAATAAAGATATTTATATTTTGACCTATTATTTCAAAAAGGAAAGAGTATTACTAATGGTGATTGGAAGAAATTTATGAAGATCATCTACAAGATTAAACGGCTGATTAAAAGGAAAATCATTAATTTTTCATCTTTCATACCAAGAAAATAGACTTAATGTAACTGTGCCTTTATTATAGTGTATTAACTAGTCTTGATTTTAAAAATATTTTTAGCCTCTATGCTTTTCAATGATATGATTTGCCATTCTATTGCTTCTTCTAAAAAATTTTTTATTGAGCCAAATTATTCTTAGACTGAAGAGGTTACAACAATCAACAGCCAATATGTTTACTTGAGACTGCCCATGTGTTCTGTCTATGGACGCTTTCTATGTGCCCAGGAGCAGGTTTGATCCCTGTCCTCAATGAGACTATGGTCCATTGAGGGTGACAGGCAAGTCAGAGAAGAAACATGACAGAAGAGTTACAAGGACAGTGGCCAACAGACCTATTAGTCTAATAGGTGACCAATCACACTCCCTTGGAAGAGTGGTGATCACCCAAGTTATCAAACAAGGGCTTAGGATGCTGGTGATGTGATGTTCCCCCTCATGGAGGAGAGAAGGGGTATGTGGGTTAAATAATGTCCCACAATAAAACGTATGTTGGAGTCCTAATCCCCAGTGCTCTCAGCCTGTGACCTTATCTGGAGACAGAGTCTTTGCACAGGTAATCAAGTTAAGACGAAATCATCAGGGTGTGCCCTAATCTATCATGACTGGTGTCCTATAAAGTGACAATGTGTACACAGTCATGTACAGAGGGAAGGTGATGCCCACGCACTCAGAAGCTGGAGGAGAAGCCTGGAGCAGACTCCCCTCAACTGTCAGAGGAGGTTGATCCTGCAGAAACCTTGATTTTGGACTTTTAGCCTGCAGACTGTGAGATGCCAACTTTCTGTCATTTAAACCACCCAGTTTGTGGTATTTTGTCATAGCAGCCTAGAAGACTAATACAGGCAGTGTTGTCCTGAGTTAGGAAGGGAGGAAAGAGTACTCAGGTAAAGGGATGAGAATGAATAAAGGCAGGGAAGTATGAAAACGAAGTGCATTTACAGGTGTGGACTACAGAAAAAGAAGCTCAGAGTAATGGCGGTGGGCTTGGAGAGACATTCCACAACTGGGACATAGAGCAGGATTAATTAACAGAAAGGGTAAAGCAAAGCTGTGCGATGCTATCTGAAAGAGAATGAACGGCTCCCAGACCCAGTGGACCTCCACTGTAACTTGACTGAAGGAATTAACATTAAAGAAAAAAATGTGAGTCAGAAAAACGTCTAAAATGAAAGACTATAAGGATGGTTACAGACAGACAGCATGGGTTTCTAAGTCAGCAAGAGGGAGGGTGGCCTAGGAGTGTCTAGTCAGGCTTTGCGGAACCATAGCCACACATCTGACACCAATAAACAGGGAAATGGGAGAATGAAGTGCCCTTCTCTCCAGAGTCCCAGTTCACCATGCAATATGGGTAACATGGCTTCTCAATGTGATCATGGCTTCTTCTTTGTCAGCCCAAGCCATAGACTCAGTTCACCTGATGGGTAAAATTTTCATTGTCAAGTAAAACCCTTGCATCCTGGCTCATAGTACTTATGAGCCTTGATGGCGAGAGTTGGCATCATCAACTGCATTCATAACAGAATCCAACAGGGAAGAATGTGTTTCAAAACACTGAGGTCTAATATCCAGCCCAAGTGGCCTTGCCAATGATGCATTTCCTCCGAGTATCTCCATCTCAGTTAATGACAATACTTTCAGTTCCATCTCAGTCTGCTCGGGCTGCCATAACAAAATGCCACAGACTAGGTGGCTTAAACAACAGGCATTTATTTCTCAAAGTTATGGAGGCTAGAAATCAAAGATCAAGGTGTCAGCCAATTCTGTTACTGATAAAAGCTCTCCTTCTGGCTCATAGACAGCCACCTTCTCACTGTGTTCTCACATGGTGTTGAGACGGTGGGGAGAGAGATTGAGTGTTTCTCTTCTAAGGACACTAATTTTATCGGATTAGGGCTCTACCCTTATGATTTCATTTAACCATAATTGCTTCCTTACTCCAAATACAGCCACACTGGGGGTTAGCGCTTCCACATACAAATCTTGGGGGAACATAATTCAATCCACAGCCCTGTCCATGGAGTCACATTGCATCTAGAACAATCTTGCTTCCTTCCATGTTCTACAGGGCCCTGCATGGCACGCTCTTGCTTTGTCTGCTTCTTGACCTCACTGGGCTTATCTTGCTCCTGAGGTTCTACCTCACCACCTCCTATATATTCTGCCACTGTACCACCTTGGCGGATTTACATTGCTATCTCCTCTGTCTGGCGTATCCACCCCTGGTCCCATCCCATTCTCCTGGAGTCTCAAGCCAGAAATAGCTCCTCACTAAGGACTCTCTTTACCATCCTACCTAAGTGATATGGTTTGGCTGTGTTCCCACCAAGATCTCATCTTGAACTGTGGCTCCCATAATTCCCCCGTGCTGTGGGAGGGACTGGTGGGAGATAATTAAATCATGGGGGCAGTTTCCCCCATACTGCTCTTGTGGTAGTGAATAAGTCTCATGAGATCCAATGGTTTTCTAAGGGGAAACCCCTTTTGCTTGGCTCTCATTCTCTCTTTGCCTGCCGCTATGTAAGACATGCCTTTGCTCTTCCTTCACCTTCTGCCATGACTGTGAAGCCTCCCCAGCCATATGGGACTGTGAGTCCATTAAACCTCTTTTTCTTTATAAATTACCCAGTCTCAAGTATGTCTTTATCCACAGTGTGAAAACAGACTAATACACTAAGGGTGACTTCTTTACTCCCCAGACCACTTCTTAACACACCATCCTGTTACTTATCTTTCAATATACTTATGCTATCTTATTCATTTATTCATCTACCTTCCCCCAGTTGAACTCTGAGTTCTATTTAAGGAACTGCTATCGTGTAAATATGTTCCCCAAATTTCATTCATTGAAAACTTAATCCCCAAAATCATATGCTGATGGAACTAGAGGCTTCAAGAGGTAATTAGGATTAGACAAGGCCACCAGGGTGGGATGCCCATGATGGGACTGGTGACTTTAAAAGAAGATCTACAGAAACCTGAGCTGACACACATGCTCTTGTGCTCTTGCAATATGATGCCCTCTCCTGTGTTATGATGCAGCAAGAAGGCCCTCACTAGATGTCAGCACCGTGCTCTTGGACTTCCCAGCCTCCAGAACCATTAGCTAAACATACTTTTCTTTGTAAATTACCCTAATCTGTGGCATTTTGTTATAGCAACAGAAAATGGACCAAGACAGGAAGGAATCTTCTAGATCCTTTCTAATCATGCATCCCCAGCTGCCTAAAATTGTGCTTAGCACCCAAAAGGTGCTCAGTAAATTTGCTGAACCAAAGAATAAATCACTTGTGTTTAGTGAGTATCTAGTATTCGTTTTCTTTCTTTGGAAAAGCACATTACAATCACATTGTTTCAATTTTGACTGTAAAACCTTTGAAACATCAGATGGCTAAGACAGTTTTAAAAAATGCAGTCTCAGCAATTCTACTTAGTTGTGTGACCTTTGACAGGTCACTTCTGAGCCTAACATATTCACCCATAAAATGGAGACACAGCCATTTACATCATAGGCTGTTGTGAGGATTAAATAAAAATAATTGAGTTATACACCAATTGTGCCTTTTGGTTCATAAGTAAATTTTTTAAATTTCTGGTTATTCAGAGATCAACACAAAACTTGCAGTAACAGTCATATGATGCAAGAGAGCTCCACTTTTTTTCAACATTCTACGGAATGAAGTGTTAGCAAAATCTTTCGTCTTGAGAAAAAGCAACAACTCTCAAGAGCTCTGCCGTGGCAAACGCTGTAATGAGACACCCGCTGCCCCTGCCTCCCCAAAGACCTTCCCTACTCACTGCTCAAACACATTGATGTTGGTTCCCACAAGAAGGTGTAATTTAATAATCTTTGAATTGCTGAGGCCTGTGTATTTTTAAACCTGAAGGCTCAATGAGCAACTAGAGTTCAATCACTATAGTAGCACTTGTAATTTTAGACAATTACTTCACGTTGTGTGGAAGGTTTGGACATAAAAAGCCTGTATGTTTTAAGGCACATTTGTCCTCCTACATTTCTGCATCCTTTTCTAAATGCTTAATGTTTTCAAAAACTGCATTTGTTCTTCCTCGAAAAGGGATCTGACAAAATAAAAGGTTTTCTCTTGTTAACATTTCTCATGTCTCTTGATTATGGGGCTCAAACTTGAGAGTCACTCCTCATGAAGACTAGCTCCAATTCTGCACTTGTTGAGGCAAGAGTAATCCTCAGATCCACAATGAATCTCTCATCCCTTCCACCACTAAATGCACATTTTCTCGTTGCCTATTCTTGCTTAAAGCTCCCCTCAAAATGCGACTACATAAAACTGATCATGCACAATCCATTGTTGCTATTCGGTTTTCCTAACACCATTAAGGAAAAATAAGACCACTTTATGTCTTCAGAGATAATTCCAATGTAAAAAGCTTTTAGATTTCAGCTGATTCAAATGTATCAGAAGCAACACACATCTGCAGATGGAAGGAAATTCTTTTAAAATGATCATCTTGTTAAACTTACAGGAGCTGAAATAGAAATGAAAAACTTAAGAGGACTGGTCATCAGGAAAATTGTACTAATCACTTTACTTGGGTGAACTACTTTTCTGAAAGCAGCTCAGAGACAAGACCACCCCGTGCAAGTGTAATTCACACAAGTTGTACTTACCCAATTAATAGCAAATCACTAACTTGATTAACACATAATTACATACATACCTCAACTGCCTTTAGAACGTATAATTTGAGGAAATACTGTAAGTTGTGCTTGGGAAGTACGTTGTTCACCTACATACAATACTCTCTAATAGAGGCACCACTGAAAATATTCAGAAAACTAGTTAACAGTAAGTATCTTGTTAAGGTTAACTGGGCCACCTAACAACTTAGCAAAATATAAATTGCATTGAGGTGAAATAAAAAAGGTAAAGCACTTGCCTAGAGCTATAAAAATTAGAGAGTTAAGGTTATAACTCAATCAAACTGAGGCCATTTCTGTAATTTCATTTGTCTCCTTTTCCTCTTGTGTATTTATAAACCATAAGTCCTGAGGTGATGAAGGAACCCTGACCCCTTGATTTAACCCACAGTCTCTTCCAAAGTCATAAATGCCATATATCAGTAGCTTGTAAGACCAACAAGGAAAGAAACGCCCACCGTCCTTGTCCTGAGGGTTATGTCAACTAGTTAGGTGTAAATGAAAACAAATAAGGCAAGACAGTTTTCTTTTAAGAAATACCCTTCTTGGAGAGTCCAATTCAGTAAGCGGTTTAAGCACCAACTATGTGCAAAATATTTTAAAGATGAATACAGCAGTTTCTACCATGAAGTCTTAACTAACAAACAAGCTTACAGCCCAGGAAGGGGAAGGATGGCACTCCATTCATACACATACACACACACACACACACACACACAATATAGATATACATGTATCTATATCTATGCATGTATATATATACACCCACATACATGCATTATAGATATATGCACATATCTAGGTATATGCATATATATATTCATAATTTGTGCATTTATGTATATCTAGATGTGCATACATATATATGTATACACACACACACATATTTCTATAACACAAGAAAAGTCTGTGCAGTTTTACTTCCATCAGGATAAAATTCTCCCATGTCCAAAAGTCCATGAAGGTGATAAGTCCACAGCAAAGACAGAGATATTGGTCTTAAGGATAGAATTAGAAAATGAGACTGATAAATTAGAAAAACTACTATGTTGCAAAATATGTATTTGGTGAATTTACAAAATTTTTCTATTTACCTTTCAAATCTTTACTTCTTATGAAAAAACACACAAAGAAAGGTGGGGAACTTTTTATCACTTCTGAGCTGACACTGAGAAGAACTTTTGAAAGAAAAAAACAACCATACTCCTGGCTTTTTATTGTTGCTGTTGTAGAGACAAAGTCTCACTCTGTTGCCCAGGCTGGAAGGCACTGGCACGATCATAGCTCACTACAACCTCAAATTCCTGGGCTCAAGTGATCCTCCCACCTCAGTCTCGCAAGTAGCTGGTACTACAGGCTCACATCACCAAACCCAGGTAGTTTTTTACAAATTTTTATTTTATTTTTAGTAATGACAAAGTCTCCCCATGCTGCCCAGGTGGTCTCGAACTCCTGGGCTCAAGCAATCCTCCCGCCTTGGCCTCCCAAAGTGCTGGGATTACAGGCGTGAGGTACTGAGCCTGGCCAGTCCTGGCATTTTGTCCAAGTTCAATTTCTTTTGAAGTGAGGACGTCTCTGGGAATATGCTCTTTAAAGCTCAGTTGCTCATTACTTAATTTATAACCAAATAGTAAATATATTTAATGATGAAGATTTCTACTGGACTTAAACACCGATTCTAAAATGATCAGAACTTTGCAAATCAATTTTTCACTTTAATATGACAGCACATCTGAAATAACCCTACAATAAGTACTACATGTTGAGTATCCCTTATCTGAAATACTTGGGATCAGAGGGTTGCAGATTTCTGAATTCTGGAATATGTGCATATACATTATGAGATATCTTGGGGATGGGACCCAAGTCTCAGCTAAAGGGAGCTAAAAAGGTCTTTTATTCCCTTGGAGATACTGAAGAAGCTATGTGTTGTGTGCCTGCATTTTGACTGTGACCTGTCACATGAGGTCAGATATGGAATTTTCTATTTGTGGCCTCCTGTCAGCACTCAAACGTTTCAGATTTGGGGGCATTCTGGATTTTGGATTTTTGGATTGGGGATGCTCACCCTGTATAAACATTTCTGTTCCAGATTATTTCACCATTTCCCAAAGTATGGGAGGGCAGAGAAGAGAGGACAAGATGGGATTCATTACTTTTCTGGGTTTCAAAATATAATAATTTCAGCTCTCTCAACTTTCCCACTTTCACGTGGCAGCCTTCTCCTTCCTTCTGCTCTTCATCATTCCTCTCACTGTTGCTTACCTGATTGTTACTACTTCCATTTCTGTGCCTCCCCTCTCCATACGAAACTGATTTGGCAGTTACCAAAAACCTGCTTAGCTCTACTGACACATCTCCAGCTTGGCATGTACATTCCTTGAAGGCTTAATTTTTTTTTTTTTTTTTTTGAGACAGAGTCTTGCTCTGTCGCCTAGGCTGGAGTGCAGTGGTGCCATCTCGGCTCACTGCAACCTCTGCCTCCTCGGTTCAAGCAATTCTCCTGCCTCAGTATCCCAAGTAGCTGGGATTACAGGTGCGCACCACTATGCCCGGGTAGTGTTTTGTGTTTTTAGTAGAGATGGGGTTTCGCCATGTTGGCCAGGCTGGTTTTAAACTCACCTCAGGTGATCCACCCACCTTGGCTTCCCAAAGTGCTGGGATTACAGGTGTGAGCCACCACACCTGGCCTGAAGGCTTAATTTATGAAATAAACACATGGTCAAGGTGTGACTGAATCTCAGTCGCAGGACAAAACTGTGGGCTCACTGTGGATTTTAAAGGAATCCATTTTCAGGTAAATTAGGTCCAAATTCAGTGCAAAGTTGTTTCCTCTACCATTTCCAATTTTGATAACCCTCAGATAGTTCTAAAGAGCTACAAGCACTGGAGGGGAATCTACTGTTTTATGAGCAATCCTACCCTTTTTTCAGTTTGCTTGGTGATGGAAGCTTACTGATGTATCAGGACCGGATTTGGTAAACGTCAGCATTAGCTAGAGTGAAGAAAAATGAGTTCATTCTAAAAAGGCAGGACAGATTTCAGTCTGATAACAAACAATCTCTGCAGATAACATCTCTGGTTGGGAAGAACACACATTATAGAATACAAGAGTATTTGGCTCATAAAAATCTGAGACAAAGGCAAGAAAGCGCTAAGTAGCAGAAAAGGTTGAGAAAAACAAAAAGAGAAAAATGGAAAGATTAAATCAGAAACAGAACGTATCTCATGGTTAATTTATCCTCTAACGTTTCCACCCACACTCAGCCCAGTGATGATGAAATCTGACACTTAACACACGTAGATTTCATACGTATTAGTTCACAAAACAAGTTACATTAGGAGTGTCTTTACTAGTTATTAAGTAAACATTTTTTGACACATTTCAAGGTACCTTCTAACGCACTGGTGAAGAGCCAGACACAAAGGTACCTAGGATAAGATGACTTCCCTGGGAATGCAGAGTCTGGTGAGGAAGACACAGATTAATAAATCCAACAGCATGGGAGTGATACCATGGAGGCCCAACAGCAACATCGATAATCCTTCCACTCGCACTCCTAGTCCCAACCGCCCACTTCTCCACTTCTCTCAAAAGAATTTCCCATCATGAGCATCACAGATCTGTTGAGGTTTTTCTTATTATTTAAGTCTCTCCTCCCCTTTCTCTATGGCTCCATACAATTTTACTAAAAAACAGTGAAATGTCGCCATTGGTTCATTGATCTCCACTTCCCCCTTGATTACCGGAATCATGTAACATGCTACATTGTGCCTCTTTCTAACATTTTGTTCAATTATTCAACTTAAAATGGAGTAAAAAATTTTGTCTTAATTTCATATTTCTATCAACTATAAAACTGTGCTTAAAAATTATTTTTCAAGGTAATATGAGGATTTTAAAACATATCTATTTCACACTCTACTCAACTTACAGGCAATTGTATTATATTTCAAGTCAATGTTTCTAAAACCCCTGAAGATGTTTTTCCATATATTCAGTATTAATCTAAGTTTTATCACTGATTTCCCACTTTCTTTGGTTTTTATACTTTGAACAGCTTAGATCTTCCAAGCAAGATCATTTTTTTCTGCACAACATGCAACCTTTAAAATTTTCTTTAGTATGGGTTGGCTGGTAGCAAACTCTCAGCTCTTTACCTTCGTGAGTGTTTTGATTTTAACCCCATTCTTCAAAGATTTTTCTGCCTATGAAACTCTGGTTTGGCAGGTATTTTCTTTCAGCATTGAAAATGGCATTCTGCTGTGTTCTGGCGCCTCTGTTGCTGGTGAGAGCTCACCTCTCTGAGGAAGCAATGCTGTACCCATCCCCTACTCCTCACTTTCTCTTAGTATCTGCTGTCCTGAAGTTTCACTGTGATACACCGTGGAGAGAATGTATTTACCGATCCTTGTTAGGACTTACTGGGCTTTCTGAATCTATAGATTAGTATCTTTTTATCACCTTCAGAAAATCCCTAGCTGTTATTTCCTCAAATATTTACTCCGCCCTAGTTTTTCTCTTGCCTTTAGTCTGATCAAGCATGGTCAACTTCCTCATTCTACTTTGTACGCCTCAGCTGCCCTTCCGGGTTTTCTCGTGACTCCTCTCTTCTTTATATATACAGATTGGGGTTAGTAAACTACGGCCTGTGGGCCAGATATATCCCATGGCCTGTAATCTAAGAATGGTTTTCACATTTTTAAAGGTCTGTAAAAACAAAATTAAAATAGGGAAGGCTATACAATAGAGACCATATGCGGTCCACAAAACCAAAAGTATTCACTAGCAGATCCTTTACCGAAAAAGTTTGTTGACCTCTGTTCTAGATAATTTCTTATTTACCTACTACTTTCCTCATTCTTTTTAGAGTATTACCTGATATACTATTCAACTTTTCCTTATAATTTTTAATTTGTTGTGATAGTTTTCATTTCCAGAAGTTCTATGTACTCATTTCTCACATCTGCTATGCTACATTTTATAGTCTGCTGGTCTCCACAGATACCCCTATAGGGTTCCTGTCTATGTTTTTAACATAGCATGGTTGTTTTATTTTCTGTATCTGGTTATTCTAGTATCTTCAATTTCTGTAGTTTATTTACAGCATCTTTTTGTGCTAATAGCTGGAGATGTCTTCTTTCTTGTGCTTTATGATTTTTTGAAAGTGAATTAACAGAACCAAAGTGTCCTCCCAAGAAGAGGAGCTGCATTAGTTTCTGAGAAATGTAGTCTGATGTAGTACATTTGTATCTAGTACAAATGTAGTAGAAATGTAGTACTTCTGAGAAATGTAGTCAGGGCCCTGAGAGCATACGGGGGAGGAGAACCCAGGATTCATATCCTCAGGAAGCCTGCCTGTCTTCTGTCACCTTATCCTGCAGGTGTGGCCCTGCAAGACCCCCGGCTGAATGGGAGGAAGCTCCCTAGACTGCAGACCCCGTCCTCTGCTCCCTGAAAAGCCTCCACACAAGGTGCTCTGCATCCGAGGCCCTTCTCGCCTCTCTGGCTTCCTGCTCTCCTTCAGTTTACCTAAGAATCCCTTACTCTCCTTTCTTCAATGCTTGAAAAAATGTATTTTTAACTATTTTATTTAACAATCTTACTTATTTTCAGCAGGAGAAGTGGTCAGGGTAACCTAACCTACCATGACTGGAAAACAGAAACCCAAGCTCAAGTTTTTAATCACATCGTTGCCACTCTAAGAATTGGGAGTTCTTTCATTTCGATGCTAAGAAGCGGCTTGAGGAAGTCCTTTTCCATCATCCAAGAAACGAATGAAACGCATGCTGGATGTAGCCCAGGACTATGCTATTCTATGTGACCCTGCAAAGTCTTAAGGCGTCAACTACTAGTAACCATTGTCTTGCTCCCAGCAGCATGAATCTCCCTACCCTACCCTACACAGGGATCTTGCTGGAAAAAAAAAAGAAAAGAAAAGAAAAAAGAAAAAAAATCTATTAGAACTTTAGGGACATAATTGGGTTTCTGTCAAAAAAAAAAAAACAAAAAGTTTACTGCCATTAATAGAATTTTTCACTGTTCCAGAGCTTAAAACAGACAAAGCTGCTAATGAGATGTTTTCAAGCATCCTAAACATGGGTCTCCACTGAAGTAAACCCAACCTAGTGAACATCCTACCCACAGGAGAGCCACTGTGTGCTGCCTCGGGGCCGCTCCACACCTTCTTCCCGAAAATGACAAATCTTTCCCCTCACTGCAATGAGGCAGTCTCGAGGCAGTGACGACAGCCGGCATGAACAACCATCTGTATCAATATCATTTCCATGTCTTCCCTTTCCACACCGCCCTACACATTCCCCAGGTCCTCCTACACAGACCCTCCCTTGCGTTTATAAACGAGTGCTCCTAACCAATTCTGGCCCAGTTACCTCAGCAGATCACTACTCTCAAGCTTTCCATTCTATTTCAAGCCTTAAAAAATTACTGAAGACCACTGTAGAACAGTATCAGGTATCATGTGTACCAAAAGAAAGCAAAACCAGAAATCTAAGTAAAAGGAAGTATAAGACTTATGTCAAATAGGTCAAATAGCTTATGTTCTTGGGAGTACTGGGAAATCTTTTTAATTGCCACCTAAACATCCATCCACATTCACCGTCCTTCAGCTCCTAAATACAATTTTACACTATGGGTACCAAGCCATGAATTCTAACACTGACTTCATATATATAACATGCTTCTATGTTGGGAACTTTCACATAATTTACAGATCAATAATCAATCTCTATATTGTCTCAACTCATAAGATTTTAGGTGTAAATACTAAGATTGATGAGGGGAAGCTCAAATGAAAAAGGACAGGATGTATCTTAAAATAGTCTCCCTAGAACTACGTCAATTTTTCAAATGCTGCATTAATAAAGAAATACCATGGAAAACAATTTAAATCTATGTAACTCAGTAAATTTCATGATGGAACTGTAACAAAACTTAATAAATTCAAGGAATTCTAACATAAAACCACAAAAAACAGTAAAGTCAAGGGAACACCAAGAATGGAGTTAGTGAGGCAAGTATCTAGTCCTTGTTTCTGTACCAAACTTAAAATTGAGTTTTGTCAGACGAATCAGTTTTCAGTTTTATTCTGCCAAACTCTTCAAATCATTTTCTACTCACAAAAGTATCCTCTCATTTCTCAGAGGGAACTGAAATAATGAATACTGATTATAACTCATGGATTCAATGAAACAACAAAACCTAACATTGAAATAAATTGAGTTATAAATATAATCACTCCCTAAAACTACAAACTAATATCTGACTTTCCTGTAAATGCCACATAAATAACAAGAAAAAGACCTTCAAATTAATCTCTTAGAAAATGATAAAGAAATTGTGTATAGCCATTAAATAATGACTGTATGGTTACAGTCAAAACAATTAACTTTGAGGAAATGAACAAAGTTTGCATTCAGTTTGGCATTTTAGCTTTTGTTGTTTTCATGCAAGTGCAGTGAGATTTTCAGTCCTACTTGACTCTCCTTGTAGAGATTTATCAATTGAGTCTTGTCTGCTACTAAAACTGTAATTAAACTGTACAGTAAGCTATTTACGTGTCTGCAATAATTTCCTTTTCAAGATAAACCAGGCTTCAGTTTTATTCTATGAAATCATTTCCAATTACGTATTTAATCTTTATGTTATTACTTAAATTACACACGTACCACCCTCTAGCCTAGATCCTGGCTGGAGACTCTGGCAACAGCTGCCACACATGTCAAAGGGCTGTTATTATATTCAATGGGAGCCACATGCATCAGTCTGCACAGCACTTTGTACCCTGTGACCTAATTCAGCCTATGAGATCTGGCTAATATTTTAGGGTGAACCCTGGTGCTCATGACTCAGAAAAAGAAAATGAATGTTCCTGAAATTGAAGCATCCTAGAAGTATCATCTCCTCTCCAGCTCCCAAATAAGAAATCATTAGAGACTTGCAGAATCTGGTAAGTTAAGCAGTTACCAAATACTACTCTTGAAAATTAAGTGGTCATGATTCACACCTATAATCCCAGCACTTTGGGAGGCTGAGGCGGGTGGATCACCTGAGGTCAGGAGTTCAAGACCAGCCTGGCCAACATGGTGAAATCCCCTTTCTACTAAAAGTAACAAAATTATCTGTGCATGGTGGCAGGTGCCTGTAATCCCAGCTACTTGGGAGGCTGAGGCATGAGAACCGCTTCAACTCAGGAGGCAGAGGTTGCAGTGAGCCGAGATGGTGCCACTGCACTCCAGACTAAGTGACGACAGTGTCACTCTGTCTCACAAAAAGAAAAGAAAATTCAGTGGTCACTAAAGGATGAAAATAAGGAAAAGATTCGTATTTATGCATCCAGGAAGAAGGACTGGAAGAATGTTGGGTGGCATGGGTTTGACAGATGTACTATCAGTTTCAGAAAGTTGAATTCCAGCATTGAACGTGTGAAAGTGTGTTGTTGGGGGTGGTCAATGATAAATGAATGCTAATTATTTGGGGGCTTTTTGGTCTGCCTCTAATAAGATAACTGGGGTACAGGAGAAAATGGCAGACAGGGGGCAGGACTAACTTGCAACTCCCACTTAGACAAACAGAGCAGCATGTGGACACTCATATTGTGAACTTTTGCTCCAAGAACTACCACAGGAACATACCAGGAAAGCCGAGAGAATCCACAGACCCTTTGAAGGGAGTGGATTACTGCTGCAGGCTCCAGGAGACAGCTCAAACACTGTGAGTGCCCAAAGTGGGAAAGCGGGAAAGGGGGACAGTCTGTCCCTGAACCACAGGGGAACCGAAGGTCCAGATTATGAGAAGAGGATTTGACCTTACATGGCGCTGAGATGAATTCCAAGAGCTGAGTAAAATACAAAGGTAGAGGAAGAAGTGGGAAGAGTCCCGCGGGATCTCTCGGTCCCCAGAGAACACAGTTTTGGTTTTGTCTCAGGAATCCTTGGGGAGGGCTGCCATGGAATCAGGGAAAGACTGCAGGGAAAATACCTCCAGCTGAACTTTGTAATAATTTCAAGTGAACCTGAAGTTTCCTGGACAGAGCCCAGAGGAGGGGTTGAATCAGGAGTGCAGACAGGAGCACAGAAACCATGGCAGGTGGGAAGGTGTGAAACCTGAAAGCCCTGCTTGTTTTCTCAGTGGGAGGCTGGTAGCCTGGGGCAAGTTCTCAGCCCTGCTCACCCACTGCCTGGAAATAAACTTAGTGCCATTTTGGGGAGACATGGTAGGAATGAGACTGGCCTTTTGGGCTTCACGGGAGCTGAGCTGGTGAGGCCTGTAACTGCCAACATTCCCCAGCTTCCCTGGTGACCTGCATGACATAGCAGAGGCAGCCATAATCCCCCTGGGAACATAACTCCATTGGCCTGAAAACCACACTTCCATCCGCCACAGCAGCGGAAGCAAGCCCTGCCCAAGGACAATCTGAGCTCAGACACATCTAACCCTGTCCTCACCCGATGGTCTTTCTCTACCCACCCCTGTAGCCGAAGACAAAGGACATAATCTCTTCGGAGCTCTGTGGCCCTGCCCACTGCCTGAGAAACCCCAATACTTACCCAGGTGACCCTAGGGCAAGCTTGTATCCTCCTATACCACCAAAGCTGATGCTCTTTTGAAAAGTGCCACCGCCTGGCTGGAGGCCAACCAGTGCACTAAACAAAAATACGACCAAGTACCCTCCTAGAGTCTACTTCACTCCCTTGCTACCTCCAACAAAGCAGGTGCTGCTATCCATGGCTGAGAGACCTGTAGTCCACATCACAGGACTCTTTGTAGACACTCCCCAGTGGCAGCCTGGAGCCGGGCAGCTCTGCTGGGTGGCTAGATCCAGAAGAGAACTAACAATAACTGCAGTTCAGCTCTCAGGAAGCGCCATCCCTAGGAAAAGGGGGAGACCACCACATCAAGATAACACCCCATGGGACAGAAGAATCTGAACAGCGGCCCTTGAGCTCCAGATCTTCCCTCTGACAAAATGTGCCCACATGAGAAGGAACCAGAAAAACAATTCTGGTAATATGACAAAACAATGCCCTTTAACACCTCCAAAAGACCACACTACCTCACAGCAATGGATCCAAACCAAGAAAAAAAAAGCTCTCAACCTTCAGGAGGTTGCTTCTTAAGCTACTCAAGGAGGCACCAGAGAAAGGTGAATACCAACTTAAAGAAATTTTGAAAATGTTACAAGGTATGGACAGAAAAATCCCCAGAGAAATAGACAACATAAACTTTTTAAAAAATCACAACCTCTAAAAATGAAGGACACACTTAAAGAAACACAAAATACACTGGAACGTCTCAGCAACAAAACTGAACAAGTAGACAAAAGAACTTCAGAGCTTGAAGACAAAGCTTTCAAATTAATACAATCCAACAAAGACAAAGAAAAAATACAAAAAAAAAAAAGAACAAAGCCTCCAAGAAGTTTGATATTATGTTAAACGAACAAACCTAAGAATAATCGGCGTACCCAAGGAAGAAGAAAAATCTGAAACTTTAGAAAACATATTTGAGGGAATAATTGAGGAAAACTTCCCTGGCCTTGCTAGAGATCTAGACTACAAGAAGCTCAAAGAACACCTGGGAAATTCATCGCAAAAAGATCATCGCCTAGGTATACAGTCATCAGGTTATCCAAAGTCAAAACAAAGAAAAGAGTCTTAAGAGCTGTGAGGCAAAAGCAACAGGTATCCTATAAAGGAAAACCTATCAGATTAACAGCAGATTTCTCAGCAGAAACTCTACAATCACCACCTCTGGAAATGAAAGACACACTTAAAGAAATACAAAATACACTGGAACATCTCAGCAACAGAATTGAACAGAATTTTTGTCTACTGACACAAGAACTTCAATCTCTAAAAGAGACTGGGGTCCTATCTTTAGCTCCTTAAACAAAGCAATTATCAGCCAATAATTCTGTATCCAGAGAAACTAAGCTTCATAAACGAAGGAAAGATAGTCTTTTTCAGACAAACAAATGTGGAGAGAATTTGCCACTACCAATCCAGCACTACAAGAACTTCCTTTTTTTGTTGTTTTGTTTTTTTGAGACAGTCTTGCTTGGTCGCCAGGCTGGAGTGCAGTGGCACAATCTCGGTTCATGGCAACCTCCGCCTCCAGGTTCTAGCAATTTCTCCTGCCTCAGCCTCCCAAGTAGCTGGGACTACAGGTGCACACCACCACGCCAAGCTAATTTTTGTATTTTTGGTAGAGACAAGGTTTCACCGTGTTAGCCAGGATGGTCTTGATCTCTTGACCTCGTGATCTGCCCGCCTCGGCCTCCCAAAGTGCTGGGATTACAGGAGTGAGCCACCGTGCCCAGCCAAGAACATCTAAAAGAAGCTCTAAATCTTAAAACAAATCCTCATAACACAACAAAGTAGAACCTCCTTAAAGCATGAATCTCATAGGACCTATAAAACAGTAACCCAGTAAAATAAGAAGGTATTCAGGTAACAAATAGCATGATGAATAGAGTAGTACCTTACATCTCAATGTCAGCACTGAATGTAAATGGCGAATATGCTCCACCTAAAATATACAGAATGTCAGAATGGGTAAGAATTCACCAACCAAGTATCTGCTGTCTTTAACAGACTCCCCTAACATGTAAGGACTCACATGAACTTAAGGTAAAGGGGTAGAAAAAAACAGACAGCAAAAGCATGCAGAAGTAACTATTCTTATATCAGACCAAACAAACTTTAAAGCAATAGCAGTTTAAAAAGACAAAGAGAAACATTATATAATGATAAAAGGACTTGTCCAACAGGAAAATATCACAATCCTAAATATATATGCACCTAACACTGGAGCTCCCAAATTTATAAAACAATTACTACTAGACCTGAGAAATGAGACAGACAGCAACACAATAATAGTGGGGGACTTCAGTACTCCACTGACAGCATTAGACAGATCATCAAGACAGAAGTTCAACAAAGAAACAACGTGCTTAAACTACACCTCAGAACAAATGGACTTAACAGTTACTTACAAAATATTCTACCCAACAACAGTAGGGTATAAATTCTATTCATCGGCACCTGGAACATTCTCCAGCATAGACCATATGATAGGCCACAAAACACCTATCAATAAGTTTAAGAAAGCTGAATCTGTATCAAGTACTCTCTCAGACCACACTGGAATAAAATTGGAAATCAACTTCAAAAGGAATCCTCAAAACCACACAAATACAAGGAAATTAAATAACCTGCTACTGAATGATCATTGGGTCAACAACGAAATCAAGAGAAAAATTTAAAAATTATTTGAACTGAATAATAACAGTGACACAACCTATCAAAATCTCTGGAATACATCAAAGGCATTGCTAAGAGGAAAGTTCACAGCATTAAACGTCTACATCAAAATGTCTGAAAGAGCACAAATAGACCATCTAAGCTCACAACCCAAGGAACTAAAGAAACAAGAACAAACCAAACCCAAACCCAGCAGAAGAAAATAAATAACCAAGATCAGAGCATAACTAAATAAAATTGAAACAAAAAATACAAAAGATAAATGAAATGAAAAGCTGGTTCTTTGAAAAGACAAATAAAATTGATAGACCATTGACAAGACTAACCAAGAAAAGAAGAGAGAATTTCCAAGTAAGTTCAATTAGAAATGAAACGGAGTTATTACAACTGATACCACAGAAATGCAAAAGATCATTCAAGGCTACTATGAACACCTTTACATGCATAAACTAGAAAACTTAGAGGAGATGGATTAATTCCTGGAAAAATACAATCCTCCTAGATTAAACCAGGAATAAATAGAAACTCTGAAAAGACCAATAACAAGCAGTGAGATTAAAATGGTAATTTTAAAAATTGCCAACAAAAACTAAGCCCAGGACCAGATATATTCACAGCTGAATTCTATCAGACATTCAAAGAATTGGTACCAACCCTGTTGACACAATTCCACAAGATAAAGAGAGAATCCTCCCTAAATCATTCTATAAAGCCAGTATCACCCTGATACCAAACCCAGGAAAGGACATAACAAAAAGAGAAAACTACAGAACGATATCCCTGATGAACGCAGATGCAAAAATCCTTAACAAAATGCTAGCTAACCAAATCCAACAGCGTATTGAAAAGTTAACACACCTTGATCAAGTGGGTTTCATACCAGGAATGCAGGGATGATTTTACATATGCAAGTTAATAAATGTGATACACCACATAAACAGAATGAAAAACAAAAATCACATGATTATCTCAATAGATGCAGAAAAAGCCTTTGACAAAATCCACCATCTCTTTATGATTAAAACCCTCAGCAAAATCAGCATACAAGGGACATACCTCAATGTAATAAAAGTCATCTATGACAAACTCACAGTCAAAAATATTATACCCAATAGAGAAAAGTTGAAAGCATTCCCCCTGAGAACTGGAACAAGACAAGAATGTCCACTTTCACCACTTCTGTTCAACATAGTACTGGAAGTCCTAGACAGAGCAATCAGACAAGAGAAAGAAATAAAGAGTATCCAAATCAGTAAAGAAGAAGTCAAATTGTTGCTGTTTGCTGATGTTATGATTGTATACCTAGAGAACCCTAAAGACTCATCCAAAAGGTCCCCAGAACTAACGAATGATTTCAGCTAAATTTCAAGGTACAAAATCAACGTACACAAATCAGTAGCTCGTCTATACTCCAACAGTGACTAAGATGAGAATCAAATCAAGAACTCAACCCCTTCTACAATAGCTGCCAAAAAAAAAAAAAAAGGAATATACCTAACCAAGGAAATGAAAGACCTCTACAAGGAAAAATACAAAACACTGCTAAAAGAAATCGTAAACAACACAAATGGAAATACATACCAAATACAAAACACTGCTGAAAGAAATCATAAACAACACAAACAAATGGAAATACATCCCACAAATGGAAATGACCACCCTGACAAAAGCAATCTACAAATTCAATGCAATTCCCACAAAAATGCACCATCATTCCTTACAGAACTAGAAAAAAAAAAAAAAAAGTCCTAAAATTCACATTGAACCAAAAGAGAGCTCGCATAGCCAAAGCAAGACTAAGCAAAAAGAACAAATCTGGAGGCATCTCATTATCTGACTTTGAACTATACCATAAGGCCATAGTCACTAAAACAGCATGGTACTGTTATAAAAAGAGGCACATAGACCAATGAAACAGAATAGAGAACCCAGAAATAAAGCCAAATACTTAAAGCCAACTGATCCTCGATAAAGCAAAGAAAAACAAAGTGGAACAGGACACCCTTTGCAACAAATGATGCTGGGATAATTGGCAAGCCACATGTAAAAGAATGAAACCAGATCCTTATCTCTCACCTTATACAAAAATCAACTCAAGATGGATCGAAAGCTTACATGTAGGACCTGAAACCATAAAAATTCCAGAAGATAACACTGGAAAAACTCCTGTAGACACTGCCTTAGGCAAAGACTTCGTAACCAAGAACCCAAAAGCAAATGCAACAAAAACAAAGACAAATAGATGGGATTTAATTAGACAAAAAAAGCTTCTGCACAACAGAAGAAACAACTAGCAGAGTAAACACACAACCCACAGAATGGGAGAAAATCTTTGCAATCTATACATCCAATAAAAGACTAATATTCAGAATCTGCAAGGAACTCAAATCAGCAATGAAAAAAAACAATCCTATCAAAAAGTGGACTAAGGACATGAATAGACAATTCTCAAAAGAAATACAAATGGCCAAACATATGAAAAAACACTCAACATCACTAATGATCAGGGAAATGCAAATCAAAACCACAATGAGATATCACCTTACTCCTGCAAGAATGGCCATAAAAAAAAAAAAAAATAGACGGTGTGGATGCAGTAAAGAGAACACTTTACACTGCTGGTGAGAATGTAAATTAGTACAACCACTATGGAAAACAGTGTGGAGATTCCTTAAAGAACTAAAAGGAGATCTACCATTTGATCCAGTAATCCCACTACTGGGTATCTACCCAGAGGAAAATAAGTCATTGTGAAATATATATATATTTCATTCACAGAAAGGAAAGAAATAATGGCCTTCACAGCAAACTGTATGGATATGGAGACCATTGGTCTAAGTGAAGTAACTCAGGAATAGAAAACCATATGTCATATGTTCTCACTCATGAATTGGAGCTAAGCTATGAAGACACAAAAGCATAATAAGAATGATACAATGGACTTTGGGTACTGGGGGGAAAGGGTGGGAGGGGGTTGAGGGATAAAAGATTACACATTAGGTACAGTGTACACGGCTTGGGTGATGGGTCAACCAAAATCTCAGAAATCACCACTATATAACTAACTTATTCATGTAACCAAACACCACCTGCTCCCCAAAAATCTATTGAAATAAAAATAAATGAATAATGTGGTACAAACTTATCAGTGGTGAAAATGTTCCAAATTGATTACTATAATGTTTGTACAACTCTCTGAGCATATTCTGCACCTCAAATGGGTAAATTTTATGTATGTTAACTATATCTCAATAAATCTGCAAAACAAAATCCAATTTAATCATAACATATGCTTTTTTTTTTTTTTTTACATTATTGGATTTAGTTTGTGATATTTTATTAAAATTTTTGTCTGGTTCACAACTGACATTGGCCTGTAATTTTCCTTTAACATTCTGCCTCTACTCGTTTTAGTTTAAAGGTTTTACTAGCATCAAACTACACTAAAAAGTGTTGACTGTTTTCCCATTTTTCTGGAACACAGTGTTAAAAACTGGAATCTTTTAATGCTTGTCAGAACTACACTCAAAGCATCACATGGGTTTCTGGTGTTCTGTCTTTAAGAGAAATTGTACGTAATGAGGCCACTCCTTTAATAGTTGCAAATCTATTCACATTTTCTATTTATTCAAGCCTGATTTTGAATATTATGGATTCTTCCTAGGTAACTGGCCATTCCATCTAGGCTTCAAATTAGTCCTTCATTGTACTCTCACATTATTCTACTCACTGCTCTACCTGTGACTTCTCTTTTCTGATTCCTAAAATTGTTTATCTTTTTGCTTTTTTTCCTTGACCATCTTGCTTCCTGCCTATCTCATTAGTTTTTTTTTTTTTTTGAAGAATTTACTATTGGTTTTGTTAATCTTCTCTTGCTCTTTTATTAAAATTTTAAATTGTATGTATAGCTTCTTCATTTTAAGTCTTTTTTGTTTTGTAATATAATCAGTAAAGCTTCAAAAATTTCCCTCTTTGGGATATTCATATCCCATGAATTTGATGCAAAAGTATTTTTTAATCATTCAGTTCTAAGTACTTTCTAATTTCCAATGTGATTTCCTCTTTGACACCAGATTCGTAAGTACAGGTTTTTAATTTTCCAAGAATATAAGATTTGTATGATGACCTTTTTGAAGGTCTTAGACAAGGGCACAGTACTCACAGAACATGAGCCGAACGAAAATCAGTTCTCTAAAATTCTGTTAATACTTTATGATTTGTATGGTAATTTTTGGAAAGTGCTCGAGAAGTGTGCAAATGCAGACAGATACAGATGTATGTATGGCACAATCACACTGGCATATTTGTCTGTGTGATATGTGTCTGCGTGTCATCTGCAGCTGCTTTCTAATTACAACGGGAGAATTGAGTAGGTGACACCTAGAGCATATGGCACACAAAGCCTAAAATATTTACTATTTATTCCTTTACAGAAAAAGTTTGCAACCTTTTTCCTAACCATATATACTTAGCATCTTAGACGTTTCCTTTGTGGCAACTGTCACAAACAGAACTTAAACCTAGAGCTGAGATTTAATGGTGACTGCTCAAATTCATAACAGCACAGAAATTTGAGAGTAGAGAACATACTGTCGTGTAATCCTATGTCCACAACCTGGGCAAACTGCCTGACCTATTAAAAGTGCTCAAATATCTGTTGCTTTAATGGAAACCCAGAAATTAAACATACACTCTATGATTTGGATATGCTTTGTCACCCCAAATCTCACGTAGAGATTTGCTCCCCACCGTGGGGCTCAGGCCCTCTTTGCACACCTGCTCCCTCTTTGACCTTATCCACAGGTTTTTACACAGCACAAAAGCCTTCAGCAAAAGCCGAGTTGATGCTGGTGCCACGCTTCTTGAGTAGTCCCAGAACCATAAGCCAAAAAGCCTCTTTGGCTTATAAATTACCCAAGCACATGTATTCCCTTCATAGCAACACAAAGTAGACTAATTCAATCCATTTATCCTTTGTCCTACTCTGAAGATTCTCTTGCACACGCTTATTTTACTATCATCTATTAAGAAGAAAACTCGCTATTTTTAAAAAGCAGCATTTCTAACTCTGTGTCCCTTATAACAAGAGTTACCAAAAAAGAAAATCACTGGTCAAGTAAGTTTGGTTAACAAAATATTCTATATAATAAACCTCTGCACGATTTATAGTGAAATAAGAGGATTAAAGGTTGTGTAAAAACTGTAGTAGACGAATCTACTTATTTATAACTCTGCATCTTCTCAAAGTAGCCATAGATCCCAATTCTCCCAAAATGCTTGTTAACATTTTTAAAAACACTGCTTCAGAAACGCAGCTACAGCAGACAATGGAACTGGAACTGGGTCAGCTTCCATCTGATTACACAGGGCAGGGGGGTCACTAAACTTTTGGTAAACCAGGTAGTAAATATGTTATGATTTGCAGGCCATGCAGTTTGTGTTGCAACTACAGGTGGTCACTGACTTTGATGGTTCATCTTATGATTTTTTGACTTAATCAGTTTATCAGAGTATTAAATGTTATTTTCAACATAACTTACAATGGGTTTATCCAGAAGTAAACCCACTATGAGTCGAGGGGCATCTGTACTGCACTCTGCCATTGTAGCATTAAAGTGATCATTGACAGTACATCCATAAGTGTGCATGGCTGTGTTTCAATAAAACTTTATTTGTAAAAACAAGTGGTGAGCTGGATTTGGCACACTGACCAGAACTGGCCAGCCCTTGTCATAGGGCAGCGGTCCCCAACTGTTTTGGCACCAGGGACCGGTTTTAACACAGGTTGTGGGGGATGTTTTCAAGATGAAACTGTTCCACCTCAGATCATCAGGCACTAAATTTTCATAAGGAGCGTGTAACCTAGATCCCTCACATGCCCGGTTCACAATCGGGTTCGCATTCCTGTGAGCATCTAATGCCGCCGCTGATCTGACAGGAGGTGGAACTCAGGTGGTAAAGGGAGCTCGCCCTGCCACTCACCTCCTCTGGTTGTGCGGCCCAGTTCCTAACAGGCCACGGACCAGTACTGGGGGTTGGGGACCCTTGAAAATTACCTACACTCTGCTGCCTTGTACAACAGCCATTAGCCACACGTGGCTATTAAAATTTAAGTTACTTAAAATTGATAGTTCCTCAGCCACACTATTTACTTTTCAAGTGATTAATAACCACATGTGACTAGCAACTATTACAATGGATAGCACAGAAAAGTATTTTCACTTCTCATTAACCCTCTATAGAAAATGCGTGGGTGCATGGGTGTATACCAATCATTTTGTTTCACACTATTTTTACATTTAATTTCCTGGTAATACAGGGCAAAAGTACCTGAATAAAATGTTAAGGCCAAATGAATATACTCAGTTGGAGTATATTCTTTCCAATAGGCTTATAATTTAAATTTAAGTAGAAGAACCAGACCATTCAGCTGGATGAAGAAGACTGCGGCAATTTAGTAAGTCAAGAATTTCCCGGGGCCGGGCGCGGTGGCTCAAGCCTGTAATCCCAGCACTTTGGGAGGCCGAGACGGGTGGATCACGAGGTCAGGAGATCGAGACCATCCTGGCTAACACAGTGAAACCCCATCTCTACTAAAAATTACAAAAACTAGCCGGGCGAAGTGGCGGGCGCCTGTAGTCCCAGCTACTCGGGAGGCTGAGGCAGGAGAATGGCGTGAACCCGGGAGGCGGAGCTTGCAGTGAGCTGAGATCCGGCCACTGCACTCCAGTCCGGGCGACAGAGCGAGACTCTGCCTCAACAAAAAAAAAAAAAAAAAGAATTTCCCTATTGAAAGCAGAGTAGAGAGCTAATCTCTAAGGAATAACAACCATGTTCCAACTTACAGAGTAGGCTTATTTTTATCTGCCAATGAATTATTCTTCTTCAACATGTGCTTAAATCGTACAATTAAGATTGGAAAATTGAAAAGAAAATAATCACTCAGAAGCAGCATCAGCAACAGTTACTACTTTTCATGGTTCACCTCCCATGGCACATCAAATGGGAAAGCCAGCAGAGAGCTATGTAAATGGAAAGTTCATCAGTGTTAACAGATGCAGCCATCTATTAAGATATCACTTTTGCTATGATAGCCTCAAATTTAGAACATATTAAATACAACCTCATTTCAAAGGATTTTAATTCCACAAACAACACTGAGAAAATACCCACATTTCCAACATTTATATTACCTGTACAGAACTGTGATAAGCTCTTTTCATCCCCAAATAAATTACAATTAAACTGGCAGAACTTACTTGGAGGGCAAGAAGGAGTATAAGGATTTATATGTACATACATGTGTAAGTGTGTGTGAATACAGATCACCTGCATTCAAGAAGGCATATTTCTCTTGACCTAGGAGCCTTCTAGGAATTTATTTGAACAAAATAAACAGCAGAAAACAAAATGAGATCTTTTCCTAGACATTAAAAGTTAGAAACAACCTCAATGTCCAAAAGTAAGAAAAGGGTTAAATAAATCACAGAAATATACAAAATGTTATCTACCTAGTTCTCTAAAACCGAGCTGCAGCCACATCTTAGTTGATCTGGAGATACAATCTCAGCTACAAGAGAAAAAAACTAGGTTAACAAGAATATCTATTGTGTGTAGCTGCTTTTTTTAAAAATGGCTACCAATATACACACAGGCATATATGTATATATGCTACATACACACAAGGTTATTGTATTATTAGTGAATAAAAAAGAGCCAAAAATACATATAAACTATATCCTTCTACTTATTCTAGTTTTCTGGGTAATGGAAGTCTACCCAGAGAACATTTTTTATTTTTCTTTTTTCTCATTAATATATATTTTTCACCATTAAATGAATTGGGTAATTTTAAATGGGGGCAAATGAGGTTTAAACCTATTAGATTGCCAGAAAACCTAAATCATCCTCAGAACAAAGCTTGATGGCTATAATCCCATTAATCAAGTGAACTACATCAAAGGTTCTGTCTGAGCCACATCATGGAAGTCATTCCAAATAAAACATGTCCAGGTCTACATAAGTTACCCTATATAGGAAGAACAATGCTTAGAAACCTGACCACAGAAGAAAGTTCACTGATGAAGGAACTTGACAAATGTTAGCCTTTCATATAATAATTTTTCTCTTACAATACCCTGAGACTCCACTGTCACAACAAAGTAGGTTGTTATCTCAGCCTAAGAACCATCATTGCTGTTGACATTAAACATTTTTCATGATATACCTTTATGATGTACCATGTAATTACTGATTTTCTTCACTTAGAAAGCCAACAGTGGTAAGTCCAGAGCTGTCGGCCTCCCTGACAGATGACACATGCCTGTCTCTCTCTGCGAGTTGGGGCTTTCAAGAGTACCATCAGCACAAAAGATGGACAAGAACTTTTGAGTTCCAACCCTTCCAAAAGCTAGATTTCACAAACATGGACTATCTATCAGAAACAGACCCACTGGATGGGAAATATTTGTTAGGTAGCTACAGTAGAATACAGGAATACTAGTACTATCCACCTTTGTTTTGTGAAAAGCATAAACAAAAGTAAGATTCTTAGATTATAAAGAGCTTGGTATATTAAGTTGAAAGTTCTGATTGATTCAAGTAATTATTTCAAAACCATTAATAACAAATATCCACCACTTTCAATTAAACAGAGGAAATGTTAAAAGGAAGAATATTCATTTTATTGGATGAATTACTTTAAAAATCATGGTTTACTACACATTTTGGAAGAATAAAGTTACCCATTAATTTGCTCATCATGATAGGGAAATCAATTACCATGCTAACCTAAGATCTACAAGAAGTTTCAGCAAAACTCACTGTAAACTTCCTTTTTCTCCAGTTGTTCTCCACCCAATTCCTTGTACTCACTCCAATCAAGCATTCATCTTCGTAATGCCCCAGATAGCTCCTGACAAGGTTACCCATGACCTCTCCACACTGCTAAATCCAATAATTAGTTATCAGACCTCATTTCACTGAACCCATTAGCAGCAGTTAATACATCAGTTCGTTTCCTTCTTCCTGAAAGACTTCGTTTTAGTTGGTTTCCAAAATGCCAAACTCTCTTGCTTCTCTACTTACCTCAACATCCATATTTTCTCATACTCTCTTGCTTCTCTGCTTACCTCAGTGGCCACATTTTCTTGGTCTCCTTTGCTGTCTCTCCTCTCCCAAATTTTTAAGCAATGAATTACCCCACACACATGCCCACCACCAGAGCTGAATTCTTGAGACCACTTTGCTATCTCTTATCAATCCTGGTGACCTGATTCAGCCTCAGAATTGAAAACACTACAGAGACTACTCCTAAGTATTTTTCTCCATAACAAACCTTTCCCCTGATTTCCCAGACACACTTATTCAACTACCCTAAGGATATCTAAGAGTTATCTCAACCCTAAAATGCCCAAGATTCCTTATTCCCCCCACCATATCTGCTCCTCCTACGGTCTTCCTCATCTCAGAAATGGCAACCTGATCCTTCCAGTTGCTCAGATCCAAACCCCTGGGGTTTTATCCTCCTTCTACCCCACATTCAATACATCAGCAAATCCTGTCAGCTTTACTGTCAGAATACTATACACCCAGAATTTCACCACTTCCCATCACCAATACCGCAACCTCCACTCCAACACCCCCGTCATCTTCTGCCTGGATCAGCACCTCCAGCTACTAGGTGGGCTCCTGCCTCCGTGCCTTTGCCTCCCTTCAGCTTTAGTCTCTGCTTACTCCAGCAGCCAGATACCCTTTTTAATTTATTTATTTATTTATTTATTTTGAGACAGGGTCTCATTCTGTCACCCAGGCTGGACTTACTGCAGCCTCTGCCACCTGGGCTCAAGCCATCCTCCCACCTCAGCCTACCAAGTAGCTGAGACTACAGGCATGCATCATCACATCTGGCTAAAATTTTTTTGTAGATATGGGGTTTCACCACATTCCCAAGATGGTCTTGAACTCCTGGGCTCAAGCGACCCACCCACTCTGGCCTCCCAAACTGCTGGGATTACAGGCATGAGCCACCGTGCCTGGCCAAGACTTCTTTTAATGGTAGAGTATTAATTACTAAGTCAAAGGGCAGTAAAACTATTACATGAGGGACCTAGAGGAGTCAAATACACACAGACGCAAAGAAGAACAAATACCCTTTTCTAAATTTATTTATTTTGAGATGGAGTCTCACTGTTGCCCTGACTGGAGTGCAGTGGTGCGATCTTGGCTCACTGCAACCTTCACCTCCCATGTTCAAGCGATTCTTTTGCTTCAGCATCCCAAGTAGCTAGGACTACAGGCGCGCACCCCCATGCCTGGCTATTTTTTTTGTATTTTTAGTTGAGACGGGGCTTCACCATATTGGCCAGGCTGGTCTTGAAATCCTGACCTCATGATCTGCCCTCTTCTGCCTCCCAAAGTGCTGGGATTATAGGTGTGAGCCACTGTGCCTGGTCCAGATACCCTTTTAAAAAGTAAATCAGATCATGTCACTCTTCTTAGATTCCACCAATGACACCCATTTCACTCAGAATATCCTAACGATGCTCTACACGGCTACAGGATGAGTCCATGCTGTCTCTCTGGCTCCCTCTTCACTCTCCCCTCCAGCCACATGCTGCTCAAATGCAGTGGGGAGCATCGGCCTTTGCCTCTGCATTTGCTAGACCATCTGCCTGAAGCACAATTCCTCCAGATACAGGGTGATTATACAATTTTACCCTCCAAATCAAGGCACTTTGGGGAGTAAAAAGGGGGAGTTTTAAATCTATGCCAGGAAAATAGGTGCAAACAGACTGCTCCAGGCAAAGTGGGAGGTGCCATCTCCCATCCAGACAGTCCCACGGCTCCCTCCCTATAAGTCGGTCGGCTCCAAAGTCATCTCATTAGAGACCATTTCCTTAACCACCTACACAACACAGCAGCTTCTCCCCTCCCCGCCAGCCCCGTTTCCTCATCCTGCTGACATTCCGCAATCACACTTACTACAGAACCCCAAGAAAAAATGTTTTCTAATAGTCTCTCTGACCTTTAAATGCAAGCGCCTTCAAAGGATTAAAAGAATTATTAATTGAACATGCCTAAAAATAAATTAGAAAAAAATTGTTCAAGCAACATTTCTAGTATACCACAGTCTTACTACCTTCACACACACACAAAATGTTGATAAGCAAGTTTAATCACAAAGTAATCTTACCAAGTAGGCAACAGTAGCAGGAATTTTTTTAGCAGATGTTAGGAAAAAAAAAAATAGAAATTTTCTATCAAAAATTTTAGCAATAACCTTGAAAAAAAGAATATTTCATGACCTTACCGAGTTGCTAAGAGGGTTAAGAGAGATAATTTATATGAAGTTCTAGGCACTCATGAGAAAGCACTCAACAGACCATGAGCTCTTTTTACTGGAGAGGCTGCTTAGTACTCTGGTTAAAATATGTGACCCACATTTTGTGTAATAAAAATCACGTTAACAATACAAGCATTTCTGGCCCAGCGCAGTGGCTCATGCCTGTAATCCTAGCACCTTGGAAGGCTGAGGTGAGTGGATCACTTGAGCTCAGTTCGAGACCAGCCTGGCCAACATGGTGAAACCCTGTCTCTACTAAAAATATAAAAAATAGCCGGGCCTGGTGGCACGCGCCTGTAGCGCACCTGTAGTTCCACCTGCTTGAGAGGCTGAGGCAGGAGAATCACAGAAACCCAGTAGGCGGAGGTTGTAGTGAGCTGAGATGGCACCAGCATGGGTGACAGAATGAGACTCCATCTCAAAAAACACAAACAACAAAACAAAACAAAACCAACAATTTAAGTATTTCTAAACATCTCTCTTCAAAGTGGTCTCTCTAAACCCAAAAAAGCCTCCATCATATCCCACATGAAAACATCATATTCATCTTAAAGCAATAAATGATGACATTATGCCTGTGCATATTATACACAGGCTTACCTGTGTAGATATGTGTAGATAGCTTACCACGAGCCACCTGTCATCAGAGAAAAGATCAAATTGGAAAACTGGACTTCTGTAAAAGAAACGTTGAAACTAGTTAACTATGACTTACTATGAACATTTACCATGGGGCAAAGACTTTTCGTAGTACAGAGAGCAGGATTTTCACCCTGTCAGTGCCCCAGATGTTCTCTTGACCCTTAAGCCGTCCTTCATCACCTTTAACCTGGACAACTGTTCTTTGTCATGAGAATAACAACAGAAACAAAACAGTCAACTTCTGTGTGGTCCATGGTCACTCTACCTGTCACTGCAAAGTACTGTAAAGGATCGACTGAATGTTAAAGGTCTGACTCTTATGGAATTGACCACATCCACGCAATCTTGTAGTATCCCATGTCCTCCTGATGCCTACTTCCTGCCTACAAAGTGAGCTGGTGCTAGATATTATTTGCTGGCTTCAGTATTTATTTCTGTCTTCTTCCATGTTCTTCCCTGTATTACAAGGACTGGAAGCTAAAGCCGTATTTCTTAGACTCCTTTATTACCAAGATGCTATATGAATTCTATCAACAACATGCATTTGCTTAAGATTGGGAAGACAGAGACAGAGCATGAAGAGACCACATTCTACCATCTCAACCTGACTTCATAGGTGTGAGGATGCTGGGACGTCGGCAGTGGCTCCCTGAGGTCTCCTGGGTAGCAGCAATAGGGCTCTGACTCCAGGAACGAAGCAGCAGGGTCATGGACCTGAAGCCTCTCTAGGGCTCGCTGACTTCTGCTCCTTCCACTTTCCCAATAATTTCACAAGCACCTAATTTCCTATTTTAAGTCTTTACACTTGAAATTAGTTTCTGTGCCAGCTGTTAACATCTATCAGTGTCCAGGCTCCCTTCTGTGCTCAGTCTGTGCTACTGGAGCGGGAACTCTACCAACCGTACTCCTCACTCACAGGTGGCTCTAGGCCCCGCCAGCAGGACAGGGGCAGAGAGGGAACAAGAGACTCCAGGTCTGGAGACAAAGAAAGAAACGTGCTCCTTCTTGTTTGCCCCTTGTCTGCTCGCAATTCCCTTGACAATTACTTCTTCGACCTAGCCTTGGGGATGTCTGTATTCAATGAAACTTTATTTGCAGGAAGAGATGTAGGATGAGATTTCTCCTGAGGGTTGTACTTTGCCAATCCCTGCCCTAGAGTTTTCTTTCTGCACTCTTAGTTACCTAGTTAGCAAACTCTATACTTAATTAACAATTCTTAACATTGAAACCACTCTGTTCAGATACCAGATGTGGTTTTCAATCTCCTGAACAGAACTTGACGGTCACCATTTCCTGCATGGAACTCCAACTGTTCCTATAGTTGGTATCAGAAGTGGTTCTAAGAAATATTCCAACGATGAAAAACTGGCATTAACTATTTCTTTTGCTTGGGTTTGAAGGTACTGATGACCTAATCATTGGTGGAAAAAAAGATACTAGCTGTCCATGGCAAGTAGGACTGAAATAGCTACTGAAATGATCATGTATGACCTGCTTTCTTTGCCATTGCAGTCATTGTCCTGCCTCTTCCATGGAACCCAGAGCTGAGACAGATGCACTATTCTGGTATTCTTTTCTCCTGATCCAGCTAAGTTTCCCTGGAGTTCTCAACCTCAGAGATAACTGGCCACACTCTAGGAGCAGCAAATTATTACAAAAGAAAAATCCAAGTGATAAAGGTCTTTAAACTGGAAATTAGTATTTATCAAAGACAGAGGCAGAGTGATTACTCACATTTTGCCTCTAGGTGTGATAAAGTAACTAGTATAGGAGACTTGTAAGCAGCCAGAAAACTGGGAAAGTGTATGAAGCACACTGTTTTCAGACAGTGAGTAATAGGCAGCACAGGGGGACAATCCTCAGGAGAAGAGAAGTTCACGAGGTGAGCCAACGACAGCTGAAGCTTTCTCACTAGAGGTACTTTCCAAACTGTGATTCAGGGAAGAGGAACCCAGAGAATGATGTTCTCACTGCTCTGAGGAGACAGAGAATGCTAGAGAATGCCGGGTGGCTAGGGAGAGAAGTGCTTAAGGGAGAGAAGGAACCGCACAGAGAAAGAGCTCGAGCGTCTGTAAGGGTCCCCTTGAGTCTTCAAGCAAACAGGAATTTATGCACATGTATGGGGACATGACATGAGATTTGGGGGAAAAAAACCCTAAAATAGATACATCCAGTTTTTCATATATATATGAATAAAGAACAACTATCAGTGCTGTTTAAAAAAAAAAAAAATTCCCAGGGCTCACACAGGATTGGCAGATACTTAAGTTTCAACCATCCACAGTAGAAAAACCGTAGTGAACACCTAGGGTCTTAGGCAGCAGCACCAATGAGTTGTAACGTGGTAGGAAAGCTGTAGTAGTTCTAGAGTCAAGGCTACTATAAACTCACAAGTAACTTTCTGCCAAAACACAATACTCTTTAAAAGCAAACAACAGAATCTAGACACTTGATCACAAAATATTAACGATAACCATCACACAGAAAAAGACTACTAGACAGGCAAAATAACAGAAAAATGTGACATATAACAAACAGAAGTAGGTAGCAAATAGAAGCAGACCCATAAATGACAGAAAAGTGGAATTAGCAGAGGAAGAATTTAAATGAGTATCCTAACAATATTGAAAGATTAAAAGGAATATATAAATATAATGAAGAGAAATGGAAGAATCAAAAGGAGCCATTATAACCAGAAAAAGCAAATTTGACATGCACAAGTCCTATACACTGAAAACTACAAAATACTGCTGAGAGTAATTTTAAAAGACCTAAGTAAATGAGAGATATCCCACGTTCATAGAATGCAAATATTAATCCTATTTAAAGTGTCAAATTGCATGAAATCCATACATAAATTTGGGGGAAATCTCCATAAAAATCCCAACAGGCTTTCTGGAGGAATTTACAGCCTGATTCTAAAATGTATACAGAAATGCAAAGGTCCTGAAATGACCAAAACAGTCTTTCAAAAAAATAAAGTTGGAGGATCTCAAGACTTGTTATAAAGTTATCACATTGAAGACAAGGTAGAATTGGGCACTAAGAGGGATACATACACAAATGGAATAAATTAGAGGGTCAAGGAAAAGAGTCACATATATGCTTAATCAGTTCCTAACAAAAGCACAGGTATTTCAATGAGGAAATAATAGTATTTTTCACAAATGATGCTGTAAACACTAGATAACTATATGGGATATAAACTGGACCTCAATCCTTACCTCATACCATGCACATGAATGGATCCCAGACTTAAACTCACAAGCTAAAACTATAAAACTCCTGGAAGAAAACACAGGAGGCACTCTTCCCAGTCCTAGAGTAAGTACATATTTCTTAGAGAGCACCAAGCTCTAATCATAGCAAAAGAAAAAGAAAATAAGAAAGAAATTTGGACTTCAACAACAACAACAACAAAAAACTTCTGGCTCTTCAACAGGTGTTTATACTACTTTTCTATTGTTATAAAACATATTAACAGAAATTTAGCAATGTAGAATACCACATACATTTATCATCTCAGTTTCTCCTAAGAAATCCATGCACAGCTTAGCTTAATCTGCTGGTCAGGACCTCATGAGGCTGTCATCAAGGTGTCGGCTAAGCTGGGGTCTCACTTGAAGGCCTGACTGGAGAAGTACCTGTTTCCAGCCTTCCTCAGGTTGTTGGCAGGATTCATCTCTTTGTGATTGTCAGACTAAGGTCTCCATTTTCTTGCTAGATGTAGACTTGGCCACTCTCAGCTCGTAGAGGCTGTCTGCAATTTCTTGCCACATGGCCCTCCCCATAGGCCTTCTCACAACATAGCAACTTACTTATTAAAGCCATAAATGGAGAAAAGTCTCTCACTCTAGTCTGCTAAGATGGACTCTTACATCATGCAAGGGAGTGACATTCCATTACCTTTGCCATATTTTACTGGTTAAAACTAAGTTACAGGTTCCACACACACTCAAGGGGAGGGAACTAGGCAAAGGTGTAGACTCCAGGAGGCAGGAATTATTGGAGGCCACCCTAGGGTCTATTTTCCCTAAAACTGGTAAGAAAATGGATAGGCGAGACAAAGATTGGTTAAAAAAAAAAAAAAAAATTTCCAACAGACGTCTATGAAACAGGGTTTATATCCAAATTACATGTTTAGAAAACTCTTAGAATTCAGTAATTTTAAAAAGCATAAAACATGTTTTTTAAAATGGGTGAAAGTTTGACAGAGACTTCAACAAAGGAAGATTTTAAATGACCAATAAGCACAAGAAAATCAGCATGATTAGTCATCAGGGAAATGTAAGTTAAAGTCACAATGAGATATTATCAATAATACATACCCACTGGAATGTCTAAAATTAAAATGATTGGCAATACCAAATAGTGGTGAAGATATGCAAAAATGAGAACTCACAGGTAATACTGGCGGGAGGGTAAAATGGAAATTGTTTGGAAATTTCTTATAAAGCTAAACATATACCTTCCCTCTAAGAATGTTACTCCTGGCCGGGCGCGGTGGCTCAAGCCTGTAACCCCAGCACTTTGGGAGCCGAGGCGGGCAGATCACGAGGTCAGGAGATCGAGACCATCCTGGCTAACACGGTGAAACCCCGTCTCTACTAAAAATACAAAAAAACTAGCCGAGCGAGGTGGCGGGCACCTGTAGTCCCAGCTACTCAGGAGGCTGAGGCAGGAGAATGGCGTGAACCCGGGAGGCGGAGCTTGCAGTGAGCTGAGATCCGGCCACTGCACTCCAGCCTGGGTGACAGACCGAAACTCCGCCTCAAAAAAAAAAAAAAAAAAAAAAAGAAAGAATGTTACTCCTAGGTATCTACCCAGGAGAAACAAAAACAGATGTTCACCAAAACTTATACAGAAAAAAACCCTCATAGCAGCTTTATTCATAATAACCTCAAACTGGAAATAATGAAAATGTCCTGTAACAGGTGAACGAATAAACAAATTGTGGAATATCCAGAAAATGAAATACCCAGCAAACAAAGGAATGAACAGATGATACACAGAGCAACATGGATGAATATCAAAATAATTGTGTTGAAGAAACCAGACAAAAAGAGTCTTCATATGAAATTCTAAGCAAGCACAATTAATCCATTGTGTTAGAAAGAAGGTCCATGGTTGCCTGGGGAAATGGAAGGTTGGAACTTTCTGAGATCCTGTACATGTTCAATATTTTAAATGGAGTGGTGATTACATGCATATATACATTTGTCAAAACATATCACCATGTACACTTAAAATGGGTACCTTTATATGTATGTAAACTATATCTCAATAGAGCTGATTTAAAATCATTACCTGTGATCGCTTTGTAACAACTGCCTATTAAAGCCAAGTCTGTGGCAGATCAAGCAGCTACTGAAATACACCATTAGGGCAGAAAGAATACAAGATTAAGGATAGGTCAGCCACCTCTCACTGCACTGGGAAGCTTAAAGAATGAAAATTGCAAAATCAGAGGCCAAGACAAAGTCAGAAGACAAGACAGTCTCTATGACAGACTAAGAGAACCTCTTCTCTCATAGCAGCTCAACATATGCAGCCTAAAAAGTTAATTCTGTGGGTTGCAGAATTCAATGAATGTTGTAGTCATAGACTAATCAGGTCTCTTCCATGAAAGTTAGGGCACTGATGGGAAAGAGTGAGGACATATGTATTGGTTTGAATGAATCCAAATCCCTTGACCTTCAAATCCCATTAGCTCTCCTTGGCCAACAGCATCAGACCCTCCTCCTTTCTGAGGACAGCCCTGCACTGTGTCATGCTGGGGGAGCATGTATTGACCCTACTTTTAATATTATGTTCCGTACGATTAGTAGGGTGAGGATAAACAAAGAGACTACCCCATGCAATAGTTCAAACTATATAACCTTTTCTCAGAAAAATATTCCAGAAGGAATCTGCAGATTCTGTTTCCCAAAGTCATCCAGGGGCCCAATCTAGGGAAGCAACTCTGATTTTGCCAATAAATAGTCCCCAAAGTAGCTCCAGCCTTATACCATTTTCAGCCAGCAAAATGGGAAGAGCTGAGGAACCAGGGCAAGAGATTTCCTTCTCGATGGGTAATGCACAAGGGTCGCACATCACTTCTGCTCACATTCCACCAGTGAGAATTTAAGCTCATGGCCACACCCATCCACAGGGATGCCGGAAAATGTAGTCTCTGCCACAGGCGTCATTAATGAATTTTATCCGATTCCATTTTCATTGTTCAGTAGCCATTCCATCAGTGACTGGACATCCTTTTGTGTTAAAGAATGAATGCTTGCTCTGAGCAAACACATCTTTGCCAGTACATCTTTCATTTGATGGCTTCTCAACAACAATAACCTTTGGTTTATTCCGTAAGGTGAAACACGTTAGAAACTATACTTTTATCCAAATATGTAGTAAATCTCTTATGTTTCACAATTTGTTCAATTACTTGTTTCTTAGAAACCCTGGCAGGTGCCATTAATTCATTCCTTTTCACAGCTGATATATATATATATATATGTGTATATATATGTGTGTGTGTATGTGTGTGTATATATCAGTTTCTTTACTTATCTGATGGGCATTTGTGTGGGTTCCATGTTTTTGCAACTGTGAAGTGTGCTGCTATAAACAGGTGTGTGCAGTTTTTGTATAATGACTTCTTTTCCTCTGGGTAGATACCCAGTACTGGGATTCCTGGATCAAATGGTAGTTTTACTTTTAGTTCTTTAAGGACCCTCCACACTGTTTTCCATAGTGGTTGTACTAGTTTACATTCCCACAGTGACCTGGATGAGATTGGAGACTATTATTCCAAGAGAGGTAACTCAGGAACAGAAAACCAAACATCGTATGTGCTCAAAGTGGGAGCACATACTAGATGAATAAAAGTATTATCACATTTACTGAAAGATGAGAAGGAAATTGTTAAGAACTAGGAGTACTTTTGTTCCAAATAAGCCTTTTTTTTTTAAAGCCTTTTTATAGTAACAACCAAAAAAAGACTTCAGTAAAAGCCAGTTCTCACAACAGGTTTCAAAGGAATACATTGAGGGAGTCACTTTTCCTGTGAAAAATTTAAAGTAATCCACGTTTCAAAAAAGTCTTTTTTTGGTTGTTACTATAAAAAGGCTTTAAAAAAAAAAGGCTTATTTGGAACAAAAGTACTCCTAGTTCTTAACAATTTCCTTCTCATCTTTCAGTAAGTTATCTCTACAGGTTAAGCAAGATACTATTTTCTGCTTTCCCTCCCAGCAGAAGACCATATTTCCCAAGAAGCCTTGGGCTGTTTTCTACTCACACTTTGCCCTGGGTGAGCACTCGTGGACCACGCCAAGCACCTCTCGCGATGCCTCCCTCCAATCCACACCCTTGGTGGTGAGGAGTCTAAGCTTGCCGTTTTGATGTTTAAAGATAAGGCTTTCTGACATCCATTCATAAATATTAACATAAACAGAAAATAAGCAGTTTTTCGTAATTTTTTTTTAGCAAAACATGATGCCTGATTATCAACGATAGTGGAAACAACGAGTTTAATACTGTTATAGCAAAGCAAACACAACTTTGAAAAACTACTTACATCCAAGGAGTCCTCCTTCAATAGGATGAGGGCCATATTCTGTGATACCAATCTGCAGGAATACCCTGAAGTGGAGGAAGAGACAACGTGTGAATTTTTCTTTCCTTCCGTGGGCTCCTTACATTCAACCTCCTTGGTTCTATCTGCCACTTTAAGCCCTACCAGCTCACAGAGAGGATAGGGTAACGGTGAGGAGTAGGACAAGTACATTGATTTTGATTCTTGTAGACAGATTGAATAGAACTAGTTGGGAATGTCTTTACAACTAAAGGCTAAAATAAATACTTTCCAATTTTCGGTGGATTTTTCTGTATCTGTTATCCTTGTATATCATTAAGATAAGCTTCGGATTGTCTAAAGTGACAGTGAACACTTTAGGAAGGCAGTGGACCCCAATGGTGCACCTAAATCAGCCCACACATGCCCACTGGGATGGCCACCACTGGGATGGCCACCACTGGGATGGCCAGCTCCCTCCCTTCCTTTAAGACAGCAGCCAGTTCTCACAACAGGTTTCAAAGGAATACATTGAGGGAGTCACTTTTCCTGTGAAAAATTTAAAGTAATCCACGTTTCAAAAAAAGTCTTTTTTTGGTTGTTACTATAAAAAGGCTTTAAAAAAAAAAAGGCTTATTTGGAACAAAAGTACTCCTAGTTCTTAACAATTTCCTTCTCATCTTTCAGTAAAGTTATCTCTACAGGTTAAGCAAGATACTATTTTCTGCTTTCCCTCCCAGCAGAAGACCATATTTCCCAAGAAGCCTTGGGCTGTTTTCTACTCACACTTTGCCCTGGGTGAGCACTCGTGGACCACGCCAAGCACCTCTCGCGATGCCTCCCTCCAATCCACACCCTTGGTGGTGAGGAGAAGGCTCTAGCAACTCCAAGACCAGAGGTGTCCACCAGCGCACTGGCCTGTCTCTCAGATCACCCTGCCATCCTCTCAGTGCCTTGAGGGGTTAGCGACCACTTGTGCTTTCCACCAAACCCCAACTCAATCTCTCTCATTGAGAAAAGGCAAGAAAAAAATCCTTCTCCACAGAAAACCGGCCCTCACAACTAGTTTTGTCTCAGCACCTTAAGGTAATGGATTAATGATTATAGAAAAGGGAAACCAATCATCAGCCTTCAAGCAAACAGGTGACAATCTCAAGGAAGGGCTTGGCTAGTACTGTTCCTAGGGCCAGGGGGAGCAAGGATTCTCCTCACAGGACAGGGAAGAAGACGTCCTTCTCACAGACGCTTCACATGGCTAGAAAAGAGGACGGCATTTACCTGAGGGACAAGCAGCAGAACTGCTGCATTTATGTGCTCAGACCTACTAGCAGATTCTCTTTTCATCCCTAAGAAATCCTCATAACAGGCACAAAATGAAATTCAAGACAGACAAAAATTAAGACCAAGAAAACCCTGTTGTGGGTTTTTGGGGGAACAAAGGGATTGAAGGAAACAGTAAAAAAAATTTCGTTTGCTTATCTGCGAAAGTACATCCTTCCTTAGGACCACCCTGTAGAACATTTTGTAAAGCACCTCCGAGATCAAATTTTAACGGGCAAAATTACAGCTTTTCATCCAAATGTGAATTTTTTAAGGCAACATGAAAAAGACATAGCCAAGTTAACAGTTATCTCAAGGGAATCAGATTATTTCTCTTGTTAAAACAAACACATTCTTGTTTTTAAAGCCAAAACAAACTGAATAATTTTAAATCACAATACCACATGGGCAAATACCTGTTAAATCTCTTTAAAAAAAAAAAAAAAAAGAAGGCGGGAACAAGAAGCAATTTTCTATACATTTACAAACTAGTTCAAGTCTGTATTTTAACAACAGTGATGGATAAAAGTGAGACCCTCTCAAAATGCCATTAAAAGGTCTGCCTAGTAGGACTAGAATAATCGAACTCTTTGTTTCCCATTAAAATTTTACAAATGCATTCTTCCTTCCTATAAGTTCTTAGATTAGGTCCAGAAGGGAGGTCTACATTTTCTTTTCACTTGCAAAGAGGGATATTGCAACTTTAATCATTTCCCTCTATGTCAGATTTACTCTTTCTTCATCCCCAGAGACTTCCAGCAACTTCATGCAATGTAGACTGTTACAAATTTACTGTAACTAATGCAAAAAGATTTACTGGTAGTTTTTTATTTGAACAACAGCTGCAGAAGCTGGCTGTAATTTTTAAGCCCTCGATTGCTGCTTTATTTTATATTTTTCAATTTAAGCAAAATGCCATTTGACAACTGAAGCTACACAAAGATACGGAAAAACTCTTAAGTCTTTTTTTTCTAGCCATGGCTGGGGGAAGAGAAAAAAAAACTACTGACACTTTCATGAATTTAAATGTACAAAACTAAAGACTTCTGAGAAGAAACAGGTTAAGGGTTTTGCTGTTGTTTTTAGTTTGGATCCGGAAGTGAGATTTTGCTTAGAGAATTATCAGTCAGAGCACTCGCACTAGACAGACCAGGGAAGTTTAACCCAGTTAATTGTGGCTTAACTAATGTAGCAAATTAAATTGTGTCAATCCACATTTGGTGTGCTTGATTTCTAATGTTTTTGGATAAAATGAGATCAACTCTTGGAGAAGAGCCAGGTATAGAATGTCAGTCCACACTTGTAAATTGAGGTCTACTTCTTTAATCTCGCAATCTAACAAGACGGCCATAAAATGACTGAGAGGAGAACCTCTGGGATTTCATTTTTTACTATAGTTGACATTAGCAGTATACTACAAAAGGGTTTATTCTACTGCCTGAATATAATCAACATTCAAAGAAACCAAAGTATTACAGAGTCTATGGTACTTACAGCAGGACTTGATTTTAATACAGTTAGTAATGCTTCACACTAGAAAATACTACCAAACCAAATCCCTCAGCTCTCTCAACCAGTTTCCTCCTTAAAAACAGAGAACACTGGTTTTGATATCAAATCCAGATTTCTCTGGAGACATTTTTGAACAAGTCAGGAACAATGTATCCTTACAAACCATGTATCCTGAGATCACGAACCCACCAAGCTACCCATCACAGGATTCAACACGGTACCAACCTACAGTGAACATGTGACTGGTTCACAACAGCTTTACAGACAATCTGGTCAGTCAGTGTCTGCACGTATGAAAACCACTGGCAGACAACAAGAATGCATGACAAAAGATGGTCTTTTTTTTTTTTTGAGATGGAGTCTTGCTCTGTTGCCCAAACTGGAATGCAGTGGCACCATCTCGCTCACTGCAAGCTCCGCCTCCTGGGTTCAGGCTATTCTCCTGCCTCAGCCTCCCAAGTAGCTGGGACTACAGGCGCCCGCCACCACGCCTGGGTAATTTTTTGTATTTTTTTCTTTTAGTAGAGACGTGTTATCCAGGATGGTCTCGATCTCCTGACCTTGTGATCCGCCTGCCTCTGCCTCCCAAAGTGCTAGGATTACAGGCGTGAGCCACTGCGCCCAGCCTAAAAGATGGTCTTTTAGGCTATTCCGGGTGGGATCAAAGGAGCCCGTCCAGAGCTCCTTATCATCCAGAGAACCAGGGAGCTGAGGCCTTGTCCATGGAGCACACGCCTGGGCACCTCTCCCTCAAGCCCCTTCAGGCCCTTCTCAGGAACCCTCGCCACACAGGAGAAAGCGCTGCCTCAGCCTCACCTCACGCTCCTCCCCAAGATGGGACATCCTGGCCCATTCTATTTTCAGGCATTTTTGTTTTAAACAAATTCTGAAGGCTCAAGTTTTAAACGTGTCTCATCCAGGAAGACTCCCCTGGTCCTTTACAACTCCTGTTGCTCCCTCTGAGAAATGAACACTGTGTGTTGTGGTTAAGTGCTCAAGATTTTCAGCTTTCTCACATCTGCGTGACCTAGGCTAAGTTACTTCATCTCTCTGTGCCTCAGTTGTATCTTTAAAGGGGGATAATGCCTTTTAAATTATCCAAGGGAATATAAAACATATGTAAAGGACTTAGTGCAGTATCTGGCACACAATAGATAATATTTGCTAGTAACTATTAGAAAAGCCAGTCATGATTAACATCTACACTGCACAACTGGTGCTTCCTCATCTATTTCATTCTCTGACTTGTCTCATAATTAACTCACGCCCCAAGTGTGGAATGGAAGTTCCCCAAGCTTATAGTGGAGCACCTGGCAATGTCAGCTGCAGGTAATCAAGAAATACAGGACTGAATCTTCCGTGAAAAACAGCAGTAAGATTGAGAGCATTACCAGTGTTGCCACCCTCACAGTCCAGCTTCACCTGAGAATGGCAACTCACCTTCCTTTAAACGAACAAGAAAATGTACGGGCAATTACAGGAGGGGCAAGTGACATATTGAGTCACTTCCTAAAATTAAACTTAAAAAATAATCTACATGTATCTCACATCATCCTATTGTTTACCTTAAATATACACAATAGAATTTATTAACGTTTTAAAAATAAACCTCTAAGACCATAAGAAATGGTTTAAAAGTACCAAATGATGGGTAGCAAAATACAGGGAGGGTGGGGAAAAGACTTGAAATTTCAATTCAGAAATGTTTTAAGAGGAAAGCTAATGCCAACTTAATTACTTTAAAATGGAATACACACTAGGATTTTGTTCTCACTCATCCTACATCCATTACAAAAAAATTACAGACTCTGAAAATTCCACATCTACTGCATAACTATTTAATAGATATTTTATCCAGTGGTAATAAGGAAATGACCACTGCGAGATTTACCAGGGCTACATCTGAAATTTCACTTTAGACCAGCTGATGCCAAATTTTTCAGCTAAAAGAGAAAATCGCCAACTTCTCAAAACACAGCTAGTTAGCATAAATGCAAGCACAGCATTGCAGCATTCTGGCAACTTGCCCATTTCAAAGGACTAAAACCTATGCACAAGATGATTGTCTATCTACATAAAATTCACTGGCTCACAGGAGACACATGTCCTGGTACTTGATTTGACTAAGTGTATTTTTTTCCCAAGGTATGAACAAAATGTTAAACTTTGAAAATAAATTCTCAAACTATGAGATAGATATACTTAAAAAAAAAAAAAAAGAAAAACAAACTCTAAAAAGAGCCAACACCCCCCAACACCAAAGATAATTAACGTCACCAAACCTAAAGATGAACTCTAATGGTACATACCACTTAAGATAATGCTGTCAATTAAAAGCGTAAAAGTCAACAACCATAAGGCACCCCCATTTCAGAGGCATCAACATGTAAAAACAATGTGCGCCTTGGAATAGATAAATATACTACCATTCTCCGTGCTCTTTTAAATCAAATTGCAGAAAACATTTTTTGCAAAAGCTATGTGAATCCCTCTAAATAAGCCCCACACCAGAAGTCAAGAGCCCTGAAACCTAGTAGCAGTTTGGTCATTAAGTAGGGTATAGCCCTGGGAAACGTACAATTTCCTCCTTGAGCTATAAGACTGTTCATATGTAAAGATTTAAAAAAGAGTTTTCAGAACTCTTGCTTGAAGGTGATCTTGAAGCAAGTGCCTGGCACTTGCCAGACACTCCATTAACTTGCTGTTTCCCTTTTTTCGTCTAGAAGGAGAACTGGTAAATACTTCATCTTCCCAAATATCTTCTGGATACCTTAAAACCCACACAGGATGCATGAAAATGTAAAGTATTATGGAAGACAAGTCAATAATGGTTCATACCACCAGGAGTATGAGGGCTATATGACGAGAAAACAGGCTTAGAAACCCACCCTGTATCTAGAGCATGACCTCATGCTGCTGACAGCTGCCACCTGTGGTCTGACACTGATAAGTCTAATAAAATGTCTGGACGTATATGCTTTCCTGAGCCTTCTGCATCATTTGTAGGCTCAATAGATACCTTAAATCATAAAATGACATTTAAATTCTCAACATCACCCAAGGCTACAAGCTTGAGTTCCAAAGGCGAAGTGAAGAAACAATTCAGACATAGCTATCTCAAAGAAATCAATTCTCCAGCTGTTAGCAGCTTACTTAGTAACACCCAAGATGTGTTTGAATCTGACTAATACACTAGATAAAATGTGAACAGAGAAAGCCTCCATGATAAACGTAAGACTTTGACAAAAAGTCATCAGGTTATAAAGCATCATCTTCTAGTTGTCTTGGAGAGTACTTGCTAAGAAAGATCAGTTAAGAAATAGCATAGGTTTGGCCGGGCGCGGTGGCTCAAGCCTGTAATCCTAGCACTTTGGGAGGCCGAGACGGGAGGATCACGAGGTCAGGAGATCGAGACCATCCTGGCTAATACGGTGAAACCCCGTCTCTACTAAAAAATACAAAAAACTAGACAGGCGACGTGGCGGGCGCCTGTAGTCCCAGCTACTCGGGAGGCTGAGGCAGGAGAATGGCGTAAACCCAGGAGGCGGAGCTTGCAGTGAGCTGAGACCCGGCCACTGCACTCCAGCCTGGGCGTCAGAGCGAGACTCCGTCTCAAAAAAAGAAAAGAAATAGCAAATGATGTGAGTGGTTCTGGCACCAGAACTACACATGACTACACCCTCTTAGAAAAAAGTAAAAAATAGTAACAATCATTTTTAAAAAATTGTTTGGAATGGTATCAATTATCTCATAAGGCTCAGAGCAGCCTCATTGCATACAAGTAAAACTTTCCTTTTCAATTAATAATCCATTTGTGTTTTCTGGGTTGATTTTCAGTGCTTTTCAGTGTTTATCCCAAATTTAGCTAGATAGACTCAGGTATAACAAAATGAACATGAAAAAAAAAAAAAAAAAAAGGCCGCATGTGCTCCCAGGGGCTGGACAGTGTAGTGTGGATGAGAGGCAGTGAGAGGGAGCCGTGGCCCTTTTCCAGCCAGGGCACATCCAAGAACACACTGAAGGTAGTTCAGTCTAGGGCCAGCGACATGCACAGGTTATTAGGCCAGCAGGAACACTCAAGATCTGGAAAACTAAGAAAGGTTACCACTTTACAGCTACATTTTTTTTTTTTGAGTCATCATTTTATTAACCCAAGATACTGTATTTTATGGCCCATCATCAAAAAACTCTATGCAGGCTATATTGTGATAGTAGGGGCAAATTTGAGGTATTGTTTGCAGGTTAAAGTTATAATACAGCTCAATTTTAACTTCATCAGTTACCCACTCTTTTTTCACATTGCTCTAAGAGGGTGGAAGGCATGCCACCTACATTTTAGGTAAGTATTTCAGGGTGGCAGTCGACTTAGCATGCCATCTGTGAAGAACAGGGGCCGCAGATCCATAGCAGGTGTTTTAGGCCAAACTCATATGAAAAATAACACATAAAGGGCCAATCTATATACTTATACAGAAACATAGTATACAAAAAGCAAATGTGTTATTCTTCATCTGTAAAAATGCTAGACACATCATCAAAGCGCTGTAAGCTTGGGGTGTGTATTTTCTACTAGCAGTGATGATTCTGCACTAAAATATCATCATACTCTTCTCCAAAACCAAGCATTTGAGTGACAACCAGCACAAATCCAGGAACACAGGCCGGGCGCAGTGGCTCAAGCCTGTAATCCCAGCACTTTGGGAGGCCGAGACGGGCGGATCACAAGGTCAGGAGATCGAGACCATCCTGGCGAACACAGTGAAACCCCGTCTCTACTAAAAATACAAAAAACTAGCCGGGCGAGGTGGCGGGCGCCTGTAGCCCCAGCTACTCGGGAGGCTGAGGCAGGAGAATGGCGTAAATCCAGGAGGCGGAGCTTGCAGTGAGCTGAGATCCGGCCACTGCACTCCAGCCTGGGTGACAGAGCGAGACTCCATCTCAAAAAAAAAAAAAAAAAAAAAAACACAAATCCAGGAACAAAATCTATGGCTGATTTTTCAGGAACTGTTTATGAATCCTATGTCACTCTCTTGTGAGCTTAACTTCAGTTGTTTGGGAGCCCAACTTCCATTTAATTAGCTATATCCCTGACAAGAAACGATTATACGGCTTTTGTCTTTTTTTTTTAAATTCAATTTACCCAAGAAGGCAGGTATTATTTACAATTGAGGTTGTAAGAGAGACAAAGATGAAACAAAGATCAGGTTTTCAGGAAAGGGACACCACTGGATTATGTTGAGAATATTCCAAGCAGACTACTCTGAAGAGCACTACAGTCACTTGAATACAGAGGCTGTAGTAGGTTTCCTCCTAACACACAGAGCACAGACATAGAAACAGATATAGAAATAGAGTTCACTTCGGCCAGGCGCGGTGGCTCATGCCTGTAATCCCAGCACTTTGGGAGGCCAAGGAGGGTGGATCACGAGGTCAGGAGATGGAGACCATCCTGGCTAATACCGTGAAACCCCATCTGTACTAAAAATACAAAAAATTAGCCAGGTGTGGTGGCGCCGCCTGTAGTCCCAGCTACTCGGGAGGCTGAGGCAGGAGAATGGCATGAACCCAGGAGGCTGAGCTTGTAGTGAGCCGAGATTGCGCCACTGCACTCCAGCCTGGGTGACAGAGAGAGGCTCTATCTCGAGAAAGAAGAGAGAGGAGAAGAGAGAAGAGAGAAGTCTACTTCTAGCAAGATATTGTAAGTTATGCAGTCCTTATGTGTTCATTTTACCACATATGCACCAGGTCTTGTTACACTATAATGGTGATCAAAGTACCAGACAGACCAGGCATGGTGGCTCATGCCTGTAATCCCAGCACTTTGGGAGGCCGAGGCGGGTGGATCACAAGATCAGGAGATCGAGACCATCCTGGCTAACAGGGTGAAACCCCAACTCTACTAAAAATACAAAAAATTAGCCAGGTGTGGTGGCAGGCACCTGTAGTCCCAGCTACTCTAGAAGCTGAGGCAGAAGAATGGCATGAACCCAGGAGGCAGAGCTTGCAGTGAGTCGAGATGGCGCCACTGCACTCCAGCCTGGACAATAGAGCAAGACTCCGCCTCAAAAAAAAAAAAAAAAAAAAAAAAACGAGTAGCTTCAACTCCTTTTCAAACTTAAAATGTGCTCCTTTAACAATGGCATAGTTATCCTGACTTAAATTCCTTTTCTTCAAGTTTCATCTCTGTGATGCTCTGTAAGCAAGGAAGTTGTCATCAAAGCTGGGCAGGGAAAGATGCAAGGCTCTTAGAAAAGTCCATTAATGGGCAAAACTATTAAAATGGTTATAATTACATAAAATAAGGCATATTTAAACCTAGTGAAAACATGCTTCGTCTCAGACTAAAATCTTGTGAAGAAAGCAACAAGAAAATCGAAGCTGTCAAATCTTGAATTCTATGCCCTACGTAAGTGTGTCTAACCCTTTTCTAGGAACTATGATGGTTTTAATGTTTGTAACAGGAATGAGGGCATCTTCATTTGATTCGGGTCAATTTTTCTTAGCCTTGTGAATGAAGAGTCCTGTAAAACGCCATGGGTCAATGAATTTGAGAAACATTTAGACACATTTACGAGATACTCGAAAAACTAATACAAAAGGCAGCATCAGGAAATTATTTGTAAAAATCATTACCTATATTAATCGCAGTTTCTTGTTTGTCTCCTGTCAACACCCATATTTTAATTTCTGCCTTCAACAGAGTTGCGATGGTTTCTGGAACTCCTGCTTGAAGGCGATCTTCTATGGCTGTGGCTCCAAGTAGCAGTAAATTCTAGATTGAAAAAATATCCTCAGTTAAAGACTGGCACATACTTAAGAACAGCACTAAAATTCTGGCAAAGAAAGGCAATCAAACTGTTCTGAGACAGTTGTTCTATTTCCTCTATTTTACACCTATGTCTGCAGACGGCATCTGGATGGGTGGCATTTCCAAATGCCTTGCAGTGATGGACTCACTCTACAGACACAGGCCGCGCAGTATTCATCACTGATTTCTCGATACAGGAGCTTGTTAGAATAGAAACCATCTGGCAGCAGGGCAGATGGGCAGGTTATCCCAAGGACACTGACAGTACCTGAGCCCTCCCTTTCAGTCCACAAATGAGTAGCACATTATATCACATTTAACCAACGATGAGAACTAATTCTAGATGATATGGCAAAATAGGAATAAGAGACTTGTGGTGCTAAGGATTTAACAGGGAGAGAAAAAAAACATCCAAGTATCTTAAGATGGAGGGTACCTTTAAAACGTTGCCCCTTTTGGAGCTCTTTAAGGTCCAGGGCAGATCAGCTCACATTGAGGATGGGTGTGGATGTGTAGTTCCCTCGGGCTGCCTGTGCTGTGCCTGCTGCTCTGGCAGATTTCAGAGACTACACAAAGGGCCTGCTCCATGTACCCACATCCCAAGTCTCTCCAGGATATAGCACCTCTGCTTGGTCACAGACTGTGGGAAGATCCAGCTACTGCTTGAGCACCCACCATAGGCACGTCACCTATTTAATTACTTTTTTCTAATTCTAAAAATAATGTGGGCTATTTCCAGTAAAACAGGGCAAATAAACGCCTGAATTCAGTTTTTTTCAGTTCATTTTAATTCAGTACATTAAAATGACTGAATATACATAACTGAATATAAAACTTAAACCAAAAACTGTATAAAAAAGCAGAGAAGAATTTTTTAAAACCAACAGAGGAATGAAAAAAAGTTAATAGGCGATGTTTTCAAAGTTATGGAAACTGGGCCAGACATGGTGGCTCACACCTGTAATCCCAGCACTTTGGGATTTGGGAGGCCCAGGCATGCGGGCTACTTGAGCCCAGGAGTTTCAGAGCAGCCTGGGCAACATAGCAAGATCCCATCTCTACAAAAAAAAAAAAGTGAAACTTAGCCAGGCATGGTAGCATGATACTGCAGTCCCAGCTACTTGGAAGGCTAAAGTGGGAGGTTAGCATGAACCCAGGAGTTTGAGGCTGTAGTGAGCTATGACTACACCACTACATTCTAGCCTGGGTGCTGGGTAACAGAGGGAAACTCCATCTCTATATTAAAAAAAAAAAAAAAGTTATAGAAACTGGAAATTGGATGGCCCTATGGCTGCCAACATGAAACAGAAAAAGCTGCAATCTGGCTCCCACACTTGAAGGAAACCAATAAATTGAAAGTGAGCTAATGCCTTAGGATAAACTGAAAAGAACAACAACAACAATAAAATCAAAGTAGGCAATGCGGAGCAGCCATTGCAAAGCTTAAGTATCATTAAAGTAAGTTAGTGCGAGAAAGCTTAGCATTACAACATCTAACCCACCTCCACAGCATTCTGATTGCTCCTGTAACTCAACAGCATGAGCTAATCTCATTAAGCCTAATCTTAAGCAAAGTCATTGATGCTGTTTTTGACCTGATATTTCTGAAGCTATCAATAATGCTTAGCTGAGGGTGGCTAGACCTTTCAGAGAGACCATGCAAATCAAGTGCTTCCTAAAGCAAAGAAAATGACTCAGAGCTACTGGTCCATTAAGACACAAGAAAAGAGAACATCCCTACACAGTAAAAGGATTCTTGGTCAGAGACTTTGTGAAATAGGTGGTTAAGTCCTTCATGGAGCTGTGAAGACTGTATTGTGTGCGGTTACCTTCTCAATGATCTCGTAACACTCTTCCAACCGTTGAGCTCTGTCCTTCAATATGGTGCTGGCTTCCTGATAGACTTTCAGCCACTCCTCATACTCATTCTCAGAGAGATCAGCATAAGCCACACAGAGAGTCCGCAAGCCTGCAAGACAGCCACTGGTGAATGGAGGCAGGCAGAACGCGTGATCTCCTAGGGGACAGCCTGTGCTCCCTTTCCCATCAGTATGCTCAAAAAAATTGAAGAGACTCGGTACTTTAGGTCACTCTAATTCAACACTCCCATATCTACCAAGGGAAATTTAAAAACAACTCGCCTGTATTCTAATATAAACTACCTCTTCTGTAAGTCTGAGTGCACAAGAAGTCAGAATAGTGAATTCTCCGTGGCCGAGAGGTTCACGGCTGTGCATGATCCACGCACAGTAGGCAGGTTTCAGCACGCACAGGAGGTGGGAAGTGGGTTTCAAGACAGCAAGGAAAGGCCCCATGTGCTATCCCATGAAAGATCCAGGCTTTCAGGCAGCCACACCCATGCATGTGTGTCAGTGTGTACTCACATGTGCATGCATGCAGAGCCAGAGGTCAGAAAGCAGCAGTCAGCACTTCAGCATGGCTCCAGCTATCGTGCTGAGTATCATGACATTCGCTAGCAGAAACACCTGACACCAGTGTCGTTTACAGCCTTCCAGAGAACTCCTTTCCTGCTGACTATGGGTTCCAAGAATTATTATTTCCTTCAGTCATGGATAAGCCAGTGACATAAGGACACCAAGAGAGGAACCGGAAAATAACCACATGAGTTTTCTGAGAAGGGGACTAGTAACTAAAGGGGATTCTACATGCTGTGCATTGGCCTGCCTCTCCCTCTGCTCCAGTGCTGATGAGTGACAGAGGCATCTACAGGTAACTGAGTTTGGATTTGGCTATGCATCTTGTCACTGCCATGGGCACAGGAGGGGATGGGGCAGGCACTGGAAGAATGTGCTCCTGGAAATCAAGACAACATGCTTGAAAGTACAGCTCCAATGGCCAAAAACAGCATTTCCAAATTCCACTTACCTTCCGTGGCAAAGTATTCCAGATGGCATAATGTTTCCTCCATATATTTTGAGTCTTTTGAAAGTCTCTCAAAAATTACATTATCCTATAAAATAGGGAAACGTTGTGACTGGCAAACCCTTCAGTAAACCTTCCAGCCAGCATGCTAAGCACGGCTTTGTTTCTGTTTATCTAACATGCATGAGAATACCCGAGTGGGTAAGTAGGAATTTAGCATTTGGCTGGGCTCAGGCATGAGCTTTGGAAAACAAATTGGGTATGAATGTGTCCAACAAAACCGAAATCTGTATCTTAAAAGCCAAACAAAAATGCTGGGGAGAACCAGAAGTACGGGAGAATCATCGGAACACAAGGGGGCCTATATTCACCAAAATTTGCAAAACTCATATCCTAAAGTTTATCAGGTGCTTGTGCAGAAGGGGAAAGGGTAAAATGCACATCCTAAGTTACTCAAATACAACCTTGCTTCCCAACACGGGAGGCAATCCTAAGCATAGAGGGCACAACCCACTGGGCGCTGAACTCAATTCTGTTGAGAAACACACAGGTGCACAGCTCATCTGTCTACAACTATTTCCATGACTGACAAGAAGGGTTAGGGGACCAGATCCCACAGATAATCCATCAACTGTTACAAATTGCATAGTTTTAGGCTTCTAAAACAATTTTTTTAAACTGAGTTTGGTTTTGGAGAGAATTAAATCCTATAAAAATAAAATACACCTTTGCAGCATTTTCCTATGTACCTCTTCTATATTGACAGCCCTCCTCTCTCTACCACCTCACACTGACACCTGTTGTACTCAATGTGGTACTTAGAACACAACAGCAAATGAATAAACAAAAAGTTTTAAAAATATATCATATGAGAACAAAACCTAGATGAGCTCAATTCATTTTGCCATAAACACAGAATTCTTTAGCAAGTCCAAATATAATGCCTTTAAAATTCCCATGCATTCTTTCATTTGTAAAAAGCTCTAGTCATCATGTACTCAAATAAAACCACTCTTCTTGCCACAACTGGTAAAGATTAGTAATACTATCAACCACTAATTAATCCTAGGAGAGCTTTGTATTCTTGACATAGTCAAATAAAATAAGTTTAATAATTCTTTCCCTCAATACTTAAGACTACAATTTAACAGGATGTAGTCTTAAGATTCATAAGCAATAACATCTTTCCTTTGAAATAAATCATTTAGATTTGGCTACTAGAAGGTACACAGGACACAAAGCCTGACCTAGGAAACTGACTAAAAGGGGCAGTAATAATGCAGCTACACATGGGCATTGCCTTTGTACCTACAACACGGCTCTCTATACCGTACAAAAAAAAAAAAAAACATAACAATTGAGAAGAAGAGGTGCTACAGAACCAATATATATCAGAGTACTTAAGATTATCATACGTCAACACAAATAACTTTATCTTCCCAAAGTCAAAACACAATGCTGGTAAAACTGGAGTAAGAATTCATATTCCAAGGATTTTGCATGACACATGGAGTCACTGTTTCTGAAACCAACGATTGGCTAAAAGTAAGCTTTGCACTGACCATCTTTGCCACACTGCCCTGAACCACCATTATCTTCAGTGGGCTTTTACTACGAAGTCAACTTCACAGCCCACCTGAAAGAGTCTTTCCACTCTGGACAAACAGTCAGGGAGTGATGAGGAAAGCAGTTAGGAAAGGCAGCAGATTAACAAAGCTGCCAAGAACTCTCTGCTGTGCACACCGCTTCTCCGATACTTACAGCTCCTTTACAGTAGAGTCGAAGTCGTCCTGAAGGAGTTCGGACAATTACAGACATTCTTTTTCTGTCACTGGGGGAGTGAAAAAAATAAAGTCTTCACTGGTCTGTTTACAGGATGCACGTCCCCCAGCTGAACACCAGTCAAAACAAAAGATGGTCTGGGGTTCCTAAAAATGGTCAAGGTCTATCTTTCCCTGCCTTTTTCTTCAAAGTAGGGCCTAACTGTGTATCTCCTACTCTTTTTATTTACATCTAATGAACATATGCTTATTTCTTTCCCTGCCATGAAAATGGACTAGCCCCGCTATTTGCAGTAGGAAAAACAGAAAAGGAGAATTCTAGCACTGACAGTCCACATCCGATTGGCTTCTGACTCTACTCTCTAAAAATATTCTTTATTTTCCACCTCTAAGCTATCAAGTAACGTGCCTAGTAGGTACAAAAGTGGGAGACTCGGTATAGATCCACTTAACTCGGAAGCTCCTCCCTGTGTCATCTTTTAACTGGAGTAAAAGAAATCACAAATCCACAGAACACTCCCAATTCAGCACCAAGGAACTCTCTCCCCCTCACCGCAGCATCTACACTTCCTCACATGGTCTTTCCTCCTGGCCCATCCTCACCCACCGAGTCCTCAGTGAGTCTCCACCGCCCACGAATTATTCTTACTGCTCGCCGTCCACCTGTGCAGCCTCGCCTCATCTCCCACCAACACTCCCATGCACGACCACCAGGCTTTGAGCACACACGGGACTCACCATTCTCCTCTTCTACACATTCTGATCCTCCTTTGCCAACAACATTTCAATCTCCTGAAGCACACCCCAACTACAGGAGGCCCTACACCCCCCATCTCTGTGGCCTTTCAGTGTGGTGGTTCCCAATAGACTATAAGTCTCTAAGAGTGGGGGAGAGGCTCTCTTCAGTTCTGGATAAATTCCCACATCCTAACCCATAGCGCTCTAGCTGACCTGGATTTGCTTTCTGTCAACCGTCTTACAGGTAGGCACTCCCGGCAGTACTCAAAACCCACGTTTCAGTTTCTCAATGTGTAAAGCAACTACTTCAAGGGAATATTATCAAGATTAACTGGCACTGGGAAAGAGACGAGTCCATGAAAAACAGACTCACCACTATAACCACAAATTATCTTTCTGTTCCTTCTTATTCTCCCATAAATACATTTTAATACATCCTTGTGTCTCTATCCATAGTCACCTGTTTTTATCTAACTCTCTTTTCTCCTCCTCCTTGCCTGTCCAATAACTGCTGGTCCCAGTTAATGCACTCACAGGGCACTGCAGTTTCCAACAAAAGATGGGGCACGAAACAGTCTGGAGAGATGCCTAGCACGTCGCTCACCTCCACACGCAGGGACACTGTCACCACTTCCTACATGAGCCACCACCGTCATCAACCATCCCTCCTCCCCTCCCCATGGTTCCAAGTCCAAGCCTGCAGTCCTAAAACTAAAGACTAGGGCTGGAAAGTATTTCCTATACAAAGATACAAAACTAATCCTTATTTAAAAATAGCTTACAAAATAGAGCAAACAATTTGTGAATCATTTAACAAAGGTTATTGAAAACTCCACCTAATTTTAATCATAGGAAAAGATGCTTTTGAGATAGCAACAGAACTTTCCTTTAGTACTGACAATTCCATGTTAAAAAGAGGCAAAGAAACAAAAAATTAAGATATGTTTCCTTATAACAATGAATGTTCTATGTGAACAAAAAAGTCCAACAAATATTCCTGGGTCTTACTTTTCAAAATTGTACTGGGGAAGAATGCTTCCAAGTAAGTCCAGGAAAACTGCCCTACGTGGACCCAGCCTCTAATGAGATAAACTGATTTCATCTGTCATCATTTGTCAGTTTCTCAGATCTCCAGAGGAGCGCTCAGATGGAGTAAGAGGAATGACCTCATGGGACTTGGGAAACACCAATGAAAATAATGCCCTCATCACATGCGCCAAACTATTCAGACATGTCTGCAGCTGCTGATGCAAGAACATCAGGCTCTGGCAATCTAAAGAAAACGGAGGACATGGAAGTAGAGCATTTCTCTTGAGTAAAACAAAGAAAAATAACCTGCTTCACTTTCCTTAATGAAAGTCACAAATTCCAAGGAGAAGAGAGTTTATGGAGATACATTTATTATATCTAATACTTAAGTACTATATTGGATCATACCATACAATCATGTAAACACTCTGATGAAGCTGGTAAATAAATTATTTTCTTTCAAATGTATAAGAGAAACATACCTAGAAAATTCCAGGACATTAAGGATTCCAAACGTTTGTTCCTGTCCCATCTAAACGAAGAAAAATAGGCTCTTACCCAAGGTGCACAGTATTAAAATCTGAAAGCAATTGTCTCCAAAACATAAACAGACGTAGGCTCTCTCTCTCTCTCTCTCTTCCCACCTCCTAGCCCTTTGCAACATGTACTGGTTTCTCCCAAGTCTGGTGGGGTCAGAGCTCCCTCTTCTGGTGGAAGCTTCTCATGTTTCTTCAGTGCTATGGCTGTCCTAACAGGTGACTGGTGTAGACACTTCCAAGAGATGGAGATAAAGGACACCAGCTGCACAGGTCCGTCAGAAACCTGTGGCCCAGTTATGCTTCTGAATTCAGGATTTTACAAATTTTATAAAAATATACGCATATTCTAGACCATCTACCATAATGTCTCCAACAAGGTCTGGGGTAACATGCCGTTATACAACACATCCACGTTCTCCAGCAAAATGTATGCGTATCACAGGAAGTGAGATTCATAAAGATCATAAACAGCCTCATTGCTTCTGATAGGTTTTGCTCCCAAATAACTATTCACCAAAGTTAGGAAAAAATCTTTTGGAATTCAAAGGCATTTGGGTTTTGAATTTGCAGATAAAGAGACGGTGAATCCGTACCTGGTCTCAGAGCAATCAATCAAACGCTCTTTTTCTTTGGGTTCTTTCAAGTGAGAATGTCAATATTCACAATTTTTTTCCATCTAAAAATTCCAGATGGTGTGTACACTATTTTCAAATTTTTAATCTAATCTTTCCATTTCCCCAGCACTTCACAGTGGAAAGAATGTGGCCTTTAGCATCCAATACATGTGACTTTGAATCCAGTTTCTGCCTCTAAGTGTGTGACTTTCTGATGCATGGCAAAAGCATTTGTCTGTTAGGGCTCAGAGAAGTAATCAATGAAGTAACACATTCAAACTACCAAGTAGATGACGGAATCATGATCTTCATTCACACCCACAACCCTCCACTCCTCCTCTCTGCATCCCACAAAACAACGAATGATCCACTTCACCCAGCCTTCCTCAATCTTTATTCACCTCTTCGGAACCATGAATTCCGAGTTCCCTTTCTCCACAGACTGTCCCAACTTTTCATCATGTCCCCATTCAGAAGACACCCAGTGCTACCACCACCACCCAGCACCAGGGCTGCCACTCCCAGGGGCCACCTCCTCTCTGCACCACAGTTATACCAACCACCTCCAGATGCAGCCCATGGACGTGGCTGTTCTGACTCTTGGTGAGGACACTTCATGTAAATATGTAGGAATTTGAGAATTTGTTCCTGACTTGGTAGTGCAGCAGTAAGTTTTTTCTTTTACTTATATGCAAAACCTGTAATTTGAGAATTGGTGGTTTGATGAGTGGTTGAAAGGGACTCTTTTTATTATTGTTATTTACGAGTCCTAACTAATCAGGTAGTCTTTTGTGACCCCCAGAAATACGACCTTAAAACTGTAATGAGGTAACAAAGAGGGATCAATGCAGCATATAACACCAGGAGGACGACACCAACAGGCTCTCTAGGTTCCACATTTACCTGGCATTGTGAGTGAAGGGGAAGCACCTGTTCTCTTCTGTCTCTCTCACCTATGATCCAAGCCCCCAACTCCCAACCTCGATTTTTGCAATGCAGAGACATGCGGCAGCACCCACACAACTGAAAATCCTACGGCTAAGATTAAAATTCTCCTCCAACTGAAGGGGAGAAAAGACCTCATTTTTAAAAAGCTTCTGTAAGTGAAATTCTATATTCAATCAGTACTTCATTCTACTTTTAATGATGGTACCTTTCCCTAAGCTAAATTCCCTCTGTTGACTAAAATAAGCATAGTAAAAGTAAACATCCACATGATCTCATCTCTGTACTCCATAAGAAACTGAAGATGCCAATAAATGGGTACTTTGTATAAGATATATTTTATAGGTTTTGCATATAACTAAAAGAAAAAACTTACTATAGTACTCCCAAGTCAGCAACAATATCAAGTTATTATAGCATTTGGAAGTGAATTTCAAATGCATTAAAGGTCTATGGATTTAAGGATGCATCCACAAAGCCAAAAACTATAATCCCTGAGTCTTCCCCAAATGGAGGGGTAGGGAAAGGCAAGGGATGGCAGGGACTAGCCCCAGAGCCTCATCATCAATCCAGACAGTAAGAAAACCGCCCTTCTAACTGGTTATCACGACCACCACCACTGCCTCACCAGTCGTAACCACCATTTTCCCCTAAGGCCCATTCCAAAGGTCTGTATTTGATCTTCTTGTTGATATAATTATTTTTCTATCACTAAATTTCTCCCTTTGGCCTGTAGGTACGGAAACTCAGAAGAAAATCAGAAAATACGTAAACCCCTTGACTTCAGTTGCAGGGGGGATCCCTCATACAGATAAAAGAGATCAAAGCTGGACACAGTGGCTCACGCCTGTAATCCCAGCACTTTGGGAGGCCAAGGCGGGTGGATCACTTGAGGTCAGGAGTTTGAGACCAGCCTGGTCAACGTGGCAAAACCTCGTCTCTGCTATAAATACAAAAACTAGTCAGGCGTGGTGGCACGTGCCTGTAGTCAGTCCCAGCTGCTCGGGAGGCAGAGGCAGGAAAATTGCTTGAACCTCGAAGGCAGAAGTTTTAGTGAGCCGAGATTGCACCACTGCACTCCAGCCTGGGCAACAGAGACTACATCTCAAAAAAAAAAAAAGACAGATCTTAACTCTGACTCCTCTCCCAGCTGAAGAGACTTCTGAAGCCCAGTGGACTGTGAGGCTCCACTGAGTAAGAACTCTTGGGCTCTGAGGCTACAAAGAGATGTACAACCTGCCCTCAAAGACAAGTGGGCTGCTAAGTTATTTTCCCAATTATTACAGAACAAAGAGTAGATTTGTGAAGTTCTATGCTACAAATAATTTCACATCAGTGTATGAAAGACACGTGGAAAAGCATCCTTAAGGGCGAAACAGTACTGCAATGCAAAACAACTCAAACAAGCTAGTATCATCCTATTAACTCCAGTTTTTCACAGGTCTGATTTTTCACCAAAAGAGAAGTTTAGCTATCACAACAGACATGCCATTTCACATGCACAACCTTCACAAAAGTAGGTGGTCTGAAACGTGCATACGCGTGTTACTCACCGCTTCTATGATGACTGAGAATGGTGTTCTGGCTGTGAAGACAAAGCCCAGCTTTTTAGCTCCTTTCACCAAAGCAGCTTCATCTGTCAATTGGGAGTTGGTGAAACATTCACATATCACTGGTAATGACAGAATTCTGTTCAGTGTCACTTTTCAAATTGACAAAACCCACTCTACTGAAGGAGGCCTGGTGTCATCTGCGCAGTAGTAAGGACTCGGGGTAGAGAAGCACTTGCTCTCCCTACCACTAGGGTCTGAAATGAGCACTTCTGTTAGGTGGAGGGCTCGGATCTATGCTAATTCACCAGGACAAGAATGATTTCTATTCTTGCTACTCTCGCTTGGGATCAAGTTCTCTCCAATAAACCTAAGTAATAGTCCCACGACTCCCACCAAACATCTCCTCTGAGCACGGCGGTATTTTAGTTGTGCTGTGGGATTCCCAAGCCCCAGGAAGTGGGTAAAGAGAACCCCCATGCACAGCTTCCCCAGCAGGTGGAGAATCTGTGAGGTGGGGAGGATGAGGAAGAAGCCAGCTGTGTTCTTTCTTCAGAGCTCTGTCAAGCCCAATCACCACCGCCGGGAAACGCAACATAACCAGGATCCTCCCTTTGCTGTTAAAAAGGGGTTACGAGAGGCCGGGCGCGGTGGCTCAAGCCTGTCATCCCAGCACTTTGGGAGGCCGAGACGGGCGGATCACGAGGTCAGGAGATCGAGACCATCCTGGCTAACACGGTGAAACCCCGTCTCTACTAAAAAAAAGTACAAAAAAACTAGCCGGGCGAGATGGCGGGCTCCTGTAGTCCCAGCTACTCGGGAGGCTGAGGCGAGAGAATGGCGTAAACCCGGGAGGCGGAGCTTGCAGTGAGCTGAGATCCGGCTACTGCGCTCCAGCCTGGGCGACAGAGCGAGACTCCGTCTCAAAAAAAAAAAAAAAGGGGGTTACGAGAATCAGGAGAGCCCACCCCGGACTCTCTACGGCTTTGCACCTGTAGCCACAGCCTGGCCTCAGGACGAGGCCAACAGAAGACAGCTGGGTCTATAGGGCAGACTACATGGCAGCATCTCCAAGAATAACTGCAACACCCAGGTCTCCTGAGAAGGGGCCAGCAGGGGGCACCCGGCTAGAACCCTCACCTGGGGATGAGGCCTGGTAGATGATGTTATCTCCATCCTTCTCAGGAACAACCGTGTGGCACACGGCCAGAAGGGTGAGGAACTCCTGAATGCAAGGGGCTGTGGGCTGCAAACGTGAGGCGGGATTAGTGTCAGTCACAACACCTTCAACAGGCACCAGGGCTCACACAAGCAGATCCCCGCCTAACATCCAGTCATCCTGCTGCTCCCTGTAGGACAGGGTAGAGGTCCTTAATATGGACCTCAGAGCCCCCTCCTACCGCTCTGGAGTCCCCAAGCCGGTTCTCGCGCGCACTGATCCCTGGGTTTCTCTTGGGATGCAGCTCCTGCGCTGTAGCTCAAGAGACGGGGAGAGAAAAGACGAAGAGCCTTCCTGTACCTCAGCACACCCTGCCTGCCTGGGAGACTCGGCCTTGCCCACGTGCTTCCATTTACCCACGTGCTTCCATTTGTCCACGTGCTTCCATTTACCCACGTGCTTCCATTTCCCCAAGTGCTTCCATTTACCCACGTGCTTCCATTTACCCATGTGCTTCCATTTGCCCAAGTGCTTCCATTTGTCCACGTGCTTCCATTTACCCAAGTGCTTCCATTTACCCACGTGCTTCCATTTACCCACATGCTTCCATTTGCCCAAGTGCTTCCACCTCTCCATGTGCTCCCACTTCACCACGTGCTTCCACTTGCCCCTCTGCTTCCACCTCCCCTGTGCTTCTGCTTCACCCACGTGCTGCCGCCTCACTCCCGCAAGATCCTCCGGAAGTGTGTGTTCTGCCTCCCCCACCGCTGTACCTCAGGCCCCATAAACAGAAGATGCTTCCGTCTCCAGGCTCCCATCCCCTCCCCGACATCTGTTCTATGCGGTGTCCATTCTTTAAGTGTATAATCTCTCAACACCTGTAAAGCAGTGCATCTCTCACCCATTACTCTTGAACAACAACAAAAAACCAGAATTGCCCTGGATATGTATTTAATAAAATTCTCTTATTCTCTCTGGGAAAAAACGTATACTTTTTTACTGGTATTAGAGCACTTTTATAACTAGTGGGAAAATAATGCTATCTTCCCATCTAAGAAAACAGTGTGTCTTCCTATGTATTAAAAGCTTCTAAATATTCTAAATATAAGACCTAGCATATGTCTATTAATTATTTGCTCAAAAATTATTGTGGTGACCATTGTACACGAAGTACTGTGTAAGGCATTTTATCTATTGCCTTTTATATTATGAGTGGAATCTCATTTCCATCACATTTTACAGTAGTTTCTTGTTGGGATGTAAGCAGAAACATTGATTTTTGTAAGTTAATATCCAATGGTCACTGAGCTCCTACTCATTCTCTGAATTGCCGTTGACTATTCTAGGTTTTCAATGTCGACAATTATTTCACCCACAAATGAGAAGTTTTCCCTTTTACTCCCAATATACAAACTTTCAATTTTCACCTGTCTGCATGAGCTAGCACTTCCAGAATTATGTTCAAGGCAGGGGTGATAACCAAGCTGCCTTTTCCTGCGGTTATTTTAACATCAGTGTCTCTAATGCATCCCTTTTAAATAGGCAACTGGCTAAAAAATTGAGACAGATTTATATCATCGTATGAAGGAAGCAGCTATGTGCTTCCTCTTTTTCTAGTTTTCTGTTTTTTCAGTCATAAATGAATGACGACTTCCACAAGAATATTTTTAGTTCCTCTCTGTCTTATGAATGTGACTTAAGAGGAATTTCATGGAATCAAGTCACAACTATTCACATGGCTACTTCTTATCATGAAAAGAAAAGGCACATTAAATTATAGTTCAGTGAAGTCATGAGCTTAAGGAATGTACACATTCCTCAAGGCCTGAGTTGCAAAAATGGTAAGACACTTTCCCCAAAAGCGCTTTCTGTGAGAATTTAGCTTCAATTCAAGGTTGCCTTCCCCTGTACCTGAGAACTATCCAATTCTGAACATAACCTTGTCCCATAATGAAACAACATAAAAAGGGTCTTAGATTTTACAAATAAGTAAACCTAGTAGTGAAATATTTTCTAAGAGTTATAAAGAATTACACACACAAATAGAGCCTTCCACCGCAAATGGTAAGCCAGACAAAATCCACGAAGATCTTTTTTTAATCCTAAAATAAAATTAACCTATCATTGGTTTTCTTCCTATTGCATTCTATAATAAATTAGGGAGAAGAGACAAAATTAATCTGAAGCCTATGGATGCTTATAGTCATGTGTGTATGTGTGTGTGTGTGTGTGTGGTGTGTTGTGTGTGTGTCTTCTTAGATGTTAAACATTTGTATTGTGGTAAACTATACATGTAATATCTATCATTTAACCATTTGTAAGTATAAAATTCAATGACATTTTAAATACATTCAACAATGCTCCACAGCCATCACCACTATCTATAAACAAAACTTCATCTTCCCCAGCAGAAACCCTATACCCATTAAACAATAACTCTCCATTCTCTCTTCTCTCTACCCCCCAGTAACCTCTATTTTGTTTTCTGTCTCTATGAATTTGCCTATTGTATGTACCTCATAGAAACAGAATCATACAATGTTTTTCCTTCAGTTAACAGCTTGTAATATGTACAAAATGCCATATATCTAGAAATGAATATTTTCTATTTATTTGGTGAATTTAAAATAGCAGAAAATGATACATGTCTGAATTGTTTTGCAAGCAAAATTGCAGCTACAAATTATCCAAATCATATACATATATAAATGATTTCTTCTTGAAGACTCAAGCTCAGAAGTCTTAGGCATAATGATTCAACAGAAAGTTGTATCTTCTTCCTTGTGAACCTTCGGAAATTTATCCCACACACTGGGTTAGCCATGTAAGCAGGTGGTTGCATAAACTGTCCCCCGAAATTTCTCACAGGTTGATTCTCTAAGAGCCAAATTCCATCTTGGCTATCAGCCCACACAAAGCTTAACACAGTCCTAAAGGACCCAGAAAATGTGAAATGATGATATAGGAAAAGAGAAAATTCTGTAGCAAATGCAAGTATTCCCTTGGGAGGAAAGTAAGGGTTTTCTTGGACCAAATGCTTTAATTTTAGTCAATAGTCCCAAGACAATATAGATGAGAATGTGGGGCATGTGCAGCCACAAATCCTCAAATACTTCTTCCCTCTCCACAAACATATTTTCGCAAAATGAACAAGTAATCTAATTGGCCCTGGTTTTAAACTGCTTAAAAACATCCAATGGGTACATTTCATTCAACCCCACATCTCCCCAAAGAAAAATATTGGAGCCTATTCTATGGTCTTCATTATTATGGTGGAGCTAGAAGTTAAATGTCAAAGAGTTTAGTTAACACAGTAGCTAAGATGAAGGGTACCTCAGAAGGCCTCAAGGATCCAAGAAAGCTTAAAAATGGTACACATAGGCTAGGAGGCTTTTACTAAAAATTAGAAAATAAATTCCCAAACCAATCAATCAATTCCTCATCATGCCTGTACTGAAACTCTATGAGTATCCAGATTATTAAAATGCCCTTGAAGTCTCTGTGTTTGGATGGTCATCACAATGTTCCCACGGCAGGGCTTCCTTTTCACAGGGGTTGCACCTGTCCCTACTCTCAATGACTTTGCCACTAAACTAAAAGGAAATTTGGCTCAGGAGGGCAGACGACGAGGAGGAAAGGAAAGAAGAAGAAAGATCACTAACTTATATAAACAGTAGGATTTCTTCCTAAAGTGCTTTCCACTCACCATGGCCACCAAGGAGGAGTCAGGAAAAAAGCAGTGGGCAGGGGAAGGCAATGGGAGAGGTAGTAGCTGTGCTCAGATCTCCATTCAAACATCAGCGGAGGACAGGCTCACGAAGAGTGTGGGATGGACAGTCAAACCCCCAAACCCGCACAGGGACCCAGAACGCCAGTCCCGGGCCAGCTTCGGAGAGAACACCAGTGAGAGTCAGAAATTAACCGAGCCAAGCATTGAAATCTTTCAAACACTAGGATCTCAGAAGCATGTAGGGGGCCCCCAAAGAAGTAAAGATTTGCCTCAGGCCACTGGGTTTCTACGGCATCCCACCTTTATGTCAGTGCAAATACCATTCTGTGTGGGTGGCCACACTGCTCACATGTCAACAGTGATGGCAGCCATGACAGTCACCAAAGAGAATGGGATTCCTCTCTGTCTACACAAACCAAAATCACCTCCTCAGTTGCACCTGACCTATCCTGCAAAAGCATACTATGACTCCTAAGAATTTCCCACGTCTGCTTCCCCAGTGAACAGGAATCCCTCGGGTATTTTTTATTCATCTCTTCCCCTAGTACCGACAGCAAGGTATTTCATAGAAATGAGGTCCTGAAACTGTTTGCAAAATGAGTGACTAAATAAATGAGTCTCTGAGGTAAATGGGGATCCACCAGTTTGCTGCTGTTCCTAGCCCAGTGCTGGAATTCTGTGGTGTTCCACACACTGTGCTCATCCTATTTCCGTTGCTACTTTCTCCTTGTTGATCTACGAGAGCAAACTCGTGAAACTGGACCAAGAGCAGTCTCCAGAGCTCCTATGTCACCCTTCCACTTTCTCCTTTTCCATTCACCATCCCAACTTGAACAGATATATTCAGTTGCCCACCTGTGTGGTTACCCTCAACCTGAATACTATTTGAAAACACTTGTTTCCTCTCAAGTGCTCAAAGTATACTTGTTTCTTTGACATCTTTGATTAAAACCACCTTCCTGCAGAGATGATTCTTCAGAGGCACCACTCTTCTGCTTGGAGAACCTCTAGACTAGTAGCTGGATCTACCTCTAAGATCAGAATCCAAGAAAGAATTCTGTCGCTGTCTGTGACTGAAACAGAACATAGACTCCAGCAGCATCCTCTGTGGGCTTGGACCACTTCACCAGCCTCACCAAGAACTGAGTGGGGATAGCAGCATCACAGCCTGTGGGTGTGCACGCCATATACACCCACATTTCAGAAGTGCTGGCAACAAATGGGTACTAACTGTGACAGAGGAAAGTAGGATTTCCTCATGAAAACTTAGAAAAATCTTAAATATATCTGTCTCCTAAAATTTCAGAAATTTAGAAAGATAAAGTTTTAATTTTGCTCATGTTTACCTAATTTTAAATCTAGACATTTTTTCAGGAAAAAAAAAACATATGATATCTAATTTATACTGACTTAACTAGTTGTGAAATGCTTTGATCAGTGAATAATTTTCTAAGTTGGCATTTTTCAGAGTAGCCTTTAAAATAACAGTGAATTACCCTTCTAGACATTGGCTTAGGCAAGGATTTCATGACCAAGAATCCAAAAGCAAATGCAATAAAAACAAAGACAAACAGCTGGGACCTAATTAAACTAAAGAGTTTTTGCACAGCAAAAGGAACAGTCAGCAGAGTAAACAGACAACCCACAGAGTGGGAGAAAATCTTCACAATCTATACATCTGACAAAGGACTAATATCAAGAAACTACAACAAACTCAAACAAATTAGTAAGAAAGAAAAACAAACAATCCCATCAGAAAGTGGGCTAAGAAAATGAATAGACAATTCTTAAAAGAAGATATACAAATGGCCAACAAACATATGACAAAATGCTCAGCATCACTAATGATCAGGGAAACGTGAATGAAAACCACAATGCGACACCACCTCACTCCTGCAAGAATGGCCAGAATCAAAAACTCAAAAACAGCAGATGTTGGCATGGATGCGGTGATCAGGAACACTTCCGCACTGCAGGTGGGAGTGCAAACTAGAACAGCCACTATGGAAAACAGTGTGGAGATTCCTTAAAGAACTAAAAGTAGAACTACCATTCGATCCAGCAATCCCACTACTAGGTATCTTCCCAGAGGAAAAAATACTTGCACACATGTTTATAGCAGTAAAATTCACAACTGTGTATTATGGAACCAACCCAAATGCCCATCAATCAATGAGTGGATAAAGAAATTATGATATATACATATATAAGATATACATATACACACACACACACATAGAGATGATGGAATACCTCTTAGTCATAAAAAGTAACAAATTAACAGCATTTGCAGTGACCTGGATGAGACTGGAAACTATTATTCTAAGTGAAATAACTCAGGAATGGAAAACCAAACATCATATGTTCTCACTGATATGTGGGAGCTAAGCTATGAGGACGCAAAGGCATAAGAATGACACAGTGGACTATGGGGACTTTGGGGGAAGGGTGAGAGGGAGGCGAGGGATAAAAGACTACAAATATGGTGCGGTGTATATTGCTCAGGTGATGGGTACACCAAAATCTCACAAATCACCACTAAAGAACTTACTCATGTAACCAAATACCACCTGTTCCCCAATAACTTATAGAAAAATTAAAAATACATACATAAATAAAATAACAGTGAATTGATGTGATTCTGCAGTTAATACTGATTTGAAGTGGTGTGATGTCATAGTTAAAAATCTAACAGACTGAGGTTTAAGGCTCATTTCTACATTTATGTGCTGGGCAACTATTTGCCAATTTAATCTTTTATTTAACTTCCTTGTCACCTCTCAGATGTGATTCAGATGTTGACTAAAATGTTGAAGGAAATATATGTTAGTTGCCTGGCACACAGTAGAATGCAATAAATACTACCTGTTATTATATATCTTGCTTTTGTTTCCTAAAGTATCCTAGTCAAAGGACATGCAGTTACACTTGGCCTCTTAGATTCACAACTGTGACGAAACAGTACTGCAGAAATCTTACAAAGCAACAGCAACTGGAACTGTTACAGAATTCTGTGGTAAGGCTTGTCTTGATCTTGGTGCGCTACTTTACAAAGTCATCATGTATTTAAATACACTAATTCATGCACAGTGTTCACCACAAAGCATCTCAGATCACTTCTCAGAAGGACTCACACCATCAAATTGAGACTTTTCCCAGCCTCTACAACTGCAACTTGCAAAATACTACACGCATATCTACAAGAAAGGTGCATAGTAAGCCGTTTGCTGTCTTCAAAGTAAAATAGAGCACTTACATGGCGATCCTCAATGTTCTTCAACAGCCTGGGGTCATCAAAGTCACAGGAATCACTACAGGGAGGAGGCATCCGACTATAAGAGAGAACAGAGAAAATGTATCCAATTCAAAAGTTTCTGTTAAGTTAACCCAAACCTGGAAGGAATCTGCCTTCCAGAAGAACCATCCCTAAAGTCCTATAGGAATTCACATTAAAATTTCAAAGGCTTGGAATTCTGTATTATTATTATTTCAAACCTGAAAACAATTAATCCTGGAGTTTACTATAAATAAAATATTTCACGAGTTACTGTAAAGAACAACAGTTACGAGGAACAATAGTTACAAGGAGAAGAAACAGAAGCCAGGGATCAAGACTATGACTGTCATTTCAGTTGGCCCTGAGTCACTTCTACCAGAAATAACTTCCAAGAGTGTCCGCTCAAAGCAAACAAAACAAGAGGAAGTACTGCACTGTATACATGCAACCATTTATGGCCAGAGCTCATATGTAGGAGAGAGAAGACAACAAATAATTACAAGAAAGGAAACGATGTGATGGCTGTGAGCTATCACACTGAAGAAAATGTGAAGAACCAACTGTATATTCATTTATCTCCACTCCCTCCTGAATTTTTTTTTTTTTTTTTTTTTTGCAATGAAGTTTCACTCTTGTTGCCCAGGCTGGAGTGCAATGGCGTGATCTCGGCTCACTGCAACCTCCACCTTGCACGTTCAAGCAATTCTCCTGCCTCAGTCTCCCAAGTAGCCGGGATTACAGATGTCCACCATCACACCTGGCTAATTTTGTATTTTTAGTAGAGACAGGGTTTTGCCATGTTGGTCAGGCTGGTTTCAAACTCCTGACCTCATGCGATCCACCTGCCTCGGCCTCCCAAAGTGCTGGGATTACAGGCATGAGCCACTGCATCTGGCCCCCTCCTGAAATTTCATCATTGTCAAGACAAAGACAATGAAAGAAGACATGACAGCAGAGTGTATGTCAGTCTTAACTCGAAATAGGTATCAAGGTGTAGTACAGCACAGAAAACAGCAACCAACAGCTTGCAGGGGGGAGCACCTATAATGCAAGCTGATGCCCTCCACAGAGTGTCGGGAAGGTGGAACAAATGGCAGTACAAGGCACCTGTGAGGTACAGGGAAGGAGGAAGACAGCATAGCTGCCACGTCCACTTGTGAAACACTTCAAGAATCCTCTCATATCCCATGCAGCCAGACAACTGAACCTTCCAGAGCCAAAAAAAAAAAAAGCTTATCTTTTACAAAAATTAAACCAGAGTAGTCCTGAGCCGAGGGACACTGGGCACAGAGGCACACATGTGGATAGGCTGGGGCAACCTCCCAAAACAGCGTTTTAAATGAAATTCTATATATGCTGAAAGGTACAATCACTGGCCCGCTGCCTCCACACAGCTTCCAAAACAGTTACACCAAATTTATAGCCCTTGGCAGGAAACTAGAAAGTTCTTTTTATGAAAAGAAAGCTGACTGGCTGACAAGAAAGACCCACAGACACTGACATCCAGGGATCCCTTAATACAATCATGGGTCCTGGCTGATCATTCTCCGGGAGGGCGATCAGTCATCAACCACAGGGTGCCCACTCCACACACAGCCCTAGCAATCAGGTTTCTTGTGTGTAAGCTTTAAAACACATGCAGACAGACAGCATCACTCTTTATAGGGGAAACAGAAATCAAAACTACAGTAAGGTACCACTTCATATCCATTAGGATGGCTATCATAAAACAAACAAAACCTGAAAAATCACGTGTTGGCAAGGATGTGGAGAAAGTGAAACCCTTGTGCACTGCTGGCAGGAATGTCAAATGGTGGCTCTGCTATGGAAAACAGCAAGGTTTTTCCTCAAAAAGTTAAACACAGAATTACCATATGACCCAGTGATTCCATGTTTAGGTGTATACCCCCAAGAATGGAAAGGGGAGACTGCAACAGATACCCGTATGTCAATGTTCACAGCAGCATTATTCACAGTAGCCAAAAGGTGGGAGCGACACAAACGCCCGTGAACAGATGACGGGATAAACAACGCGTGGCATATACATGCAATCGAACGTTACTCAGCCTTCCAAAGGGAAAAGATTCTGACACATTCTACAACATGGATGAACCCTGAAGACACGCTAAGGGAAATACGCCAAACACAAAAACACAAATACTGTACCATTTCACTTGTATGAGGTACCTAGAACAGGCAAAATCATAGAGACGGAAAATAGAATGGTGGTTACTAGGGTCTGGAGGCAGGCAGCAATGAAGAATTTTTGTTGAATAGATAGGGTTTCAGATGAAAAAGTTCTAGAAATGAATGGTGCAGATGGCTGCAAAACACTATGAATATACTTAGTGCAACTGAATTATACATTTAAAAGAGTCAAATGATAAATATTATGTTACACATATTTTACACAAAAAGAAATAAAAATATATGAGCACACAGTTAATGATCACCAGGTTTTTGAAGAAAGCCTATAGAAAATAAATCAAAACACCAGGGGTGAGCGGTAAAGAGGGTGGGAGAGGAGAGCAGAGAAAACACGGAATGCAAAAGCAACGTCAGGGGAATGCTTTCGAAAACCGAAAGTGAGATCATACGAAAAACTCATGACAAAGGATAGAAGACCAAGGTGAAAAAAATACCAGGAAGTAAAACAAAAAAAAAAATATGGAAAATGAGAGAGAACGATAACAAAATTGGAGGATCAACCCAAGAGATTCAATATCTGACTATCAAGAGATGCAGAGGGAACAGGGAAGCTGGAGAGGAGGAAAATTATCATAGAAATAATACAAAGACACTGCTGAGAATCTAGAAGAGGAAATTCAGAGACAGAAATGGCTCACTAGTGGTCCACTGAATGTCCAAAATAACGGAAAAAATTCACTTTGGGAGGCCGAGGTGGGCAGATCACAAGGTCAGGAGATCAAGACCATCCTGGCTAACACGGTGAAACCCCATTTCTACTAAAAATACAAAAACTTAGCCGGGCTCGGTGGCAGACGCCTGTAGTCCCAGCTACTCGGGAGGCTGAGGCAGGAGAATGGCGTGAACCCAGGAGGCAGAGCTTGCAGTGAGCTGAGACGACGCCACTGCACTCCAGCCTGGGTGACAGAGCAAGACTCCATCTCAAAAAAAAAAAAAAAAGGAAAAATTTAAAAACCTGCCCAAAGCTTCATGGTTGAAATGGCATATGCCTGAGGAGGTACAGAAAATCTGAAATGCTTCCAAAGGGGACGGAGCAACAGTAGGAGATAAACTCTCACCATCCACCATAAAAAGTAGAACAATGTCTAAATGTTTTTAATTTCTTTGTCTTTTTTGTTTGTTTGTTTTTGAGACAGAATCTCGCTCCGACACTCAGGCTGGAGTGCAGTGGCACGATCTTGGCTCACTGCAACCTCTGCCTCCTGGGTTCAACTGATTCTCCTGCCTTAGCCTCCTGAGTAACTAGGATTACAGGCGCTCACCACCACACCCGGCTAATTTTTGTATTTTTAGTAGAGACAAGGTTTCATCATGTTTGCCAGGCTGGTCTTGAACTCCTGACCTCAAGTGATCTGCCTGCCTTGGCCTCCCAAAGTGCTGGGATTACAAGTGTGAGCCACTGCACCCATCCTAAATGTCTTTAATTTAAAAATTAATATAAACATTACCTTGAAATATAAAAATAAAATTTTTTAAAAAGCAAAAGCACTGAGGTTGACTGCCTCCAGGGAACAGGGAATGAGTAGGAAGTACTGAACCAAGGGCAGTCGATTTTTTGGTTAAAAGTCCTGTAGTATCCCCGGACTTTTCAAACCATGTTCATCCTTAAATTTATCTGGTTTTCTTTCAAAATAACATATATGCAACTTTTATTTACATAAAAAAATAGGCAGCTGAGAAATGCTAATAAAATTATTCCAAGGCGAGCCTGGTTTCTCACACGTGTAATCCCAGCACGTTGGGAAGACACAGCGGGAGGACAGCTTGAGGCCAGGAGTTTGAGACTAGCCTGGGCAACACAGTGAGACCTCATTTCTACAAAAAATTACAAAATTAGTCAGGCATGGTGGTGCCTGCCTGTAGTTTTAGTTACGCAGGAGGCTGAGGCAGGAGGATCACTTGAATCCAGGAGTTCACGACTACAGTGAGCTATGACTGTATTACTGCACTCCATCCTGCGCAATAGAGTGAGGCTGTCTCTAAAAATGTAAATAAATAAATAAAAACTATTCCAAAGGCTTTTCCACTAAAGTGTCAAGAAGTGCTAGAATCTACTTACCAGAAGTCATCTGAGGACGGCTCTCTTGCCAATTCTGGGAAGTGACTGCCAAAGAAAGGGAAAACAGAGTGGTCACAAAACTGTGATCAAAAGGCAGACATTCGGATCAAAACCTGAGTAAATGTGTAATTCTTAGATTACATATACAAACTTACAGATTCTCAGGGACTTCTTATCAAGTTAATATTGCAGAAATAAACCACCTTTGTTGTTGTTGTTGTTGTTGTTGTTGTTGTTTGTTTTGAGATGGAGTCTCACTCTGTCACCCAGGCTGAAGTGCAGTGGTGAGATTCCAGCTCACTGCAACCCCTGCCTCCCGAGTTTAAGCGATTCTCCTGCCTCAGCCTCCCAAGTAGCTGGGATTACAGGTGCATGCAACGATGCCCAGCTAATATTGTATTTTTAGTAGAGACAGGGTTTCATCAAGTTAGCCAGGCTGATCTTGAACTTCCAACCTCAGGCAATCCACCTGCCTTGGCCTCCCAAAGTGCTGGGATTACAGGTGTGAGCCACTGCGCCCGGTCAGAAATAAACCATGTTTTAACTGTTCAGAGTTTAATTTGGGATCCATTCAGCTAGAAACACATTCCATAGTAACTACATATCTAAATCTATTGTAAAGGATTAGATTTTTTTTTTATTTTGAAAGGATCTTTATCCTTTCAAAACATCAGAAAGTCAAGATATTTGACTAAGTAGCTAAAAATAAACTTACTTTCTTGAAAGAACACAAGTAAATTTTCAGTAAGTAATAAACACTGACCCATAGGTTACTCCGGCAATGCTGCACTTCTTGAAGTTCATGATATTGCACGTAAGCGTTCCAGTCTTGTCAGAAAAGAGATATTTCACCTAAATCAAAGAATAAAAGAAATATACATCAGGAAGTATTGAGATGCAAAGATCAACAAATGAAATCTTCCCTTCTATATTTTTCAAAACCTGTATGAAACGGGTAGATTTCCTTAAAGCAAGCAAATTAGTAACAAAAAATATATTAATACTTTAATGTTTAGACCACTTAAACCTTCTTCCATAACTAATTATATAGTCAAAGTGTACCAAAATATGCAGACGGAGCTGCAATAAGAGCTCTGACTGAATGATATGCTACTGGTTGATATGCATTATCACTCTACACGTAACATTTCAGAAATGATGTCATGGATTAGCAAGGGAGAGGTATTAACAGAACTGCCTGCAGAGGAATCTCCAGTTTCTCAGTCGTCTTCCAAAGAGGCATCAGGACTTGCTAAGTGCTAGATATCTTCCAGAGATCCCAGAGAACTGGTCTAGGGAAGCAGTGTTTTACTGTTGTATAGAAGAGGGAGTGATTACATGAATTCCTTACTCAGTAATTTTTCTTAATGATACAATATAGACAAATACACTGGGAAGTTTTTTGAAAACGATCAAAGGGACTTCAAGTATTCAAGCTCCTAAAGAAGTCAAATACTACTTCTAAATACAATATTAGTACCCTAGGGGTAATTTATACTTTAAACACATTTTTACATGCAGTAAGTCTAGGGGTATGGAAAATTTAGTAGAATCTGCCTCTTAGTTAGCAGGGATTCTTTCTGCATTCTTAAGAAAATTAAAATATCATATAAAAAATTAAAGGCCAGGTGCGGTGGCTCACACCTGTAATCCCAGCACTTTGGAACGCCAAGGCAGGCAGATCACCTGAGGTCAGGAGTTTGAGACCAGCCTGGCCAGCGTGGCAAAACATCATCTCTTCTAAAAATACAAAAAAAATTAGCCGGGCATGGTGGCAGGTGCCTGCAATTCCAGCCACTCAGGAGGCTGAGGCAGAAGAATCACTTGAACCCGGGAGGCAGAGGTTGCAGTGAGCTGAGATCATGATATAAACAAATCTTGCACTCCAGCCTGGGCGACAAGAGCGAAACTTTGTCTCAAAAAAAAAAAAAAATTAAAAATGAACATTTTGTAATAAGGGCTTATCAAGATTTGCTATCACTTTGCCTACTAAATTTTAACTTGTCCTTAAAGTCCCAACTCAAAACTTCTTCCCCATGCAAACATTCCCCATATCCTCAATTAGGATGAATTACTGAAGCATCCACGGGTACTTTCAATCCTTGAATTATTCAGGTACAGTTCAATGACACTTGCAGACAATTATATACTGTACACTGTGCTAAACTAACAAAGGCAACCAAAGAGCTTGTCTGGGGCACACCCACACCCTCACAAAGTCTCCAGAGAGAAATGGACAATACATCACTCACACCCCTTATTTTACTGTATTTATGTCTGGAAAGACTGTTATGGGAACATAGAAGACAGACTATCCAAGCCCGGAAAACTGGAGAAGAGTTCAAAGAGGACGCAAATTTAGCCTGATACGCACCAAGAACTCACTGATTCTTACAGGAGAAGGATTTTACCAACAAAGGCAATGACAAAGCCATTCAATGAGGATTGAAAGCCCAAGGTCCAAGGCCTGCTCTGGGTGCTGTACCCAGCCCTAGGTGACCAGAGCCCCAAAGGCAGTGGGAGGATTTGTGTTCTGTGCCAAGGACATTCTCTGTAATAACAATCCATCCTATTATACTAAGAATTTAAGAGCACTTATAGAATACACATAATTTAAGGCAAGATAAAGCAAATATTAAGTAGGTTTGGAAAATTATATCAAAGAAACAATCACCTGCTTTTTTTGTCTACAAAGATCTATTTTTTTTTTTTTTTTTTTTTTTTTTTTTGAGACGGAGTCTCGCTCTGCCGCCCAGGCTGGAGTGCAGTGGCCGGGTCTCAGCTCACTGCAAGCTCCGCCTCCTGGGTTTACGCCATTCTCCTGCCTCAGCCTCCCAAGCAGCTGGGACTACAGGCGCCCGCCATGTCGCCCGGCTAGTTTTTTGTATTTTTTAGTAGAGACGGGGTTTCACCATGTTAGCCAGGATGGTCTCGATCTCCTGACCTCGTGATCCGCCCGTCTCGGCCTCCCAAAGTGCTGGGATTACAGGCTTGAGCCACCGCGCCCGGCCCAAAGATCTATTTTAATCTACAAATTTGACCCTCAGTTTTCTGGCAATAAACTCAAAAATGATACACAAAAACCACCACAGAATTCACTCTATCCTTGAGGAAAGAAAAATGAAGAAAGCAAGCCTACCTCCAAAAGGGAGTTTTTCTAACCCTCAGATGGATGAGCCAAGTCTCCTGCATTTTCACAGAGGGACACTGAGGAGCAGGGGAGATGGAACATGGTAATATTCTTTCACCAGGCAGGGAAGCTTGGGAAGTCCAGATCTCTACAGACAACCCGAAGTCCCCAATCTGACGCTGAATAACCAAGTGTCCTTTGATAAGTTACTCCTTTCCTTCTCTAGAAAATGAAGGTACAGCACCCTCCCCTTAGGGTTCCTGGTGGGTTTGAATAGGGTGTATGAAATGAAACCAAAATCTTTAACGGCAAGGCATTCAAAAGAGGTTAGTCCTCAAAAATCAACAAGTAGGACCTAATTAAACTAAAGAGCTTCTGGACAACAAAAGAAACTACCAACAGAGTAAACAGACAACCTACAGAATGGGAGAAAATATTTGCAAACTATACATCTGACAAAGGTCTCACATCCAGATCTACAAGCAACTTAAACAATTGAACCAGCAAAAACCAAACAACCCCATTAAAAAAATGAGCAAAAGACATGAACAGACATTCTCCAAAGAAACATACAAGTGGCCAAAAAACATATGAAAAAATGCTCCACATCACTAATCATCAGAGAAGTGCAATTCAAAACCGCAGTGAGATACCATCTCTCACCAGTCAGAATGGGTATCATTAAAAAGTTAAAAAACAACAGACACCGGCAATGCTGCATGGAAAAGGGAACACTTATCCACTATCGGTGGGAGTGCAAATTAGTTCAGCCACTGTGGAAAGCAGTGTGCAGATTTCTCAAAGAACTTAATACAAAACTACCATCTGACCTGCAATCCTGTTACTGGATATATATTCAAAAGAAAACACATCGCTCTACCAAAAAGACACATGTTTATCACAGTACTATTCACAATAGCAAAGACATGGACTCAACCTAGATGCCCATCAACAGTGGATTGGATAAAGAAAATGTGGTACATATACACCATGGAATACACTGTCAGAAAAAAAAAAAAGAAATCATGTTCTTTGCAGCAACATGCATGGAGCTGGAGGCCATTATCTTAAGTGAATTAATGCAAGAACAGAAAGCCAAATACCGTATGTTCTCACTTACTAAGTGGGAGCTAAACATTGCATACTCAAGGACGTAAACATGGGAACAACTAACACTGGGGACTACTAGACGGGTTTGGGGAAAAGCGTTGAAAAACTGTTGGGTACTAGGCTCAGGTATCTGAGAGATGGTATCATTCATACTCCAAACCTCAGCATCACATAATACACCCACATAAAACACCTGCACATGTACCCTCTGAATCAAAAATAAAAGTTGAAAACAGAAATTAAATTAAATTAAAACATTTAAAAAGAGGTTACTCCTTACAGGAATTTCAATGTCAGACACAGACATAATGCAAAGCATAACTTAGTAAAGGCAAGAGGAGTTCAGGGGTAAAGGTGCAAAAGATACTGTTCCCTAGAATATTCCAGAGACAAAATCCAGAACATGCGAGAAATGCATGTCCTTTAAATTGGCCTCAACACGTTTTGAAGGGTTACTCAATATCTGAGTATCTTAGCCATCGTTTTCCCTGTTATTTGCTCCTGATAATACTGTTTTAAGGGTTCCAAGTGATGTTGCACTGTATTTTTTAATATTACTTTTTTTTTTTTTTTTTTTGCAGGTTACTTCTGGGTGATATGATATGGCTGTGTCTCAAAAAGCAAGACAAAACCAAGTAACGCTTATATCTAATGGCACACTCAAAAGTATTATATAGCTCTTCAGATGTTCTAGCCATGTTCATGGAGAGGCATTTTTGCAAAATCTCTCCACGGTTCTTCTGCTAACACTCATGTCCCCTCATGCTCATGTCACCATTCCCAAAATTCCCAAAGAGGCTTTTTCACCTGCCCAAGCTCTTCATTAAGGTTTGATGTCCTGGCCATGGCCGGAGTGTCGTTTCCTATATAATACATATCTGTGTCCTGAGAGAGAGAGAACAAGAGACAGGATTTCAGAAAATATATACCATTAATCCTTCATTCACATTAACACAGAAAAGAAGCTAAGAACGGGTAATTTAAAACACTTTTATTTTAATAGAAATGCTCATTTTGGCTGAGGGCAGTGGCTCACGCCTGTAATACCAGCACTTTGGGAGGCCGAGGCGGGCAGATCACGAGGTCAGGAGATCGAGACCATCCTGGCTAACACAGTGAAACGCTGTCTCTACTAAAAAAATACAAAAAAATTAGCCAGGTGTGGTGGCTGGAGCCTGTAGTCTCAGCTACTTGGGGAGGCTGACGCATGAGAATCGCTTGAACTCGAGAGATGGAGGTTGCCGTGAGCTGGGATCATGCCACTTCACTCCGGCCTGGGCGACAGCGCAAGACTTCATCTCAAAAAGAAATATATATATATACACATACATATATATACACACACACACATATATGATTTATATTTATATAATATATATGAGATTTGGTTTCAAGATAATCATTTCACAACCTAGACTAACTCACGATTCTGACCTTGTTGACAGGATTGCTGTGAAGATCAAATAAAAATGCATATCAAAGTGCCTGGTCTACAAACACTGGCTGCTGAAGTCCACTGCTTAAGGGCCATGGCAGTCCTTTAAAAATCTTATCTCCACCCCTACAATCAAATCCAAGTTGACTATCACAATGAATTTTGATATGCGAGTGACCACTATAGTAAACACACCCAAGAGGCCTTTTCTTCAGCACTAACTACATGTTAAAAGCATCAATAGCAGGTGCAGCCAGATGACAGGCGCTGGCTCAGCATTCCACCCCATCATGTGACCAATCCTCACAACAACCCCTTGAATAGGAATCACTGCCCAAAAACACCCTCGCTGGTGATCCCTGGCCAGTTCTTTGTATGGCCAGGTTAAGCCCCTGGACCTAATAATGGCAAATGAACACAGTTCTTCTTTTTTGAGCGCTCAATTAAATGCCAAAAGCTGTGAAATAACATTGGAAGATAGTGACTCAACTCTGCTTTAATACTCACCCAGTTTATGAAAAGGGCTTGAGTATACTTCACAACCTCAAGAGTCACCAACAGACTGATGGGAATAAGATTGTTGTATAAAATGATGAACGTCAGCAGGTTGTATCCAAAATTATCTGAGGTGGTGTCTGTGGAAGGAAACCAGAGTATCTGAAAGGTGTTCACAACCAAAGTCTATTGGCTTATTTAGAGATTCATGTTAAAACAGTTATTGAGCACCTCCTGTATGTCAGGAACTGTGAGTTCAAAGGCTGCTTTCTGTAGGAGGCACACAGGTCCCACAGTGCGACTGCACAGCAGGATGCATCTACTAAAGAGAGGCTCACAGGGCGTGGCGGGAACCAACACAGGAGGCTTTCCAATGGGAAGGCATGGTCACTGAAGGCCATCCGGAAGAAGAAACGCTGGTGTCAAGTTTTGAAGAACAGAGAAAAGAAGCAAACTTGAAAGAATGTGGAAAAGAAGACAGGCCTTTGAAATGGTTGTAAGGAATACCTACAGTCTCACTAAGGTACATGAATATTGCCGATACTCCAAAGAGCTGGAAAGATGGACAAAAGTGTGAACAAGAGAAGCAGACAAAGAGAGAGAAGTCTTGAGCCCAACTAAAGATAAAAGAAGGGATATCTGGAAGGAACAAGATCCCTAAGGATGGAACAGGACCCTAGGGGATGGAGTCCACAGCAGAGGCAGCATCAGCTCCAGGGGGAACAGAGAATGAGGCAGGGAGAGGGGAGAAGGTCTGGGGGCATCAAAAGGGAAGTTCTTTCCTTGACAGCCATGATCTTCTGCTTGAAGGGTAAAGTAGTGAGATCTTCTTAACTTAGCAAGAGGCTTAAGGAAAACGTTGCTGCAACAGGGTTGAACTGGTATTAAAGCTGTCTATGAAGGGAACTAGAATGAGAATAAAGATAGGAGCAGGTTAGGATTGGGGGGAGATTGAGAATTTGTAATGGCTCCAAACTACAGTTATTGGGTTTTTTTCCCAGGAAATTACATCAAATGGTGGTAGTATGATTCCGATTTAGAGTTCTGGAGAGTGGCTGTGATGGAAAGACAAGGAGCTGGGAAGGCACAGGAGAAGCAGGCATACACTGGCCAGTAATTTTACCTTTCCACAATCCCTTCACTTCCTACTCACTACCAAGCCTTCCACTTTTCCCGCTGGTTGCTTTTCTTCCTGACATATTACTCTGCTCTCCTGTTCTCCTGTAGAATTAAGGAGTTTCTAAATAAGATCTCTAAGTTCCAATAGTTACAAATATCTCTAAGGTATAAACAAATGTCTACCTGACAATTACAAATATAAGAAATACTAAAGAAGCTCTCCAGGATGAAAGAGATACCAGACAATAATTAAAATCCACATAAACAAAGGACACTAGTAATGGTAATTCTATAGTATTTATAAAAGATAGTATACTTATATATTCTCAATTTTAAAAAAGCAATTGCAAAAAGCATCATAAAATTGCATTGTTGAACTTATATACAGATGTAATATATGTGACAGTACAAAGGAGTGAGGAGAGAATGAAGATACATGAAGCAAAGAAATGACACCAGCTGTTAACTCAAATCCACAGGAAGAAATGAAGAGAGAGACCTGGAAATGGTAAGTAAATATGTTAATATAAAACAACCCTGACCGGGTGTGGTGGCTCACGCCTGTAATCCCAGCACTTTGGGAGGCCGAGGCAGGTGGATTGCCTGAGGTCAGGAGTTCGAGACTAGCCTGGCCAACATGGTGAAACCCTGTCTCTACTAAAAACACAAAAATTATCCAGGCATGTTGGCACATGCCTGTGGTCCCAGCTACTCAGGAGGCTGAGGCAGGAGAATCGCTTGAACCTAGGAGGTGGAGGTTGCAGTGAGCTGAGATCGCACCACTGCACTCCGGCCTGGGTGACAGAGCGAGACTCCGTCTCAAAACCCTAGCGATATACTTTTTTCTTTTTTCCCTTAGCTTCTTTAAGAGACATAGATTATTATAACACTGTATTTGGAGTTGACAACACAGATAAATGGAATATAACAATGATAGCACCAAGCAGGAGAGGAAATGGAGGTACACCTGGAGTAACGTTTCTGTATTTTGCTAGAATTAAGTTAGTATTAATCAAAAGTAGATTTGGATAAATTAGGAAATACATTGTAATTCCTAGGGCAACTACTAAGAAAATACTTTAACACAGAGTTTAAAAATAACCATTTGGGTATAAAACAATTCCCCAACGTGCTGTCTTCGCTTCATCACATGATCCTAATCTCAATTCTCCTCGAAGGGCTGGCATTATGTACAGTAACCGAAGGGAACAGAAGGACGGCAGGGACACCACACATCAACCATGCCTGCAAGAACGTCTCAAGAATGGTTTTCTTCCACTGGAGCAAGCAACCCACCCCGACACTTACCCATCTTCTTGATGTACCAGTTCTTTTCGCCGTGAGACCTGTTCCAGTACAGGGCCCCCGCCGAGCTCACCAAGGCCATGACCAACAGGATGCCAAACAACACCAGGATCTGTACGTTAGTCACTTTCTCCACGTTTGATCTCTTGAGAGGCGCTTTGGTTGAATTCTACACAACAGCGTTGAAAGTCAGTAAGGGTCACAGAACAGATTTGGGGCAAGGAGTTGGGGGAAAGAAGGTAAAACAACCATATTTAACAACTGACAAGTAAAAGACTATTTTTTTTTTTGCCAAACAATCAATGCAGTTCGAAAGTGTACCATGCTCCTGATCAATAGCTAGTTTTAAGTAACGAAGAAAGACGACATACTCTACCAGTTTAGAGTACACATTCCAACATTACATGATTTATTCTGTACTTCTTATGATTATATCATAGCTTAAAATTGTCACTTTCCTTATCTTAGAACACAACAGGTTCTAAATATAGTCCAGTTTCAAAGAAATCAGAACACTGGTAATTCAAGAGAAACTTAGAAATTCCATACCACAAAAATCTAGAGAAGACCTTCACAGTAATAGCACAGTTCTACAATAAATATACAGAGATATTTCTAAAACACATATTTTCCCTCCTGGAGCTCAGAATTTGAGGAATAAAAAAAACATACACAAACGCATACACATCAATAATGCAAAACAGAACATTAATGGGTTTCAAAATAAGTGGATGGACAAAAAGTTCACTTGGAGAACTCTGAACAAGAAGCAGGAGCAGCAGGAAGAGTCAGGAAGGGGCTGGGCAGGAGAAAGCTGAGCGGCATCATGAATGATGGAGACAGCAAAGGAGAAACAGAAGGAGAACAGCAATCTTATCACAGACTTAGAACCTGCCTTCTCACTGCTGCGGGGAAACCAGCCCAGCTGGAGCCGAGGCCAGTGTTGGCAGGAGAGTTGAGAAAGATTCATTAAAGCTGGATTCAAGAATCACTCTAGTTCAGGTGGAAAATTTGGGACTAGATCCTCCTCTCAGCCATGGGAAAGTCTGTAGAACTATTTGAGGAAGACAGTTATGCACCTGAAGTCATTTTATTAAAAAATATCTGAAGGTACTTGTGGTGGGCAAACTAATGACCCCCTCCCCAGCCAGTGATGCCCACATCCTACTTGTGGGGCACTGCGAGTATGTTATATTATTTTTTGAGATGGAGTCTCACTCAGTTGCCCAGGCTGGAGTCCAGTGGTGTGATCTCAGCTCACTGCAACCTCCACCTCCTGGGTTCAAGTGATTCTCGTGCCTCACCTCCCTATAATCCCAAGTAGCTGGGATTATAGGCGCCCACCATCACGCCCGGCTAATTTTTTGTATTTTTAGTAGAGATAGCATTTCACCATGTTGGCCAGGCTGGTCTCAAACTCCTGCCCTCAGGTGATCCACTTGCCTCGGCCTCCCAAAGTGCTGGGATTACAGGCGTGAGCCACCGTGCCTGGCCTGAGTATACTGTTTCATACAGCAAAAGGGACTTTGTGGATGGGATTAAATTAAATTAACAACTGTGAGACAGGGAGCGAGTATCCTGGATCACCCAAGTGGATCCAATCTAACCACAAGGGTCATCAAAAGGGAGAACCTTTCCCAATTGTGCTCAGAGGGAGAGGTGGGGACAGAGAAATGATCAGAGCGATTCCCCTCTGAAGCCTGCAGAAAAGAGCAGCCAACATCTCGAGTTTTAGCGTAGGGAGTCTACTACTCATAGTAGACTTCTGACCTACAGAACTGCAGCATAATAACTCATGTTTTTTTAAGTCACTAAAACTATGGAATCTGTCACAGCAGCCAGAAGAAACCAGTACAGTAATACAGCAGGCTGGGGAAGGAGACACTGAAGAGAGGAAAGCCACAGGGGAATTATTTATAATCCATTCCTGGAGGTGAAATAATTCCTGACTTAAATTAGAAGCCAGGAATTGGACAGGGAGAGGCTCACAGCATGAGCCTGTAGGTCTCCTTCCATGAATCACCGGCCCGGGCTTTTTTTTTTTTTTTTTTTTTTTTTGAGACAGAGTCTCGCCCTGTCACCCAAGCTGGAGTGCAGTGGTGGGATCTGGGCTCACTGCAACCTCTGCCTCCCAGGTTCAAGTGATTCTTCTGTCTCAGCCTCCCAAGTAGCTGGGATTACAGGGGTGTGCCACCACGCCTGACTAATTATTTGTATTTTTAGTAGAGATACGGTTTCACCATGTTAGCCAGGATGGTCTCGATCTCCTGACCTCATGATCCACCCGCCTCGGCCTCTCAAAGTGCTGGGATTACAGGTGGGAGCCACTGCACCCAGCCAGGCCCAGGCTTTTAGGAGACAACACTGATGTGCCAAGTTTGGATAATCTGAAAGTTTACAAGGCACTAACCATAAAAATGGTACCTTGTGCCAAACTTAAGTCAGCATTCTTCTTCACTAGCCTCCATGGATCTGATCATTAAAAGAGCTAGGATGACAATGTCTCCAAAGATAAGAATGCAAATAAAGTCACAATGTGAAAATAAAACTGAGATGAAAGCATGAGGCAATTCACTCCTAAGCTCTGAGAAAAATGTATACCACATCACTGAAATTGTTATTTGAATTCTATTAGCAAACCAAAAATACTATTTCCCCATAGTTTTCTTTGGGGGTAGAGGAGTTGGGAGATTGTACTGGTGATTCTGAAAAGCTAAGTCCTTTAAATATTTAAACAACACAGCAGCTTTTTCCTTTATTTCTACTTTTTTCCCTTTTACTTTATCTCTCTAAATTATTCATCCTTTATGGACTTTAAAAAAAAAATTCCTCAGGAGTCTAAATGGAAATCCATTAGTAAAAGCCAACTTATCATCAATCAAATACTACATCAAGGTCAACCGAGACGACACATCCAGGTCTGGCCTCATGGTAAGGGCCGGCAGGCCAGGTCCAGGACTGGTCATCCTAACTCTTAAAAATGAAGCATGATCTCATCATTCTTCATAAATATTCACTAAATGTACAGGCAGGAAAAAATGACCATAAACCTCATTTCTATACCGCATTTGTTATTGGCTTCTGATCTTTTTCAGTGGCTGAATTCTGGCCAATTAGGAGGATTAGAAAACTTTATCTTTCGTCTAAGATAAAGTTTAGAACAAGATAAAGTTTAGAAGAGGAACAATCCCAGATCTTCAAGCTTCAACATGTACACTTTGTGGAAAGTCAACCTCAGCCTACTGACTCCCATCCCCTGAACACTTTTACTTGCAATGATCAATGATGAGGTTTTGTTTTTTTGTTTTTTGTTTGTTTGTTTGTTTTTTGGAAACAGAGTCTCATTCTGTCACCTGGCTGGAGTGCAGTGGCACGATCTTGGTGCACTGCAACCTCCACCTCCCAGGTTCAAGCTATTCTTGTGCCTCAGCCTCCACAGCAGCTGGAACCACAGGTGCACACCACCACACCCAGCTAATTTTTTGTATTTTTAGTAGAGACAGGGGTCTCACCATGTTGCCCAGGATGGTCTTGAACTCCTGAGGTCAGGCAATCTGCCCACCTCAGCCTCCCAATGTGCTAGGATTACAGGTGTGAGCCACTGCACCTGGCCCAATGATGAGCTTTTAATGTTAAATTCCCACAGGCATTATAAGTTCTTCCATAAAATTCTTAAAGAACCTGGCTACTTCAGTGTCATGGAATTATAAATAGAAACAGGTCAAAATGTCAGATTTTGAAAAAGCTAAAATCAGATCTGTATCTTAGATATTTTCTTCCCTCCTGAGGAAACAGGCCATTGAATTCTAGTTAGAAAAGCTGTCCCCAACCTTTTTGGCATCAGGTACTGGTTTCATGGAAGACAATTTTTCCACAGACTTGGGTGGACATGGTTTTGGGGTGATTCAAGTGCATCACATTTATTGTGCACTTTAATTCTATTACTCTTACATTGTAGTGTATAATGAAATAATTACACAGCTCACTATAACACAGAATCAGTGGGAGCCCTGAGCTTGTTTTCCTGCAACTAGACAGTCCCATCTGTGGGTGATGGGAGACACTGACAGATCAGTGGGCACTGGATTCTCACAAGGAATGAGAAACCTAGATCCCTTGTATACGCAGTTCGCAACAGAGTTCATGCTCCCACGAGAATCTAATGCCACTGCTGATTGACAGGAGGCGGGGCTCAGGCAGTAATGTGAGGGATGGGGAGCTGCTGCCAATACAGATGAAGCTTCGCTAGCTTCCTTGCCACTCTCCTCCTGCTGTGGGGCCTGATTATTCACAGGCCACAGACTGGTACCAGTCCGTGGCTTGGGGCCTGGGGACACCTGGGTGACACTGACTCTGGAGTTTGACTGTTCGTGTTTTGTTTCTTTTATTTGTTTGTTTGTTTGTTTATTTATTTATTTATTTATTTGCGATGGAGTCTGGCTCTGTCGCCTAGGCTGGAGGGCAGCAGCACAATCTTGGCTCACTGCAACCTCTGCCTTCTAGGTTCAGGCAATTCTCCTGCCTCAGCCTCCTGAGTAGCTGGGATTACAGGTGTGCACCATCATGCCCAGCTAATTTTTGTATTTTTAGTAGAGAGAGGGTTTCACCATGTTGGCCAGGCTGGTCTCGAACTCCTGACCTCAAGTGATCCACCCGCCTCGGCCTCCCAAAGTGCTGGAATTCCAGGCATGAGCCACTGCACCCGGCCAGACTGCCTGTGTTTTGAATCCTACTAGTTTTGTAAGCTTGGGTTACTCTATGCCACAAGCCTCCTCATCTATAAAATGAGCACAATACTACCTAGTCATTGTGAGGAATAAATGAGTTGATATATGTGCATCACTCAGAATAGTGCATGATTTCTTGTAATTATGTTTGCTGTAATTAGTGTGATAATCTCTCTTTTTCCCATTGAATCAACCAACAGAAATAATAGACATAAATATTTCTTTTTTTTTTTTTTTTTTTTTTGAGACGGAGTCTCGCTCTGTCGCCCAGGCTGGAGGGCAGTGGCCGGATCTCAGCTCACTGCAAGCTCCGCCTCCCGGGTTTACGCCATTCTCCTGCCTCAGCCTCCCGAGTAGCTGGGACTACAGGCACCCGCCACCTTGCCCGGCTAGTTTTTGTATTTTTTAGTAGAGACGGGGTTTTACCGTGTTAGCCAGGATGGTCTCGATCTCCTGACCTCGTGATCCGCCCGTCTCGGACTCCCAAAGTGCTGGGATTACAGGCTTGAGCCACCGCACCCGGCCGACATAAATATTTCTACAGGTAAGTAAACTAAACATGAACTGAAGGAACCTTGAAGGAAAAAAGGCATTGAGGTGAGAGACTTTAAAAAAAAAAAAAAAAAACGGTAGAAGAACCCAAAGGCAATTGAGTTTCCTCTCTGTGGTCAAGTAGCACAAGCACAGACAAACAGTGTTATTTCACAAACAGGATGGCTTCCAGCTATGTGTGTTATATTATATTCCTTTTGAAAGCTCATTATTTTTACCTGTTGTTTCACCCCTAAAGGTACAGCAGGTCTGGCACAGATGTTTCTGGGGTTTTCCATCATTCTATACAAGAGCAGTCAACAAGCAAGAAGCCTTGCAAAGGGGTTTCTCACCCCTGGGGCAAGGAAAAGTGTCCCTCACACTCACCGAATGCAAACTCAGTGCATGCCTTCCTCACTGAAGAGAAGACGGGAGCGTGTTAAAGGATCATTTAACTCATGTAATATTGTTTTTCTAGAGCAAAAACTCTAGAAAGTTGGTAATACCTTGTATTACCAATGTATGCTCCAGGAAAACAATATTACAACCTGCAAAAAAAAAAAACACCCAGTGTATAAGAAATGTTGGAAAGTGCTTAAATTTATAGTATGCACAATCTTAAAACTAGTATTGGGGCCTTGACCAAATGTGAGCTAACTACCCATGACCTCTCAGCCACTTCATCACAAAAAACAGAAGTAGGCTGGGAACTGTGGCTCATGCCTGTAATCCCAACACTTTGGGAAGCCGAGGTGGGTGGATGGTTTGAGTTCAGAAGTTTAAGACCATCCTGGGCAACATGGTGAAACCCTGTCTCCACAAAAATACAAAAATTAGCCAGGCCTGGTGGCATGTGCCTATAGTCCCAGCTACTCAGGAGGCTGAGGTGGGAGGATGGCTTGAGCCTGGGAGGCTGAGGTTGCAGTGAGCCAAGATCGCGCCACCACACTCCAGCCTGGACAACAAAGCCAGACCTTGTCTCAAAAAACAAACAAAAAGCCAGAAGTAGTGATTTGTGGTTAGCAGAGCTCCCAAAGTGTTCAGCAAGGGTTACTGACACTGCACTATGGGAGTTCAAGGATACTTTCTAGGTGGCAGGGTACTAAACTCTTTTTATTTTTTTTGAAATGGGGTCTCACTATGTCGCCCAGGCTGGTCTCAAACTCCTGGTCCCAAGTGATCCACCCATCTCAGCCTCCTGAGTTCCTGCATGGCTAGAGCACTAAACTATTCATCAAGATAAATTCTCCACATGCAGGCCGCTCAGAAAAAATAAACTTAAAGCATTCCAGTCAGCCCTTGTAAATGGATAAGGACCTAGGAGGAGCAATGGATCAAGCACACCTCAGATGCACTAAATAATCCTGATGCACCCAGGAGCTGCCTCTCAGTGTTCACCAACTCTTCATTTTCCTAGCTGCCGTGGGGTCCTCCCGCCTTGCTTCAACACACAAGCTCTGCAACAGGCCACTGCGCCTAGGCCCTACCCTTCCAACTCCTGAACTTCCCTCTGCACTCCCACTCCCTCAAGAGCGATCTCCTCCTTGCCTCACACAGTCAAGGACACGCCTCCTTTGAGCACCCCCAAGCAGAGGGTGCGCCCGTAGACATCTGCATCCTTTGGCCTCTGAGGGTAGTATTCCCGGATGTATATTCAAGACCTGGTAATACTTCTGGACCTTTATTCCTTGGATGCCATGTTAAAAAAAAAAAAAAAAAACTCACTCATCTGGCTACACTACCGACCTCTCAGTTGCTCCCCATCACTCACTGAAGTCTTGACAACTGGCTCATGGCATTCTTCTCTGACCCAGCCTCACCATTATCCCATCTTCAGAATCACAACGCTGACCCATCAAATGCCTTAGTCTCTCAGATCCTTACTTGTCAACATCGAATGGCCTTCAACAGCTCTGCCTTTGACTTCCTGCTCGCACGGGTCACTCCCAGGGCTCCCATGTGAGAAACTCTCTACCCCCAAAATACAAAGACAAGATGCTACCCACTGATCAGCCTGTCATTCAGCAACTCCAACAACCCTCTTCAACTTCAGGGAGTCTCTCAACCCTTCTAATCCCATCTGTCCTCCTGTCTTCAACGTGTGTACTAGCTGGGGTGGCCACCAGGGTCTACTGCTTCATCTCCTCTAATACTTACCTCTTTCATCTGACTATCATTTGACCTCAAAGAGGAGATCAACCCAACAGTCTCCCTTCCCTAGCTTGATATCTAAAATGTGCTTCTGCCAGGGGAATCATTTTTAGCATGCAGTCAACTGGCTTCCAACCTAGGTTGAATGACCCTCCTACACACACTGACAGCACTTAGTAATGACACACATTCCAGTGTTTCTCTCTCTACTTTGTCATTCTATATTACTCCTTAGCCCGACTGGCTCCCCGAGGTAAGCCTGGGCCTTTCACTATTGCATCTATATGATCTAGCACTGGACTTGGTATGTGGTCGCTAAATATTTTTAAATCAAGAAATACAGCCTAGTGTGCATTGTAGAAGTTACACAAAAGAACAGAGAAGCTGAAAAGCCAATTCTCATTAATAGCCACCATTAGCAAAAATAAGATGCCAAGTGATACCAAAGAAATGTCAGAAATGACATAGAGGGACACTGATTTATGTAGAATTTCAAAAGCTATCTGGCAAAATACGTCATAATATTAACGTGACCTATAAATTCACAAACAATTTTTTAAAAACATTAACAGGGAAAAAGAGCAAAATGATTTTAACTTGATTTTTTCTTTGGTATATGAAAAATAAACAGTTCAAAAATAACTGATTTTAAAGTGTCTAAAGTTCAGTTAAATAAGACAATTCGCTATAAAATTCTACTTAATGGGATAAAGAGAAGAATTAGAAAGAGAAATTTAAAAGTTAGAACTAATCCCCACTTAAGTCCAGAAGATAAAGTAAGTTAGAATTGATTGTTCCCCTAATCCAGAAAACAAAGACCATTTGAATTTCAGGCATAAGGTAACAAAGAGCAGATATCTAGAAGAAGCTACCTAAGGAACTAAATAAAATAAAGGCAGTTTCTTTCCAAATGTAGGTTCATAGACAAACTCTAACTTCCTAAATGCAACATCTGCATTTTCCACCTTCTAGTCAATAAAAGCAGAAAGAAAGAAAGAAAAAGACTGAAATCAGCAGAGAACTGTTTTACCTGCATGAGTTTGGTGTCGTGCCCAGTATAAACAACTATGCCAAAGACCCACTGAGTATTTCGAAGCTGCGTGCCTCTTAATAAGATCTGGTCAGGCCCCAGGGCAACAAGGCTAAAAAGAAAAAGAAAAAGAAACGACAGTTAATGATAGTCTGGAAAATGACCATGGGTTTTCCCCTTAAACATGAACCCACAATAAATCAAATGTTCCCTTTGCTCCAATTTGAACTACTTCACTGAGAAACACAGGCAACAAAGGTTACCACTGGCTTAATCTACCCCAGAAGGACCCATAGAACGTTTTATTTTACATTCATCACTACAGGAACAAAAATGTTTTTTCTATAAAACGTTACAGGGAATTACATCTTTCATGATCCTGTTACGGAACTCAACACCCAGAAAGGAAGTTGCTAAAATAATCCCTGAAGCTGATTCATTTGTAATAAGTATTATTATTGGAAGTACTACTATTGTTGTTCTTTGTAAAATAAATCTAGTGTATTTTACAGACTATTATTAGAAGGGAGTAAAATTTTAAAAAGCAGCAACCTATCATGGTATCAATTTTTTAAAGGATGACTTAATGAGTAAATAAAGACCTGAGTGATAATTGAGAAATTCAAAATGGGGAACCCGTAGAATAGCTCTGTAAGCTAAACGAAACCAAGAAGCAGTCACACTTAGTTGTCGTATTTACAATCATTTGGGTTGATTCCCATAATCAGGTTCTTCCAAGCTTTGCGTCATCAAAATATAAAGGCCATCCCAAGAGGCTGGGTTACAGGGTTGGGGGTGCACTGGCCAGAGGCACAAGACAAAAGATGGCCAGAAGGTAGAAACTGCTCCCCAACATCAGAACAAAAGACAACTCCGGAACAACATAACAAATGCCAGAAGGACAAAGATAACAGAATATAGACAGGAGGGCACTGAATACTCTAAAGGAAGAATAAGCGTTCATTTCACTCAACTTCCTAAAAACAAACAAATGCTCCTTAGAAGAAGGTTAGCAAACACACACAGATACACACATTTCTGTAACAAGTGTATTAGCTTGTATACACCTCAGATAACTTCCTATGCTTTTCTGGACAAGTTTAGGCAGCTAAAACCATTTCTCCTGCCTGGCAGAGAACAGGCACAGAAAGAATATGCCACAAGCTTTGAGCCTCATCTGAGGCCCTTGGGCTCAGGGTTTTTTTCTTAAATTTAAGGAAGCCTTCAAATTAATGGAAAGGGTATGAAATCTCACTGTTTCGAAACATTACAAAACTAGGAAACAAACATCTTTTCCAAAGCTCCAGTAATTCTTAGTCACAAGTTTAAAAGACAATAAAGAAAAGCCATGTAATACCTTTTCCCATCTAAGTTCAAGTTTCCAGTGAAGTCATAAAGGTGGCGGTTCGGCCCTTCACACTCTATAGTTCCAGATAACTTCATCAGAACCTCACGTGTTTGCATGTCAGCAGTGTGACTCAAACCCTGCAAGATTAAACCAAAGGAGGAAGTCACACACAGTCTTCTGTGCTTAGGGACACCATTCAGCATCCCTATGGTTAATCGAAAAGAAAAATAAGGCATCTCCAGTGCAATAATTTGGGGGGCTAACAAGTCAAACTGTCATCCCCTCAAGGCAGACTTTGCCAGTAGCTTTTGCCACAACGATCTAATGCAAAACTGGCAAAAGCATGTTATGAAGCCGAAAGTTAAGATTCTACTACTGTGCTGGAGACATCCGTGCACAAGTAAGAATTAACACACCCCAGTACCTCACAGCAAGTATAATCTACTAGCTGTACTCTAACACTGGTCATAAAGATAGAATAGAGTAGCCCTTCAATATTTTACACTATCTAGCACTCTTCTCTTTTTCTTTAACAGACAGGATCTCACTCTGTCCCCCAGGCTGGAATGCAGTGATGCAATCATTGTTCACTGCAGCCTCAAAATCCTGGGTTCAAGTGATCCTCCCACCTCAGCCTCCTAAGTAGCTGGGACTACAGGTACATGCCATCATGCCCAGCTATTTTTAAAGTTTTTTGTAGAGATAGGGTCTTGCTATGTTGCCCAGGCTGTAACTCTTCTTTAAATGGAAAAAAAAAAAGTCTAAAGCAAATATCTACAGTAGAAAAGAAAGATATATGCACAGAATTGCTGAATTCAACTTTAAGCAGCAAACATTTTTTAAGTGTCAAAATGCTTAAAATGTTCATATGTTAAAGACCATTCTTCATTCTTGACTGGGTACAGTGTCTCACGCCTGTAATCCCAGCACTTTGGGAGGCCAAAGCAGGTGAGTTCAGGAGTTTGAGACCAGCCTGGCCAACATGGTGAAACTCCGTCTCTACTAAAAAAATATAAAAATTAAGCCAAGTGTAGTAGCATGAATCTGTAGTCCCAACTACTTAGGAGGCTGAGGTGGAAGAATCACTTGAACCCAGGAGGCAGAGACTATGGTGAGCCGAGGTCGCATCACTGCACTCCAGCCTGGGCAACAGAGCAAGGCTCTATCTCAAAAAAAAAAAAAAAAAAAAGAACCAGAAAAAGACTATTCGTAATTCTAGAATTAAAATATATGGTAAGAATAGTTTTCTTTAAGGCATGGAAGTTTTGTATCTAATTATATCACCCTCTAGGATTAGAATCTTTATTAAACAATGATGTAAACTGGGGTACCTGGAGCTTTTCTGCTCCATTTGTCCACTAAGCTGTGCCCTTCCCAGCTGCTCAGCTTCGTTGAGATGTCCCCTTTCTCCAGCATCACAGACAGAGAGCTCAATAAGACGCTATATGAAGGCCTGACACCCTTCGTGACCTAGAGTTTGACGCAGCCTGCTTTTTCCAGCTCTCTACATATTCTCTCTCATCATAAATGGTATATTCTTCCCATAGATTCCATTAAGGCTAAGGTATAAACCTTTGTGGCTGAATATTTTATTTCTCTAGAAAAAGATGTGTGGGGACCACATTTGCAGCTGTGTCTACCATAACAACACAAGTCATCAGAGGTGACGTTACCTGACGTATTTTAAGGTTCGTCTCCCCATCCAGATTAGCTGTTTCAACATAACACATTGCCTGAGGTTCACTAAGGAGAGAGAAAAAAAGAGCCAAGTTTCATAAGGTCCTTTCCACAAATTCACAGCTTAGAAAATCTCCATCATGGAATCTATGTCTGCTGATTGGCCCTTCAAAATAAATTGTTATAAATAACCACTACAGTAGGAGTAATGGATGAAAACGGAAACACACACTTATCTTTGGGACTCAGCACGAGTACAGAGTCATTTGCCCAGATGATCTCCCCTTGTGAGCCCCACAAAGGGACTGCTGAGCCTCAAGAAGACAGGAAAGAACTGAAGATGAAAGAGAAGGGAAAACGCGTGATGTCCCCACTCAGACCCAACCACTGGGTTCAGGCAATCCTTCAAGTCTGGGGCTGGGCCTGACCGAAAAGGCTGCCCAAGGCACGGCCAGTAGAAACACACATTTTTTGAAGAAAACAGCAGCCAGGGGAGTTGAAGGATCAAGGTATAGGCTTGGCAAGGCTTTGCTTCTATGCCATTTTTACAATCTTAAGGGCCAACTTTTTAATCAAAACACATAGCATTAAAGACAGAAAACTCAAAGAATAAAAATAAGCATAACAGATATTATACTTCTATTTCTAATCTTTGAGTTTAGCTACATCGACATAGTTAGTGATTAACCACCCTCTGCCTCAAAAACTAGAAAAAAAACACTAGTTAAAGTAAAATCCCCTAGCACTGCCTTTATGGGCTCTAAGGTCTTAGCAAATTGTTTATTCTCTCTGTATCTTAGTCTTGTCATGTACAAAGGAAGTCTATCCAGGGTTACTGGGAAGATTAAGTGGGACAACCTCCTCAACAGGCTGTTTGGCACACACACAGCACACACTCAGACACTAATAGTGAACATGCTGGAAACATGATGTCAGCTCAAGCAATCCCGTATTATGACCAAGTCAAAAAAAAAAACAAAAAACTGGCTGGGCACTGTGACTCACGCTTGTAAGCCCAGCACTTTGAGAGGACGAGGCAGGAGGATTGCTTGAGGCCAGGAGTTCCAGGATCAGCTTGGTCAACGTCTACAAAAAAATTTTAAAAATTAGCCAGGCATGGTGGCATGCACCTGTAGTCCCAGCTACTCAGGAAGCTGAGATGGGAGGATCACTTGAGCCCAGGAGTTTGAACTTACAGTGAGTTATAACTGAGCCACTGCACTTCAGCCTGGGTGATGGAGTAAGACCTTGTCTCCAAAACAAAACACACACACACACACACACGCACTAAATTTTCTAGGGTCACAGCCAAGACTTAAAGTCCGAACTACCAAGTGATGAATACTTTAATATTTCTAAGAGATTCTTTGTTGTCAATGAATAGGGACAAATACAAATCCTGCCCTGTGTTACTGGTTCCTTCTCCCCCTCCATAGGCCTGGGGTCCTATTTTTAAATCTATTATCTCAAGCAGAAAATTAATGCTTAGGCTTAAAATCCAATGAGTGATTAACTTCAATACAACACATGCCATCTGCAATCAAAGAAAATGCAAACGGCCTGCGGATCTCTGATTCCCAACAGTGTATAAATATAGGAAGTTATAGTCCTAACGTCACACAAGTTAATCTTGAATTCAAGAAGAGATGTCAGTTCTCATCCTAATTTTGGCTTTCTTTCCTAGCTATATACTTTCACGCATCGAGCCCAAAAAAAGTCAAGAAGTGCACTGAGTGATGATGCCTTCCTAGAATAAAACTACCTAGAGAAAGTGAAAATGATACTTGGATAGCCAAGGGGCAAAACATGGACGGATGAAGAGCAAACACCATCTGCTGATCACGATTACACTGAGAACACACCCGAGGTTCTTGAACAGCTACTAAAGTGCAGCACTGGGTTCTGCAGGACAGACTGCTGATCACGATTACACTGAGAACACGCCCGAGGTTCTTGAACAGCTATTAAAGTGCAGCACTGGGTTCTGCAGGACAGACTGCTGGTCACGATTACACTGAGAACACGCCCGAGGTTCTTGAACAGCTATTAAAGTGCAGCACTGGGTTCTGCAGGACAGACTGCTGGTCACGATTACACTGAGAACACACCCGAGGTTCTTGAACAGCTACTAAAGTGCAGCACTGGGTTCTGCAGGACAGACTGCTGGTCACGATTACACTGAGAACACACCCGAGGCTCTTGAACAGCTACTAAAGTGCAGCACTGGGTTCTGCAGGACAGACTGCTGGTCACGATTACACTGAGAACACGCCGAGGTTCTTGAACAGCTATTAAAGTGCAGCACTGGGTTCTGCAGGACAGACTGCTGGTCACGATTACACTGAGAACACGCCCGAGGTTCTTGAACAGCTATTAAAGTGCAGCACCGGGTTCTGCAGGACAGACTGCTGGTCACGATTACACTGAGAACACACCCGAGGTTCTTGAACAGCTACTAAAGTGCAGCACTGGGTTCTGCAGGACAGACTGCTGGTCACGATTACACTGAGAACACACCCGAGGCTCTTGAACAGCTACTAAAGTGCAGCACTGGGTTCTGCAGGACAGACTGCTGGTCACGATTACACTGAGAACACGCCCGAGCTTCTTGAACAGCTATTAAAGTGCAGCACTGGGTTCTGCAGGACAGACTGCTGGTCACGATTACACTGAGAACACACCCGAGGTTCTTGAACAGCTACTAAAGTGCAGCACTGGGTTCTGCAGGACAGACTGCTGGTCACGATTACACTGAGAACACGCCCGAGGTTCTTGAACAGCTATTAAAGTGCAGCACTGGGTTCTGCAGGACAGACTGCTGGTCACGATTACACTGAGAACACACCCGAGGCTCTTGAACAGCTACTAAAGTGCAGCACTGGGTTCTGCAGGACAGACTGCTGGTCACGATTACACTGAGAACACGCCCGAGCTTCTTGAACAGCTATTAAAGTGCAGCACTGGGTTCTGCAGGACAGACTGCTGGTCACGATTACACTGAGAACACACCCGAGGCTCTTGAACAGCTACTAAAGTGCAGCACTGGGTTCTGCAGGACAGACTGCTGGTCACGATTACACTGAGAACACGCCCGAGGTTCTTGAACAGCTACTAAAGTGCAGCACTGGGTTCTGCAGGACAGACTGCTGGTCACGATTACACTGAGAACACACCCGAGGCTCTTGAACAGCTACTAAAGTGCAGCACTGGGTTCTGCAGGACAGACTGCTGGTCACGATTACACTGAGAACACACCCGAGGCTCTTGAACAGCTACTAAAGTGCAGCACTGGGTTCTGCAGGACAGACTGCTGGTCACGATTACACTGAGAACACGCCCGAGCTTCTTGAACAGCTATTAAGTGCAGCACTGGGTTCTGCAGGACAGACTGCTGGTCACGATTACACTGAGAACACACCCGAGGTTCTTGAACAGCTACTAAAGTACAGCACTGGTTCTGCAGGACAGACTGCTGGTCACGATTACACTGAGAACACGCCCGAGGTTCTTGAACAGCTACTAAAGTGCAGCACTGGGTTCTGCAGGACAGACTGCTGGTCACGATTACACTGAGAACACACCCGAGGCTCTTGAACAGCTACTAAAGTGCAGCACTGGGTTCTGCAGGACAGACTGCTGGTCACGATTACACTGAGAACACACCCGAGGTTCTTGAACAGCTGTTAAAGTGCAGCACTGGGTTCTGCAGGACAGACTGCTGGCAAGGCCCATCAGGAAACAGATTCTGACATCTCGGATATGCTGCCACCTGACATTAATGAATGGACCCCTCCACTGCTCTTGACTCAGTATCCCTATAAATAAGAAATACCCACCACATAGCCAGGAGACTAAGTGGAGACAATACACACAAAGGAGTTCAGAAAAAGCACAAAGGAATGAACGGGAGAAAGAAACCAAGGGTCATGGCAGGAGAAGGCAAATGACAAGAAATGGAGGAATGGGACAGAGAGAGGACGGTAGAACGAAACATGTAGCTCAAGACTGCTCCAGTCGCTGCTTAATATTTTACGGTTCTTAACATTTATTGCAAAAAAAAAAAAAAAAAAGGTGCCCACTAGCACAGCTAACCTGGAGGACAGCAGGACCACATCGGCTGGAAGATACTGCCCATTGACGACCTTCACGATGTCTCCCACTGCCACCTAGAGAGCCAGGGACGAGCACAAAGAGGCAAGAAAGAAAAGAAACAAAACACACACGGTGAAAAAGGTGCTTCAATATTTGAAGGAAAAAATTATTATATAACTAAGCCATGAAGTTTAAGATGCAGAAGCCCAAATTATTTTCCTCGACAAGAACAAAAGGAAAGTGCTTCCACGCAGACACTGGTAATGTTGCCTTTTTTGCAATGATGTTTAATAAAAAAGGAAAGGGAGAGGGAGTCAGAACAGCTATAAAGATCTCGTTTTCTTCCAATTATCCATCCATTTACAAATACTTGAGCATTTCCATAGCTGTACACAGTAGGGTAGAATGGTCACCCACACACTGCCAAAGCCCGCCTAATGCCTGGGCTCAATCCCTACTGCACCCCCGATGAGCTGTGTAACGATGAACAAGTTATGTAAACTCTGTGTGCCTCAGTTTCCTCGTCGATATAATGAAGGTAAAGGCACATATTTCATAGAGAGACTGTAAGGATCAACTAAGTTAACACACGTAAATTTTTCTCTGTTTTACAAATTGAGATGCAGAAAACAAAATAACTTGATCACAGTAATACAGCCACTGAGCATTAGAACCGGGATTCAAAACTGGCAAGCTGCACGGAAGACCCATGCTCTGATTAAAAGGCAACAGGAAATTCACCCATGAAAAGTGCACCTAAAAGGCCCCCTCGAAATACACCACATAAAATGGAGAAGATTTGTACAGCCTCAAGAAATTTCCAGAAAAAGGATCACGGCCAAAGTCAGAGACCACCTTGGGGAACAGACTCCACCAGACAGAAGATCCCAAGCCAAGGAAAAGGGCTGTAGTCTCCAAAACGGCACCACGGCCAAGTGTCTACAAATCCTTTCAGTAACATTGCAGAAAGCACCAGGGTGGAGAGAACTGGGGCTTTCAAATCAGGCAAGCCTAACTCCAGTCCTAGCTTTATAACCGTGTGCTGGCTTTGAGATCTCGGCAAGCTGCTTCGCCTCTCAGCGCCTCAGCATCTCACGTCTGAAACAGGAAAACAGTGCCACCGGCCTTGTAAGGTGAATGCAGTGACTAAGGAAGTATACACAGCACCTAGCATAAAGCAGGTCCATATAAATGTCAGTGTCCATCAGCGGGAGCATAACTGAAAGGACATCGTGAGTGCGAAAGTCAAGGACATTCGAATTCTCTGATGATACTGGAAGACCATTCCGAATACAGTAATAATTGCAAAGCTCAAAATGAGCACTTGTGCTTTTGATTTCCTATTCTAGCCATGTTACTATTCTCTTAGAAACCAGGAATTTCAAGTGATATGATACTTGTGAAAAACTACCAGATCTTAGAAGCTAGCAGGTGCGCATGTTTAATTTTCTACTGGGAAAAAGGCAAATGTACCGAAAGGTATCCTACTGGTGCTTTAAGTTGTTTATTGAAGTGTCTGGGGAAAATGCCACAAAGCTATTTTAACAACCACCGGGTACAAAAGCAAGGGATGTTATGTGAATCGAAAGTGTTTTTTAAAAGTAAAACTATTTGGGCCAGGTGCAGTGGCTCATGCCTATAATCCCAACACTTTGGGAGGCCGAAGCAGGCAGATCACTTGAGGTCAGGAGTTCAAGACCAGCCTGGCCAACATGGTGAAACCCTCATCTCACTTAAAAAAAAAAAAAATTAGCCAGGCGTGGTGGTGGACAACTGTGGTCCCAGCTACTTGGGAGGCTGAGGCAGGAGAATCGCTTGAACCCAGGAGGCAGAAGTTGCAGTGAGCCGAGACAGCGTCACTGCACTCTAGCCTGAGCAACAGAGTGAGACTCTGTCTAAAAAAAAAAAAAAGGTAAAAATATCTCATATAAATAGCTTAATTACATATAAAAATCAGAAGAAGTAATTAGTAAAGAAAAAATCACTAGAAAGGAAAATTTGTCATGTTTTCCAAAGAAACAAGGCAGTGGATTTTTTAAAATTCCAAGTGGGAGGACAAGAGAAATTATGGCTTTCTCTCATCTGTACTCTCTAAATAAAGCAACATTCATATGCCAGTAACCAAGTACTAAGAAGTTTCATGTACATGAGAAACGACTTACTTGGATTTTGCTTGAAAAAAATTTTTTTTGGTTGTTTGTTTTCTGTTTTTGAGACAGGGTCTCACTCTATCACCCAGAATGGAGTGCAGTGGCGTGATCAAGGCTCACTGCAATCTCCGCCTCCCACGCTCAAATGATCTCCCACCTCAGCTTCCTGAGTAGCTGGGATTATAGGCACGCACCACCATGCCTGGCTGATTTTTGTATTTCTTTGTAGAGATGGGGTTTGGCCATGTTTGGCCAGGCTGGTCTTGAGCTCCTGAGCTCAAGTGATCCACCCGCCTCAGCCTTCCAAAGTGCTGGGATTGCAGGCGTGAGTGTGACCAGCCTGGAAATGGTTTTCTATTTAATGTGCTTAAGTGATTGTTCCTTGTGTGTGCAATACTCCCTCAAAGAATTAGTACAGTGAGAACAGAAACCCTCCAGATCCCTGAATCCACTCTAGCCTCAGAGAGTTCCTCAAGTCTCTTAATTTTGAGGAAGTAGCTGAAAGAGCCTCTCGAAGTCAATCAAAGCCACTGAGATCCACCTGAGAGCTGCCTCTCGGTGCTCACCACTGACTCAGCTACAGCCCAGGGGACGGCAGACCTGAGCTTCAGCACTTCAGATTAGATTACTATCATTTGGGGGACCTTAAGGACAGCCAGCTCCCCCTTGCCTGACATCTCTGCCCTCTCCTGTATTCTCATCCTCACACTGAACTACTCACAGTTCCGCAGCTAGTTACCCCCGATTCACCCTTCAAGAGGCACTACAGCGTCTCTGGAGGGCAGACTTTCCTGATCTGAACCACTGCATCTAGATAGGTGGCCCCTCCCAGCTGTTCCCAAGGTGGACGCTTTCTCCTACATAGAGCTCAACAACTGCCCTGCATTAGGTTAGTTGCCTCTCTCTCCCAGGACACCGATGGTTCTTGAGTGTGCTCCCTACACCATTGGCTTCAGCCTCAACTAATAATTTGTTTAAACGTGCAAATTCTAGGGCCCCACCCGAGACCCAGTGAATCCGATAGCCTGGAAGTGGGGCCCAGCCATCTGGGTGCTAGCAGCCCTGCGGACGGTGACTGGGAAGCCCACTGAAGTTTGAAACTCCTTAAGGGAAGTGCTGTGCTTCATTCTTCCCATACCTAGTACAATCTCTAACACATGCCAGGAGTCCACTGAAATACAACAAGTATATACATTTTAAATGAAAATAAAAATGCATGTGGTACAATATATAACTGGTGTTTCTTTGTTATTGTTGTTTTGCTCCCAAATGAACATTGGGAACAGTCATGAGTTTCAGGAGTCTGCAAAGCCGTCAGCTCCTGGACCATCAATCAGAGACCATCACTCCATTTTCTGCTGTTTCAAGTAATGTCAGGCCCTCAGAATCCAAATCATTCTTCACTCTAGCTGATACTGATACCTTTCTGGGGAGGGAGTAACAAGAAGGACCCTAGAGAAATAGAGGGGCAATTTCCCAGTGCTGGGAGAACCCCTGAATCCCTTCAGCATTGGGAGCGTTTCTCCCACTGTCAAGAATTCCCAACCTCCTGACGAAGAACCACGACCTTTCCAAACGTGAGGCTGATGAACATTTGCAACACAGGACTTCAAGACTGCTGCAAAGGTGAAGGTGTTACTGCAAAACACTTTTATAAAGGAGAAATTTCTTTAAAGGGTGGGGGGATTCTCCTAAAACGAAGTAAAGTAAAACGAAAACTAAAGCAAATGCTGCAGTTATCATATCACGGGCATTTTTCAGATATAAAAGACTGTAAGAGGCATTTAAAAACATTGTTTACTAAATGTTTGGCAAGAAACACTATTTCAAGTTACTTTTCTAAAACGTCATTTTCTTTTGAAATCATGTTAATCGGCTATGAGAGTCATCCCCCAACACATCCTGTGTCCATTAAGAAGGTCCAGCTAAAACACTCATTTTATCAGATATAAAATACCCAGACGGTATGGCAGATTTCTTCTACATTTTCTACTCATCACCATAAACAACCAAAAAACCACACTATTCTTCAAGCCTCTAAACCTCATACGTCCGGGGACGTGGAGGCAAAGCTTTCCTTGCTATTATTAAGAGCAGCTAACCACTGTGCTAGAACGGAAACCGGGTGGTTTCTTACCCCCATTCCACCATTCTGTAGTTAATGACCTTTCCACCCAAAAATGTTAGAAGTGAGAATCACAAATGCTAAAAACAAAAATAAACTTTGACTTAGATTAAGACAACAGAGGACCAGGGAAAATGTTTCTCAAATTGGATTTAGAAACCAGAAAATACTTTGAGATTTCAGAAATGTCAGTCAGGAGCAATGAAGTTCATAGCTTGAAGTGACACATTGAGCCCTTACTGAAGGGGCAGGAGACAGAGTAAACATGACTCAGGTCTCAGCAGACCCCACGGAAAACTCTACCATGTCTTAACACAAACTCTATACTGCAATCCAGACTAGCCATTCATTACACGTCTTCAAACCAAAAGTACTGGTACATCTTTAAAATTAGTTTTTACCTCTTTCCACATAATGGTATGCCACATACCATTTCTTAACACTGAAAAAGAGAAATAAAATATTGGTTAATACTGGTAATAAATCGAATCAGTTTCCTAAAATCCAAAAGCCTTCTTTTAGAATTCCATTTATTAATTCTAACATACCCTATCTTTAGCCATGATGGCATAACATCAGCACCCCCATTCAAAATGGAACATCAGTGTAGATATATTACACCAGTGTATATATATTACCTCTGTAATATATATACATTATAATGCATACACATCAATGTTTATGTATGTAAGTTAAATCTACTTATTTTCAGCCCAGAAGAAAAAAAAAAAGGCCTGTTGTTCCACAATTTAAAAAAAAACTAAACAGCTGGGCACGGTGGCTCATACCTGTAATCCTAACACTTTGGGAAGACAAGGCAGGCAGATAGGTTGAGCCGAGATGTTTGAGACTAGCCTGGGCAACATGGTGAAACTCATCTCTACCAAAAATACAAAAATTAGTCGGGGGTGATGGTGCATCCCTTAGTCCCAGCTACTCAGGAGGCTGAGGTGGGAAGATCACCGGAGCCTGGGAGGTCAAAGCTACAGGCACCATGATCACGCCACTGCCCTTCAGCCTGGGGAACAGGAGTGAGACCCTGTCTCAAAAAATTAAACAAACAAACAAAAAATTGATGTTGTAGAAATAAAACAATAAGAAGTAGAAGATGGAAGTAAGGAGAGATTATAAATGAAGGACGTGAATGCTTAGACTTTTTATGGACATAAAAACAGGTAGAAGTTTCAAGAAAATAAGCCTCAAAAATTAGTAGCAATAATGTTTACTTTTTCTATCAATATTTGTATTTGTTCTAAGAAGAAATGTATACCCTACATTTGGAGTCTTCAAATGTAACAATGGTAACATATGAAAATAAAAATGACATTTTAAATTAAAAAAAAAAAAACTATCTAGTTCCTGAAAATTACAACCTTTTCTAACATTCTAAAATACACAAATGCTGTTCAAATCTTAATTATTAGGACTAAAATCATGTTCAATTTGTTTGTTATTTTACTATTTCTTTGAAGTATTTTATAGATCATCTTCCCAATTTATCTCAATACCATTCACTACTTATTTAAAATGCCTTAAATGCAGGCCTTATTCTTAAGTTTTCCAGTGGAAAAAGTGATTCAGCTGGGATCTTACCTATGGTTTTCTTTTTGTTAACTGCATTGTCTGCCTTGTGCCGCTTCTGTTACAGAAAGAGAGAAAATAGTTCTAACAAAACTTCCACACGAATAATTGAAATAGCAAACGGAACAATCAGGAAATTACAGGGGACAAGGAAACTAACTGCCAACAACGCTCATGCTGTAAAATCCAATTCAACAATTTTGTGATCTATCAGCACTCCCTAAGTTTAGAAGTGCTCTCCTCTAGTTTCAATTATTTTATTGCGGTTCTAGCACTTGGAAGTACAAAACTTTTCACTCCTTGCTTTAGATCAGACTGAAATGATTATTCAGTATGACAAACCCAGCAACAAACAGCCAACTTCATTTTATTGATAAAGTAACGTTGCTTCAATGTGTACAGGTTGAGGATCCCTTATCTGACATGCTCGGGACCCAAAGTGCTTCATATTTCAGATTGTTTCAGATCTTGGAGTATTTGCATACACCCAATGAGGTAGTATCTCCGGGATGGGACCCAAGTCTCAACCTGAAACTGATTTATGTTTCATATTCACTTTATACACATAGCCTTCATACAGTGTTTATAATAATTTTGTGCAACCATCACATGAGGTCAGGTGTGGAGTTTTCCACTTGTGGCATCATGTCGGCATGCAAAAAGTTCTGGATTTTGAAGCATTTCAGATTTGGGGTTTTGGGATTTAGGGATGCTTAACCTGTATTATATTTATTTACATACCTATTTTTTTAAACATTCATTTACATACCTATTTATTTACATACCTATTCTCAGAAAGATGCATATATGTTTGTGAAAGCAAGGTGTATGTGTGTGTGTGTAAGGGAGGAGAGGAAGATCTAGAGACAGAGAGACAGCACATACAAACATATATATATGTTTGTGTGTGTGTGTGTATGTATATATATACGTAGACACACACACACAAATATATAGGGGGAGACAGAGTAAGAAAGAGAGAGAAAAGGAACATAGTTGTTGTAGCCAATGAACTTGGAGCTACACTAGGATGATTGTGAGGGGAGAAGATTCTTGTAAAGTTGCCTCAGGCATAGCGAGACAGTGCTGCCATCCTAGACAGCACAGCAATCCTTCATTTGCTGCCCAAATTAGCAAGCTCTAAAGCAGGCTATAAGGAACATCAGTGAAAAAAATCAATGGGGCTCCAGAGACCTAATATTTGAAAACAAAGTTGGAACTGTTTAGTGTCACTGTACAGGTATTTAGGACACTCTGAGTACACATTCCCTCCCCTCAAAAATATCATCAGGCATCTAAAAAGGCTGGTTAAGCTATAGCCCAATTTTCTGCCTTAAATACATCACCGAGGCAACACATAAGTTATGATCTACTGCATACAATGATTTCATTATCCAAAAGCAAAAACTTACAAAATCTTCTACAATCTCTTTGATGCCTGCAATTGTTAAAATAATGATCAATGGCACCAGGGTGGTATATCTTCCTGTTGGAGATACATCTGGAATTTGCTGGAAGATAAGAGACCACAAGTAGGAAGTTGGCACATAAAAATCCTCTCCATAAGAAGAAAATTATGGCAGTCACGCACAGTTCACACTTTTGCAGTTCTGTTCCATTTCTGTTACTCAAAAATAATTACCTTACTTTAAAAACTAGCTATGTATTTTACATATTTTTTAAACTTTTATCCAACATTTGTTATGTGTTTGGAACAGAAAAAGGCTTAAAAGTATGGCCCTAAGGCCACTTTTCAATGCCTCTTTCAGTCACTGCAATCATCCTTAAGACCATAGCAAAAGAAATCTCCCTGTAGACAAAGTCAGGCTTGTTCCCTCTATCAAACAATGACCGGAGGAGGGAAACAAACTATATTCCAAGATGATAACACTTTAGCAGTTAAGGAACCTTTTAGCAAAATCTCATTTTACATTTAACTAAGGTTGCGAATTCCAAGGAACTGTTAAAAAACCATTACCTGTAATAAGGCAATGAAGAGAAAGAAGGCATTAGCAGCTCTTCTAATCTGCTCATACAAGAATCGAGGTAGAAATGTCAACACGCTGTACTTGGCCGTACTGTAAGGGCAAAGAAAAATAATACTATCAGTTATAGATGTAAACTCTAAAACACAAGAACAAGACAAGAAGTTTCGAAAGCTTTACAAATGGTTTAAAAAAAAAGTATCAAAACTCAGAACAAGGAAATTGCTGTGCATTTTCTCCTAAAGAACTTCGGTTTGTAAAATGGCGCCCCGATGAGAAAATCTTCCAATGAGGTCTTTTTTTTCCACGTTGGAAGACATACGTGTGCTTCTTTAATTTTCACACAATATAAGCAGAGCCATCTACCCACCTTCTAGGAGCTACACGCTAGGAGCAGCAGGCGTGTGAATAACAATTCGACGTTCCCTCTGGGTACCCACCACAGGTGGTTCATGCTTCAGTCACACCCAAATAAATTCCATTCCTTCCACACACCCTTTATTTGACCACCTTTGCTCACACTTTTGCTTCTGCCTAGGATATCCTCTCCCTTACACCCTACCTGTCTCTCCATGACTAAAGTGTCCTTCCTCCCACCCAATCTTACATCTTCTGGTAAGTCTGGTCAAATTTATAATGACTCTTCTTCATGGAAGTCCACAGTACAGTGTTTACACCTGTATCATATAGGTGTAATGCTTTGCTTTGCATTTTATCTATCCCCAGAACAGATTATGGGAACAACAAGAATGTCTACTTCAATTCCATATGTTCCTAGCACATAGCAGATAGTGAGTGAACAGTGGAATAACCCAAAGGCAAAATGAACCAAACCAGCTGTGGCTGCGCACAGGTTTTATTCAAGTTTGCACCTTAGAAGTACCTATATGATTCCTAGCTCACCCTCTGAAGACATCACTCTGAACCCATTCTTAATTATAATATATTCTAGCAAAATTATCTAGCAGGTTTTTAATTTACAGCAAGTTAGAAGCACCACAATAGAAGGGCAAAGGGCTCAGGAGACAGAATACACCAGAGGCAAGGTACACTACTGTGAGACTGGACAGCAACCAAGCCTGGAACAGCAGAGTAAAACCAAAGCAGACTACTCAAAAATATAGCAGCCGGAGGTCATTTGATGGAACAAGGAATAGTCCCACTGCCAATAGTCCCATCTGCCACTGCCTCAGAGAAAATCATGCCCCATGGTACAATGGTCTCGTATTTCACAACACAGTGATCAGAGTTATCCTTAAAGACAAAATCATTTTCAGCACCTTCTACCTAAGGTGCTAAAGACGTATGTGATGTTATATGAAGACCACTTTTTTTTTTTTTTTTTTTTTTTAATTGAGACGGAGTCTCGCTCTCTCGCCCAGGCTGGAGTGCAATGGCCGGATCTCAGCTCACTGCAAGCTCCGCCTCCCGGATTTACGCCATTCTCCTGCTTCAGCCTCCCGAGTAGCTGGGACTACAGGCGCCGCCACCTCGCCCGGCTAGTTTTTTGTATTTTTAGTAGAGACGGGGTTTCACCATATTAGCCAGGATGGTCTCGATCTCCTGACCTCGTGATCCGCCCGTCTCGGCCTCCCAAAGTGCTGGGATTACAGGCTTGAGCCACCGCGCCCGGCCAAGACCACTTTTTAAAGAGTCAAAACTTAAACAATATGAAACTTGAAACACTATCCCTGAATTAGCTAGAAATTTGCTGACATGGATCTCCTCTTTGTTTACATGGCCCTGTGGTATAACAGGATGTCACTGTGAAATTTTGCCAGACAGAATTGCCTACCTGACATTAAGCTCATTAAAAAGTAGGGAAAATACACCAAACTCACGTATGTGATGGCTCACAATACAAAGTTAATTCTTACCTATGGCTTAGAGGACAAAATCAAATGGAATATCATGCATACCTCTACAGCAATCCTGACCACTGAAATAACACAATCAACATTTGTCAGCAAAAAACAAAAAGAAAGTTCACATACTGTGAAATAAGAGTGTAGAAACTATCTTGCAAGACAGCTTGATTATAACATTGGAACCTGAGATTCCATCTGTATAAACCAGATACACATGCACACAGTTGGCACATGACCCCAACGATATACGAACATTTTCCACTTGAACAAAATGCTGACTTGCTTAGGGACCTACATATCCCTGAGAAGCATGAAGATGGAGAGTTGAGGAGAAAAGGAATGCTGCTTGTGGGAAGAAATGAAATATAAGAGGGTAGAAGTGGAGAGGGAAATGTATACTAACTTTCACTCTACTAGAACTTGAAAAATGAGCCCAAATGCTTGCATCCTGAGACACTGTCAGCATGATCAATAATTCAGAGACACTAACATTCAACCAAGAAAAGGTTATTGTGTGGCATTAAAATAATTGCCAAAATAGACAGCCATTAGCTGTTGGGTTACAGAATTAAAGATATAACACTATGAACAGCTAAAGGCAGCACCTGTCAAAACGAGTCTACCAGAATATTGCAGGACAGTGCTTCTTGAATATGAAGGTATATACCAGTCTCCAGGGCAGCTTGTTAAAATGCAGATTCTGATTCAGTAGGTCTGGGGTGGTCCTGAGATTCCACATTTTTAACAAGTTCCCAAGTGAGTTCAATGCTGCTGGTACAATGACCACACTTTGAGTAGCAGGGATTTAGGATAGTTGCTGAGGAGGTAAATTTGTTCAAATTTCCTATCTGAATTTAATTCAGCAGAGCACTGTAAGGTATAATACAATGAGGTTTCTGGTTCCAAAATGGTGGCTTGGAAGCAAGCTGGCTGGCTTCATTCCCCACACAGAAAACAAAAACCAAATTTACAGCACTTAGATTATCACCACAAATATCCCAGAATGAAAATATGAGAATGAGACAGTTCTCAGTGCCACAGAGAAGTAAAAAAGCTCCAAGCAAACGGTAAGAGAATGGGACATCCATAGCCAAGACACTCCTTTCCCCAATCTGCTGGCACCAAGCATGTGGAAAATCTCCCCCTGACCCTCAGTTTAACACTGGAAAATAGGAAAATCAAGGTGATAAGCAGCTTCCCCATCATCTTGAGTTCCCTGGCAGGACACTCGCTCCTACCTCAACTCACAGGAAGCATGAGGAATGCCTGAAGGAAAAAATATCCCTGGGGACAGCCAGAGACAAAGCGGGGAGGCAGGACTACTATCCCCAACTCTGGAAACTTTACTTGATAAGTTGGCCAAAGGAGATACCAAATCGGAGTGTCTGTTTAACAACACCATGCTGTAGGAGGTTCATCCCACAGGTCCCCTGAGCACAAATCACTACTTAACCTCCCCACAGTGCTAGGATATCCCCTTTGGCACTATCCCCTTTTGGGATGGGCAGTGCTCCAATTCTTTATTAGAGCGGAGACAAACCTGGGCTTAAGGAACTATCTAATGCTGAAAAGGAGGCAGTGACCTAATGGGAAAAGAAAGAAATTCAACAGGTAAATTACAACGAATCTCTAAGCAAATATATCCCATAAAAAACAAAAGAAGCCAGACAGAGAAGACTGAAATCATGAATTCTCCAGTGCAAACACATAGACATACATTCATATGTGACAGCAGCAAACAGGGAACCATGACTTCCCCAAACAAATGAAGCAAGGAACCAGTGACTAACTCTAACAAGATGGTGATATGTGAGCTCTCTGAACAAGAATTCAAAATAGCAGTTTTAAGGAAACTCAGTGATTTTCAAAATAACACAAAAAAGCAACTCAAGAATTTATCACAGAAATTTCACGAAGAGACTGAAATAATAAAAAAAACAAACAGAAATCTTCAAACTGAGAAATATATTTGAGGAACTGAAAAACTCATTAGAGGCTGTCAGTAGGAGAATGAATCAAGCAAAAGTAAGAATAAATGAGCTCAAAAACAGGCAATTTGAAAATACACAGAGAAGAAAAAAGAATAAAAAAGAAAAAAGATTGTCAACAAGATAAAGAAAATTACCTCAAAAGACAAAGTCTAAGAATCACTGGTGTTCAAGAGGGAGTTAAATAAGAGCAAGGAGTAGAAAGCTTATTCAAAAGAATAATAGAAAACTTTCCAAAACTTGAGAAAGAAATAAACATCCAGGTACAGGAATGTCAGAGAACAACAAACAGATCTGACCCAAATAAGACTTCCCCAAGGCATGTAATAATCACATTCTCAAAGATCAAGGACAAAGAAGATCCCAAAAGCAGCAAAAGAAAAGAAGTAAATAACGTATAAAGAATCTCCAATTCATCTGGCAACAGACTTATCATTGGAAACCAAACAGGCCAGAAGGGAGTGGAACAAAATTTTCAAAGTGCTAAAAGAAAAAAATTCCCATCCAAGAATACTGTATCCAGCAAAGCTGCCCTTCACCTATGAAGGAAAAATAAAGGCTTTCCCAGACAAACAAAAGCTGAGAGAATTTACCATCACCAGACCCATCTTATAAGGAATACTAAAGGAGGTTCTTCAATTTGGAAAAAAAATAGAAAACATTTGAAGGTATAAAACCCACTAGTAAAATTAAGCATATAGACATACCCAGAATAAACTCCAATACTGTAATTGTGGTGTGCAATCCACTCATAACTCCAGTATGAAGCCCAAAAGACAAATCTATAAAAAACAAAAACACATACAGCAACCTGCAGTATAAATATATAAGAAATAGGGCCGGGCGCGGTGGCTCAAGCCTGTAATCCCAGCACTTTGGGAGGCCGAGACGGGCGGATCACGAGGTCAGGAGATCAAGACCATCCTGGCTAACACGGTGAAACCCCGTCTCTACTAAAAACTACAAAAAAATTAGCCGGGCGAGGTGGCGGTGCCTGTAGTCCCAGCTACTCGGGAGGCTGAGGCAGGAGAATGGCGTAAACCCGGGAGGCGGAGCTTGCAGTGAGCTGAGATCCGGCCACTGCACTCCAGCCTCGCCGACAGAGCCAGACTCCGTCTCAAAAAAAAAAAAAAAAAGAAAAAAGAAATAGGCAGTATAAATATATCCAAATTGAGGTAACAAAAAAATCATTAAGCAGGGGAGATGGAGTTAAAACACAGAGGTTTTTTTAGTTTATTGTTTCTATTCCTTTCTATGATCTAAGATAAGTTATCTCTTTAAAAATAACTTGTTATATCTACAAGACGTTTTTGCAAGCCTTGTGATGACACAATGCAAAAACCTATAATAGACACACTAAAAATAAAAAGCAACAAATTAAAACATATTACCTGAGAAAATCACTTAACCACAAAGGAAGATGGAAAAAAGAAAAGAAGGATTGAAGGAAGGAAGGAAGGAAGGAAGGAAGGAAGGAAGCTGGTTACCAAACAATGAGAAAACAAGCAGAAAAATGGCAGTAGTAAGTCCTTACTTATCAATGATAACACTGCATGTAAATGAACTTAATGCTCTAATTAAAAGATATATATAAAATAAAATATTTATTATCTTAACCACCTCTCCACGCCTTGCAGGTGGAACGCTCACTATACAACTCAGACCAACAGCACAGTGCCCTCTACTGGCCAGCCAGCATAGCACTGTTTTCTGCAAAGTAAACAACACTGGGGTCCTGCGCCAGATGAAGCTCAAGTTCTTCATCAATGCTCTAATAAGGATCCTCAGAGAAGCGATGTTTAGCCTTAGAACTGTAATAGCCTTATTGCATTTGGTTTTTGCATATTCACTTATAGCCACTTAATTTAAAAACACAAAGTACTATAATTCATTCCTACGTAATTCTAAAATGTTTAGTAATCTTTTCATTTCATTTACTCATTAGTTTACCCAGAAATCAGAGGAGGAGAATATTAAATGTTGTGGGGACTGGATGCAATCTGTATACAACATGTATACAATTTGGGAATCTTGCTTTAAGAAAAATACAGTGTTACAAAAACAAAATTGGGCACAGAAGTGAAGTTTACTTATAATGAAAAAAAATCACAACATATTACAAATTCATGAAGGCTGAAAACTACATCACTTTATCCAGAAAACATACTATTTTTATTAAATACTACAATATTAATATTAATAGTCTATAATGCTTCCCCTTCCATATTTTTAATTTTATTTGTATGGATAGTTTCTTAGAAAATTTTGTAAATAGTTTGTACAGAAAGAATAGAGAATTCATTCTTTCCTTTAGCTATAATTGATCAATTATTTTTAATTGATCTTTTGGTAAAGATTCTTTCAGCTCCGCAACTTATCAACATATGTCAGGTAAATTTTTATGATCGTTGTCAAGTTTAGAGGAATTGCTATGAAATTTCCTTCATAAGTGAAACTTAAAATCTAGCTTCTGGCTCTACACATTTCAAACACTGTCTCTCCACTATGACTCACATACTTCAAGTATAACATACCACACTGATCTTTTGATACTTCTAGAAATGCTACACCATATCATAACCTCAGGTGCAGAAGTGGCCAGGAAGAATATTTCTGGTCCTTATTTCTATGCTGAGAGAACTAATAATTTACCTGTTCACAAAAGTGACTACACAACATGTAAATACATCTCTAAACCCAACAAAATGTTATTTCCAACTCAACTTTCCCTTACCCAGGTCCCCAAAACATGCCTCCTAACAGAAGAAGGATGAGAGAGGGGAAAGTCTGGGTGAAAAGACATTGTGTTCTTATCCCAAGCAAGGCTCAAGTCTATTAAATTATACAAAAATAATTGGCCATGTTGACTGGCACGGTCCCTTCTGGGGCCCTGGGGCAGACATCCTGAAGTGTAAATACCATTAGCTTCCAGAAAATCTGCTTATGTGGATATATGCATCATCTAATATAAATATGTAAGTGATTTACATGTGGTTATTTTAATAACAACCTATATACGTTTCCAGACTTTTCTCCAAGTTTATACAATCTTACATAGATGTCTCAACACACATATTTACACATAGAGGGTTGCCAGTGTTCCACGAGTATGAGACATTATGCCATTTTCTGAATTTTTTTCTCTCTCAACAATATTGCAAAATCCTTGCAAGCCAATTGTACTAATTCTTATTCATCCTTTTTAATGGTGATATAATATTCCATGATTTATTCAGTCATTCTTCTATGATGAGCATTTACTTTATTTCCAGGCTTTGTATACTATAAGACACGTCTCAATGAAGACCCGTGTTCATATGTCCATGAATACTGATGAGTTTGATTATTTGAGATCAATTGTCCTGAAGTGGAATTAATGAGTCTAAGGGTCACGTGGTTGTTAAAAATTAAACTACCGTCCACACTGCATTCATATTTCCTAAGTTCCTACCTAATGTCTTGTTTCTGTTCCTAGAGGAGCATAAATTTTAATATATAGTAGATAACATGCTAAAAGGATTTTAAAACTTCACATTTCTAGCAGCAATGTGTTGGAGTATTATTTGCATGCATATTCCTGCCAGCAACAGATATTAACAGTTTTTTTTTTTTTTACAGTACTCAGTCTTATGTCAAGTAAGACATCACTGTCACATTAATTTGCATTTCCTTGACTGCTAATCAAGTTGAATATATTTTCATACATTTGTGAGCCGTATCATCTCCTCATACACTTGGCCCATTTTCCCACTGGTTTGTTGATCTTTCCAGTGTCCCTTTGCAAAGCCTCTTGGAACTGTCTCTTAACTCTATTTTATATTATGTAGTTTACATTTAGTAGTTTTCTAGATCACTTATTTGTATATCAAGTTTTTAATGGCACCTTTGACATACAAAGAGGTACTGGACATTGGACGTGTTCCAAAATATTTATAGCACCTTGGATTAGTATTAAGAAGTTCTTCGCCAACCTCATTATATATGTAATGGCTAAGACTGTCTTTACTAATTTTTTTACATCAGTCTTTAATTTCTGCAATCAGAATTTATTTTCATATATGATAAAAGATAGAATTCAGTTCTGACTTCATCCTGACACACAGCCACTTATTTAAAAATGGTACCAGCACAGCCTGGCGCAGTGGCTGACACCTGCAATCCTAATACTTTGGGAAGCCAAGGAGGGAGGATCACCTGAGGTCAGGAGTTCTGGACCAGCCTGGCCAACATGGTGAAACCCTGTCTCTACTAAAAATACAAAAATTAGCCGGGCATGGTGGCACATGCCTGTAATCCCAGCTACTCAGGAGGCTGGGGCAGGAGAACTGCTGGAACCTGGGAGGTGGAGGCTGCAGTGAGCCAAGATCGTACCACTACACTCCAGCCTGGGTGACAGAGCAAAACTTCTTCTCAAAAAAACAACGACAATAACAAAACACAAACACACACACACACACACAAAGAATGGTACCAGCACAATTATCCACTCCCTTTAACTGAGACATCACTCTTCAATATATTGGCATGTATTTAGTTCTGTGAATACCTTTGTCAATTCCCAACCAATATCACATTAATTTACAATAGTTTTATACATGTTCTGGCTCTTGGTAAGGTAATATCTCCCTCTACACAATATTATTCCTTACCAAAATTTATATAGAGATATATAGATATACACACACATATTTAGTTTCCTATTTATAAGTTTTATATATAAAATAAGTTATTTTATATATATAATATATATATACTGTACTGTACTGTATATATACACACACAGGTTAAATATCCCCAATCCGAAATTTGAAATGCTCCAAAATCCAAACCTTTCTGAGCACTGACATGACACCTTTGCTTTCTGATGGTTCAATGTACACAAACTTTGTTTCATGTACAAAATTATTTAAAATATTGTCTAAAATAACCTTCAGGCCAGGCACGGTGGCTCACACCTATAATCCCAGCACTTCGGGATTACAGCGTCACGGTGTCACAGTTGCTGCTCCCCTTTAGATCCACAGCCGTGTTCCACACGAGCAGAAACAGAGAACTGGGCAGCTCAATCGGGAAGTGGAGCTTCCTCAGATGCCCTCAGCAACCATCGCGTCGGCCAGAACTCTGTCTCATGAATGTTTCCAGTTTCAAAGTTTTCCAGTTGAGCACATCTGGCACAAAACTGGCGGGCAGTATCTGCCTTGATGCCTTTTTCTGAATTAAGCAAATGTCCAAGACATGGCCTCATGGCTTCCATACATGAGGTGGGCCAGGTGGTACATCTGGCCCCAGTCCACCCTATAAGGGAGTCAAACTGGGACTATTCTATATCTTGCATAAATAGGAAAGAGCAGAAATATTAATGGTTTGTGTCTGAGGCATGACAAAAAAAGCATGTACCCATTATACCATCCATAGAAATGAATGACCTAGAATCAGGAGCTAAAAATCTGTCAGCTCCCCTCGAATAAGTCCCACTCAACTAGAAAATCAACAACCTTCAGCAGGCACAGCGGAACAGCTCTCTCATCATTAGCTATTATCTAGGAGAAACACACAATTGGATTTTCAACAAAGCTAAACATAACTGTCCTTTATAGGAAGCTGTAACCAAACACTTGTTAGATCCAATTTCCTCAGAATAACCAAAGCCTGGTCGGGGACATGGAAAGCTGGTTTCTAATCCCTGCGTCAGCTTGGAGAAGCTGCTTGACTTTTCCACACCTCTATCTCTACACTCTGCCCTGGAGGCCACCATTTTTCCTTTCTCTTTCGCAGGCCTTGTGAAGTTGCAGTTAATTTATAATTCTAGAGCAGGAAAGAACGCCTGCCTGTACAGGAGAATACAAAGGAAGGCAAGAATATGTCTGATACTAATAATATCTTGTTAATGATATTTAATATTATCATAGAATATGATATAGCATATATTGTATATAATAATATTAAGTCATGTAGAGCCATCAACATGGCAGCCAGCTGGCAACAGTTTTGAAAGGGAAATAAGTGAGTAGGCTTTCCTGGTAATGTCCACCAGAACTGCAGATGTGTGCAAAACAGGGATGTGTACGTCCTTCTGGATACAGATTCAGAACTATAATATCTCTAGAGAGATACAGTCTCTAGGTCAGATACACTGAGAACAAAAAATATAAAGGGTTAAACATGTGATAAAAGTGAAGGTACTTACATCAGGTTGTGTTTTAAGAAGTCTATGAAGTTAAATTACACGTGTGAAGGTGACTTGAACATGTATAACCAGTTATGAAACACAAAATGATTTTACTAATCAGACTTTAAAACTAGTATCAGACATTAAGGTTATATGAAAAGCAAGAAAGAAAATAATGGTCTTATAAAAGGAAAAATAAATCAAGTGGGTTTATGTGGTTTTGAGAAAAGAAACTGGAAGAATAAAGGGTATACATCGATAGATCTCGTGAGAGAGAGAGAGAGATTGATTAACAGGCATTTCCAGTGGGTTGTGACCACCACCACTCCCGAAAAAACAAATCCTACTTAACAAATCTAATAGAAGTTTTATCATCTGCAAACTTGAGACTGCAGTCAAAGCAATTTCAGATCCATTCAATCCAATAATTCTAAAACCAACACAGACACTACTTTTAGTAAAGTGACTACTATCAAGTTATCTCACATAAGAAAAAGGAAGATGGGTAAGAGCAGTAATTTCTCCAACAACTAAACAATAACTGTAAATTCTCACTAAAAAAAAATACAATTCTGAGAATACAGACCAAAGTTAATGGTGTCCGACGGCCTCAAGCCGACTGACCCAAGCAAAGATTTAGAAGTAATGAGAACAATAGCCTGGTTTAGGGACATGCACTTACTAGCAAGGGGACCACAGATCGTTATACATGATCTTTCCCATCACACTGTAAAGTGACTCTGTCTGAACACCGTATACTTCTTTTTTAAAAAAAAAAAAAGGAAAGGAAAGATTTTTAAAAATTGTTCTCAATAAATAATCTCCTAACTACAACTGCTGAAAAAACATAAATACATGTTAGATGAAAAATGATTTTTTTTTTTTTTTTGAGACGGAGTCTCCCTCTGTCGCCCAGGCTGGAGTGCAGTGGCCGGATCTCAGCTCACTGCAAGCTCCGCCTCCCGGGTTCCCGCCATTCTCCTGCCTCAGCCTCCCGAGTAGCTGGGACTACAGGGGCCACCACCACGCCTGGCTAGTTTTTTGTATTCTTCTGAGTAGAGACGGGGTTTCACCATGTTAGCCAGGATGGTCTCGATCTTCTGACCTTGTGATCCACCCATCTCGGCCTCCCAAAGTGCTGGGATTACAGGCTTGAGCCACTGCGCCCGGCCGAAAAATGATTTTTAAATAATAGGGTACCATTCAGTTCTATCTCTTCCAAATCCTATACCAATTACCAATCTACAAATAATTCTGTCAGTATAATACCTAATCCTCATACCATGTATATAGACAATACTGAATACTGACAGTATTCCATGCAAAACGGGACTGGGGTAGCAGGGCAGTGGGGCAAGAAAGTACCAGTGAACAACTCTCCGCTGGAATGAGGCAGAGGGAAGCAGACTGCAAATCCCCCTGGGTTCCTTCCAACATGCTCTCTAGTGCATTGCATACCCATGGACGTGACAGAATCATCTCTTACAGCTTGAGGAGTTCAGATAGAGAACGTTACTTCACAGTGCTTGTAAACATTTGGATAATCATCAATGAAGGACAATCCCAAAAGCCTACTGGAGAAGTTTTTTTTAAACATCTACATGCCTTGTTTGGCTCTGAGCTGCTATCTTGCCCCCAGCGTGTACGCACGCACATCTTTACGCCTCTACCTACCGAATGCTGGCAACAGGCTCAGAGTCACACGCTACAGCAAACTTGCCATTAAGTATTCCAGCTTTATCCGGACTTTAGTTTTCTTCACAACTGACTGTATGACTATCCTTTTCAGCATCAGAGTGTGTGGCACCTGATCAAACTGAAAGATCCACAAGAGGAAATATCCAGAGTGTTTAATTATTTTCCCAACATCTTACTCCTTCCAAGAGGGAGTTATTTCTTTCTACTGAGCACATGAGGTCTTGTCCTGGCCCCGGGTGCAAATGGAGGCTGAGTTCTTGTGGATTTGGATCCTCCAAATGCCCAAGGGTAGCACCAGTACCGAGTGTCTCATCCAGAAAGCAAACTTCCATCTCAGCACAACTCCGGCAGCTGGAAAGTTCTGTAAGAACGCTGCTTCACGGCTTCGCTCCCTGCTAGCATGCCGACCACCCTTTCCCACCTCACAAACTGTAGGACTACTTCCCTTTTCATTCCACGCTCTAACAGGCTGCTCTGCTTGGGTATGTCATCGATTTCTTCTCAACCAGTATGCATTTCCACAGAAGGAGCCTCGGACTTGGTCTCGATGCTGCACAGGGCAACCAGGCCGAGTCTGGCTAAGCTGTCACCAACTCATCACACAACTTTGCGTAAGTCGCTGTTTGAACTATACAGGGAGGGGTGAGGAGTGAAGCCAGGTTGCAGCTCCTTTCTCTTCCAGACCCAATATCAGAGAGGCGTTTCCACCCAGGCAGTACACTGATCCCACGTGCATAGTCCTGGACATTCTGCCCCCGCTTGGACACCTCCATGACAGCTCTCTCCCTTGGACAGCTCTGAATGCTCAAAAGCTCAGTCAAGTCTTCCCCAAGTGGTCTCTTCTTAAGCTAATAAACAAAACCACCACTCAAGTTTGACAATGCCTCTTGCAATGCATAGCAAAACAGCATCCGTGAAAACACCCACTATACCTACACACGATTGTACTACAAACCAGAACCCACACAATGCCAGCCTCCAGGTGTGTGAGTCTAGAGCACGGCACGCAGGCCATGACGCTGTGCGGTGCCAAGTATGACAGCCATAACAAGCAGGTGTTACGACACGCGCACGCAGTCACATCTGAGTCCAAAGGACAAGTAAGAGTGAATTCATCAGCATTCCAGGTAGAGGATCCACCCGCTACCACTGTTCTTCTGAATGTTATCATAGCAGTTACTATTTGTAGCTACTATTAGCAGCTTAAAAAGTTAACTTGTCCTGTATCACCCAAAAGCAAGTGACAGAGGCCTGCTTCACACTCCTGTCTGCCCTACCCCAGACTCGGAATCATTTTCATTGGGTTCTAGTTCCCCGTGGGAATCAGATGACAATAACAGATACCCTCTACAGAAAAAAAGAACACATGCCCACTGGCAGCATCCTAAGCTTCAATACTTGACAGTAAATTCATCTTCCCAATGATTAATCGATGATGAGCTTATAACGAGGCTCGATGAGGATTTATCTGAATTAAACTATGTAGCCAAATATCTCCCATTTATTTCTCCTTTTTCACTGCCAGTGTCATCATGGCCTATTGGAAACCCTCACCACATCACACCTCCTAATTGCCTGAATCTATTCACAATGACACATGACTGCTGTCTGACATGCCACACAGCGTGTTTAAAAACACCCCGTGATCCAACTCATAGCCAGCATTTGAGAAATTATTTTTGAGGAGTTTGACATGACTTCAGAGGGTTGCTTTTTAACTAACAAAGTTTGGAAGCAAAGCCGGGGTATGGGATCTGAATTTGCATTGTTAATACATTCACAACGCCTCTCTTGAGCTCCCCATCCTGGAATTAAAGGGTGCGACACTTGCTTCCACGCAATGTCTTTCCAATGGGTGCTCCCCGTCCAGTGCAAACCTCTGCTTCAGACACGCATGTCTTTCTGTGTCCTGAACTCACCCTCCTTTCTTCTGGTCCTACTCCTTTCTGGAAAACCCTGGGCTGTTCTACCATCCAGTAAGCCATCTCCTCAGAGCCCCAGGGGACAAATCCCCCTTCCCTGAAGTCTGGGGAAATGACCTCGCCCATCAGCATTGAGCTTTTATGCTACCTTCCATTACAAGTCATCCACGGATGTGTGTCTTGTGTCCCTTTGATTATAAATAACAGAAGGCTTCCCCTAACATATAATAGTTTAATAACTATGTTTTCTTATTTTCTGTACCCTAATGCTCTGGCCCCTGAGGCCTCACTGACCCTGGGAGGGGACAGCCCGTTCTAGGGCTAATTCCTAGAACCAGCAAACAACTTGCTAGGGAATATGTCTTTCACATGCAAACCAACCGATCCAAAGTTTGTGCTGTGCCTCCCAACGGCCTCCCTTAAGAAACTCTGGATTAAGAAAATGTGGCACATATACACCATGGAATACTATGCAGCCATCAAAAAGGATGTTTGCGTCCTTTGTAGGGACATGGATGCAGCTGGAAACCATCATTCTTAGCAAACTATCACACGAACAGAAAACCAAACACCGCATGTTCTCACTCATAGGTGGGAACTGAACAATGAGATCACTTGGACTTGGGAAGGGGAACATCACACACCGGGGCCTATCATGGGGAGGGGGGAGGGGGGAGGGATTGCATTGGGAGTTATACATGATATAAATGATGAATTGATGGGTGCTGACGAGTTGATGGGTGCAGCACACCAACATGGCATAAGTATACATACGTAACAAACCTGCACGTTATGCACATGTACCCTAGAACTTAAAGTATAACAAAAAAATTAAAAAAAAAAAAAAGAAACTCTCGTTCATCAAGCCTTCCCTGATCATCCCAGAGCCAGATGCCACACAACCAGAGCAGCCCGTATGTCCAGAGTTCACTGAAATTACTCATACCAGCCAATTCCAAACTTGCTCACCCCACCTTGCCCTTCCCACGGAAACCACACTTCCTAAGCCACCTGGAGCTCCCGTGTGTGGCCCTGCGTGGTGTGCCAGCCTCGTGTTTCTAGGGAACTGTGAGTACAAACTTCTTGCTGATGCCCCTTACTGTGTCTGCAGGTCTTAACATCCTTGATTAAAACAAATCCCAGGTACATGTTGAAACACGTGACTTCTGCATCTCTTTCATGCCTCCCCCTTTCTGCCCAACCACACTTCTAAAATAGTATCACATCATCGAGTAGGAGTCAAGTACGTCAAAGAAATACGAACACGGGTTGAAGAAGACAGGCATTCAAGTTTAGTTTTTCAGAAGTGAAAAAAATACATAAGGCGTACAAATGAAAAAATGCACAGGGAATATATTTACATACCTCAAAAATGTAAAAATACACAAAAATATTTTAACTTAAAATTATATATATTGGGGCCAGGTGGCTCACGCCTGTAATCCCAGCATTTTGAGAGGCTGGGGCGGGTGGATTGCTGGAGTCCAGAAGTTTGAGATCAGTTGGTGCAATGTGGCAAAACCCCACCTCTACAAAAAGGACAAAAAAATTAGTCAAGTGTGGTGATGCACGCCTGTGGTCCCAGCTACTCAAGAAGCTGAGGTAGGAGGATCCCCTGAGCCACGGAGGTTGCAGTAAGCCATGACTGCACCACTGCACTCCAGACTGGGCAACAGAGTGAGACCCTGTCTCAAAAAAAAATTATATATTGGGTCTCAAGTTACCACTGTTATTACTCTCATGGTCTTTATATTGTGCTTTAATTCCATTTCACTTTAGTTCATTTCTCTAACACTGCAAGAGTACTCCACACAATATTATGGAGCTAATCCATGCCTGCAGTGTAACACTGATGCACTGTTTTAATTGACTAAGACATTTAAAACCTTTGGTAAGTTTAAAGGTGTTATTTCAATGAGACAAATCTTACCTGCATATCCTATGATGTTACACCTGAATATTTCAATTACACCTTCAGAAAAGCTCTACAATAACATAATTGAGTTCACTCGAATTCTCTAGGGCAAACAAGAGAACTCTCTCCCTAGCAACTTCTAATAACTTGTGTGGAACCTTGCTCACCCTATTGTGCCTTCCTTCCAAGTTCAGGGAAACAGGAATCTTACTGATCTGTACCATACTTCAAGATAAGAAGGGAGCAGGCAATACATTTTTGGAGGGCACTTGGATAACTATAAAATGAAGGATTTAGGAGGAAACAACCTATTCTTCCCCCACGACACACACGCCTTGGTGAACCATGGAGTTGTCATGTTTGGGGAGTTTCAGCTGTGCTGCCCTGGGACTGGGGGTAGCATAGCTGTCCTCTGCCCTTTCTGTCTTCTCTGCCTGGTATCTTCCTCCCACCCTGCTCTACCTCCTCCTTCTCGCATCTTAACACAATCATCGCCTCCACAGTAGGTTGCCCACTGGTCTTCCCCCACCCTATCCCAACTTTTCCTCATGTCTCCTGTTTATTTTCTTAACAGTTCTTACTATAATCTGAAGTTATCTAGTTATGTGGTTTACTGTCTGTTTTCCTAACTGAACCAGCTCAGGGAAGTACTCTACAAACATTAAATAAGAGAGTACACTGGAGAGGAGAACCAGTACATGTCTTGGCAGAGTTTGAGATAATAGCCACACCATTCCTGAATGAATAGAACATGATGTCCCCAACGAGAAATTATTGGCATCCAACCTGGTAATTAATATATGCCCAGCAATTGACCTTTAAACAAATCTGCTAGATGAGCACCAACTTACAAAGGTGGAAACACTCTCGAAGAAGGTGCTGCCTGGCCCAGGCTCACGTAGCTACGCTATAGCTAAACCAAGATTCAACCCCCAAACATGACAACACATGGTTCACCAAGGTGTCTGTGTCATCAGGGCCAAGCATGTCTGGCTCCAAATCTCACGTTCTGAAACATTCCACCAGATACAGATTCAGAACTAGGCATTATTTGTGAAGTAGGGTCTTACATATAGCTCTACCTGCAAGTCACACTCAAGACTCACCTCCCTCTTGGTTTGTTTCTGTGAGCAACACATTCACCTTTGCCAAGTCTTCCTTAAATGCTGCATTGAATCTAGTGAGGGTTACTATACACTAAGGTCTGGGCCCATAGTTGGCCTGAGGGAATACTAACATGTAATTAGGCCAGAATACAGGGCAACAATTGGCGCGGGATAGAGAATGGATCTTGGGGGCAGTTATCACCTGCCATGTGGAGATTCTATTTTATTGTCAAATATAAGGAATCTCAGTTTTACTTTCCTTAGGCAAAGTGTCCATGTCCTCCTAGGTACTGATTAGAACAACATTAGCACTACTCTGTATACAAACAGTCTCTGGGTATGGGACTCAGCATCCTGCCTCCGAAGATGAAGCAGAGTGGCTAAAAGCATGAGCTCTGCCGCTGCACTCCTGGCTCTGCCATGAGCCCCAGGCTTGTTATTTAATCAGTCCATGCCTCAATTTCATCACCTGCAAAATGGAAGTCAAGCATGGAGTTAACAGAAACAAAGTGTTTCTAAAGGCATTGAGGACATAGTACGTTCTCAACAAATGTTAGCTCTTCCCAATATTATTGAAACCCCTACACTCAATTTTTACTTGAATACATCTGCAGGGTTTAAAAAAAGCTTTTCAGACTAGATTCACGCCATCTAATATCATCCTCTGAGTTTGGCTGAGGCAGGGTATTAACAGGATTATCCACATCAGCCAATTCTATGACCAAAAAGACGAGCTTAACTGTTAGGCACATCATCAGTAACAAGACCCGTGTGAGAGGCTGAAACTGCAGTATCGTTGGAGAATTTGTGAGAACCAAAAGAGACGTGCACGTGTAGAATAAGCATTCTGTGGAATGGGTGATCACGGAAGGACTCAAGTCCCTTTATAACGCAGAGCTTACTGGTTTACTTCTATGATGAGAGATTTTAAAGGTGAAATATCCAATTCTATGAGTCAGAATCCACTACCTGAAAATCCAAGCAGGCACACAAATATTGCTGCTGCATTTGCTGCCTTGATACTGATATTTTCCTCACAAATATCCACCACCATCTGAAAATCCAAGCAGGCACACAAATATTGCTGCTGCGTTTGCTGCCTTGATACTGATATTTTCCTCACAAATATCCACCATTCATAGTATAAGCACCTGCTTATCTCTCCGACACTGCAAGTCTCACCCTGTTGACCATTAAATCCTAACAACGAGCAGGACACCTGCCCCGTATTGGGTGCCCAAAATTTTCAGCTCATATTCAGAGCACGTGTCCACGTGTATGGGTAGACAGCATATGGATCAAGTGAAACAGGCAACAATTATAATGAACAAGTGCTAGACAATGAAAATCTTTTATTATTATTATGTATTTATTCATTTATTTTTTGAGACAGAGTCTCGCTCTGTCACCCAGGCTGGAGTGCAGTGGCGCAATCTCCACTCACTGCAAGCTCCGCCCCCCGGGTTCACGCCATTCTCCTGCCTCAGCCTCCCGAGTAGCTGGGACTACAGGCGCTGGCCACCACTCCCAGCTATATATACTTTTTTTGTATTTTTAGTACAGACGGGGTTTCACCGTGTTAGTCAGGATGGTCTTGATCTCCTGACCTCATGATCCGCCCACCTCAGCCTTCCTGCTGGGATTACAGGTGTGAGCCACCATGCCCGGCTGAAAATCTTATTTTTAAATAGTTATCTTTAAGAGGGGAGATAGACTAGGAAAAAAGAAGTGGTCTAAATTATAGATATTTGCTTAGGTTGGCTTAACATACCTTCAAATTCTCCCATTAACGGAAAAATAAACTAACATTGCAGAATCAAACAAACATTCATGAGCATTCACACGTTAAAACAGCCTTTATTTTCCCCTGAAATCGGAAAAAGTATTGTCTAAACCAAATGAGATAGTGCAAACTCAATTTTCATTCAGCTATTAAACTTTTTATTTCCCTTAATAGTCAGGAATTTAATAGGCAATCAGTCCTAAAACTAACCATTCTTTTGGATGGTTAAATTAAACCTAAAAAGTACTGTGTTTAACTCAGTCTAAAATGTGTTAGAGTAAAATATGAAGCCTACAAATTTCACAGGAATAATAGCTCTTTTCACGACTTTAATCACACATAATATTCCTTCTGTTTTTGATACTACTAATGGCCTACCTCAAACTTCAAAGAATTTCTCAAATCAGGTGATTGACCTGTGTTGATCATGACACATCACATATTGTGGACGCCCCACCACCGGCTCACATGAAGAGCACACACCTGCAGGAGGTCCTCTGAGGGCCCCGCAGTCTGCCGAGGGAGTCAGACCCTGCACTCCTAACACTTCAGCACTGTGCCAGCCAAACACAAGCCGTGCCCAGAGTAGCTTTAGATCCAAAGGGCTGAATTAACACATCAACCCATACAAGCAGATCATAATGCTGAGATTTCCCATTTCCTCCTGATATTTTAATAAGAATATGAAATACTCTAGTACAAAAGCACAGCAATGCATTCATCTACAATGTGACCTGCATACAAAGGTCAACTCCACCTCTGACTCTCTAAGAGAACAAATTCTTCCTCTGAGTAAACAGGACTTTTTTTAAAATCCTGGGCTATTAGAGATCAGAGCACCTGATAATCATCAAGCCCTGTTACCTTCCAATTTACTGATGATAAGGAAGACAACATTTCCTGAAAATCCAAAGTGTTCTGGGCACTATGTTCATCATGTGTTTGTTTACTTGTATTTTATTTTATGTTATTGCATCATTTATTTAGCCTTCAAATATCCAGTCCTTTTTGCCAGTGAGGAAATCAAGGCCCCTTTAGATTAAGTCACTATTTATTTTTTTTCAAATTTCCTAACTAAACTGTTTCTTTCAGCAATTAACTATAATGTGAAAAGAAAAAAAGTATTCTCTCCTCTTCAACGCAGATTTCATGCAGGGGTTCAAAATAAGCCAGAGGCAATAGGAAAATGATCAGGTGGTCTAACTTCCAAGCTGGAGGCGGCACGTGAGCCAGGGACGTAAGACTCTCAGTTTCCCCAGAGCTGCTTCCATGTGCCAAGATGCTCCCAATCCTCTTTTTTCCCACCCGGTCTCCTCTTCAACAATGATTCATTTAAATTACATAATTACATAAAGTCATTAATTGTAGGAATGGCTTCCTGCAATTAAACTTGATAAAATAGGCAAGCAAAGAAAGCCCACACCCTCACTCCTTCCCCAGGACAGCACCTTTCAAAGAAGTCAGACAATACAGGCAGATTGCCCTCGGGTGATTCGTGGGGAACATCTAGTGTTGGAGCATCTAGCCTGAATGTGCATGAGCCCTGGTGATGAGAATTCTGGTGGATAAACTGCTCGGTTTGTGCTGCCTGTATAAAGATGAACAAGAATCCTATTCTCTTTGTTCAAAGGGTTTCAATCCAGAAAGATGAAATATATTCAAACCAAGCAACTTGATGTGTACAGCTCAGATCAAGGTATACACCGTATGAAACTGTCAGAACACAGCCATGGGAAGTACAAAAGTGACTGTAAGCTACAAAAACAGACAGGGGTCTAGAGCAGTGGCTCATGGCTGTAATCCCAGCACTTTCAGAGGCCAAGGCAAGAGGATTTCCTGAAGTCAGGAGTTTGAGACCAGACTGGGCAACACAGTGAGACCCCATCTCTTCAAAAAAAACAAAAAGGAAGACATGCGTGGTGGTGCATGCCTGTGGTCCCAGCTTCGTGTGAGGCTGAAGCAGGAGGAGGGTTTGAGGTCAGGAGTTGGAGCCTGCAATGAGCTATGATCGCACCACTGCGCTCCAGCCTGGGTAACAGAGCAAGACCCTGTTTCTTAAAAAGCAAAAACTAAACCAAAAAGCCAGATAGGTGGGAAGAGAGAGCAGAGAAATGGTAAGGAAGGGTCCCTCCACCTCCATCTGTGCTTTCCAGCTCTTCTCGACACGAGACTCACAACCCCACAACACCTCATCCAGTCCTCATCAACCCTTCCAGATCCAGTCCTACTGCTTCTCAGACTCATTCAACCCCCTTCCCAGACTCTTACACAGGCCATTTCCAAGGCAATGTCACACTCTGGCCTTTCCTGAACAAAGACAGGTGGTCAAGTGGGTTGGAAGAAGCCCAGCCCCACCCTGGAAGGGCAGCAGCAGGAGGTTATAACTGGAACGTTGTCGACTTCCTGTTCTTGTTGTGTTTGCCTAAATGTCCTCGATGTCCTCAAGAACAACACCCAAGGCGGGCTCCCATAGGTGTTTGGTGTGGGAGGTAGTTGGCCACAGGGGAATCTGCAGAGACACCTAATTCAGACAGTTTAAGAAGCAGAATCTTAAACAGATTTGAGAGGCAAGAGATGTGGAGAGAAAGCAAAGCTGCCACCCAAGGGCTGCCAGCCAGCAAAGGGCCTCCAGGGAACTAGAAGGACATGGCAGAGCTCCAGGCTAGACCCCTAGGTCTGTGTGATTTTGTTGACATCACTGCGAAAAAAGAAATTACAAAGTCGAATTCGCCCACAGCTAGAAGGATTCGGACAGAAGGTGTCCAAAACAGTAAAAGGGAAGATGCCGTTAACTGTGTTTGAAAACAATTATAAAAATGTCAGAAGCTTCAAATCAGTTTTTATCCTTATGTTTTCAGTGTTTTAAACACAGATGAAGGCCCTGTGAATATCAGAACAACAGCAAAGCGCTTCTAAAATATAGATGCAGATACCACAGAGCCTGCCCCTCATAAAAACAAACAAGCAGACAAACAAACAGAAAAGCGGGCTGTGTCCCCACAGTCTCCTCTCTTTTCATATTAATCCTTCCTACATTCATCCCTGCCAAACAGGCTTCACACTCTTTGCAGCATGGCTTTGTTCCCAGGAAACCTAATAAGATATTTATGAATGTTTCAATATTGGCAGCAGGAGTCTCTGCAGTGGCAGAAAGGTCAAAGCGATCCCTCCAGCTACCCCCATCGCCCGCCTTGGAGATTACATCTACTACACACACAATTAAATGCAGCAGACCCAGACTGATCTTTTCCTTGTAATTTTTTTTAATCACCAAAGGATTAAAAAACAGAAGTACATTATTCAACACAGCAATTCTAACAGTCATTGACCCACATGTGTTTTCTGATGTCACCGTGCCACAGACCTTGGACAGCTCCCTCTCCCATGCCCACACTGGCTGTTTCCACCCTTCTCTTTCCTCCAACTCTCCACCCTACCCCAGCCCCTTCACTTTAAGCACTCTGCCTCGTCCCCATTTCTTGGGGTAAACTGGAGCTTTAGAGTAGACGTGATGGACCTTGACACTCACACACACAAACCGACTCCCTAAGCTCTTTCCACCCTATTGATAAAGAAGTGTCTCTTCTTCTAGTCCAAGTCCATAAACACTGCACCTGAGCTCAGCTGCTGGCAGCCCTCCTTTCCTGGTTAGCCCCTACACCTCTCAGGGCTCCCTGAGAGGTGCAACCTCCCCTCCACACTCCTTTTCCTGACCCTGAAACAGAGATCATCCCTGAGGTTTTCTGCCTTTGGTGTTTACTCAATGCACTGAGCCATCTTTTCCGTGGATGGCTGAAATTGTCACCCGTGTACTCATCAGATGCTTATCAAATTCACCCCCAGCTTGGACGTCTACCACAAGCTCTGTCTAGACCAGCATATTTAACTTCTCTGGATACACCTGCCTGAATGTCCACAGACTCTGCAAGATCAACGTGATGACAACTGCTGACTTCACTTCCAGTTCCCCCATGCAGTTAGTAATCCCACAATGAGCTTCCTCAACCAAGCCAAAGAGTTGAGAAAACAGCAAGGAAGCAAAAATAAGAAGCATAAAACAAAAAATATCCTACCAAAAAGTTACAACAACAAATGGTTTAAGCGCCCCCATCAAATGAAAAAGGATCTCTGCGGGGATTTTCTTATGCAACTTCAAAAAATCAAAAACAAAGTTATGAGTAGTTGTATAACACCAACATGAGCAAAAAGACAGGAAAGGTTAAAATAGTAACGTCACCACCAAGTTTAAGACAGACATAATCAATGAGTATAAGGCCAGAGTAAAAATTACAGCCACATTCCCACCAGTGTGGTACACTTTCTTTTACATAAAATTAAATTTTACTCAAAATGTAAATTACGTTTTATACGAAAACATGTAAAACAAAATTCACAAGCAAATGGACCAAGAAAGTTGTAACAGGAGACTGATGCTATTATCAAACTGACTAATTGGACAAGCTAAAAATACAGATTGAAAAAAAGTAATTAAAATGTCTTTTGGATGAATTTTGGAGCCTATGGAGAATACGTCTTCCTTCCAAGCACAATGGGAAACCTGGAATAAGTCCCTTGCTCCTCATGCAGGCACTAAAGCAACAGGGAATGGACTGCACATCGTTGGACCACCTCCACGTTTTGCCAGTTTCTTCTTTTGCAAAAGGAAACCGGGCCCCACATGCCTCAGATACTCCAAAAGGCAGGAGCTGCAGTCACTGTGATAACCAGCCAACAGGTCACGGAAACACCTTCCTCACCACGGTCAGGGCACAGCTTAGGGGCCATTCAGCCACAGGACTTCAGAACCGGGAGAGACCCTGAAAACTCTCACTCAAGCCCTTCCCTTCACACAGGAGGAAACTGAGGGCTTGTAAGATGCGGCGCTAAATCTACAGAAACACGACTGCATGGGATGGGAGGAGCTGCACTCAAAGGTTAGGAACAGTGGGAGGGTCCAGACCAGGTCAAGGCTGGGCTTCTTGTGATGATGGCTGAGGGCGGTAATGTCCCCAGTGTGTTTGACACCAAGAGAATTTTTTTCGTAAGCAATTCCCTTCTCTATATGGCAAAATTTCTTTCAGTGATAACCATAAAGAACATAAAATTGACCAACAAAGAAACAAACAGCAAAAATAGTCTTTATTAAACTTGCATCTAGGCCAGGCGCGGTGGCTCATGCCTGTAATCCCAGCACTTTGGGAGGCCCAGGAGGGTGGATCACCTGAAGTCAGGAGTTCAAGACCAGACTAGCCAACATGGTGAAACCTCACCTCTACAAAAATACAAAAATTATCTGGGCATGGTGGCAGGTGCCTGTAATCCCAGTTACTCAGGAGGCCGAGGCAGGAGAATCGCTTGAACCCAGGAGGCAGAGGTTGCAGTGAGCCGAAGTCGCACCATTGCACTCCAGCCTGGGCAACAGAGTGAGACTCCGTCTCAAAAACAAAAAAACAAAACTGCATCTAATCATGCCAGTAAATAAAATCATAAAAATTTTATAGTCCAAAAACAGAGAAAAAAGCACAAGTATTTATTCAATGGTTTTTATATCTATCTATGTAGCAACTCAAACTTTGATCCTTTGGTTACAGACTGATACAATATTTATGTCATTAACTGGCAAGTAACTAATATATGAAATCTAACAAAACCAATGCTCTGTCAAAGGTATAAACACCTACTAAGTCATACCACTAATGTCACATTTTCTTTTCTTGACTTGGTCTTCAATTTTAAAACAATGAATAATTATGAATGAATTTCAATTGTAAGAATCTAGAAAAAATGTACCAGACTAAAATATGCGCTTACCAAACAAAATATCATACCCTGCAGTTCATATTCTGTTTTGCTGCCTTAAATGTTAGATGTAAAAACCCCATGTGGTCACATAAAATGACAGAATTGAAGTAACTCAAGTTCTACTTTCTCAGTGTTTATAAACACTGTGCTGTCACTATTTCATAGCTACTGTTTAAACTCAGGTGCTGGGCATGGTGGCTCACACTTGTAATCCCAGCACTTTGAGAGTCTCTGCTAGAAGGATCACTTGAGGCCAGGAGTTCAAGACCAGCCTGGGCAACACAGCGAGACCCCCATCTCTACAAAATAATCATAAATAAGTACATAAACTAACTAACTAACTAACTAACTAACTCAGGAATATGTAGCACGATGGGGCTCCTGGAGAGCACTGTGTCCAAAGGGAACTCCAGACCTGTCCTAACTCTTAGGACCTTGCTCTCAAAATGCACATGTACAGTTCAGTTGGTTATAGGCGCTGGAGACAGAGGGTTAACTGGGAGTGCTCCCAATGGATTTCCATGCAGAATATAATGGTCACTTAAAAGAAAGAAAGCAAGTCCAACAGCGCTTAAGAAAAAAGAAAAAGTAAATAAAATAAATATGTGCTACATTGAAGAAAATATGTGTATATTTTACATATGTATATACTATATATGCTATATATGTATGTGAAATCTTTAAAACTAGCCAGGCTTGTGACTGTAATCCCAGTAACTTGGGAGGCTGAGGTGAAAGGATCACTTAGGGGCAGGAGTTTGAGACCAGCCTGGGCAACACAGCAACACAGCAAGACCCTGTCTCTAAATTTTTTTTTTAATTAGTCACACATGGTGACGTGTGCCTATATTCCCAGATACTTGCGAGGCTGAGGTGGGAGAATTCGAGGCTGTAATGAACTATGATTGTACCACTGCACTCCAGCCTGGCCCACAGAGTAAGACCTCCTCTCTGAAGAAAAAAAAAAAAAAAAAGCAATTATTTAGAACTTAGTCCAAATGAAGGCTTTTGCAGGGAGGAGAATGTTACTGCTGGTACATGGGATAATTAAAAGCGGATGGACTTTTAGGGGGTTTTATTGCGTGTACCTTCTGATTGCCTGTACCTCAGGCAGATCACTGCCCCCTGCACCCCACACAGCCTTTGGTGCTCACTGACTGTAGGAACTAAGGCAAGTGACGTAACTCTTTCTGGTGTGTTTCCTCATCTGTGCCATGGAGCTGCCAGCTGGGACTGGCTCTGCCTCACATCTGAGGCTCCTGGAGGACTGCAGCCTCAGGCGTGGGAGCCCCGGCTCCTGGCCCGGCGTGCTGTGCTCTGCGAGGAGAGCTTCTAAGGAAAGTGCTGTGGGAATTAAAACTACACGAGGGTAGCCCTGTGAAGAGTGAAGCACCTGCCTTATGGCTCAGGAAAAACAGGCCCGGAGACTACTAGGACTTTCTCTCCCGTAACTCTTCTTTCTTTTTTTTTTTTGAGACGGAGTCTCACTCTGTGGCCCAGGCTGGAGTGCAGTGGCCGGATCTCAGCTCACTGCAAGCTCCGCCTCCCGGGTTCACGCCATTCTCCTGCCTCAGCTTCCTGAGTAGCTGGGACTACAGGTGCCACCACCACTCCTGGCTAATTTTTATTTTTTTTTTATTTTTAATAGAGACGGGATTTCACCGTGTTCGCCAGGATGGTCTCGATCTCCTGACCTCGTGATCCGCCCGTCTCGGCCTCCCAAAGTTAGCCACCGCACCCGGCCCCATAACTCTTCTTTAAGAGGCGAAGGGCATGAGCCAGAGAGCAGGGAGGAAAAAGGGGCCACGAACTTAGCCATGGAAATGGATCATTCAACCTGGGTGTTCTCTACCACACTTCCCTTACTCAAATATACTCGGAAAGCGAAGGAGTAACCTTGCAGGCAGAGTCCTCGATTTTCCACCACTGCACTGTCACTCCGAGCACCAAGACAGTATACACCAGCTACTACAAATAAATTCATTGAACACACAAGTTTTAAACCTTGACCAACATAAATGACTAAGGATGCCAGCTGTCACATTAAATCCCAAATGTACCTCCATTTGAGGGTAGACATCCATCTGCCATGTCTGAAGAAATTGGCATTAAAAGCATTTAACTTGGCAGCCCCCTTTTAGTTTATAGAGGAAAGTGCAACATCAACACTACACAATACATCAATTTCCAAGGCATAAGTAACTGCGCGTCCCCATGGGGGTTCTACTTTGTTCAATAAGCAGTTAAGTGTGAAGGGATATCTGAGAACAACACGTTAAGCCAATTCCCATTTTCTGTTCAATTCTGACCTTCCCTTGCAGAGCGCAGTCCTGCAGCAAAGGTTTCCCACTTCCCACTGGCAGGAAGTGTGCGCCATGCTGGGGAGGATGCGAGGGGAAACAGACAGATTTTGTCATCAAGGATGACGCAGCAGAGCAGGAGAGTCAGAGATGGATAAAAATAGATGTGGTGCAGCATGCTAAGTTCCAGAGCAAAAGAGTCTGAGAGATGCTGCGGCACGGAGGGGCCGCCTCCGCCTGCAAACGGTGGAGATGCAGGACGAGAAAGAAAATACTGCTCACAGAGCTGCGACCTGAGCCTGAAAAGACAGGGCCCTCCAGGAGGACGAACTTGAGTAGGTTAGATGATAGTGTTCCAGGGAATGTGCCGTGATTAAAGGCTGCAGCCAGACACAGGAAGAGGAGCCTGGGGAGATGGTGCGGTAAGCCGGGAACAGAACCAGAGTGACCTTGTGTATCTTACTGGAGACAAAAGAGAAGTAGCGCTCCCTCAACAGGGAGAATCTCAGTGCCTTGGCTGTTTTAGAACGATAACCACCAGCAATTGGGAAGATGAAAGGGAAACCATGTCACAGGTAGAGACACCAGAGACTGAACCAGCACCAGTGCCATGAAAATGATCCACTCGACAAAAAAGCAGATCTGGTTTAAAATCTGCACCCACCCCACCAAGCGTCCTCCTGGGCACTACGACTCTGCACCCCGGTCCTGGTGTATCCCAACCTAGCCAGGGTCGTCAGGGAAAGACGCGAATGGTAAAGTCAACCAGACAGCAGAAATGGGGGGTTGGGGGTGGGGGAGTCATCTGAATTTCCATTAAACGTTTATACCTATTTTTTAAAAGTGGTTCTTACTGTGGTACACAGCAAGACATGAGATAAAGCATAGAAAAAGGACAAAAACACCTCCAAAAATGACCATGTGATAGAGTACTAAGACTCCTTTTGGTTTTTCTCTTTTTGAGACGGGTATGGCTCTGATGCCCAGGCTGGAGTGCAGTGGCATGATTTTGGTTCACTGCAACTTCCACCTCCCAAGTAGCTGGGACTACAGGCACATGCCACCACACCCGGCTAATTTTTGTATTTTTCATAGAGACAGGGTTTTCCATGTTGCCCAGGCTGGTCGCGAACTCCTGAGCTCAAGCAATCCTCCCACCTCACCCTCTCAAAGTGCTGGGATTACAGGCATGAGCCACCATGCCCAGTCAAGACTCCTTGTAATGATAAAGTTTTAATGACTATGTCAACGAGCAATAAGACTATTACATGAGGGACCTGGAGAAGTCAAATACACAGGGATAGAAAGTAGAACAGTGATTGTCAGGGGCAGGGGGAGGAGGAACAGGGAGTTGTTTAACAGGGACAGGGTTTCAGTTTTGCAAGATGAGAAGCTTTCTGGAGATTGGTTGCACACCAGTGTGAATATCCTTAACACTACTGAATCATACACTTAAATATAATAAAGAAGACACATTTCATGTTATGTGTATTTTACCACAACAAAGAGAAAAAAGAAAGAAAAAAGAACAACAAGCCTATCCAACCTGTCCAACAGGGTGGGATATACGATATTTACAGCCACTGTACTGTGTTCTAGGCATTCTTGCAACTGAAATCTCATTTAGCTTCCTGACATGCTTTCTACGGAAGTGCGTTTCCATCAAACAAACAAGGAAAGTCAGGCTCAGCGAAATCATGGACTTGACCTAAGGTCATTCAATTGGTCCCTGGTAGAGCCAAAACTTCCGTACCTGCTATCTTTTGTTCCTTATACTATAGCTAATTACCCTCCCACTCTGGCTATTACAAAAACAAAAAAGAAAGAGAGAAAGATTACACTGCAAGTTTTTTCCATCACATGTTTAATAATTTAAAGTTCTCCATGATAACGTCAGGCAAACTAGAGTTAACCTTCAAAATCAGGTTAGTGCAAAAAGGAAACATTTCTAGTTTGTTCCTGAAACACATTCATCCTATTCGATATGCACCTTACCTTTTAATCTCTACTAATGCAAGTCAAAACCTGATTTTTTTGTAAAACTCAACTGGTACATTCCAAAATTGGTGGGAGAGTTATTGTCAAACACACTATCTAAAATGCAAACGACAGCAATAGCAGAATTTATAAAGCACTCAGTAAGGTGCTGTTTTAAGTGCCTTATGCATATGAACTCATTTAACCTCCACAAAATTCCTATGAACTATCATCACATAAGGGTGACAGCAAACGAGGACCACCTTCAACAAAATCACCAGGAGTGCTGGCTGCAAACAGAAATCAGAGCCCGCCCCAGACCAAATGAACCTAGATTTTTCTTATGCAATGTAAGGCTAAAAATAAAATATCCGATGTATATATCATGGATTTGCTAACCAAGTTACCTTTATATGCACAAAACAGAAAATGAGAGGCACGTGACAGCCTGTGGAATACAAACATGCCAAGAACGAGAACTGGAAAGCAAAAGTAAATACTAGCACTGACATCATTCTGCAAAGACTCCACAAAATTGTATTTGAGAATTTTATGGAGAACATAAACCTTGGCAAAAACGTTTTACAAAACAATTCACCTTTTTAGTCAGAGACTGTCTTTCAAGTCTTACTAAGCAGATAATACATCTTAGAAGTTACTACATAGCTCGTCACTTCTACAGAACTCAACCACAGCTCTATTTGTTATATTGTTACTACTGATATTTTTAATTGAGACAGGGTCTTGGTCCCTCACACAGGCTGGAGTGCAGTGGTGCAGTCTCAGCTCACTTTAACCTCTACCTCCCAGGCTCAAGCAATCCTCCACCTCAGATTCCCGAGTAGCTGGGACCACAGACATGCAATACCATGCTCAGCTAATTTTTTGTGCTTTTGGTAGAGATGGAGCTTCATGAGATTGCCCCAGGCTGGTCTCAAAATTCTGAGCTCAGGTGAACCACCTGCCTCAGCCTCCCAAAGTGCTGGGATTACAGGTGTGAGCTACCACGCCCAGCCTCTATTTGTTATATTATAACAATTATTCCATGGGCATATGTGGAGCCATGTTGATGCTGTCCTAATTTTAAAACATTCCATGTATTTCAGGAAGTAAGCAGCACATAAGTTTCTTTTAAAGGGCTACATATTCTGACTGCCTTCATTTTTTCTAATGGTAGTATCTCAAAATATCAAAATAATTCATGCCCCTTAACAAAATAGTTCAAAAAAATGATGCAGAATCAATCTATCTTCAGGATATATAGGAAAACATACTTGGCTGTGAAGAATGCTAAATCAATATCTTTTTTTTTTTTTTTTTTGCAGTTGCAAGATTTAATAGAGTGAAAACAGAACTCCCATACAAAGGGAGAGGACTCAAAGAAGGTAGCTGTTGCCGGCTCGAATGCCTGGGTTTATATCCCAATCAGTATCTGTAAACTATTTATATAAAAAGTACTATGGTTTAAAATACAAGTCAGTTAACTTTCTTATAATCTACTATTGTAAAATCTTTATAAATATAACAGGTTGATTTCTATAAAAAATATAGTTAACTCTGTAGCAAACACCAGTACTGAATTGAAAATAGCTTCTTGTCTAATTAAGTGCATGACACATGAAAAAAAAAAAAAAAGTTTGGAATACTGCATTGCACATTGCACCCATCAACCCTCCATAGAAAATACTAGCAAAGGGATCATAAAACTAGACATAGAAGGACCTCAGAAGGTGAACTAGACACATGAAAAGACAGTCAGCAGGTAACAGACAGTCTCCAGCTTTCTCAGCATTTCCTCAGACTTCGTACATACTAACATGGAGTTTTGGAGTTTGGGGGTACAATTTTAGGGGCAAAAAAATTGAAAGCTTTTCCAACCCTCATTTACATTTTTGTTGAGTATAGGAGCAATGTTGTCAATTGGTGGAATAAGAAAACTCACTTTTTCCCAATGATGTAACGGAAGACGCAACAACACGAGGCCACACATGCTCCCTGGGACGGCCCAGAAGAGTCATGTCTATAAATGGGACTGTGACTACCAAACTAAACATTCAGAGAACGACTGAATTCCCGACAGTTCAATACTAACTCAAGTGTGATGTGAGAACTCACGTTTTGTTACAGTGATTAAACCTGTTTGCAGTTGTTATGGGTCCACTGCCGCTTGTGTGTCGGCCACAGTCTAGAACCACCGTCTGGGATTCACAGGAAGCCTCGATGCAGGGGAAGAACGTTCACCACTAACTCACTGTGGACTAGAATGATTTCCAGGTGAACCGGTGTGTCCCTCAGGAAGACAGATGTTCATGGGTAGGCCCGGTGAATTGTAAGGGTTGAAAGATATGGTATGTGCCTATGTGTGCACACATTTACATAAAGCAGTGGAAGGAGGTTGGTAAAAGTATGAGAAGAAATCTTCCCTTATGTTATTTTCTGTCTTGGAGTTTTTTGACCTTCCAGTGTCCACAATGTTTGGCTTACAAATAGGACTAACCCATGTACAGAGAATAATGGTGGTACCTCCCCAACACACACACACACATGCACTATCCTGTACTTAAAATTACTTCCTCTGCTATGTCTAATCTTATGCAGTGAAAAAAACTTTGTTAAAATAGGTGTAGTGTTGAAACTGCATGACAGCTGGCAGTCAAAACAGTGATACTGAGAGAAGTTCATCTTTCTGCCCTCACCACGGCATCTTCATTATGTGAAATCATTTAATTTACTCTGGTACATCGACGTTAGAACCGTTAACGAATTCTAATTTGTAAAGGTAACATGAAAAACGAGTATGAGGCAGTTTTAACAAGGCTGAGTACTAGAGAAACAATTGTGATACTACTCAGCAAATGGCCTTACTGCTTTAAAATACAGAGCTCTATTTTTAAACTGTCAAGCTTGGTAACATGTTTCATATGCTAGACAGCAATACTTTCAAAACTTCCACCTTTCACTGGGGTCAGAACAGAAGAGTCATATCTTTTATTCAATAATTTAAAGAATATTCCTGCCGGGTGCGGTGGCTCAAGCTTGTAATCCCAACACTTTGGGAGGCTGAGGCAGGCGGATCACTTGAGGTCAGGAGTTCGAGACTAGCCTGGCCAACATAGTGAAATCCCATCTCTACTAAAAATACAAAAAAAATTAGCAGGGCCTGAAGGTGGGCACCTGTAGTCCCAGCTACTCAGGGACTACAGGAGCCCAGGAGCAGGAGGTTGCAGTGAGCCAAGATTGTACCACTGCACTCCAGCCTGGGCAACAGAGCGAGACTCTGTCTCAAAAAAAGAAAAAATTTAAAAAAAAAAATATTCCTTTATGTCATTGAATCTACAACTAAGTATTCAGTTTCCATACTATGCACAGTGCCAAGTTCCTCAGAGATATTCAAAGCAGAGCCCCACAGAGCCAAAAAGTTGGTGGTCCCAAACAAGATGGAAGGAGAAAAAGGAGGGAGGGTAGAAAGACACAGATGCAGACTTTAGAGTCGCAATTCAATAAAACTCTAGTCATACGTGTGGACCAAGTTTAAGGTAAAACTCTAGTCATACGTGTGGACCAAGTTTAAGGTTTTAACTATTCTATGATAAAGCATCTTGGTGTTTGCGGAAGGAGGTGTCAGTGAATTCAATGTGAATTTATATGCAACTGTGTTCTTTCACGACACCAAAAGGAGAAGCCAGTTTCTTGATTCCACACCAATCCACACATGCACACTCAAACACATTTTAGATTTGCCTTACGCTCGCAGTCCAGCCTGCTTGTTCCTAGCAGTTACAGGCTAGAAAATATATACGTACAAAAGACCCTAATGCCCAAAACGTACTTTGTGATTCTTCAGCCTGCATATTTCTCCTCTTGGCAACGTATAACTCTTGGGCAGAGTAATATGCAAGTCCACTTCCCTTTTCCCTGAGTTACAGCTTATAATTGATTGTTTTGGGTATCAAAGAATTAGAGAGCAAAATGAGCGGCAAAGAAGAACAACATTCGTCATTACCAGGTAACTGGTGGCAATGAGCAATTCTGTGTGAGTCTGTGAGCTCTTACACAGTGCGGCCTTAAACAGGTACATTCTCATCTAATTATTTTTTTCTTGTAGAGATAGGGTCTCACTAAGTTGCCCAGGCTGGTTTCAAATTCCTGACCTCAAACAATCTTTCTGCCTTGGCCTCCCAAAGTGCTGGGATTAGAGGCGTGAGTCACTGTGCCCAGCTGTTCTCATCGAATTCTCACCATGCTACAAGCTATGACATTATTCTACTTCCAGTTTACTAATTGGAGTGTCTTGAAACCAAACAGATCTAGAGGTAGGGAAAGATCTGTCAAAAGTTTGGTGTCTCTCCAACAGAGCCAGCGCTGCCCCCACCTTGCTGGAGGAAGGAGCTCCTTCATGACGCAGCCAATAGAGGTCTCCCCCTATACGTGTATCTCTGCTCCCCTGGGTGGTGTCCTACTGGAGTGAAAGGGGCCTTCTGCTATTCTGAGGTCAATCACCTTGCCCCAGTCCACAGTTCAAAATAGTTCAAAACAAAACTCAGAAACACAAGAAACAGCATCAACACCTTCCCCGTCACAAACACTGGAACCTGGGAATCACACTCGCGTAGTGCTGTCCACTTACAGCCCCACTGCTAACCATCCGGAGTGATTCTTTTCTCCTCAGCCCCACTGCTGACCATCCGGAGTGATTCTCTTCTCCTCAGCCCCACTGCTGACCATCCGGAGTGATTCTCTTCTCCTGCAGCAGTACAGCCCTGCACTTCCTCCTGGGCAATGACGGCAGCCTCATGTGCTTATTCTAAATGCAGAACAGGTGGCCGTGCACATCAAACCCGAGTACTATCACTTTGTCACGTGGCCCGTAAAAGATTTTCCTGGCTACGGCAGCTCGTCTGCAGTAGCCTGGCCTTTCACAGCACTTTGTCCATCATCCCTTCTATATTAGTCTGTTTTCACGCTGCTGATGAAGACATACCCAAGACTGGACAATTTAAAAAAGAAAGAGGTTTAACTGGAATTACAGTTCCACGTGACTAGGGAAGCCTCACAATCATGGTGGAAGGCAAGGAGGAGCAAGTCCCATCTTACACGGATGGCAGCAGGCAAAGAGAGAATGAGGAAGATGCAAAAGTGGAAACCCCTGATAAAACTGTCACATCTCGTAAGATTTATTCACTACCACGAGAACAGCATGGGGGGAACCGCCCCCATGATTCAATCATCTCCCACCAGGTCCCTCCCACAACACATGGGAAATATGGGAGTTACAATTCCATATGAGATTTGGGTGGGGACATAGAGCCAAACCACATCACCTTCTTCTTCCACATCTTTTCCAGGAAGACACACATGGCCATTACACTCTTCTGCACCTCTGCACGTGGGGTTCCCCATGTCTGGCCTGCCCTCCCCACCAAGCCCCACCCAAGTTTCCAGGCTGACTCCTACTCATCTTTCAGGCCCAGCTTATTGCTCTCTACCAGCAGCTTTGCCCCATCCTTCTACTTTCCCACCCCTGCAGTGCTGCCACTAACCACACACCCCCAGTTATTGACAGAGAGGGACTGCAATGCTTAACTCACATATACCAAATGTAGGATTACGAATGGTACTTAAGGAACAAGACTTATAATCAGTCGCAGAGTTCCCGGGGCCTAAAGTAAAAGTCAGACTGGGTCTGACCAGATGACTTTCCTCTAAGGAAGGAGGGCCCTAATCAACTGAATCTAAAGCAGGTGGCTCCCAAGTGGGGTTTGGAAAGACGCTATCAGAGCTTATATTTATATAGACCTTCAAAAAATAAGCTTCAGGAACACTTATTAAATGCACTGACATTGGTGTCCCAACATGATACTATGTAATGTGGCTGGAGAGGAACCTCCTTAAATGGGAAGGGTAAGTGGTGCTATGGACTGAACTGTGTCCTTCCTAAAATTCATATGTTGAAGCCCTAACCCCCAGTGTGATGCAATCCTATTGTTGGGCCCTTTTGGAGATAATTAGGATTAGATGAGGTCACGAGGGTGGGACCCTCAAGATGGGATTAGTGCCCTTACTAGAGACTGTCTCTCCCTCACTCTTGCTCTTGCTCACTCTCTCTGTTCTGGGAGGACACAGCAAGAAGGCAGCTATCTGCAAGCCAGGAGAGAGCCCTCACCAGAACCGGATCATGCTGGCACCCGGATCTTGGACTTCCAGCCTCTAGAATTATGAGAAGACCAACGCCTGCTTACGCTCCCCAGTCTATGTATTTTGCTATGGCAGCCTGAGCTAATACAAGGACAACAGTGACACCCTCCCTGTCTGTCTCTCTCCTTACTACTACACATTTCAGGCCCCAGCTAGGTGGAGTCATGGATCACTTTATCTAACTTAAACTAAATTAACCCTCCCAAAAGAACAAATGGCTTACGAGTCATGCAACAAAACCACAAATTGGAAATGATACTTATTAATAATGCAATTACAAGAAAATAAAAAGCAGCAGAATTGACACCTACATTCCTAGTAAAAGCTCTTTAAAACCATTGTACTAGGTTAAACATTAGGGTAATTTAATTAAATCTGACAAATCGGCCAAAAACATTCAAAATAATAGAGAAGACTGTGAACACTATGTATTTACATCCACAATTCTTAACAGAGAACCTTGGTAATACATACTGGGTCTTCAGTAATAACAATGATAGCACATGTATACGAGTGTTTTAAATATAAAATATAAATATCAAAGGTTCATCCTAAAACATTTTACAGGCTGGGTGCGGTGGCTCACGCCTGTAATCCCAGCACTTTGGGAGGCTGAGGAGGGTGGATCACGGGGTCCGGAGATCAAGACCATCCTGGCCAAAATGGTGAAACCCCATCTCTAATAAAATACAAAAAATTAGCCAGGCATGGTGGCACACACCTGTAGTCCCAGCTACTTGGGAGGCTGAGGCAGGGGAATCACTTGAACCCAGGAGGCAGAGGTTGCAGTGAGCCGAGATCGCACCACTACATTCCAGCCTGGTGACAGAGCAAGACTCTGTCTCAAAAAAAAAAAAAAAAGATCTACAAATGGGACATCCAATGGAAAAGTTTTGGAGACCACTGATATAGACAGAGAACTTACGTGAGAGTTAGGTCCACTCTCAAGCTGAAGTCTTTTCTAAGCTGAAACCTGTCAATGGTCTCCAAAAAAGTCTTTCAAGTGATAGTATACGTTACACGTATACTGAATATGCCTAGAATAATCCATCAGAATGACTAACGCCATCCCAAAATCAGCCCGAAATCATTTTTAATGACATCTAATATAAAATAGTACCGGCTAAAAACGTATGATTTCAGTTTTGAAGAGCTGGCTTTCATTTAAGAGAAAAGAATGGGTCAGCATTTGAATGACCAAACCCAACCTCATGGATTTCAGGAAATTTCTTTGTTAAACATCCCTACATCCCCACAATGGTCAGACCTCTCCTTTTGTTCTCTCTAAGCATTGTCCCTCTTGAAAGGGTTGCTGATTAGCATTTCTGAGTCAGCTTTTGCTGTCTGTTGAGTGACTCAGCCAGAAGTAGTAGAACAAACACTTAGATGCAACTTTCTGGATAACGACACAGAAGCTCACATGACTAAACTGAGCAGAAACAGAGCAGTCTACTTTGCTACCTAGTTTTTCAACTTAAGCAACTAGATCAGACATTAGGCAAACCCTTGGTGCTGTTTGTGAGCATAGGGAATGTTCTCTGATGCCCAGAGAGCAAGGGTTTTCCCATCTACTCATCACAACAAACATAGGAAGATATTGATCCTTTTTCCGTCTGACCATCTTCCCTTCAAAATCGTGTCTGTTTCCAATTAAAGACCCAAACATTTACCAAAGTATTCAATAGAAAAACAAGAGTTTAGCATTTCTAGTTGATTTTAAGATTTGTTTAGTTTTGAGAAAATTGTACACTTTTTTCTTTTTTGAGATGGAGTTTCACTCTTGTCACCTACGCTGGAGTGCAATGGTGCGATCTCTGCTCACTGCAACCTCCGCCTCCTGGGTTCAGGCGATTCTCCAGCCTCAGCCTCCTGAGTAGCTGGTATTACAGGTGCCTGCCACTGCGCCTGGCTAATTTCTGTATTTTTAGTAGAGATGGGGTTTCACCATGTGGGCCAGGCTGGTCTCGAACTCCTGACCTCAGTTGATCTGCCCACCTCAGCCTCCCAAAGTGCTGGGATTGCAGGTGTGAGCCACCACACCTGGCTGAAAATTGTATACTTGTAGAAGAGTTGCAAAAATAATAGAGCTGAAATCTATCCTTCGTCCAGTTTCCCCACAATGTTAGCATCTTACATCACCCATCACCATAGCACAATTATCAAAACTAAGAAAGCAACACTGGCACAATGCTAAACTAATTACAGACTTAATTCAAGATTCACCAGTTTTTCCACCAATGTATCTTTTCTGTTCCAGAATCCAATTCAGGGACCCACACAGTACTTACCTGACATGTCTTGGGTCTCTTCCGATTCTGGTTGAATTTTAATTTGTCTCACAAATCCTGATGCTTAATTCTTTTTAATCAAGAATCATAAATGCTCCCAAGTTCACAGCAGACAATAAGAGTTAACAGAATTTGGGAAGAGGAGAGAGGGGAAATAAATTACTGGCCAAAATTCTCAAACCAAATGCCTTTACCTATTTTAAACAGTGGGAATGGCACAGATGTTTCTTTGGTCAAATTCAAACTGGGCTCCATTATCCACCCACACAGGGGTCAACCTGATAAAGAAATCACCATGAAAGTCTGTCCTCTCAGACATTTGCTGTTTCCTTAGAAACACCAAATATAAAACTAGCCCAATGCTGAAAGGCTTTTCTGTTGCTAAAAATACCCTTCAAGAAAGCTCACACATTCAATGGTTACCTGGAATGTACCACGCCAAAGCTCCCTCAATTCCAGTATTTTCATCTGCAGGATTCCTCAAAAGACTTGTCCAGGGGTGTAAAGCTGGTAACAGTTCTCATTACAAGATTCTTCTATGGCATTAATTGCTGCTGGTACATCCAAAATAAGAACTCAGGATTGTGGTGCCATTCACGTTCAGAAAATACAGTGCCTGGCTTGGAAATTACCCAAGTGTATCTGCTTCTAAACCAAAAGCAGCATACCCAGAAGGAAAATCTTGAGACTATTTCAACATCAACAATTACTCTTGATGAGGAATACTTTCACCTTTGTCAAGCTTGATAAACTGCAATCTCAAACCAGAGATTATGTAAACCTGGTTTTTAAGATAATGATCTTTACATCACTCAAAAAAAGTTATGATTCTGCCAGGCGTCATGGCTCATGCCTGTAATCCCAGAACTTTGGGAGGAAAGGGCAGGAGGATCACTTGAGGTCAGGAGTTCGAGACCAGCCTGGCCAACATGGTGACACCTCGTTCTCTACCAAAAACGCAAAAATTAGCGGGCCGTGGTCGTGGGTGCCTGTAATCCCAGCTACTCAAGAGGCTGAGGGGCAGGAGAATCGCTTGAACCCAGGAGGCAGAGGTTTGCAGTGAGTGGAGTTCACGCCATTGCACTGTAGCCTGGCCAATAGAGTGAGACTCCATCTCAAAAAAAAAAGTTATGATTCTAACTAGGATGCTGGTATTGCTTCTTTGCTAAACTATAAGCAGCTTGTGCATTAAGACCAGATCCTACATAAATTCTGTAGCATTAAAACATTTAGAGAATTCTTCATCCTCACAGGACTCAATGACATTGAATCTAGTACCACATATATAATCTCTCTCCACTATTCATGGACCAATTGGTTATTGAAGATTATTTTGTTCTTTTTATTCCTTAAGACAAAAATATTATTTTAGAATTATGATCCCATCTAATTAAACTTAAGGGCTTCTGCACAGCAAAATAAACTATCAACAGAGTGAACAGACAAGCTACAGAATGGGAGAAAATATATGCAAACTAGGCTTCTGACAGAGGTCTAATATCCAGCATCTATAGGGAACTGAAACAAATTTACAAGAACAAAACACTAACAACAGCATTAAAAAGTGCACAAAGGATGTAACAGACACTTTTCTAAAGAAGACACACATGCGGCCAACAAACATATGAAAAAAAATGCTCACGATCACCGAACATTAGAGAAATGCAAATGAAAACCACAATGAGATACCATCTCACACCACTCAGAATGGCTATTAAAAAAGCCAAAAACTAACACATGCTGGTGAGATTGCAAAGGGAACACTTGTACACTGTTGGTGAGAGTGTAAATTAGTTCAACTATTGTGAAAAGCAGTTTGGAGGTTTTTCAAAGAGCTAAAAACCGAACTACCATTCAACCCAGCAATCCTATTACTGGGTATATACCCAGAGGAACATAAGTCCTACTACCATAAAGGCACATGGACTCCAATGCTCACTGCAGCACTATTCACAACAGCAACGAAATAGAATCAACCTAAATGTCCATCAATGACAGACTGGATAAAGAAAATGTACATATACACCATGGAATACTACACAGCCATGAAAAAGAATGAGATCACGTCTTTTGCAGGAACGTGGATTGAGGGGGAGACCATTATCCTTAGCAAACTAACACAGGAACAGATAATCAAATACCGCATGTTCTCACTTACAAAAGGGAGCTAAACGATGAGAACTCATGGACACAAGGAAGGACACAGACACTGAGGCCTACTTGAGGGTGGAGGGTGGGAGAAGGAAGAGGTGCAGAAAAAATAACTATTGAGGCCGGGCACAGTGGCTCCCACGTGTAATCCCAGCACTTTGGGGGGCCAAGACGGGTGGATCACCTGAGGTCAGGAGTTTGAGACCAGCCTGGCGAACATGGCGAAACCCCGTCTCTACTACAAATATAAAAATTAGCCAGGCATGGTGGCACATGCCTGTAATCCCAGTTACTCAGGAGGCTAAGGCTCGAACCCAGGAGGCAGAGGTTGCAGTGAGCCAAGATTGCACCACTGCACTCCAGCCTGGGCAAGAGAGTAAGACTCTGTCTCAGATAATAATAATAATAATAATAACTATTGAATACTAGGCTTAGTATCTGGGTGATGAAATAATATGTACAACAAACCCCTGTGACATGAGTTTGCCTGTATAACAAACCTGCACACATACCCCTGAACCTAAAATATAAGTTAAAACAAAACAACCAAAAAAACAAGGTAAAAAAAAACTTAGGATCTCAGCATAATATTATAAACAATGATACTGTGCCAACCTCGCACACAGTGCTCAATTCCTTTTTCTGTAAAGGTAATACTCTATTTAAAATTTACCTTGGCAAAGCCAACAAAAATTTATCAAAAATTTATATGAAGTAATTTTCCTTTAAGGCAAACCAACCTGAAGAAATGCAGTAACTTGACAAAGCTCGAGTTATCACTGTAATTAAGTTTTTGCTAGCTAAAACGCCCACCTGAAATGAATGAGTCATTCAAAACTGAGTAACTGTAAACATTCCTAACTAGCTTTGAAGACCTCATTTCGAATATTGAAGAAAACTGCCTTATGGCTTTGAAATTCACTATTTCAAATGGCATGCTGATAATCACATAGAAAGATTACATATGTCTGATAGTGATGACGTAAGTATTGCTCATTCCTTTGATCAGTACATTATTTCAAGATTTTTCTGGGGGAAAAAAAATTTTAACTTTAAACGTTTTTGAAAATTTAGATATATAAAATTAAAAATTCAACACCCGTTTCCTCTAAATAGTGAGCTTTCGTAAGCATTTAATATTTAACTTAAAAGGATATGATGCTATTTATGCAAAATGTCCAGTACAGGGAAATCTATTGAAATACAAAGTGGCCGGGCGCGGTGGCTCAAGCCTGTCATCCCAGCACTTTGGGAGGGCGAGACGGGCAGATCACGAGGTCAGGAGATCGAGACCATCCTGGCTAACACGGTGAAACCCCGTCTCTACTAAAAAATACAAAAAACTAGCCGGGTGAGGTGGCGGGCGCCTGTAGTCCCAGCTACTCAGGAGGCTGACGCAGAGAATGGCGTAAACCCGGGAGGCGGAGCTTGCAGTGAGCTGAGATCCGGCCACTGCACTCCAGCCTGGGCGACAGAGCGCGTCTCAAAAAAAAAAAGAATATAAAGTAAATTTGTGGTTCCTTAGGGGTGGGGTGAGGAAGGGATGGGAGATGATAGCTAGAGTATAATATTTATTTTGGAGGTGATGAAAATGTTCCAAAATTGACTGTGATGATATTTGCACAACTCTGTGAATATATTAAAAATCACTGAACTGTATACTTTAGATGGCTGAATTATGCACTAAAACCTTTAAAACATTTGAAAGGAGATATGATTGTACACTTCAGGAAAAGGAGATCTTGTTAGGTGGACACATACATAATCCTACATATGTATATAAACATTGAATCCCATTAATTACTATTCACTTCTAGAGGATGAGGAAAGTTATTGTTCTCATAGTTAAGGTCCTAGAAAATCAATCCCTAGTAGAAAAAGACTACTTCATCATTCTCCATCATCTGAATTTATTGGCTTCAATAATGAAAAACTTAATAAACCTACCACAGGCTTCGGATCAAACACTGGTGTTACTTTCAGTGCCAAGAACAAGAACAAGGTTTGGTGAGACATCTACATACATGGCACAGTCCCTCCCAAAAATTCAAGGAATTGGCCAGAATTTGGAGTTCTCATGTAGTGCATTCCCCTGGGGGTGCTAAGGCCACAGTGGACCCCAGAGGGGATCTCACTCCTGCTTTCTAGGCATTTCCCCAGACCCACCCTCTTTTTTAAGTCACATCAATTCCATTCCAGTAACCTTGGGCTATGGAATTCCTGTCCTGAATGACAGCATGTCGCCCCTCGCTGCCCTCCCTCTCTCTGCATCAAACTCCCATTCCCAGTCAAACGCCAGCTGCCCAGAAAGGCAAGCGCAGAGCAACTGCTATGATCCAGAGGGTTTCAAGCCAAAACAGGCTTAGGGTTGAGGAAAGTAGGGGAGAGAACTCTGTTCCAGCGAGGACAGGCCTGCCAGAGGGTACAACATTCAGGTAAGTCAGACAGCCCTGAGTCTGCAGACTAGCCTGAGCCTCATCTATCCCATGTGGTCCTGTCTTTTCAAAGAGCTCAATTTAGGCGCAAGCGACCTGGGATAAACTCTCCATGCCCCTGCCTCTAAGAAAACCATTAACCTTTTCTCCAGAAAAACTGTATTAAAAAAGAAATCCTTTATCCTTTTATAAAAATATTCCTTTGAATAGCTTTACTAACTTTTAGCAAACATTCATGGCCAAGATAAAAGGCCTAACTTGAGTTCAGTAACATTAAAGTGCTAAAATAACACGGCTCGACGTTTTCTAAAATCCTTACACCATAATGCTAAGAAGCTTTATAATCATTTTTGTTTGTTTGTTTGTTTGTTTGAGACGGAGTCTTGCTCTGTCACCCAGGCCAGAGTGCAGTGGTGTGATTTTGCCTCATTGCAATCTCCACCTCCTGGATTCAAGTGATTCTTGTGCCGCAGCCTCTCAAATAGCCGGGGACTACAGGCATGCACCACCACACCCAGCTAATTTTTGTATTTTTGGTAGAGATGGGGCTTTCCCATGTTGGCCAGGCTGATCTCAAATTCCTAGCCTCAAGTGATCCACCCACCTTGGCCTCCCAAACTGCTGGGATTACAGGTTACCATTGCACTTGACCTATAATCAATTTTTTAAAAAACTACAAGTCACTGATAACCATTAGTAATTCCTATTTAAACACACCGTCAAGGTGAGCCAAATACTCAAAGGCCATTTTAAAGAACATCAAGGACCACATTTTCATTTCTTAGACCCTATCCAATGCACACAAAAACTTATGCTCACAGTATAAGCCATGAACTCAGAAATTATATGAATTGTAACATATTTCAACTAATTCAATTACATACTTATATAAAGCTTTAAATAGAATAGTTGGTAACTGCCTACTTTATTCCTAACTGACCCACTGTACATCCACAACTTACTCTGCCTCTCTCAAAACAGTACAAATGAAACTGCACAGCAGGCAGTCACTCGGAATCCCTCTGGCTAATAATACAATCAGTCTGGGTCAACTTTCAACCTTGATTACAGAACAGGTAGTGAAGCTCCATGATCAGTGCTCTTAAAAATCTTTACCTTCCAGCTGGGCGTGGTGGCTCACGCCTGTAATTCCAGCACTTCAGGAGGCTGAGGCAGGTGGATTACCTGAGGTCAGTAGTTTGAGACCAGCCTGGCCAACATAACGAAGCCCCGTCTCTACTAAAAATACAAAAATTAACGGGCACAGTGGCAGGCACCTGTAATCCCAGCTACCTGGGAGGCTGAGAATCACTTAAACCCAGGAGGCAGAGGCTGCAGTGAGCCGAGATCATACCACTGCACTCCAGCCTGGGGGACACAGCAAGACTCCGTCACACAAAAAAAAAAAAAAAAAAAAAATCTTTCTCTTCCATTAAAACAGAAGAAGTTAGACAAAAACAAAGGTCTCTATTTTATTCTCCCAGACTTAGGCATACACAAATGGATAACAAAATTAAAGGAATTCATAGGAATTAAGCAAAACTACAACTTGAAAACACACTAGAGTGTAAAAAGGAAAGTAGCTCTTCAATTCCCATATCCTTATACAGTGTATATATTTTAGAAAATCACCTTTTTGAAAGCAATTCAATAGAAACACATATGAGAAGGTGTGAAGAAATGGAACTATATGAGCAGGGCAGGATTCCAAATGGTTTAGGTAAAGTCACAGAGTTGTGCAACCATCACCCCAAAATGAAACCTCAGCCACATTCACAGTCATTCCCACTTCCCTCCAACCTTTTCCCTCTTCTCCCGCCCCAGGAATCTACCTCATAACTCTATAAATCTGCCTCTTCTGGATACTTCATATAAATGGAATCATGCACTATGAGGCCTTTTGTGACTGGCTTCTTCTACTTAGCACAATGCTTTCAAGTCTCATCCATGTTGTACAATGCGTCAATATTTCATTCCTTTTTACGGCCCAATAGTATTCCATTGTACGGATATACTTCATTTTATTTATTCACTTATCAGCTGATGGACATTTAGATTACTTCTACTTTTGGGCTATTCATAATAATGCTGCTGTGAAATATATGCATACGAGTTTTTGTGTGGACGTAGGTTTTCATTTCTCTTGGGCAGATATACCCAGGAGTGGAATGGCTAGGTCATATGGGAACTTTACACTGAACCTTTTGAAGAACTACCAAACTGTTTTCCAAAGCAGCTCCACCGTTTTTCATCCCCAACAGCAATGCATGAGGGTACCAAGTTTTCTAAATCATCGCCAATACTTGTTATTTGTCTTTTTGATTGGAGCCACCCTAGTTAGTGAAGTGGTAACTCACTGTGGTTGATGCTCTGTATCTTAAACGAAGCCCACACATTCTGAAATGGGGACTCAGCTATTCTTCTAAGTTACACTTTCAAGTATAAAATATGCCCAACTGTCATTCTTAAAATCCAAAATAAAGCTGCATAATCTAACACCCCTTTAATAAGTGAAAATTCCACCTCCACATAATATGCACCATTATTCTACCCCAATAACGTCCAACAGCTTGACCTTTCTAAATAAAGATGTCAGGCTAAGATGTCTGTACAAGTGTTAGTGCAGTAGTGGAATACTTGAACATATAACAAAGTTTTTGTCTTTCAAAAAAGAACACTGGACTGGAACTCAGGTTTGTCAATAATCTACGTGTAACTTGATAAATCACTGAACTTCTCTACACCCAAGCATGGTGATCTGAGCAGCTCACAGAACTACATCCTCTGAAGTCACTCCCAGATACAAAGTTGTTTAAGCCTGAAAGTTTAATGAAATTTGAAAATGTACACACACCCGTGCTAAAGAACTAGCTTTGCACAGCAGGAAAAAAAATTTACCCTTAGCAGTCAGATGGGCTGGATTCAATTTCCAGGTCTGCCATTTAGGAGCTGTATGACTATAGGTACATTATTTAGCGTCTTTATATTCCAGTCTCCTGGCCGGCTTCAAGAGGTTATGAAGATTCACCAAGCTGCTATAGCCAGAGTGTGTGACATAGCCGCCAGCAAAAGTAGACATTTAAACGCTAGCTTCTCTCCATCTTTCTGCTAACTCTGGGCGAAGTTTCCCAGCAAATGAAGACCTCTTAACAATTGTCGTGGGCCAGTGACAACTGAATGTGAGTCCTTGTGACTTGTGGGATTCCCTGATGAAGCACGTCCCCCATAGCATGGTCTGCAAATTGCTAAAGAGAGCTATCAACTGGCTTAAAACAAGGCTAGAAGGGGGTTCCGGGAAGGAAGCCCAGGCATGAAAAGAGCAGAGACCTCATTTTTGTCGGTGACATTAGAGGGAAAACTTCTCGGGGCTCACAGGCAGGCTGGGCGCAGAACGGATGCGCAGGAGAGGACAGTGAGGGCTGCATTCGCACGAGCCCATTGGAAGCGCGGGGCTGCACTGCGGGCTGCTGGGGTGGGGAGGGGGCAGGGGAAGGCTCTGGAGATGGATGGGGGCCGGCCAGGTGCACGGCCAAGCCCCGCGCAGGAGGGCGAGCCCCTTCCCAGCTGCGACTCCACCGCCTTCCGCGCGAGCCGGCCGCCTTCTCCTACCTGATCTGGTTGTCGCGGAATTTGTTGAGATGCGGTTGGTTGAGGTAAATGGTGCGGGCGGGTGCCTCCAGCTGGTCTCCAACAGACGTGGCCCGGGACATCTCATCCTCTGCCTTCTTATAGCCCAAAGAAGAACGAACTGGTCCTGCAGAGACAGGGCGCAGGCAGAGAATACGACACAAAGAAGTCAACTGCCAGGCGGGAGGCGGCGAGCGCGGGCCGCGGGCGGGCGGCCACCGGCGGGGAAGGATGCTCGGGCGAGGCGGGCGTTGCCTATGTACCTTGGCTCCCCCTGGAGACGCCGCCGCCGCCGCCGCAGCCCCGGTCGGCCCCGCCCCCGGCCCCGCCCCGCGCGGCCCCCGGCGCTTGTGGAGCGAGCCCCGCCCCGGGTGAGCCGCCCCCAGCTCCTGCGCTCCCTCCCTGCAGGGCCCTGGCCGGGCTGGACGCCCAAGCTGTGTACGAGGCCAGGGAGGGCGATCGCGCGGGGATGGCGGGGGCGCCAAGACCCCCAGCGGTACCCCCAGCCATCTGGCCGACCGTACCCTCTAGTCCTGGGGACTGAGCTCTGGAACTGGGTTTTCTGGGCTCCTTTGATCTTCCTTAGGAACAGAGACAGCAGCAATGGGAATGCACCCTGCAAGCAGCCACCGCAGAAGGAGATGGCGAAAGCACACCTCTGGGCAGTAAAAATGGGCTTCCCAGACCCCAGGGTGAAGAGCTTGCTCCCACCATGGTCTGCAAGGGATCCACTGCTCTTCTCCCTACATGCACCTGGAGAACTGAGTACACTAGCTGTCCCAACCCAGCTCTGGACCAGCGCGCCAGCTTTCATTTTACTGCTTAAATTACTGTTTCTGTGGCTACGTGGCAAGCCAGCCTAGCTCAGTATTTGATTTCAGTCCTATGGGTCAAGCCTTTTTGGGTGGCCCCAAACCCCCGCCGCCCAATAACCTTCACTTGAGACGTTCCAGCCTAGACCTAGAGAAGGATCCAGGTATTACTGAAACTGGTACAGGCACGTAGATCCTAACCTCATCTCCAACTCTAAAGCAGCATCCTTTGTTAGAAGGGGCTGCCCAGCTTGAGAAGTGACCTTCAGAGGAGAGGCGTCTTTTCAGAAAAATTAATACCCTACAGATGAAGCCTTACCTTGTTTTTCTTAAATATACATTAGCCCTCTAATACTTGCCATGCTTTCCAACGATTAAAGAAACGGACGTTGCACATCATTAAAAAACTGACATCTTACACAAGCAAACCTTCACTTCCCTGTTACAAAGAATACTTTTCACTGTCATAGAGAAACACTTTGAAAGAGAAAGTTTTGGCTACATCATCTTTTTAAAGTGATTAGAAGGGTGATCATCTTTATCCTAAGAAAGGGACAAGCGAAATGTAAACTCGTTTACTGAAAGCTGACATATTATTCTGAATATTAAGTAAGAGTTAAGTCTGAAGTGGGCTAAGGCTTCTCCCTTCACCCAGATGGGGACGCCTCGTGGATGCAGGCTCCGGGGCTCAAGCCGGGTCCCTGGTCACAGGCCAGGCACACTCCAGTTTTCCTCCTGCTTTTCGTGTGTGCCCACAATGCCCTGGCTATTCCTCACTGAGACATGATCCCTCACCTCCTTCCCTCCAACCTCCCAGTCTCGGGGGTCTTTCTGGCTCCATGGGACACTGCTTGGTCCACTACTCATCAGCAAGCGGCAGCAGAGAGCAAGAATCCCTTCTTCAAGACTGTCTGGCCCACCAGCTGGGGCTCCCGGACTGCAATAAGGGAAGGACAGGTGTTGGAGCATTTGCTGATGTAAGACAGATGGAGAATATTTTTGAAGCTAGCCTATATGGAAGTATTGCTTTTCTCTCTGCCCACTTACCCTGCCTTGTCTTCCTCCACAGTACCAGATATCATCATTACCTGAGTTTATTTATGGATGCTCTGTCTCACTGCACCCAGGAGCCCAAGCTCCAGAACAGTAGGGACACGCTGGGTTCACTGAACAGTGCTTGGTCAAAGTGGTTCATTGCTCACCAAGTGGCTCTCAGTTCCCCTGTGCATTCGTATTACCAGTGCAGCTCTCACAATGTTCCTGGGCCCTGCCCTCTCAGATTCTGTGGTCACTGTGTTTTGTTTCTCAAGCTCACTAAGTGATGCTGATGAGCACCCAGTCAGGATCACTTGTTAGACGCCGCTGAGAACACAAAAACAAAAGATCAGGTTCCTGCCCTCGAAAATGTTCCCTCAATTAAGGCATGAAGGTGTAACCCTGGTTACTTACCAGTGTGTGACCAAGAGTGGGCCCAAAGGTGCTAAGGAGGCTCAGAGGTCAGCAGCTTCTTTGTGCTGGGGGAGGGCAGGTGGTGGAATAGATTCTGAGTACAGACAGAAGAGCCTGGCAATGTGGGTGAGGTGTGGATTCGGAAAGGGAAGGGCATTGTGGACAAGGGCAAGAAGAGCTTAAGCAAAGGCCCAAGCAGACAAAATTGTATTGGGCCAACTAAAAAAACAAATCAACCCGGAGGGTCCAAATTGGAAAAAGGAGAAAAGAAGTTCACCAAAAAAAATAGCCTGTGGCCAGACTGTGGATGACTCAATGTCAAGCAAAGAAGCTTGAACTTCGTCCTGAAGGTCACAGGAGGCCACAGAAGATTTCTGAGCCAGAGAGAAGAGCATCCAGCAGTGATGGCAAAGGGGGAACAGCAGGAGAGGAGAATTTTCAGATAAGGGGACCGGTAGGAAATACATTCTATAAACTAGAAGCAAGATGATAAAAGCATGAATTAAACAGAGGATGGGATAAAAGGATGGACATGAGAAACATCTCAAAACGAAACCCTGAGATGGGCACGGTGGCTCATGCCTGTAATCCCAACACTTTGGGAGGCCAAGTTGGGAGGATTCCTTGAGCCCAGGCGTTTGAGTCCAGCCTAGGCAACATAGCAAGACCTCATCTCTACCAAAAATAAAAAAAGAAAGAAAACGCTGCAAGATCTCTGGGGAGGTGAGGTTTAAATGTGTGCACCAGAAAAGGAAGAAACACGAGACCAATGAGGTTTGAAGAAGACTGGGACAAAAGAAAAAAAAATCACTGATAGAAATAATAACAGGAACAATAACTTTTCCAAACAAGAATTTAGATGTTGGATAACAAATATTGTAGTGAAAAAAATTATTGACATGAGTAAATAGTGATGACAGAATGAAGCGGAATAATATCTCCCACTTTCCTACCTAGCATGCTTCAGGCCAACACAGCTTTCTATACCACGGCAGGGGAAATCTGGGGATTTTTTTCTAGGTAGAAATAGTTATACCACCCCGCACCTGTCCCTGAGACTCAGATAAATTTTTTCTACCTCAGTGGCCTCATCTCAACCTAACCCTGTATTAGAGAAAAACATTAATATTTTCAAAAAAATCTGTGGAAAACATATTGCCCAAGGAAACATTATACCATCTACAGCAAAGCACATTATGACTAAGGTTTCAAATTCAGACTCATGAGATAATTCTGAGTTAATGCATTTTGCAAATACCACCACATAAAATGAGTATATGCTTACACCTCCCCCATATAATCAGGCACCGTGTCAGCAGAGAGTGGGAGTTCGATAAATATCTATTAGTTGAGAAAGAAACCAAAGGGAAGGGAAAGAACTAAGAGAACAAGAGTAAGCAAAGAGAAAAGCACTAACTTTGCTCCCAGCCTGCAAAATGGAAATGCAGACAAGACAGTGGAAGGTCAAGGCCGTGAGGGCAGAGACTTCGTCTCGTTCACAGCTCCATCCCTGGATAGAGTGCCCTGGACCATGCCTAGCACACAGTAGGCAGTCTGAAAGAATATGCCAAATGAATACATAAGAGGCTAATGTAGTAGGTGCCTTTTAAATGGAACCAGCCTTTTCCTTGTCTGTCTCCCTTGAACCAGACCTCTTTCGTCATAAAAGCCAGGCAGCCCACGAGCTGAGTCATACTGTGCAATCCCGTCTACTTGTTACAGCTCTTTGGACCAGGGATGGTTACTTGGTCCAAATTGGGCCACCAAGGGTCTCTCTTCTGGGAACTTTGACATGGGAACTAGTAGGGACCATTTCTGCATGTGGCTGACCTATTAGCGTACACACACCAGGTCTCTACATGGCCATCTTCTACCCTCTGAGTGGCCCAGGAGACAGAGAAAGGATTTTGTGTGAGATAGAGATGGGGCAGCTGCATGGAGAGCTGCGGAAACAGCCCCAACAGTTTTTTGGGTCCTAGGTCCAGTCCTCTCCAAGATCCCAGCTGCATTGGGGGGTGTGGGTTCCATGAGCCACCACTGGATCATTCTATCAACTTCTCATAACCACACATCTTAACTAGTATGGTAAAGCAGTATGCAGAGAACCTGTTTTCCCCTATAAGATGGAAAAGCAAGAAGGGTTAAAGAGGAAGGACAAATTCCTATTGACCTGTAGATCACCACCAGGTGCCCAGGATTTTAGATAATCTGGCACAGATGCTGTTAGATGCCACAACCCAGACCCAGGAGGCTGAATCTGACAGAGGAGAGTTTTCATGGCAACATCTGGGCCAGTAGGTTTTGATGAAGCCCCAAAGTGGGTGGGAAGTGCAGGACTAATGAGATAAGCACCCCTGTCCTCCTCCTCCTGCCTTCTGAGTTTCTGCCCGGGGTTGGAGAAAACAGAATGTTAGGAAATCAAGAGAGATGGTAGAGAATGCCCACCAGAGACCAGCAATAAGAGGACAGGTGAAGAACAGGGAAGGGCAGAGGAGAGCAGATCGGTTACAGTAGACACACCAGTGACCCACAGAAGCATGAAGGGGTGGAAGGGGAGGGACGCTCACTAGGCTGCTCCAGTGCCTCCAGCAGCTCACCCTCCACCAGCTCTAGCTCTCTGGCTGATGTCTCCTCCATGCACTTTGTTCACTTCATTGTACAAAATGTATATTCTCATATTTTTAAACTTCTAAACACGATTGGTCATGTTTTTCATTTCACTGAACAACTCAAATTCCTCATGATTTCACTCACTTAGAATGTGTGTGTGGCAACAAGAATGTGGAAGTCCCTGGTGAGGAAGCAGGGACAATGGCGGACCTCACATTATCAGGGGAGCAGGTAAAAGTGAGGGCAACACCCAGTTTCTATCCATTACATAAACCAATTCCATGGAGATGGTTTTGGGGAAGAAAATGAAAAATGCTGACAAGTTTTTGAAATTTGCTCCAATATATTAAATATTATAATAATATGTATGTATTAGTTTATTTATGATAACTTTTATGTAACATCCATAAATAAAAGCATAAACTAAATAAGTCAGGGAGTTAAGAACTTCAAATAAGGGATTAAACACGAAAGAAGAGTCAACGTAAGGGTAAATTATTACTGTTGCATTGCCTTAAGTAACACAGAAACAAAATCCTTAACTCCAAACTGCAGTATTTTCACCCTAACTTAATTCAAAATGTTTAAAACTCCAAAACATGCTTGAGACACATCTAGTCCATTTCCCTGGCAAAGAAGTTTCATTATCTCAAAAAAAAAAAAAAAAAAAAACTTTGGAAAGAAATACCTTCACCTTCCTCCCATCGCCAGTCACACAGGCCACCCTCACCTTCCTCCCATCGCCAGTCACACAGGCCACCCTCACCTTCCTCCCTCGCCAGTCACACAGGCCACCCTCACCTTCCTCCCATCGCCAGTCACACAGGCCACCCTCACCTTCCTCCCATCGCCAGTCACACAGGCCACCCTCACCTTCCTCCCATCGCCAGTCACACAGGCCACCCTCACCTTCCTCCCATCGCCAGTCACACAGGCCCCCTCACCTTCCTCCCATCGCCAGTCCACAGGCCACCCTCACCTCCTCCCATCGCCAGTCACACAGGCCACCCTCACCTTCCTCCCATCGCCAGTCACACAGGCCACCCTCACCTTCCTCCCATCGCCAGTCACACAGGCCGTCCCACATCAGTCAGGCTGTAACTGTGCTCCTTACGCACAGAATGAAAAGTCAAAGTGGAGTCAGACCGGGCTTGGACACTGTTGTGCAATACTATGTCTGGTCTTTGTCTTCAGTTCCTGCGAGGCAGCCTCTAAAACCTGGAATTTCCCAGTGATAGGAGCATCTTTGTTATTCATGGTGGACGCCCCTGTGCACACCTGAGTTCATGCTAAGATGATGACTCATGGTGGGTTGCTCGATGGTTTAAGAATGGGGTCCAGCCATCCCAGAAAGGCCAATCATGTGGTTAGAGGGTTGGGGGTCTGAGCTGGGTGATTCAGTCTGACCTTCCAACCTCTGCGGAGGGGAAAGGGGGATGGAGGTTAAATTCATGTGACCAATGATCCAATTAATAATGCCTACATAATGAAACCCCAAGAGAAACCTGTGGACACTGAAACTCAGGGGAGCCTCCCAGGTTGGTGATTCACATCAATACGCCAGAAAGAGACACACCTTGAAGACACACAAGCTTCATGTTCAGGACCCTCCCAGACCTCAACCTCTGTGTCTCCAATTGGCTGGTCCTGACTTCTCTCCTTTGTAATAAAACTGTAACCATAAGTGTAGCATTTTTCTGAGTTCTTTGAAGGGGCAGTGGGACCCTTGAATATGTAGCCAGTTGGTCAGATGTGCAGGTGGTCTGGGAACCCCGGAGCCTGCAGCTGGTAGTTGAAGCATGGACAGTCTTCTAGAGGACTGTGCCCTTAACCTGTAAAGTCTGACCTCACTCCAGGTAGTTGATGTTAGAATTGCATTGCAGACATTTCTCTGTGAACTCTAGAATGATAGAGCCAAAAGGGAAACCTTATTATCAGTCACAAAACCATATTAGCTCAAATGAAAGATAGGATTCGAAGCCACATCTGCAGAAACTTGAATCCAGTTCTCCTTTAATAGAACAGGCTGCTCCTTGTGAGCTTAGGTAAGCAGGCTACCATCTGAGCCTTGCTTTCTTCATCTGCAAAATAGAAATCGATTACATAAATCAAGGGTTGGCACATTTTTCTGTAAAGTATCAGTTGGTGAATATTTTAGGCTTTATGGGCCACACACGGTCTCTGTCTTATAGCCTCCTTCTTCTTTCTCTTCTCCCTCTTCTTCTTCTTCACACATCTTTAAAAATGTAAAAACCAGTCTTACTTGACAGGCCATGGTTTGCTGAGCCCTTATATAAACGAAGTTCTTTTGCAGTTCACAGCCTGATTATATCCCAACTCCCAGCTAAATTTCTATTAGCTGAAATTTTCTGGTAAACATAGGTATTCAAACTGTTATTACATGAATTAAGAAGTTGGTTATGTCTTTTTTCTAATGTTTTAGGTACTTGAAAAGTACGTAAAGGTAGTTTTCTCTTTGCCCCCAGAAAAATCTCTAGAAAAACAGTGCAGTCATTACAAAGCCTTTGTAACATGAGGCACGTGCACATGTATATACACACACATTCCGCTCCTCAAAAGAGTTTCAAGTTCAACTATGGCCTCTACCCCATATTTACAAAGATGTTTTATAATCCTTCAGAACACAGACACATCAAAAGCAGTTCAGCCATTGGGGAAGCACTTGGGCTGATTATTTCTCCTAATCAAACAGACACAATGAAAATGCTGTGCAAATGCAAAATGTGATTATTTTAGCCTTGCCAGACACATTTCGAAGGCCTTTTCAAGACCCTCCTTTGCACAAACCGCATCTCTCCAAATATAGCATCTGCAATCCACTTCTATCCAAGAATTCAAAAGAAATAAACACAAAGGGAAAGCGACACTGATGGGTCAGGATTTTTTATTACTGCAAATACTTGTTGGTTTCTTTCTTTTTTTCAGATTAGAGAAGATGCAAAGAGAGGTAACAGGCTGTGGATTCTTTATGATTTAAAATATTGTTGGGTGTGGAATGCATTCAGTTATTGAGCACCTCCTAGATAGAAGGCATTTTGCAAAGCAGTGGGTAGGGAGAGGGGCATAAGCTTCCATTTTTGCAGCAACAGAGAGGAAGAAATGTGGAAATTCAAAGCACAAAGATGGCTGCCAGTCTCCGTGGGGGCCAAAGAAACAGGGCGATTTCATTCAGGAAGCCATTTGAAGTAGGCTTATAAGAATGATTATGATTTGGCTGTGCAGAGAAAGAGCAGCGCATTGCAGGTGTAATTGCACGTGAGCAGGGACACATGCTGGTGAGACTTTATTTACAACCTAGTTGGCTCCAGCACAGTGGGTGAAAGTTGAGCCGTTGTCATTTGAAGCCTTGTTTCCAATAAGTACAGCAATATAAATTGGGCTTCTGTTCCTTAAAACCCATTTTATACCTTAGATATATTAAATTCATCCTGCAAATTAAATGAAAACAAATATGCTTTTAAGGAAATGTATTTCATATCTAAAACCAAAAACCAACAAAAAAAGAAAAGCTATGCTTCAAACACTCAATTCAGAGTAATTTTTCATCTGGGCTGGATTGGTTGAGGTTTAAAAATACAAGTCCAGTGACTTCTCCTTAGCAACTTCCTCTGTTGCTAGGATAGACATTCTCCATTGTTCCTAGGACCCCAACACTGACCCAAGTTAGGGATACCAGCTTTAAAATCTCATTGCTGATTCAATATGCATAAACACCATCTTCGAACAGCTCATCTAAGAGAGGGGCAGTTTCCTTTGAAGTTGTGGTTTGCCTGTCCTCAGCATATTTTGTTTGTTTGTTTGTTTTTGTTTGAGACAGAGTCTCTCCCTGTTGCCCAGGCAGGAGTGCAATGGTGCAATCTCGGCTCACTGCAACCTCTGCCTCCCAGATTCAAGCAATTCTCCCACCTCAGCCTCCCGAGCAGCTGGGATTATAGGCACCCGCCATCACGCCCGGCTAATTTTTGTATTTTTGTAGAGATGGGGTTTCACCATATTGGCCAGACTGGTTTTGAACTCCTGACCTCAGGTGATCCACCCACCTTGGCCTCCCAAACTGCTGGGATTACAGGCATAAGCCACTGCACCCAGCCTTGTCCTAAGCATTTTGAAGACCCACACAGTTTGGCCAAAGGCACACATGGCTTCATTGCAATCAGCCCCATAGCCAGCCCACCTCCCCAGTGGCATCAATGACCCCTCTGCTGCTGCTCCTGAACCCCACCCATGATGACCTTCTTTCCTCAAGACATCAGCTCTGTTCCTTCTCCAGAGACCTGGTTCTTACTTTTCCTTCACCTCAAATGTCATTCCTTAGGCTTTGCTAACTTCTTCCTGTCACTCAGGCATCAGCTTAAAGGTCACTTCCCCACAGAAGCACTTTGCGACCACGCCCTCGCTACACCACTCCCATTCTCACTTATTCCCTAACACCACACGTTATTTCTTGCATGGCACACACCACTCCACAAAACGTGTGTGTTCGTTTTCTGTCTTCCACCATTCTGTAGGAGCTCCAGGAGGACAGGGCCCATGCTCGTCTTCATCACCTCTGCATCCCCAGGAAATGGGACGCAGAAGGCATTCAGGAAACATGTTTGACGAGTGAATCACGTAAACACAAAATTTCATATTCTGTCTTAAGTGGACAGAGAAAAATGCAATTCTTTAAATTTCGTCTGCAACTAATCTGACCCACCTCCTGAGGCATCATCCAGTATAGATAGCTGGGAAAAAATGAGAATGTCCAGTTTTGCTTGTAGCTCAGTCCAATGTGAAAAGTTTAGATAAGTGGTATTCAGTCTTTCTTGAATAAGGACGCTTTAGCTCCCAGATGACTTCATCCTCCTCTGGCTTCTCTCTTGAAAATGGTGCTCGGTCCATGGAGGGTAGAGATGGGGGTGTGGGGAACAGTTAGGATCCTTGCACGTAAATGCCTTCTGCCTCCTCTGGTCTGCAGAACAACATCCCTGGTCCCCTTGCTGGCATTTGGGCTATGTCTGTGACTGGTGTCGCTTGGCTTTGTCAAAGGGCATCTGTGTTCCCTAGATGGCTCTGCCTCACCTGGGCTCCCTCTGCAGAGACTACAGAGTCTGCTGTGCTCTCTCTGCCACCTTCTGTCAGCCTCAACCCACAACCCTGCCAAGCCAGGCCCCAGGGAAGCCCCAGGAGCTTTCAGATCAGCTCCCAGACCACATGAGAAGCACAGGTGGGCAGTTTGAGAAAAGAGGACCTCCCTGTTGCTCCTCAGTCCCCTCACTTATCCCACATACCTCATCTCTCCGACTGGGGAAACTTTCCCCAGGGAGAGAAATATCAAGGTGTATCTCATTACACCGCTTTCTTTCCTCCTCCCGCCTTCCATTCCACCTTCTGGAAATTCAAAACAGGTAAGTGTTTTAATGCACTTCCCTCACGCCATTCTTCTGGATTCCAAACAATCCTTAAAATGACAGTGACTGGAACTGCAGGTGCGCCCCAGCACAGGCGGCTTCTGCAGGGCGTGGCGAGTGCACCTGTAAATTCCAGCTCCCCAGGAGGCTGAGGCGGGAGGACTGCTCGAGCCCAGGAGTTTAAGGCCAGCATGGGCAACAGAGCCAGACCCTCGTCTCAAAAACAAAAACCCTGCTCACACATCTCTTCTTTAATATGGAAAATGTTGAGAGTCAAGCCATCCAACTCTTAAAAGTATGAGATATTTATAATATAACTATATAATACAGATTAATATATACAATTAAGTATTGTATGTATTACAAAGAAGAATTAGTCTACAAAGTCTCCTCGTAAACAAAAAGCTGACTTGCCTAATCCTACTATTTTTGAAAGACATATGATGAAAACGCCTGATGTTTCTCTTGACATTCATTCTAATCTTTCTCGAGGAGGTGGAGGCTCCAAGCAGATGGAAGTCAGCAGCCAAGTACAAGACAAAAACACATTCATGTGCTTCAACGATCACGCCAGTTTCTCCTGCCAATCAGCCTGTCCTGTTTGCTTACAGTCACTGGTCCTATGAACCCAATGCTCTACTTCCATCAGCAATCTTAACCCACTAAATACATGCAGTCAGATTGGAGCAAGTCATTACAGAGACCAACTCATTCACCTTCATTCCCAACTCCACTGACATAAAATAGACTTTCCCAGTAGGATGGCTTTTCCCCAATCTCTTGTTGAGTTGACATTTTGTGTATCACGTTTTCTTCTCAGACACAGAAGTGAGAAAGTTTAAAATATGAGAAAATCTTTAAAAAAGCAAAAGCACTGCCAAAGAGCTGCATACGGAATCATCTGAATCCAAGGCCTCCACAACCGACTCAGGTTGCCAGGTCAATTTGTTGTCTTTGCCATGTCACTAAGGTGCCATAGACGAGTGTGATAAAAAGCACAACTATTGTTGAGCCTACTACTGTTCTAAGCATCTGTATGTGTAAATCTGTCCAATCCTCATAACAATCATATGAGGAGCATGCTTATTTTTAGAGATAATTTTTTAGAGATAATAAAAATGGGGCAAAGAGTAATTAAGCAACCAGCTTAATGCCCACAGGTGCATTTTTTTGTTTGTTACTATAAGAATCATCAATATGACCCTTATCTATATGATCATCGATATGACCTTTTACCTACATAAATCATCTATCTGACCTTTATATAAATGAGCGTGGCATTTCAAAGAGTTTCCTGAAATAGACAATAAAATATCTGTTGACTAACCGAATCTTTTATCTTTATTAAGTTTTGTGGGGTTGTTAAAAATAAAAGTATACTCCTAGAGTCTATGCATTAAAAAGAAATACCAATAGCCATTCCAGACTCACAGGCTTTAGTGGTGGTAGCAGTGATGGTACCGGGTGCTTAAGCCAGGAAAAGCCAAGTCCCAAATACTAAAGATTAACGTATTCTAGAGCAAGCTTGTCCAACTTGCGGCCCACAGGCCATGCGCCGCCCAGGACAGCTTTGAACGTGGCCCAACACAAATCTGTAAACTTTCTTAAAACATGATGAGTTTTGGGGGATTTTTTTTTTTTTTTTAGCTCATTAGCTACCATTAGTGTTAGTGTATTTTATGGGTGGCCCAAGGTGGTTCTTCTCCTTCCAATGTGGCCCAGAGAAGCCAAAAGATTGGACACTCCTGTTTAAGATAAGAACATGTATAAGAATTCAGTAAGTCAAGGAGGCAGGCAAAAAGGCTAAAGCAGACAAGAAGTCATTCCATCACCATAAATTCTGGGCATTCTGTGTGCATAATGCAGTGGTTAGAAAACCCTCTCCCTGCCTTCAAAGGACTTGTAGTCTGGAGAGGAAACAGACCAGTGCAGAATAACTAAGACAGCTTTGAATGTGGTGTACTTCCTTTCACCTAGACCTCCTTCCTCTCCACCGGTTCTCTGCCTGCTTACTACTCACCCCTAAAGACACAGCCTAGGCTTTCTCTCCTCTGAGATGTCTTCCCTCATCACACATCCTCGGGTTGGGTTAGATCCCCCTCCTCTATGCATAGGGCCCCCAGGCACAGGTGGGCAGACAGCAATTCCAGAAAGCACATTTCTCAATCTCACACGACCAACGTAACCATGTGCAGCAGTCCAGTCTGTGCATTTTCCACGTTAGAATTATTCTGCTTATGTGTCTGCCTTTCCAGTTAACAAGATGTCCACTTGTGTAAGTGTGGACTGTGCTCTACTGATATTACCATTCTCAGCACCTGTGAGAGTGAAAGAAGCGGAGACGTGAGAGCTATGGATGTTCAGAGTCTAAGAGAAAGACTAGTATTTCCAGCTGGGGAAAGGGGTGATTGGTTGGAGAGATTTAAGATGCCTTTCACTGTAAAGTCAGCAGCTGGGATTCATCTAAAAGCTTCCAAAGCAAAAGGTAAAGATGGAGAAGAACATCCCATGCAGCAAGACAAAGCCATGAGCACATATGCTGCAACATGAACAGCTATGGTCTGGGCTTCCCAGAGTGCCCCGTGCTCTCCTCCACCCCATAGCCAGACAGACACACAAGACAGACAAACCCTCCTAGCTCTGGTTCCCTGCATGACACTTCTCTGAAGAGGAGGGCAAAGAGTAGAGAATGGGAAAACTACTTTGATAGACCAACGATAACAAGCCAAAATGATCTAGTAGTGGAAACTTGTACAAAATTACAAGAAAGGAGAATAACATATGTTATAGCAGATACAAATCGGGTAAGGTGTTTCCACAAAGGAAGGGTCTCTAATTATGAGTCAGAGGGTCTGGGATGCCAAGGGGGCAGCAGCTGACCTCAGAAGCAGATCAAAGGAATGAACGAACGGAGTCTGGCGGGTGACTGCTTGGCAGGGATAGGAAAGACAAGAGGCCTGGCATTCTTGGCACTCTTTCTGAATTGATTGAATTTCTAGCCATCTAAATTATTAGTTCCCCCTTGAACAAGAAAGGCTTTTTATATCAATGAGCTATGAAATGAAATGTATAAATATAACCAAATATACCACCTGTACAGTATGATATCCTTATGACCCATAATTCCATGAGGATAAGGAATTATAGGCCTAAGTAATGGAAGCATTGTGCTGCTCCTGGGCAGAGCTCACCATTCTGCCAAAGGCACTACTTACAAATGAGCCAAGTATTACAGAACCCTGATGGAACGGTGCCAGGCTCTCAGCAATGTCTGACATACAATCTTGAATCATAGCTAAGTGTCTATGGCATACTCGACTCTGCACATGCTGCCAACGCACTAGCAGCAAGAAGGGCCACAATCAAGGAGTCTCGTATTAGGTCCAGAGTTCCCTTTGTCTGTGCTGACAGTCAGATGCTGAGCCACACCCCCGTATCAGGAGACATTGCTGCGGGGGACAGTGAGGGGGAGAAGCAGTAATCAAGGGATTATATTCCTCCAGAGTTGAGGAACGCTGTCTGAAACTGAACTCCATGCAAACACAGACAAAATGGATTTACTTATAAAATGCAAAACACCAGCCACTCTAACAGAAGATCAGTAAATGTGATGCTCCCAAGACCAGAGTATCTCTCAAAATTCTACAAGTAGTTAAAGCCATTGTTTTTTGTTTGTTCGTTTTGGGTTTTTTGTTGTTGTTGTTGGGTTTTGTTTTGTTTTGGGGTTTTTGTTTTGTTTTGTTTTGTTTTTTTGAGGTGGAGTCTCACTCTGTCGGCCAGGCTGGCGTGATCTCAGATCACTGCAACCTCCACCTCCCGGGTTCAAGTGATTCTCCTGCCTCAGCCTCCCGAGTAGCTGGGATTACAGGCGCCCGCCACCACGCCCAGCTAATTTTTGTATTTTTAGTAGAGACGGGGTTTCACCATGTTGGTCAGGCTGGTCTCGATCTCATGACCTCATGATTTGCCTACCTCGGCCTCCCAAAGTGCTGGGATTATAGGCAAAAGCCACCGCACCCAGCCAAAGCCATTGTTAAGAAGGCAACTGGGCCAACGGCTCTTCGCCGCCAACCCCAGTATAAGAGGGTCCCATCGATGGGTAGTGTGGTCTGAGACCTGCCCTGCCCTGCCCGGCTCTGCTTGCTTCTCCCATTTCTGTCACAGGCATCAGATCAACATCTCAACATGAAGGCTTTCTGGGCCCAATCCCACCCCCTCCCCACCTTCATCGTTCAGAGAGGTTGTCCCCAGTAAACCTCTCTCACTCCTAACTCCGTCTCTGTCTGCTCGGCAGAGGACCTGAGTTGATGCTTCTCCTCTAGCTCCAGCTGACATGTTCACACTCATGCAAAGACAGTTTCTAGTTTGATTGGAATAATAACAACAGCACTTGAGCAACTGCTATAGGGTGGGTTGACGACAGGCATGCCAATGGCAAAGCAAGCAAAGTACACATCACATCTGCCAAGAGAGAGCCCAGTCACAAACAACACAGGGAGCCAGACGCAAAAAGACCACGCACTTCACCCCTGAGTGACACGCTCCACGGTGCCAAAAGACCATGCGGTTCACCCCTGAGGGACACATGCCACAGTGCCAGTTTAGCAGTCACAACCTCATTATTAATGACTAACCATCTTACCGCTCATCTCTTTCTTTGCTGCCAACTACCAAACCAGTTACTTTCCTCCCAGCACAGCCCTCCCCACTTCTCAGTGAAATCCATAGCTTGTATCTAAACGAGGAAACAGAATTTCAATACCAGCTTCAGGAAAATCTATCAAAAAACACAGATCCGTACCCAAATACACTGTACCCTAAAGCTAAGTATTAACACCTCACCGGCCTATAACTTAGCCCTCTGGCAAACTCTCCCAACCTCCTGGGACTTAGGAATCAAAAACTCTGTTGAGAAATCTAGTTCACTCCAGAAAGTTCTTCACAAAATCAAAACACTTTTCTTATAAGAGAATGTTAGTCTTTCTATAGAAACAAAGCACATACTTAGTTTACATTTGTTTCTAATAAGATTAACAGGCTAGATACAACCCCACCTCAGATTAGGGACGAATAGAGGAAAATAAATGGCTACAGGCAGGCACACTAGTCACTAGTCAGAAATGACAACTCAGGCCACAACTAGCACAGAAGAATAAAAGCGCACAAGCAAATACCGAGGCTATAAGCCCTAAAATCCCAGCCATGAAGACGGCCCTGCTTAGGCACAATATAATCCCTTGTATTCACACTTACCATCTTGAGTCATTAAGAAAAGTTCTCCCAGTACTCTGGGAGGCCGAAGCAGAGGGATCGCTTGAGGTCAGGAGTTCGAGACCAGCCCGGCCAACATAGTGAAACCCCTCTCTACTGAAAATACAAAAATTAGCTGGGCGTGGTGGTGGGCACCTGTAATCCCAGCTACTCCGGAGGTTGAGACAGGAGAATCACTTGAACCCTGGAGGCAGAGGTTGCAGTGAGCCGAGATCACACCATTGCACTCCAGCCTGGGCAATAAGAGCAAAAATTCCATCAAAAAAAAAAAAAAAAGAAAGAAACAAAAGTAAGAAAGAAAGAAAAGAAAAGAAAAGTTCATATAACACTGTTTTTTGGTTTTTGTTTTTTAAAGACAGAGTCCCGCTCTGTCACCCAGGCTGGGGTGCAGTGGCGTGATCTCGGCTGCTGCAACCTCTGCTTCCTAGGTTCAAGCAATTCTCCTGCCTCAGCCTCCCAAGTAGCTGGGGTTACAGGTGCCCACCACCGTGCACAGCTAATTTTTGTATTTTTAGTAGAAACAAGGTTTCCCCATGTTGCCCAGGCTGGTCTCAAACACCTGGCCTCAAGTGATCCTCCTGCCTCAACCTCCCAAACTGCTGGGATTACAGATGTGAGCGATCCTCCTAACCTACCCTAAGTTATTTTTAATTCAAAAGTTTCCTATTATGTTTTGTAAAATTAAACATTTAATTTTAAAAGTTTAAAGTTGCATTTTCAAGCCTCAACCTTACCTATTTAATTCAGTACCTACTGATGAAGCTAAAAAATGTATTTACTGTTTTAAATATTTGCGATCTTCCCAGAAATATAAAATGTCTAATAGAACATATAATGATGTATCTTAAATGCATCTGTGTCTGTAAGTGCTTTCATAGCCAGTGAATTACTACTACTACTGTATACTTAATACAGCCTGAAACAGGGTATCAATCTTTAATAGCGCTTTTCTCAAGAACACTATATTGATGTTTGACTTACACAAAAATATCATAGCCAAGTGGAAATAGAAACCAGTCATAATTTTACAAGAAGAGGAAAGCATCTAAATAGAAAAAGAAGTATTTTGGTGAAGAAGAGACTGAGAATCCTTCAACCCTGTTGCACCTAAGGAACAGAACTGACCTCCTCTCGGTGTGCGCTCAGCCCGTGGTGGTGGGCCGATGCCAGAGGGGAATGTGGGTGGCTGCCCGCTGTTCCATTCCCAGCGTCCACCATCTGAGCTGTGTTGTGACCTTCCTGCTCTCCAAATTCTCTCACTCAAACCTGTGGATTTGTTTAAACTCACGAAGGTTAGGCCGGGCCCAGTGGCTCACGCCTGTCATCCCAGCACTTTGGGAGGCTGAGGCGGGCGGATCACGAGGTCAGGAGATCGAGACCATCCTGGCTAACACAGTGAAACCCCATCTCTACTAAAAATACAAAAAAATAACCGGGCATGGTGGCGGGCACCTGTAGTCCCAGCTACTTGGGAGGCTGAGGCAGGAGAATGGCGTCAACCGGGGAGGCGGAGCTTGAAGTGAGCCGGGATCGCGCCACTGCGCTCCAGCCTGGGCGACAGAGGGAGACTCCATCTCAAAAAAAAAAAAAAAACACTCATGAAGGTATATTTGCTTATAGGAGAGGATACCTCTTCCCCTTTTAAACTCTACATTGAGATTCTGAAAACTGAACCCAGTGGGACACCTGTGGTTTTGGTCTGAGGTGACTTTTCACTACTGTAAAACAAAATAAAACAAAACAAAACAAACAAAACCCCATGTGAGGTGATATCCAAGCAACTGACTCCCTCAATCTGTACTGTCGTGAACCTACGAAGTCTAAGCTAACTTAAAAGACAAAAAAAATGCACATCAATTACCAAGGAAATAGAAATAAAATGACATGATCTTACCACACAAATCGACAAAGTTTAACATAAACTAATTGCATTTCTGTTTCTGACCATGAGGGTGTAAGGAGGTGTAGACTAGCCATTCCACTCTAACAACTAGAAAACAGGAAAAAGGATAGGAAACAACTATTTTCTGATATCAAAAAATAGACAGGATAGAAAAGCAATCCCTGAGAGAAGAGAAACAAACAAAATGAGCACTAGGATCGTACTCTCTTTCTAGCTAAAAGTAATTTCTGAGCCAAAGTACAGTGAGTGGGGAACTCCAACAAAAGTCTCGCAGTCTTACTGAATTGAGTCTGTAATGGAAACTAGAATACCTGAAATGAAAATGACACGAGGTGGGATTAATAGCAGATTAGGCACTGCAAAGGGAAGGATGCATGAAATTGAAGACAGCAATAGAAACTCTCCAAAAAGAAGCACAAGAAGAAAAATAGTAACAGAGCATCAGTGACCTATGAGACAATCTTATGGGGGTCTAATGCATACGTAATTGGAGTCCCAAAGGAACAAAGGGGTTAGAAAGGAAAAGGATATAAATATCTGAAGAAGTAATGTGGAAAAATATTTCCAAATTTGCTGAAAACTATAAACCCAAAGGTCCAGAAGCTCAATGAACACCAAACAAAATATTTTTTAAAAACACATCAAGGTCCAGCACAGATGGCTCACACCTATAATCTCAGCACTTCGGGAGGCTGAGGCAGGAGGATCACTTGAGCCCAAGAGTTTAAGACCAGTCAGAATGGCCCTTGTTAAAAAGTCAAAAAATAACAGATCCTGGCATGGTTGTGGAGAAAAAGGAACACTTATACACTTTTGGTTGAAGTGTAAATTAGTTCAGCCTTTGTGGAAGCCAGTGTGGTAACTCCTAAAAGATCTAAAGACAGAAATACCATTCAACCTAGAAATCTCATGACTGGGTATATATCCAAAGGAATTTATATCATTTTATTATAAAGACACATGCATGCATGTTCATCGCAGCACTATTCACAATAGTAAAGACATGGAATCAACCTAAATGCTCATCAATAGTAGACTGGATAAAGAAAATGTGGTACATAGATACCATGAAATACTACACAGCCACAAAAAAATAGATCATGTCTTTTGCAGGAACATGGATGGAAGTGGAGGCCATTATCCTTAGCAAACTAATACAGGAACAGAAAACCAAATACCACATGTTCTCACTTCCAAGTGGGAACTAAACGATGAGAACACATGGACACAGAGACAGGAGCAACACACACCGGGGCCTTTAGGAGGGTGGAGGATGGGAGGAGAGACAGGATCAGGAGAAACAGCTAATGGGTACTAGGCTTAATACCTGGGTGATAAAATAATCTGTACAAGTAACTCCCATGACACCAGTTTACCTATGTAACAAACCTGCACTTGTACCCCTGAATTTAAAATAAAAGTTAAAAAAACAGAAATATTACAAGGGTAAAAAAGCACATTTCATAATGATAAAGGGGTCACCTCACCCACCGGAATTGATACCCCTAAGCATTGACGCATTTGATAATACATACAAAATGGAAAACTGACAGATCTGCCAGTTGAAATAGAAAAACCCGCAATTACACTTGGAGACTTCAGTACTTCTTTCTCAGTAATTGATACAACACGGAGAAAGAAAATAAACAGTGATATATACGATGTGGGCAAGACTCTGAAGCCCTGGACCGGCTGACACTTGGGAAACACCGCATTCCACAAGTGCAGATGCACATGGAGCCCTCCACAAGATACACCACCGTCTACAGCACACAAGTCTCAGCACACTTAAAGGAACTGAAATGATGTAACATACGGCTCCAACCACAATTACAAATCAATAGCAGAAAGCTCTCTGGGGAATCTCCATACACTGTAAATTAAACAACACATTTCTACACTGTAGGGTAAACAAAGATGATTTTTAAAAATCAGGAAATATTTTGAACTAAATGAATATAAATATCAAAATTTGTGTGATATGTTAGAAATGTATAGCCTAAATGCTTCCATTAGAAAAATAGAAAGGTCTAAACTAAAGATGCTTTATTTAAAAACTAGAAAAACAAGAGCAAATTATAAACACAAAGCAGAGCAAAAAGAGAGAAAGATGAGAAGGGAAGCCAATAAGAAAGAAACGCACAAGAAAATTAAAGTCAGAATTGGTTCTTTGAAAAGATCTTTCTAAATAGATTTATCTTAGGGAAATCAAGAGGATTTTTTTTTTTTTTTGGCAGTATTGTTTATCATAGCAAAAAGTCAGAAATAACTAAGAACTTTAAGAACTTTATTGGCTGGGCACAGTGGCTCACGCCTGTAATCCCAGCACTTTGGGAGGCCAAAGCAGGTGGATCACCTGAGGTCAGGAATTTGAGACCAGCCTGACCAACATGGTGAAATCTCATCTCTACTAAAAATAAAAATACAAAAATACAAACATTAGCCAGGCGTGGTGGCAGGCGCCTGTATTCCCAGCTACTCAGGAGGCTGAGAAAGGAGAATCACTTGAACCTGGGAGGTGGAGGTGGCAGTAAGCCAAAATCATGCCACCGCACACCAGACTGGGTAACAGAGTGACAGACTCTGTCTCAAAAAAATAAATAAAATAAAAAGAACTTTATTAAATTATCCTCTGTCTTCATGAGACTACTATGCAGCTATTTAAAATGTTACAAAAGAATATGTAATAAACTTGGAAAATATTCATGAAACTGTAGACAAATAAGACAGGTTATAAAACATGACACCATTTCCCTCACTTTTACAAAAAGGTTATTTGGGGCAGATTAACTATCAGAATGATCTAGGCTCATTCAGAGTGATTTATTTTCCTTATGGGTATCGCCCTCAGTTTTTTCCTCTTGACTTTATGTGTATTTTCAGATTACAAAATTAATTTAACCCTAAATATTAGTCAAAACTCTTCAAACAAAAACTAAGCTTTAAATTTCCCTCTAAAACGTTCCATTAAAAGGAGCTCTAGTGTTTGACAGCACAATAGGGTGACTATAGTGAACAATAATTGATTGTATATTTCAAAATATCTAGAAGAGCAGATTTTGAAAGTTCCCAGTAATACGGACAGGAAGCAGGGGGAATACTAGGTAGAAAAGGGCAGAGTCCCTGGCACGGGTTCCACCCTCAAGCCTGGACCCGTGGCCCGAAATGAGTACTTTACATCCCCATTTTCTGGCCCATATGTCACCTTTTGGCCCACAACGCCCCATCCTGTGCCTATAAAGTCCCGAAGATCCACTGGTAGAGATGTAAAACAGCATGGCAGAGAAGGCAAGAAAAGAAGCATTTGAATGTTGAGAAGCAGCTGGACATCAAAGACTATAGTTGGAGAGGAGTTTGCCTAGGGATAGTCTGAGAGGACTTCTTCCCCCTCCAGGGGAAAATTATCTTCCCACTCCATCCCATCTCCAGCTCCCCATCCCACTGAAAGCCACTTCCACTGCTCAATAAAATCTCCACATTCACCATCCTTCGAGGCCACGTGACCTGATACTTCCTGGACACTGGACAAGACCGCATGTACTGAAATGGCAGGGTGTAAAAGACCGTCACCCTGACCCTCCACTAAGCTGATTTAACACTTAGCCATCTGTGGACAGCAAATGCTAAAACAGCACTGATTGTAACACACGCCCTCTGGTGCTCCAGATGTCGCGGGCAATCCCTAGACACTGCCAGGGCTGGTACTGAGTTTGTTCCTGCTGATGCTCAAAGGCACTCACCCCAGCTCCTGCACCTGCTCCCTGTGTGCTTCCCATTCCGCAAGGGGTTTGAGAATGGCAGCCAAGTAAATTAGTCACCCCGTCACAAGTCCCACGAGGGGGTCAAAGGAACTCTCCCATCTGACCAACATAGAGAAATGATAAATGTTTAAGGAGATAGATACGCTAATTACCCTGATTTGTTCATTACCCATTATGTGCATATATCAAAATAACATGTACCCCATAAATATGTGCAATTATGTATTGATTAAAAATAGAAAAAAAAGTTTTTACTTAACAATTAAGGTGAAACGATCTAGTGTGCAAGCTCTAGGCTAACCCCCCAAAAGTTATTTATTTGTCAAAACCTAAATATCTCTGCTATTTTACTGAGAAGGAAATATATTATTTAGAACAAAGATAAAAATTTTAGTTTGTTTGCTTAGCCTAAAAAGCAATTTGAAGGTACCATTAAATGCAATTAGGAATGTTCTACTTGTTTTATTGTTCTTTAGAACTAGGTTTAAGGCCAGGTGTGCTGGTTCACGCCTGTAATCCCAACACTTTGGGAGGCTGAGGTGGGAGGATTGCTTGAGCATGGGAGGTCAAGGTTGCAGTGAGCCATGATTGTGCCACTGCACTCCAGCCTGGGTGACAGAGCAAGACCTTATCTCAACAAAACAAAACAAAATCCTAGGTCTATAAAAATTCAAGTTCTCTTACATAAACTTCTAAGACTTCTGTATGACATTTAGGGGAAATTTTTATTATTCTTTTCTGCTTAGCAAAATATATTTTGTTCAGCTGTAGCCAGATTTATTTTAGATAAACTGGATTTCTAATGTTCTTCTCACAATAAATACTTCATTCAATGAGAAACTTCATAAAAATACCAAATGATTCAGTACTGCAGTCTCATTAGAAGAAGATCTGGGGTTGGCAAAGTGATTTAGTTCCAAAAAAGATAATGGAATGAACAAAAAACTCAATGTACTGCGGGCGTGGTTCCAGGCTTTGGATCCCTGGGCAGAAGCATTTGTCCTGATCAGTTACACAAGTTATAAATTAACTTACTCAGCATATTTGAACGCCTATGACAGTGAACTAATGCTCTCATTTGGGGGTGAGGGAGGGGCAGGCAGCAGTCTGAGGAGCAGATACATAAAGATATTTAAAACAAATTCTGTGCTAATTTGGGGAAGAGGGGGCTAGGTGAAAGATAAGTGGTATACATAAATATACATTCTTTGTGGCATTCCAAGCATCATTAGAGTTATGAGCCATACATTCAGAAATAGCACAGCTGGCCTTTCTCTGATTTGGGGGTGGGCAGGAGACAATGAGGGCAGGCCTGGACGGACAGCCAGGGGAGCAGAGACTGATAGGACAGCCCCAAACGGTGAAACTGAAGTCTCAGGAAGACCATCACTGACATTCAGAGCACTTACGGCACTCTATGGATAATTCCACGTACCATATCTCTCTCTGTTTATTTCTGTCACGCACGCTATCATTTAGAGCAATTCCATGGTGTACACATGAACTTCATTTCATAGATAGGAATCTGATAAGTTGAGTAACCCGTCCAGGTTCTCAATAAGTAGTAGCGCTGGGAAGGAGGTCACACTCCAAGCTCCTCATCACTGCCTGTCTTGTACGTTCATTGGATGACCACCACTGGGTTCTCATCTGCAGGCGTCAATCTTACCCCATCACACTTCTTGGTCTTCGCTAATCCACCAAGGCCATGCATGCATTTACTCCTACTCTGCCCAAAGTCTCCTTCCTACACCCAGCCACCATCTACAGGAATCTTAATCATGATTTGATGCCAGTGAGTCCTCCTCTATAACCTTCTCTGCAGGCCCTGTAAAATTCAAATGGTATTTTTCTTACATAGTCTCTATTTAAGAAGCATAGTAAGAGTTTACATCAGGACACAAAGATGTATATTTTGGCTAAAAAAATTTTTTTAAATCAATATTTGAGTAAAGTCAGCATTCATGAATTCAGTCAATAAAACCACTGGCTACTTTGTGCTAGGAATAGTGTAGTGCACTGAAGACAAAGATGAATGAGACAGCTGCCGTCCTTCACCGATCCTCCAGGGCAGGGATAAAGGAGGCAAGCCTGCAAGTCATTTCCAAAGAGAACACTAGGTGCTACCAGGAGCTTAGGTACCCCAGGAGGGGTTTACATTTCAAAGTTGTTTAAACTTAACGCTTTTATTCTTTCAAATAAAAGCATCTAATTCAACCTTATTTTAATTGTGCTAACTGTATTAATGCCTTTAAAATCATTCCAAGGGAGGCAAAGTTTCCTTAAACACAACGCAAAAGCAATAAAGAAAGAAAATTTGATACATTTGACTTCATTAAAATCAAAAACTTCTGTTTGTTGAAAAGTATTAGGAAGTGGAATAGGGAAATCACAGACTGGGAAAAGATATTTGAAATACATGTATCTAATGCTTGCATCCAAAATAAAGAATACATGTAAAACAATAAAGAATGTGAAAAGCAAAAGTGCAAAAGTCTTTGACAGGTTCTTCACAAGAAGATACCCAAAAAGGCCAATAAACATATATAAAGATGCTCGGGGCCAGGTGTAGTGGCTTACACCGGTAATCCCAGCACTTTGGGAGGCCGAGGTGGGTGGATCATCTGAAGTCAGGAGTTCAAGACCAGCCTGACCAATATGGTGAAACCCTTTCTTCACTAAAAATACAAAAATTAGCCAGATGTGGTGGTGGGTGCCTATAATCCCAGCTACTAGGGAGGCTGAGACAGGAGAATCATTTGAACCCGGGAGGCGGAGCTTGCAGCGAGCTGAAATAACACCATTGCACCCCAGCCTGGGTGACACAGCAAGACTTTGTCTCAAAAAAAAAAAAAAAAAAAAGATGCTGATATCATTACTCATTAGAGGAATGCAAATTTAAACTATAAGGAGATACCACTGCATACCCATAAGTATGGCTTCAAAAGAAGAGCAACTCCTCACATTCTCCAGAATGTGCGACAGTTGCCAGAGAGAATATAAATGAGTTCAGCCACTTTGGAAAACTCTTTGGCAGTTTCTAAGAGTTAAGTATACATCTACCTTATGACTGAGTTAATTCTACGTATTTTATCTAAGGCAAATTAAAAGTTATGTCCACAAAAATGCATACAAGAACTTTATTCATGTTAGCAAAAATAATGGAAGCCACCTATATGTCTTCTGATAAGTTGATTAACCCATCCAGGTTCCCAATAAGTAGTAGCGCTGGGAAGGAGGTCAAACTCCAAGCTCCTCATCACTGCCTGTCTTGTACCTCCACTGGATGACCACCACTGGGTTCTCATCTGCAGGCGACAATCTTACCCCATCACACTTCTTGGTCTTCGCTAATCCACCTTGGTCTTCGCTAATTCATTCCCTTTATTCATAAGGGAATAAACAGGTGGGGATCAATCACGCGGCAGAATACCACACACCGCTGATCTCACAGACGCAATCTGCCGACCAGAAGAAGTCAGACCAAAAGAGTGCATATTGTACAATTCCACTTACATGACATTCAAAGGCAAACTAATCTATGGATGAGAAAAATCGGAACAGTGATTGCACTTGGCAGGAAGCGGATTGTCTGGGAAGGAGCAAGAGAGATCTAGAAGATCTAACTTAGAAGGGGTAGATGGAACTAGGCTACATTTTTATTTGGGTGTTAATCACAGGTATATAAAAATTCATCCAGGTATGTACCTTACATTTATATACTTTATGCTAAATCTCAAAAATAAAAGACATTAAAAAATAAAATGTGCCAAATGCATTTATTTGTCATTTAAGTGGCTTATTTTACTTTTAATATTATATCACTCAATGGATATTTGCTGATCACCCACTGGGTGCCAGGAACCCTTCTAGGCATGAGAGCTGCAGCAAGGAACAAAACAGATCTAATTCCCTGCCCTCATGTACCTTATGTTTTAGGGAGGAAAGAGAGACAATAAACAAAATAAACAAATAATTTATGCAGTATTTTATAAAGAGAAAAGTAAAGAACAAAAAAAATCCCAAAATGGAATGGAGACAGGGAATGTAGACTACAGTCTCAGCATTGCCCACGTAAGCAGCTGTTTAAACTGAATCATGATAGGCGCATACAACACATTCCATGTGTAGTTTGTTTTTCAAAATTGCATTTCTATGTGATCGTTGTGAAGTGTGACCCATTCACGTTACATACTTAGAGCAGCAGTTGTCTCATCTCCCACGTTACCTTTATCTAAAATTAACTTACTATCCTTCTTTCTTTCTCACTTTGTAAGACACAGTTTCTATTATTTATGAAGCACTCAAGGGAGGAAAAATGCAATAAAGCTCATGTTCACCCTTCGCCGTATCCCAAGGAAATGGCAATACTTCTTCCCAGGAGACTTTTCCGGTTAAAGTAAACACAAAATTCCATCTGAAGTGAAGAGTCATCACCAGGGGTTGCTATCACTTAAACTCCACTTTCATTCAGTAGGTTTCATCTGCTATACGTAATGGCACAACAAGAAACATAATCCATCTCATAGTTATAAGAATGAAATTAAACTGTAAAAAACAAACTTCGTCTATTGAATTTGGCCATGATTTCTTAGATATGACACAAAAGGCACAGTCAACAAAAGAAAAACAGACAAATTGGACTTCATCGAAGTTCAAAAACTTGTGCATCTATTAACACTATTAACAGAGGAAAAAGGCAATCACAGAATGGGAGAAAATTTTGCAAATCTCACATCTGATAAAGGATTAATATCTAGACTATACAGAGAACTCCTAAAAAGTAACAACAACAACAACAAATTGACAGAGTCTTGGGCTGTCACAATACTTGAATGGTCAAATGTTTCACAGATTTTAAAATGGGCAAAGGACTTGCACAGACATTTTTCCAAAGAAGATATGCAAGTAAATGGCCAAAAAGCACAGGAAAAGATGCTCAGCATGAACTAATAATCAGGGAAATGCAAGCCAATGAGACACCACCTCACACCCACAGCACTTTGGGAAGTCGAGGCTGGAGGATCACTTGAGCCTAGGAGTTCAAGAACAGCCTGGACAACATAGCAAGACTCCTCCCAAATCTACAAAAAAAATTATTTTAATTAGGCAGGTATGGTGGTGTGCACCTGTAGTCCCAGCTCCTCAGAAGGCTGAGGCAGGGAGATCACATGAGCCCGGGAGTTTGAGGCTGCAGCAAGTTATAATTGAACCAATGCACTTCAACGTGGGTGACAGAGCCAAGACTCTGTCAAAAAGAAAAAACAAACAGAAAATAACAAGTGTTGTGTAGGATGTGGTGAGAGTGGAACCTTTGTGTACTGTTGGTGGAAATATAAAATGGTGCAGCTGCTATGGAAAACAGTATGGCAGTTCCTTACAAAATTAAAAGTAGGCCGGGCGCAGTGGCTCACGCCTGTATTCCCAGCACTTTGGAAGGCTGAGGCGGGTAGATCACGAGGTCAGGTGATCGAGACCAACCTGGCTAACACGGTGAAACCCCGTCTCTACTAAAAATACAAAAAATTAGCCGGGTGTGGTGACAGGCGCCTATAGCCCCAGCTACTCGGGAGGCTGAGGCAGGAGAATGGCGTGAACCCAGGAGGAGGAGGTTGCAGTGAGCCGAGACTGCACCACTGCACTCCAACCTGGGCGACAGAGCGAGACTCCGTCTCAAAAAAAGAAAAAATAATTAAAAGTAGAGTTATTATCTGATCCAACAATTTCACTTCTGAGTCTATATGTACCCAAAAGAATTGAAAGCAGGGTTCAAAGATGTATTTGTACACCCACGTTTATAGCAGCACTATTCACAGCAGCTACAACGTGGAAGCAATCCAAGCTGGTTTGCTTATCCACGGATAAATGGAAAAGCAAAATGTGGTCTATGCATGCAATGAAACATTATTCGGCCTTAAAAGGAAGGAAATTCTGACACACGCTTCCACATGGAAGAAGCTTGAGGACATTATGCTAAGTGAAATAAGCAAAACGTGATTCCACTTATAAGAGGTACTTAGAGTAGTCAAAATCTTAGAGACAGAAAGTGGAATTCTAGTTGGCAAGGCCTGGGAGAAGACAGGAAAGGAGAGCTGGTGTTAAATGGGCACAGAGTTTTAGTTTTACGAATGAAAAAAGTCCTGGAGACGGATGGTGGTGATAGTTACACGACAATGGGAATGTACTTAATTCCACTGAACTGTATACCTAAAAATGATGAGATAGTAAATTCTATGTTATGTGTATTTTACTGTAATAAAAAATTGAGGAAAAAGCAAACAGTCTAATTGTTGAAAGAAAGTATATATGCAAAGCAGGATGTTGTAGGGTTGGGTGTTTGTTTACTATGGCAATTTTCCTGGAAATACAATAATGTTTATTAAAAAGTATGTCTAAAAGAATCATAATTTGTATCTAGATTGCAAAAACCTGAGCCCCAAGTTATAGGTGGGTTGATAAATGAATGGAAAGACCAGGAGAAGATCAGGACGATCAAGTATTTCACAGTCGACGCCGCGCTGACTGCCCCAAGCCTTCCCCTCATGACATGGATTTGATATAAATCACTGTCAGTTCTTCTGTGCTCAAGTCTGTGACATTGTTGTTCCAACTGTAAGGCTGGGACAAAAGCATTCAACTGCCAAAAGGAATACATCCTGACACACAGTGCTTTAGATTTTTCTCCTAACTAGAGTTTTCATCAGTTATAACTTTCACCAAGTACAAGAAGTTGCCCAGAAATTCAGAATTCCATTCATGTTCTTTGGATTTCTATACTTTAGCAGCCATTTCACCACTGTTCTAAGCTGCAAGAGCAAATTAAATATCTAACAAAAATTAAGCATGATATTTAAACTGAAATAAATAACCTGAAAACAAACTGGGGGAGAGAAAAAGTAATTTTAAAGTAACAGAAACATCCTGTTCCCCAATTAGGAGCTTATAGTTTTGGGCTTATAGTTTTTCTTCGGATGACACCTGAGGCAGGAACGTATTCCAAGACCACAGAATACTATTAGACCATATTCACATGTAATTGCTGGATTTCTCGCGTCTACATATCATTTAATCATTTTAAGTATTCATCTACATAATTTTAACACAAAAAGCTTTTTCAAGGTCTCAACAGATTGAAAATATATCTGGCTAACAATTGCAAACTGAAAAAGAACTCCATAAATAGTCATCAAGGCTGTTTTTGCTTCATTCTAAGCTATATGACCTGTAATCCATATCTAGAAGGCATCAGATTGCAAAATTGTTAGCTCAAAAAAATCACTGTTTGTCACACTGTCCTCTTTCACCCATGCCTTGTGTAGACTGCATCTATATTTTTTGAAAACTCTGTAGACGTGTCCATTACCTATGGAGCAATATCTTCTCCAGCCACGGGTGAGAGGCATGGTGTTCAGTCCTTTACATCCATTACATGAAGACAAAGCAGCAGTGACGTTTCTAAGTATTAAGAGAGCTCAAGGCTGATCCTTGATAATCTGGGGGAATTATATCATGCCCTGAGACTGTCCTGTTCTAATTCACCTGGCATAGCTCCTGAGTACAAGTAACGTAGGATGGATGGTAGAGAGTTATACAGGACGAGCGGGAACAATGTCTAATGGTGGTGGGAGGGGAGACTTTCACCTACCAAATTAGCACAGGAAAAGGGGGAAGGAAGAATAACACCCAGTGGTATATCCTGACACACTACAGTACAATTTCTAAACTAATGGGACCTCTCCTTGGCTTGCTGACTTTCCCAGTGACACTGGATGATTCATTCCTAGAGCCTGTGAGAAAATGACTGGGAGAACCACCGCCGAGAGCCAGGCTTCCCCAGCATCTGTGCAGAGCTCCTTCTGCTGACCTACATCTTTGTGCACAATTCAGTTACGCCAACACTAGCACCCCCTCCAGATCATTTAAGAAGAAGGACAAATGGGTGGCACGTGTACCCCTCAGAACTTCTCCCTTGTTAACCTTCTCTCATAAAATGACCTTTGGATTTTAATATTCAAACTTCTTAGACTACAATGACCTCTCAATATCATAACTTTTGGTTGACTTTTAAATTTTTTATTTTGTATTTTTTATTTTTTTTTTAGAGACAGGGTTTTGCTCTACTGCCCAGGCTGGAGTACGGTGGTACAATCATAGCTTACCATAACCACAAACTCCTGGGCCCAAGCAATCCTCCTGCCTCTCCTGAGTAGCTGGGGACTACAGGTGCACACCATCATGACCGGCTAATTTTTGAAAAAATTAGAGACAAAGTCTCACAATATTTCTCAGGCTGATCTCAAACTTCTGGGCTCAAGCGATCCTCCTGCCCTTGGCCTCTCAGAGCACTGGGATTACAGGCACGAGCCGCTGTGCCTGGCCTTGGTTAACATTTACAAAGAAAACATATAGAGGTCCCCAAACTCAGTACGTTTAACAAAACCATATGCGGCAAATGTGTCTAGCTAAAACCAACAAAACAAGTGGTAGAAAGTTTTAAAAGCCTGACAAGCAGCAAGCAGGTATGCAAAGGCGACAACATACATTATGTCTGAACGTGAGGGCAAAATAACAGCCTCTTTTTTCATTGAAAAAGTCCGAATAGAGTCTGGAGCTCCCCATACAAAGACATTTATGGAGATCTACAGGAGGGTGAGCAAAGCTCCATGATGTCCTTTTTTTCATCCTGAAGCATTTCCTGCCTCCCAGGAAGATTTCAGGTGCTTCCCTATTAGGGAGACCCTGCAGGCACCAAGGCCACCGGCCTGGCTTAACGCCCTTGAGTTGAAACACTGGCAGGAATTGCCCTGAGCTGCCCTTGCCAGGTCCTACGGCACGCCCCGGGCAGCCTGTCCTTAGGTTTTTCTTCAGGGATGTTGTGGGGGATGCGGTCCTGTATCACAGCACCTTTTTGGATTCCTAAGGGAGAAGTTCAATACTGGGCTCAGTATCAGAAATAGCTCGATGTCTCTGGAGCAGAATTTATCTCCTCTAATGGACACTAATTCTCGTGAGGGATCATGCCTCCTTTCCACTTTGAATTCTTCAATGGTCTGAGCCAAATATATTCTCTCTGACCTCTGATTTTGTCTTCCTTTCTTTTACTCCTATTTTCTCTTATCCTGATCCTTTGTTTTCTCATTGATTTTCATTTATGACATACTGTGTCATATAGATATATGGGGTAAAAATTCTACCACAAAAAGGTCTAGAGTGAGATAAAATAAAACAATAAGTAACATAGAAATAAAAACCCAGCCAACTAGGCTGAATTTACTAACAAACTTGGTTCAAAGCTGGGAGATGAAGACTGTATGTTCTTTCTCTTTTCTTCTTATCTCTTTTTTGTTTTGTTTTTTGGAGACAGGATATTGCTCTGCTGCCCAGGCTGGAGGGCACTGGTGCAACCATAGCTCATTGTAGCCTCCAAATCCTGGTCTCAAGTGAACTGCCCACCTCAGCTTCCCAAGTAGCTAGGACTACCAGTGCACACCACCATGCCAAGCTAATTTTTGTATTTTTTTGTAGAGATGCAGGTCTCTGTTGCTCAGGCTCATCTAAACTCCTGGCCTCGGCTGGGTGCGGTGGCTCAAGCCTGTAATCCCAGCACTTTGGGAGGCCGAGACGGGCGGATCACGAGGTCAGGAGATCGAGACCATCCTGGCGAACACTGTGAAACCCCGTCTCTACTAAAAAATACAAAAAACTAGCCGGGCGAGGTGGCGGGCGCCTGTAGTCCCAGCTACGCGGGAGGCTGAGGCAGGAGAATGGCGTGAACCCGGGAGGCGGAGCTTGCAGTGAGCTGAGATCCGGCCACTGTACTCCAGCCCTGGCGACAGAGTGAGACTCCGTCTCAAAAAAAAAAAAAACTCCTGGCCTCAAGCAATCCTCCCTCCTTGGCCTCTCAAAGTGCTGGGATTGCAAGAGTGAGCCACGGTGTCCAGCAGAGATTACATTTTCTAATTCATCTCTTACTGTCTTTGATCTTTTGTAGAAAGTGAAAATCCTTCTATGGAAATCATCATGAAAGGTTGATAATATATTTTAAAGCTTTTTTGAAAATAAGAGAAGGCGGGTTTTAGATGTAGGCTCCTCTCTGACATTCACTAGATGTCTCTGGCTTGTCAACCTCCTACCCAGACCCTCCCTCATTTCTCATCTGCCCTCATGGTTGAACTATCTCACAACTGAAAATCAACTAAAGGTCACAGAATGCCCTAAAGACATTCACTGATTTAAGACTTTCAAACAATACAAACACAATAATAATCATTATGAACATAGTTCGTAATTAGAAAAAGACTAAAAGGGAAAGGGTTGTTTTCTAAAGGTTGTTTTCTAAAGCCTTAATAAATAAGGCTACCTTATCTAATCATCAACATATAGTATTATACCTAAATTAGAGGTTGCCCAGTGGCAAAGAATCCTTTTGGGAATTATAAAGATTCCAGAATATCAATTTGTTTAAAACTTGTCTGATTCCTTCTCCAAAACAATATATACACCCTCTCACCCTTTCTCCCTACCTATTCTTTAGACTTCAAATAAAGCAGGAGCTTCCCTTAACATATTTTCTTTAAAATCCATTTGTAATACTGACTCCAAAAGATATATGACTCTTTCATTCTGTTTGATGGTAAGGTGTTACCATCAACAATCTTTTAGAAATGCTAAATGCAATCTCCAGCAACACCAGAAAAAGCTTTATTTTAAAAATAGTCTTATCGATTTTATTTACACCAATTTCCTGAACCTATCGCAGCTTCAAAACCTTTGACAAGTGACTTTATATAAGAACTTTGATCTGTTGAAAAGTCAGCAGATTTCTTAGCATGAACATATCCCTGGAGGAGGTGGGAGCAAAATATGTAAACGTTAAGGTTTCGATTAAAGTAGCAATGTCAAGACCATGGAAACCTTGTTCCAAATCCATCGATTGATTAATTCTGAATCTGATTGAAAAGGTTATGGGCACACCTTCCAAGCCATCTTGGAATTTGACTGAAGGCATCTTTGAAAGCTCTGGTGCTAAGATGAAGTATTCCAAATAACCTCATTTAAAAGTAGGCAAAGAACATGAACAGAAACTTCTCAAAAGAAGACATATAAGCAGCCAACAAGCATATGAAAAAATGCTCAGTATCACTTATCAGAGAAATGCAAATCAAAACCAGAATAAGATACCATCTCACACCAGTCAGAATAGCTATTACTAAAGAGTCAAAAAACAGCCAGACATGGTGGCTCACTCCTATAATTCCAGCACTTTGGGAAGCCGAGGGTGGCAGGTCACTTGAGCTTAGGAATTAAAGACCAACCTGGGCAACATGGTGAAACCTGATCTCTACAAAAAATACAAAAATTAGCTGGGCATGGTGGTGGGCACCTGTAGTACCAGCTACTCAGGAAGCTGAGGTGGGTGGATCACCTAAGCCTGGGAGGTCGAGGCTGCAGTGGAGCTGTTATCATGCCACTGGACTCCAGCCTGGGTGACAGAATGAGACTCTGTTTAAAAAAAAAAAAAAACCATCAAAAAACAACAGATATTGGCAAGGCTGCAGAAAAAGAAGGGTGCTTATACGCTGCTGGTGTGTAAATTAGTTCATGAATGTAAATTAGTTCAGCCACCATGGAAAGCAGTTTGGAGATTTCTCAAAAAGCTTACAACAGAACTACCATTCAATCCAACAATCCCATTAGTGAGTATATACCCAAAGGAAAAGAAACCGTTCTACCAAACAGACACATGCCCGCTTATTTATCACAGCACTATTTACAATAGCAAAGACATGGAGTCAACCTAAACGCCCATCAACGGTGGCCTGGATAAAGAAAATGTGATACATATACACCATGGAATACTACGGAGCCATAAAAAATAATGAGATAATGTCCTTTGCAGCAACATGGATGCAGCTGGAGGCCCTTATCTGAAGTGAATTAACCAGGAACAGAAAACCAATTACCATACCTTCTCATTTATAAGGGAGAGCTAAACACTGAGTACATGTGGACATAAAGATGGGAGCAATGGATACTGGGGACTGCTGGATGGGGGATGGGGTAGGGGCTGAGGGACTGCCTACTGGGTGCTGTGCTCACTATCTGCGTAACAGGATCATCTATACCCCAAACCTCAGCTTCACACAGTGTTGTCATGTGACAGACCTGCACATGTAACCCCTGAGGTTAAAATAAAAGTTTAAATTCTTTTTTAAAATAAAAGTAAAATCTATTAACAAGTCAAAAAAATAAAAAAGATGAAGCTTTATGGCTACAACCCAATAAAAAGATTGCCAGTGGCTTAAATTTAGTCCAAAAGACACACACACACACGCACGCTGCTTTTTCTTAACTGTGCAAAGTTTTTCATAAGATCATTTTAGTCTACAGTTTAAAATAAAATTTAGGGAAGCATAAATAAGATCCTTGTTCCATGATTGCTCCTAAAATTAATAGTCTACATTAGATTTTCCTTATGCAGGCCTCTTGAATAAGAGCAGGGACATAAATCAATATAATACAATAAGTGTATACCTCAGTAGAGAAAAAAAACCACAAGATCCCTTAACTGTGCAAATAAGGCAAAAGAAAAGAAAAGAAAAAGAACAACAAGTAAAAGCCAATAAAAACCAAGACGTAACCTATGCCATCAATTCCAGTGACATTTACACCCAAGAAGTACTACATCGCACTTGAAGCTAGATGATTCCAGAAGAAAGAACCTGCGAAGATTATGTTGATAAAAACAAAACTTGAGCTTTACTGGCTTTCTCTCCCTGCAGATAAAGCCCACATCATTTAATTGATTGTATACTTAAAGATTTCCAGCTGGGCGCGGTAATCTCAGCACTTTGGGAGGCTGAGGCAGGCAGATCACGAGGTCAGGAGTTCAAGACTACCCTAACCAACATGGTGAAACCCCCTTCTCTACTAAAAATACAAAAATTAGCCAGGTATGGCGGCGGGTGACTGTAATCCCAGCTACTTGGGAGGTTGAGGCAGGAGAATCACTTAAAACTGGGAGGTGGAGGTTGCAATGAGCTGAGATCGCGCCACGGCACTCCAGCCTGGGCAAAAGAGCAAAACTCCGTCTCAAAAAAAAAAAAAAAAAAAGTTTTCCTATGCCCAGGAACTCCTAGAGTTCTGAATCAGTGTCCAGCAGAAGAACACATAAGAACTCAAGGTGCCACAGCATGGAACGGGTGCACAGATCACAAGAAGAGCAGAGGGCAAGAAGCACTTCTGTGGTTTCTTTCTCATTAACGCCATCATCACCCAGGGATGAGACAAGATGAGATGTAAAATGCTACACAAGCCATACTTGCATCAGCAATGCAGTGATATGTCCATATCAACAGAACAACGTGCACGCTGGAGAAAATACCAAGTATGCAGCAAGCCTATTTGCACTTCATACCTCTTACAGCATGTGGTGCAAAACTGAAAAAAGAGTGAGAGACAAGTCATCAATAAAATGCACAGGGCTGGGTGCTGAGGAACATAGGGGAAAATAAAAAAGAATGGTATTTTAATTCTGTGATGGGGCAGTTACTGTGCTTGAAAAGAAAGTGACGCCATGCACAGTGGTTCATGCCTATAATCCCAGCACTTTGGAAGGCTGAGGCAGGTGGATCACTTGAGGCCAGGAGTTCAAGACCAGACTGGCCAACATGGCAAAACCCTCTACTAAAAATACAAAAATTAGCCAGGTGCGGTGACACACGCGTGTAACCTCAGCTACTTGGATGGTTGAGGCACGAGAAACACTTGAACCCGGGAGGCAGAGGTTGCAGTGAGCCAAGATCACACCTTTGCACTCCAACCTGGGCAACACAGAGAGACACTGTCTCAAAAAAAAAAAAAAGTGGATAAGAAAAAGAGGCTCGTGCACCTTAGGCAGTGAGCCCAGGTATGAGTCCTGAATAAATGACCAACTGTGGGTCAGTGTCCTGAATGCAACCTACAGGCACCAAGAGCCTCAGTACTGACCATCTCTGAAGAACTCCTTGCACCACAGAGGGGTTGACCAATCTTCCCCTTCCGCTCCCATCAAGTGCGAGATTTCTTCTTTTTTAGATTTGGGAGTGCATGTGCTTGTCTGTTACACAGGTATATTGCATCCTGGTAGGGACTGGGTTTCTAGTATACCCGTTACCCAACTAGTAAACATTGTACTTGACAGGTCATCTCTCAAGCCTCAGCACTCCCACTCTTCTGGAGCCCACAGTATCTATTATTTCCATCTTTATGTCCATGAGTACCCACTGTTTAGCTCCTGCTTGTCAGTGAGAACACTCAATAGTTTCTGTTTCTGAGTTAGTTTGCTTAGGATAACGGTTTCCAGTCCCATCCGTGTTGCTGCAGAGGACATGATTTCATTCCCTTTTATGGCTGTGTAGTATTCCACGGTGTATATCTACCTCATTTCCTTTTCCAGTCAACCGTTGATGGGTACTTAGGTTGGTTCTATGACACTGCCATTGTGAATAGAAGCATGTGATTTCTCATGCAGGGTAGTTCTGTGTGGAACTAAGCATTTCATCTGAAACACAAGAATCATGTATGTACACTCTTACTTCCGTGTATACAAACAACACTTGAAAAACAGATGGGAGGTCGGGATCCATGGCTCACACCTGTAATCCCAACACTTTGGGAGGCTGAGGCAGGAGGATTGCTTGAGCCCAAGAGTTCAAGACCAGCCTCAGCAACAAAGCGAGACACCTGCCTCTACGGAAAATACAAAAATTAGCCAGGAGTGGCGATTCACACCTATAGTCCCAGCTACTTGGGAAGCTGAGGTGAGAAGATCAGGTGAGCCCAGGAATTCAAGGCTGCAGTGAGCTACGATCACACCACTATACTCCAGCCTGGGAGACAGAGAGAGCCTGTCTCAAAAACAAAACAAAAGGAAAAGAAGAACAGACCTGAAATGAACTTCAGGACACACCAGAGATTTTCAGAGAAAATCCATAACACTTCCTTCTCTCCTTTCCCATCCCCTACTCATCCGGGAAGAAACCTATGGGAAAATGCCTTTGACCTGTGATCGTGAAAAGACAGAGTACCAAGGCTTAGGAACGCAGACAGACCTTGCAACAACTCAACTCCCACAGATCAGATTTAAAAGAAATAGAAGCCATTCTGCAGACTAACTCAGATTTCTCCAAACTGTGGAAAAGTACTGAAGCTGACTACTCCCCATGCCACACAGAGCCAAGAAAACCCCATGTGTGGCTGTGTCTCTTTAGGTAACACACGGGCCGGAAAGCACCGGTCACAAACTGACCCTGTCATGAACTCTGTTCTAGTAGATACAAAACGCATGCATTGAAAAAACAGCCAGGCTCCTTAAAAGAACAACATCCACCACTTAAGAACATGTAAACACCCAGGAGTTCACCTAGTTATGCATCCTAAGGGAGTTTTTTCTGGGACTGCTTCCCTTTGAGAAGCGTAAACATGGTTGTATCATCTGCAGAAAAAAAAATGACAGGAAGAAAATGAGCAGGCTAGATGCTTGCAGCAATTCACGGAACGTCACAAAACTGGGGGGCCCCTGCCTAGGAGCTCCGAGCCCTCTGACCGGCCCACAAACACGTGATGAGACACATCCCTAGGATTTGGGTAGAAACCATCAAAGCCCCCAAACTAAAGAAGTCAGGGTTCACACCAGAAGAAAACGCTCTCTCTGTGTTTATGCAAATCTAAAGACCCCCAGGAAGGAATGTCACCTGACACGCAGGGGCTGGGGTTTCTGTTCTATGCTGGGGTCCTCAGAGACATCCTGTCCCCTGCGGGAGCCCTGTAGATCAGGCACAAAAGTTGTCTTCCGGCCATGAGCACCCAAGCACGTGGACACACGAGGACCTCCGAGGCAAACTGGCAAATCCCCAGCGCCATCTCTGCCCTGGCTCCTGGGCTGGGTGAGGTGGGCTCATACCAGCTACCATAGCGTTCTTCATGCACAAATCAAGCCCCAGATCTTCAAAATGAAAACATTAAAAAGCAATTATGGTCATTAATTGATGCACGGATAAACAAAATGTGGGATATCTGTGAAATGGAATATTATTCATCAGTAAATAAAAGAATAAGATTCCAATTCAAGCTACTACACAGATGGTCCCGGCAAATATTCTACTAAGTAAAAGAAACCAAACACAAAGGCCACATACCACGTGACTCAGTTTAAAGGAAATGCCCAGAACAGGCAAATCCTTAGAGACAGACAGTTGATTAGTGATTTCCAGGAGCTGGGAGACGGGGAGAAGGGGAGTGACTACTAACAGGTATGGAGTTATTTTGGGGGATGAGGAAAATGTTCTGGAATTAGATAATTGTGATGGCTGCACGACTTTGTGAATACACTAAAATGAACTTAGTGTATGTAATTTATAGCTCAGTAAACAAAAAAAATTAATTCCTGTATTTTTCTGTATATAGCTTATATTTTAATCATGAGGTAAGCTTTAAAAAATAATACAAGCCCGCCAGGCGCGGTGGCTCAAGCCTGTAATCCTAGCACTTTGGGAGGCCGAGACAGGCGGATCACGAGGTCAGGAGATCGAGACCATCCTGGCTAACACGGTGAAACCCCGTCTCTACTAAAAAAAAAAATACAAAAAACTAGCCGGGCGAGGTGGCGGGCACCTATAGTCCCGGCTACTCGGGAGGCTGAGGCAGGAGAATGGTGTAAACCCGGGAGGCGGAGCTTGCAGTGAGCTGAGATCCGGCCACTGCACTCCAGCCTGGGCAACAGAGCGAGACTCCATCTCAAAAAAAAAATAATAACAACAATAATAATAATACAAGCCCATACTTTACAGAAAAGCAATTCATATTTATTTTTTCACATTAAAAAAAAAAAGTTTGTTAGAAGAAATCAAGCTAGTACTAGAACTGGATAATCTCAAATTGTTTTCCAGAGCTCAGGGGAGAGAAAATCAATTCCCATTCCGTCGTAATTGAGATTTTTCCTCCTGCAGTAAAAGTTACTATTAGAATTCATCAATTAAAATCTGTTTAGAGAAAGCACATATACTTAACAATGTTGAGGTTTTCTAATCCATTCAAAGGCTATGTTATCAAAATAACCAGAAGACAGACTATATACACACACTTGTTATGTGTATGTGTGTGTATATATATACGTATATGTGTGTGTGTGTGTGTGTGTTTTAGGAAGGAATAGTCACTTAAACAAGGAGTGACAATATTAACTAGTTTCTTCCCGTGACTTATAATCATGCCTAAGAGACCACTATAAACTATCCCCTCAGCTGGGGGCAGTGGCTCATGCCTGTAATCCCAAAACTTTGGGAGGCCGAGGTGGGTGGATCATCTGCGGTCAGGAGTCTGAGACCAGCCTTACCAAAATGGTGAAACCCTGTCTCTACTAAAAATAAAAAATTTGCTGGGCATGGTGGTAGGTGCCTGTAATCCCAGCTACTCAGGAGGCTGAGATAGGAGAATCACTTGAACCCGGGAGGCGGAGGCTACAGTGAGCTGAGATTTCGCCGCTTCACTCCAGTCTGGGCAACAGAGTGAGACTATGTCTCAAAAAACAAAAACAAACAAACAAACAAAAAAAAAAAACAAAAAAAAAACCTACCCTGTCATTTGCCTCTCAAAACATCTCAAACTGTCCTCTAGTCTGATCGTTATTCATTGCTCAGTCGCCTACAGTGGCCTCCTGCTACCATCTTCTGAAATTGCTCTGCCGAGGGTAATGACGAGTCTTTGCCAAATCCAGCCGTGCACAAGCACTCCTGCTCCTACCAAACTCCTGCAGCATTTGGCAGCCTCTATTTTTGCAGCAATCCCTACTTGGGCTTCTAGGAATTCGCGCTGTGGTTGTTTCCTTCCTGTCCCTCCACACAGGCTCCCCCATGTCCATTTCTTACCGGACACCCCCTACAGTTGCATTGGAACCCCCTGCTCAGGCTGCACATTCGCCCAAGGTCACAGCCTCCTTTTCTGAGGTAGGCTGCGGCCTGGACTCTCTCAGGGACCTGAGCCCACGTTTATAGCTGTTTACTAGACATCTCCACCTGGAGGTCCCGCCTGCTTCCCCAGCTTTCTAAAACTGGAATGGAATTGTTCCCCTTTCAGCAAATCTACCATGTATCTAAGGGCTCAAAACCCAAACATCACAGCCACGACTGATATTCTCCCTCTGGGATAACTGGCTCCTAAACCTTCCTGGTTTCCCTGCCAAACTGTCTAAAAGCCCAACCCCTCCTCACAATCCCCACAGCCATCCCTCTCCTCCAGGGCCTCATCTCCCAGCCTGGACCACTGCACCCTGCTGACTCCTGCCCAGGCCACCTCCCTGTCACCAATGCCTTACCCCTGGCTCCAAGCCCTGGAGAGTGCTCCCTGCCCAATGCCGTGGCCTCCTCCTGGCCCACACGAGGAAGCCTAAATGCCTCAGCGATCAGACAAGGCCCTTCCAAGCCGGGCTCAAAGGGACATCTACTGGCTCCTCAAACAGCAACTTCACCCAAGCTTGTGAGGAGTGTGTATCTCCCCACTGGGACCCAGTGCCCGAGAACCACAGGGTTTCCCACACGTTACGTAGCAGTCTATTAAGGTGACTCATTTCTTTAATAATTAATACACTTGAAAGGGAAACATTCAAGGGTATAAATGACTGCAGCATGAAGAACTATCCCACTCCACCCACCCAGCCATCCAGCTGCCCATTTTCCTTGGGGAGAATGGGGTAAATTCCCTAGATTTGGGAGAGTCCTTCCAAAAAGTTAACATGCAGTATTACTTCTTTTTTTGTTTTGTTTTCTTAGATGGAGTCACACTGTTGTCGGCCCAGGCTGGAGTGCAATGGCTCAATCTCAGCTCACTGCAACCTCTGCCTCCCAGGTTCCAGCAATTCTCCTGCCTCAGTCTCCCAAGTTGCTGAGATGACAGACATTCGCCACCGCACCAGGCTATTTTTTTTGTATTTTTAGTAGAGACAAGGTTTCACCATGTTAGCCAGGCTGGTCTCGAACTCGTGACCTCAAGTGATCCAACCGCCTCGGCCTCCCAAAGTGCTGGGAGTGGGTGGCATGAGCCACCGTGCCCGGCCGCTAGATTATTTCTTTAGACTTACCTCTCTACTTGCCCTGGTATGGCAGGGAGCACTCACTATCTCTTAAGAACCTTCAGCCTCCCTTTCCATGGCCTGGAGCAGTGTCACCAGCTGCCTAGCTAGGGGCATTTCCCAGACCTGTTCTGGGGTCATGCTATGAGCTCTTGCTAAGGGGACTTGAGCAGAAGTGACACATGTCCAGGCTGGGCCATCAAGCTTTTGTGCTGCCTCTTCTTCTCTCCCTTTTTCTCCAGCTGATGCATAGAAATGAGGCAACATTGGAAGGACCCTGGGATCTCAAATACTGCTGGCAAGTGGGCTGCCTGCTGAGCCATTCTACGAGCAACACGTAACGCTGCCGTGTTCGAGCCGGTATGTACTTGGGGGTTTGTTATACTTGCGAGCATTGCCCCAATAAACACACACCTTGCCACCTCCTCACACTTAAAACACACCTAGGTCGGACACACCCTCCTCTCGGAGGCTCCTCTTGACTCCCACAGGGAAGGTGAGACAGTGTTCCCCGTGGTCCCACAGCACTTTGTTCATGTCTTTAAATATCACACCCAGGGGTTTAAGCGCCATTCACCTGTTCATATGTCTGTTTCCCACAATAGACTAAGATCTCAAGGAGTAGACACTATGGCTCATCCTCAAACCCAGCACATCTAGCGTTCAGTGCTCAATTCACATTTACTGAAAGAGCAAGTCACCGAGAAGTAGTGGACAGGGTTGTAATGGTGGCACCAAGTGCACAGAACTCTGTAGGAAGTAAGGATTGGAAACTGAGGCATGATTCATAAATATTTTTGTCACATGACCAGTTAAATGTGCCCACTTCTCTTTTTTTTAAGTTTTAATTTTGTTAATTAACAGACTTTTTATTCAGACAGGGTCTTACTTACTCTGTCACCCAGGCTGAAGTGCAGTGGTACAATCAGAGCTGACCACAGCCTCAACCTCCTAGGTTCAAGCGATCCTCCCACCTAAGGCTCATGAGTATCTGGGACTACAGGCGCACATCACCATGCCTGGCTAATTTTTGTAATTTTTGTAGAGATGGGGTTTTGCCATGTTGCCAAGGACTAGGCTGAAGTCATCTGCTCTCCTCAGTCCCTCAAGTGCTGGGATTACAGGCATAAGCTGCCGCACCCGGCCGACTTGCTTTTTTTCTTTTTTTTTTTTTTTGAGACAGAGCCTTACTCTGTTGCCAGGATGGAGTGCAGTGGCTCCATCTTGGCTCACTACAACCTCCGCCTCCCAGGTTCAAGTGATTCTCCTGCCTCAGCCTCCCAAGCAGCTGGGACTACTGGCACGTGCCACCATGCCCAACTAATGTTTGTATTTTGGTAGAGATGAGGTTTCACCATGTTGGCCAGCATGGTCTCGATCTCTTTACCTCATGTTCTGTCCACCTTGGCCTCCCAAAGTGCTGGGATTACAGGCATGAGCCACTGCGCTCAGCAGTTTCTTTTTTGAGAAGTTTTAGGTTCCCAGGAAAATTAGCAGTAAGTGTAGAGTAGCGGTTGCCAACCTTTTTGGCACCAGCAACCAGTTTCATGGAAGACAATTTTCCCATGGCCTGGTAGTGGAGGAGTAGTTTCAGGATGATTCAAGCACATTACATTTATTGTGCACCTTATTTCTATTATGATTACATTGTGATATATAATGAAGTAATTATACAAATCACCATAATGTAGAATCAGGGCTGATGAGAGAGAGTGACAGATCATCAGGCATTAGATTTTCATAAGGAGCACGTAACCTAGATCCCTCGAATGCAGTCTAATGCTGCCACTGATCTGACAGGTCGTGGAGCTCAGGCAGTAATGGGGAGCTATGGGCTGTGGCTGTAAATACAGATAAAGCTTCACTTGCTAGCTCACCCACTGCTCACCTCCTGCTCTGCAGCCTGGTTCCTATGTTGGGGGAACCCCTGGTGTAGAGAGTTCCCAAATACTCCCTCACACCCCCTCTGGCTTTTCCCCTTTATTAATGTCTTGTGCTGGTGTTTTACACTTGTTACAAGTGATGAGCTGATACTTATTTATTATTATTATTATTACTATGAATTTTCCAAGAGGGAGTCTGGCTCTGTCGCCCAGGCTGGAGTGCAGTGCACCAATCTCAGCTCACTGCAACCTCTGCCTCCCGGATTCAATCGATTCTCCTCTCTCAGTCTCCCAAGTAGCTGGGATTACAGGCATGTGCCACCATGCCCAGCTAATTTTTTTTATATTTTTGGTAGAGACAGGGCTTCACCATGTTGGCCAGGCTGGTCTCGAACTCCTGACCTCAAGTGATCCACCCGCCTCAGCCGCCCAAAGTGCTGGGATTATTGGCATGAGCCACTGTGCCCAGCCCTGATACATTATCATTAACTAAAGTCCACAGTTGGCATTTTGGGTTCACTCTGTGTTGTACAGGCTATGGTCTGAACAAGTGTACGATGATATGCAGCCATGATAATGGTATCACACAGAGTAGTTCCACTGCCCTCAAAATCTTCCATGCTTGATATAGTTTGGACATTTGTCCCCTCAAATCTCATGTTGAAATACAATCCCCAGTGTTGGAGGTGGGGCTTGGTGGGAAGTCTTTGGGTCTAGGGGTGCGGATCCCTCATAGCTTGGTGCTGCCCTCACGCTAACGAGTGAGTTCATGGGAAACTAGTCATTTAAAAGTGTGTGGTGCCTCCCCCACCACGCTGCCGCTTGCTTCTACTCTTGTCATGTGAGGGGGAAGCTCCTGCCCCTCCCTTTGCCATAAGTCACAGCTCCCTGAGGCCTCACCAGAAGCAGATGCTGGCACCACGCTTCTAGTACTGTGTGCAGATCTGTGAGCCAGTTAAACCTCTTTTCTCTATAAATTACCCAGTCTCAGGTATTTCTTTACAGCAACACCAGAACAGCCAAACACAATGCTCTACCCACTCATCTCTCCCTCCGCCAACCCCAGCAAGCACTGCTCTTTCTACAGTCTTCATAGTGTTGCTTTTTGCAAGATGTCCTTCAGTAGGTGAATGGATAAACAAACTATCATCCATCCAGACGAAGAAGTACTAGTCCACAATACAAAGATCGAGCTATCAAGCAATGAAAAGACACAGGGAAACCTTAAACGCATGGTGCTGAGGGAAAGAAACCAACCTGAAAAGGCTGCACACCGCATGATTTCAAATTTATGGCATCTTGCAAGTACTAGAGATCTAGTACCAGAAGCTGATGTTGTTTCCTAGTTAATGTTTTTCAGGTGTTGGGGAGTGCTGGGGGGAGCGTCTAGCATTACAAATAGAAGCAAACTGATCTTGAGCAGTAGTTGGAGGCACTTAAAAAGCAAAATGTATATTCACAACACAGCACTAATGGAACCCAAGTGCTCTAACGATAATATAAGAAAAGAGGGAAATGTGTCGAGACTTACACACAGAGTACATATTTCAGGGTGTGTACCTCAGTCCATTTCTTCATTTTTAAGTGATGTGCCATGTCATTACCTCTTTGAAAACCACTAGTAGCTAGAAAACAAAATGAATCTCCACTGTCATCACTGAAATGCACATGATCTATCAGGAAAACTTGCAAGAAAATTCTTTAATGACATAAATCAAGCCATCTTTATGTATTTATTTATCTGAGACCAAGTTTTGCTCTTGTTGCCCAGGCTGGAGTGTAGTGGTGCAATCTCGGCTCACTACAACCTCCGCTTCCCGGGTTCACGCCATTCTCCTGCCTCAGCCTCCCAAGTAGCTGGGACTACAGGCACCCACCACCACGCCTGGCTAATTTTTGTATTTTTAGTAGAGACGGGGTTTCACCATGTCGGCCAGGCTCGTCTTGAACTCCTGACCTCAAGTGATCCTCCCACTTTGGCTTCTCAAAATGCTGGGATTATAGGCATGAGCTGAGGCGCCTGGCCAAGCCATCTTTATTGAATGGCTTAAGTGAACTTGTTTCCAAAAAGAAGTTTGGCTGAGTATTTTATCACTATGTTTCAAAGGAACCCTGTAAATATTTTAACGTGTTTTACAAGCCACTTTCTATTAAGTGTAACAGCAGTTAGACTTAAATATATGCCTCTGACTAAGACATCCTGATCAGAAATCCCTGCAGAGATCATGAGCAGTACTCAGAGGAGAAGAAAAGGGAATCACCAATTAAGTTCCTCCTATAATGGAAGGTGACTGAAAAGCCAACTCACCTGTGTTGATGATGTGATTACAGAGAACCTAAGGCTGAAACAACACTGCCGTGTGTTAGAATGATCTGCTATGGAAGAAAGGACACAAGAATGGGAAGAATGCACTTTGGGCCAAGCAGATAAGTGAAGACGTGGAATCATCACCTTCAGTCAACACAATTTATAACAGATAATAAAAAGTATTTTATGCAGTGACAACAGGATTCCTGGACCCTGCGCTGGGCCCAGGAAGAGGTTTCTTCCCCTGATCTTGTCACAGCAGGTCCATGATCCCCTTCCCAGCTCCATTTCCCACACCAAACCCTGTAGGACAACTCGCCTTTCTAAGACACCATGTGCCGACAACTTCACATTGTTGATGGCCCTCCCCATCTGCCACCTGGAGAAATCTTCAAACCTGGCTCAACCCTGACCCTCTGAAATCCTCATCCTCACATCCCTCTTCAAACTTTACCCACGCTGTCAATGGACGCAACTCACCTTGTTAGGATTATTTGTGCATACCTCACTGCTGTTCCCTAGCTTGTAGATTTCTTAAAGGGAGACATTTAACCTCCTTAATCTCTAAATCCCAAGCGCTTACTAGTCCTTACTAGACCTTCAGTTATATTGTTATAAGGAAAGATCTATGCCAAACATCTGATCTCCAACTAATAAAATTGACCAAGAACTTGTAAAAAGATGCTCAACTTAATAGTAGTCACTAATATACAAATTATAAGAATTAAACACGGCCAGGCGCGGTGGCTCAAGCCTGTAGTCCCAGCACTTTGGGAGGCCAAGATGGGCGGATCACGAGGTCAGGAGATCGAGACCATCCTGGCTAACACGGTGAAACCCCATCTCTACTAAAAAATACAAAAAATTAGCCGGGCGTGGTGGCAGGCGCCTGTAGTCCCAGCTACTCGGGAGGCTAAGGCAGGAGAATGCCGTGAACCTGGGAGGCGAAGCTTGCAGTGAGCTGAGATCTGGCCACTGCACTCCAGCCTGGGCGACAGAGCGAGACTCTATCTCAAAAAAAAAAAGAAAAAAGAATTAAACACATATTTGACATCCTTTAGATTACACAACCCAAAAAGACTGATAATATCCATTGCTGCTTTGTCTAAGTGGAAATAGGTGCTCTTGTAGACTGTCTTATAAATACAGACTGGTACAGCTTTTAGAAAAAAATCACATGGAAGTGTACTACAAAATTCAAGACCTGATTCCACCCTTAGGATTCTATCATACAAAAATATTCGAAAATGTACACAAAAAATGCACATGGCCAAGGATCACTCAGCAAGCTTTGTAAAAGCCAGACATCCTAAACGTTTATTAATGCAGATTCATTTCATTACCTTGGTACACACCTACTATGAAATATATTATAGTGCTTTAAGATAGGGTAGACATCTACAAATAAGGAAAGCTATCAAAGATACATTAAGAGAAAAAGGAAGTTGCTACTATGTATAATCTGATCTATTAAAAAAAAAAAAAAGAAGAAGAAGGAAGGCTACGTGTGGGTAAAAAGGCCTAGAAAGAGCTCTGAAAGTGAAGCTTAAGTGATACCAGTGCCCATCTGTCCAAGAGTCAGAGGGCGGAAGTTGATGCCTTCCGTCACGACGCTGTGGTGGGGGTGCAGCAGTGAAAGAAGACGCGAGAAAGTTGTCAGAACCAAAATGGAGTCACTAATGTTAAGATAACTCTGACAAACAGTGCCAGGGAAGGCCATGAAGAGAGGGTTGTCATTCATGTATGCCTGATAACAAGAACTATTACCAAAAGCTGCAAAAACCACAACCATGCACAAAGGCTATCAAAACCTGACATAAAAAAATACTTTTGTGAGGACATTTGCCCCAGCCACAACCTGTGCAACCTCAGACTGGCAGCACTCTTGTTACTGATCTCTGTAGCCAAGGAAAACGATTTCGAACAATTACATAATCCTCCTCATTTTTTCCTTTAAAAACTTTGCTTTCCCTTTACCTCTCTGAATATACACATAGTTTTCACTGTGGCATGTACATTCCCATGGCAATGCCTATTTCCAAATAAACATCCTTCCTTGTAGAGAGCCTCTTTGTGTGTGTTATGTAGGTTGACTTGTGTGAAGATCAAGTTCGTTGTTTTATTAAAAGCATGAATAGTAATGGGAATTTCTTATGACAATGTATGCAAGCATCTTTTGGTAACTTTTTAATAAGGCCGTACTAAACGCAAAACAGGGAAGGCAAGGATGTTTATTGACAGAAGACTACAATGATAATGGGGATTTTAACTCATTGGTCTAATGGGAACCTTTTAGAAATCTCTAAATAGAACCAGTGGAGCCTTCCAAGTGTGTGCCCTCAAACCTCACCTGTAGCCCGACATGAAGCCTTACAAACAGGTGAATGCTTTAAAAATAAACACTTAGTAGTCTATTAAGCCAATGCTTGTGCCAAAATATATTACTGAGATCAATAATACTTGCTTTCAAAAACGCCTCTGTATGTATTTACTAAGTCCTTAAGAAACTATTTATATTATTATTCTTGATTCATAAGTGTTTTTGACTGTTTAAATAATACTATAGGAACAAGCCAGGAAAAAAAAGAGGGGGAAATGATACTGCTTTGTCTTTTCTGAAAACCAGAGCTCAGGGTTTGAGCCTTACACCTCTTTTCATCACTTTCAAGAGCTGTTTCTTATCACCATTTCATAACCGGTGGGACTGAGGTAGCGAGGATGTAATGAGCAGATCTGTTCTAGGTACTGCATGATATGCAAAAATGCTGATGAATTTAAGAGAAGCAAAAAAAAAAAAGGAAAGAAATTGAAATATCCTCAAAGGGAACTTTCTTTTTTTTTTTTTTTTTTTTGAGACGGAGTCTCGCTCTGTCGCCCAGGCTGGAGTGCAGTGGCCGGATCTCAGCTCACTGCAAGCTCCGCCTCCCGGGTTTACGCCATTCTCTCGCCTCAGCCTCCCGAGTAGCTGGGACTACAGGCGCCCGCCATCTCGCCCGGCTAATTTTGTATTTTTTTAGTAGAGACGGGGTTTCACCGTGTTAGCCAGGATGGTCTCGATCTCCTGACCTCGTGATCCGCCCGTCTCGGCCTCCCAAAGTGCTGGGATTACAGGCTTGAGCCACCGCGCCCGGCCAGGGAACTTTCATCAGATGTTGCCTTTATCAGTCCTGCCAAGCCGCGAAATTTGGCATCAAATATATACACACGGTTGCTTCATCTGCAGCAATTTCCATGGCACCACGGAGAGCCACTGCAGGCTACAGAGATCAAACTCTACGTTTGTTTTCTTTTCTCTAGTGTCTACTTCCAGTCCTGCGCAAGTAAACACTAATAGTTGCTTGTGTAATTTTCAAGTTTCCATACAGTTTACTTCTCTTTTAAAAGGAGAAGAGTGCCAGGCACGGTGGCTCATCCCCGTAATCCCAGTCCTTGGGAGGCTGAGGCAGGAGAATCACTTGAGCCCTGGAGCTCAAGACCAGCCTAGGCAACACTACAAGATTCTGTATCTACGAAAAATTTTTTAAAATACCCAGGTGCGGCCGGGCGCGGTGGCTCAAGCCTGTAATCCCAGCACTTTGGGAGGCCGAGACGGGCGGATCACCAGGTCAGGAGATCGAGACCATCCTGGCTAACATGGTGAAACCCCGTCTCTACTAAAAATACAAAAAACTAGCCGGGCGAGGTGGCGGCGCCTGTGGTCCCAGCTACTCGGGAGGCTGAGGCAGGAGAATGGCGGGAACCCGGGAGGCGGAGCTTGCAGTGAGCTGAGATCTGGCCAGTGCACTCCAGCTTGGGTGGCATGGGCCTGTAGTCCTAGCTACTCGGGGGGCTGAGGTGGGAGGATGATTTGAGTCCAGAAGTTCGAGGCTACAGTGAGCTATGATCACGCCACTGTACTTGAGCCTGGGCAACAGACAGAGACCCTGACTCTAAAAAAAATTTAAAAGAGGAGAGACTACAAGTTTTAGAGAAACATGTTTAAAAATGTGAAAAGGACAGTTTCTGTGTCTCACACATAGTAAAGAATGGGGCTCGGGAAGGACCTAGAAAACAAAATGTACTCCTAAGTAAGCATCTGGTTATCCACTGCAATGCTAGAACCACTACGGGAATACTCTTTGCAAAATGATTTTGAATCTGTGCTTTCTACGTCAAAGTGATTAGTAATATTTCTAAAGAATGTGAGCTCTCTGTTGATCCAGAGTTACATCACACTTGACACAACAGACAAAATCCTAAATACTTCATGTGCAGTCTGAGAACCTCAGTCAAAGCTCTAGAAATAAAGGGAAGGCATGGTTGAAATAAAATAACCTCAGGAAGGCATCCCATGGAAGTAATTTTTTTAAAGTAGGTGGAGGTTTGTACAGAGCTGTTTCTAGCCACACCAGTTAAACCTTAAGTTTGTCATTTAATGCTTGAGCTCACTAAGAACAGAACAGAGACTTCAAATGAAACTGAGCTTCTTGTGTTCAAGTTGCCTGCTTGGATATCCATTCTTACCATCAATATTCCAGAAATATCTATAGGTAACTATCTGTGACCATGTGAATGAGAGCATTCAACTTTTTTCTTTTTTAAGTTCTGGGATACATGTGCAGGATATGCAGGCTTGTTACACAGGTAAACATGTGCATGGTGGTTTGCTGCACAGATCAACCCATCACCTAGGTATTCGGGCCTGCATGCATTATCTATTGAGAGCACTGAATTTTATAAATCAAATATGAAGCTCATTTCAATTATCACCAAACATTTTATTTTGTAGTCACCAAATTGCATCTAAAAGCCTCTCTATTGTTCAATGTAATAAGCTCAAGGATGTGACATTTCCCAGAGAACAATTTTTAAAATGCTAACCAGGGAGGCACAGCCTCTTCCAAAGCCTTGTGTCTGCTCTAGCCAAAACCACTCCTGGCCACCTGGTCCCACTTCATCCTTGTCTTTGATGGCCACAGAGCCCTGCTGTGCCACCTTCCTGTCTGTATTAACCTCCTTCTGGCCAATTCATTGTAAAATGGCTCTTTTCAAATGGTTTTTTTAAAAAAATGAAGAATTGGTAAATTACAGAAAGAAATAAGCCCAAAAGGACAAGGAGGACTCCCTTTGGCCTCTCCCTACCTTTCAAAATGAAATCAAAATCTGAGATGCTCCCAATCTTAAGTCTGAATACTGAGTTGGTGACTCTATTTTCCACAGAAACCCTTCAGCTCTGGGAAGATAATGTACCCATGACCAGTGTGTACATTTTTCCATGAAGTACGTATCGTATTCCTTTCTAGAACTATTCGTCCACCTGCCTCAATTCTCTGTTCCTTTCAATTGTCAGTAGAATCCGGGTCATAACTGCCTGCATGTGCATTGTCAGAAAACACAAAGTAAGGGCCAGGGTTCTCTGCAGAGCACTCTTTCCTGACCACCTAGAGCAATGATCATCTATTCACATTGCACCACTTAACAGCCCTTGATTATATTTCACTCTCGCACTTGCTGTTTCCTAATCATTAATCTTGTATTTGCAATTTGATATAAATTCCCTAAAGCAAGATATTATATCCATTCTTTAGAGGCCTGCACAGAATCAACACTTGCAGTAAAACATGACAGTTGATGAGAACAAGCAAAAACCTCACTGCTGGTTCTCAGGGGCTCTTCTCTGTTTGCATCATGGAACTTCTTGTGTTCCTGGAAACTCCAACTGCCCAGTGAACGAGTGCGTTGGGCATTCGTTAAAATAGCCTTAAAATAGCATAAAAAATGCAAAACACCATAAAAATGTATTTCCTTGTTTCTTTGGGTCTTCACTCCTGAAAGTCCCCAGGTCACAGAAAACTTACATTAAATGTGTATGCTTTTCTCTTATTAAACTGTCTTTTGTTACAGATAGGGGCCTCAACCATGAGCCTAGTGATGGGGGAGGAAAAGAAAGTAGATTCTACTTCCCTACAATAACAACATCAGTACTTCTCCATGTTTTAAATGAGGATATTTGGAGTCAAGTGATTGGATCAAAGCCCCAAGGGTGCAAGTCACTGACCAAGACTAGAACTAAAGTCTCCAGGGTCAAGTGCCTGGAGTCACTGCACTGAATGATGACAATGGGAACCTAAAACTTCAGAGCAGTCAAGTATCTCAGCAAGGGTTTGAGGAGCTTTTCCTAAACACACGTGTGCACACGCATGCACGCAGACACACACACACACACGTACACATGGCCCTGGTTCTAAGATGACTCTGATACATCCTTCTTCCCCCTCCCTTCTCTTCCTTTTTTTCCCCCTCTTCCAGCCCACTACCTTAAGGATCCCTTCATTAGACGATGTGGTTCTGTTTCTGACAGAAAGAGCCAGATGAGAAATCTCAGAGCAGCCCAACTTAGGATGAATTCTCTCTTAAACTGACTGTTAAACACAAGTACATATAGTCAAGGCAAGGAAAATTGGTGCTTCAATAGAAAATGATGAACTGTTGAACTCACACCCTTCTGAGATGTTTGATTGTACCATTTCATTGTCTGAGCTCTGCGAATTGTGGATCTTGGAAGGCGATACAAAATCATCCTTGTCTGTAGACATGGAAATGCTATCGGGAGGCAGCTCAGCTCACTGCGCCCACCATACTGTGGAAGATGCCAGCTCAGCCTCTATTTGCAAATTCATTTCAATCTTCTTGATCTACAAATGCATCTGCTCTTTGGAATCTGCCTGGAATCGATCGTAACATCTTCCCACTTCTCTCTTTAACACTATGTCTATGAGAGTTACGATTTAACTTTTTGGAAGAGAAAAATATTCTTTAACATGATACGGTACTAGATATAGAGAAGGCAGAATAGCCTTGTCCCCAAGGAGACTATGGAGTTTCTCAGTGAAGGTCTGGCACTGCAAGGCTTAAAACCCTATTTGTTACCTTCTATAGGGTACTGCCATTTATCAAGACTTTAAAAGACCGCAAGAAAACATCAGCTGATGCCGCTTTAACATAGAGCCTTTTCTTGTTCCATGCAAATATTAGGGGCATTATTACAGGACAGTGGGGATCTTTTGATACAGGTTCCTGTTATTCCACATCTGAGGGTATTTATTTATTGGGAGCTATGTCCTGGAGAATTAATGGGCTTCCTGAAGCAAGCCACTGAAGGAAAAGGCGGGTTGAGACAGTCTGTTAACAGGGGGAAATGAGAGTTTATGGGACATATGGGTATGAGAAGTGTAAGAGGTAAAATCTGAAGCCTACGGCATTAACAAGGAGACCTGGGAGCACAGTACACAGAGCACCAGTTAATTTTACTTTCAGACACCTGGGTGCCAATCAACTGACTCCACAGTAAAACTGACTGCATATTGTGTCCATTGTATATCTGTTTATGCTTAAAAGTTTTAGTACTGACTTGAGATTTGCTGTGCATAAGTTCAGTCAATGAACATTTGGTGAACATCCCTGCTGAGGCAAGCACTTTGTAAGCACAGAGGCGCAGCCAGCAGCCTCCTGATCAGAATCATGCTATTGCTTATGAGAAATGCAGATTCCTGGGCTCCAACCCAAATACGGTGAGTCAGAAATCTCTACTGTAAACAAACTTCCAGTCCTACGCAACGAAGTTTCAGAATCACTGAGCTAGAATAATTATCCTAACAAGTCTAAATTGAACAATTGGGCTACAGAATCATCAAATTTGGAGTGTTAAAGAGGCTTTAATCTCATATGTACCATGAAATTAGTAATATCAGACTTTCACCTGCCTCACAGGACTATTGGGATAAACAAATGGGATAATACATGAGAAAGTGCTTTGTAAGCTAATGAAGTAAAAACTTATCCAGCTGCCTTAAATTCTTTCTGAAACAAATTAGGAGTCCATGAATCAATCAAGGAAAATTTATCCAGCATCTGAGATGACAGTCCATAAATATCAGCTCATAAATGAATAGACTTACAGATTGTCCAATACAACTATCTCATCTATGGATGAAGAAGACGGAAGCCAAAATGGTAAAGAAACTGGCCAGTGTCTAGCCCAGACCAAAAAGGCAGGACTTAGAACCCAGGCATTTGGGGAAAGGGGAGAAATGAAGTCAAATAAGTGCAAATGTTCCTGGGTAGTTAGGACCCAGCTTTGTAGAAAGTGGGGACTCAGTGACACCAACAGGCTGAAGATGAATGAAACACCTGGCTCAGCCTAAACTGGGGGAAACTAAACCACACCTGTCTCCATAAATGGCCAAGAATTAATGGGAAACTGGGGACAAAAGAAGGCCTCAGGATGCAAAGACGACAAGCAAGTGAAAAGAAAATACCTCAACACTGATAAATGGCTTTACTTGATCTGGAATCCAGTGTTCTAAACCACCCCCTGTGGTAGCCCAACTTGTCAACCACACGGCAATTCCAAGCAGCAAAAGTGCTCAAGACCGTATATCACTCATCAAGAAACACAAGTCACAAGCACAAAATACGGCTTGGCTTATGGCTCCATTCAGATATCTTTACTTTGTATATGCCTCAGTATTTTCAACCCGAAAAGAAGTTGCTTTGTGCATCTCCCATGAATAAAAGAAAGTCAAAAAGCTGAACGATACCATTCAGAGGCTAATCATAAATATGAATAAAGTTAATCCCTCTGGAAGAAGTATTGACATTTATGCTTCTCCTTGGCAATTTGTAAGGCATGTGATACAACAAAGTACAGCTAATGTTTCTTGAGGGCTTTGCAATCTGTCCATTTTGAGAGGACTGGGTGGGAAGGTAATACGGGTTCTTGAATTTCTGTAAAGGAGATAAACACGCAGACATTAATGCTGTCCAGAATCGATGCACACTGTCTGCACTTGCTCTGAAAACACATCATCCAGGGCTCTCATCTTCTACCCCTGGTGCCAGGACTAATCCTGGAGTCTTCCAAGAGACTTTCAAGTGAAATCTATTGATAACATTTTATTTTATATGGGGGTAGGGGTGGGAGCAGGGGAACAGCAGCACAAACAAGTCCAGTGGCAATGAGAGGACAAGCCCTAGTGACTTACCATCTGCAGGCTGCCAGTGCCCTTTCAGTCGTATGGGTTTTAACAGGAATTTTAACCACTGAAACACAGTTCTCAGATAATCCCAGTAATTCATTCCACAGATGTTTATTTTCTATAGTGGAAATAGTGAACCAAACCCAATGCCTGTCTCATGGAGGCTGCAATCTAGGGGGTGGTTGGGGGTGGGCACATGATAAATGAATGAATGTATAAAGTATTCAGTAAAGAAAAAGAGGCCAGGTGTAGTGGCTCATGTCTACTATCCCAACACTTTGGGAGTCCAAGGCAGGAGGACTGCTTGAGGCTGGAAGTTTGAGACCAGCCTAGGCAATGTAGTGAAACCCCATCTCTACAAAAAATTTTAAAAATAGCCAGAGTGGCAGTGAACACCTGTGCTCTCAACTACTTGAGAGGCTGAAGCAGGAGGATCCCTTGAGCCCAGGAGTTTGAGGCTGCAGTGAGCTACAACTGGGCCTCTACACTCCAGCCTGGGTGGCAGAGTAAGATCCTGTCTCAGAAAAAAAAAAAAGATAGGGGGATAGAGAGGGACCAGGTGACTAAGAGGATCACCTTTAGATGTGGAGGCCAAGGGGGCGTTTCTGAAGAGATGACATTTGATCAGATAATTGACTGAGATGAGGAAAGAAACCCAGTGAGAGAACAGCACTCAAGACAGACAGAAGAGCAGAGGCCGAGACAGGGATGTGCTCACTGCTTTTGAAGAAGAGCGGGAAGCCAGCGTACGCGCATGCAAGTCAAGAGGAAGAGACTCAGGATGTCAGTTAGGACTCAAGAGCTGGACCACAAAGAGCATTTACCCTGTTGAGCTCTGGTTCATGTCTACATAGAACTAAAAAAGCCACTTTGTGATTCAAGTGGGAGTGTCATTCGATCTGATGAAATCTTCAAAGGCTCAATCTGCTGTAGGCTAGAGAAGAAACCGTTGAGGCAGGGAGCAGGGTAGAGGATCAGTGCAGACCCCCGCTGAGTGATGACACTGGACTGGCCCAGGGCCTTAGCTGTGCAGGTGGTGGGAAGTGGTTCTACTGGGGACCTTTTTCAAAGGCAGAGGCAGCAGGATTTGCTGAATGGGGTGGGGTGTGAGAGAAAGGGCAGTCAAGCATTGCCCCAAGATTTGGGGCCACATACTGGATGCATGGAGAGCACATGGGGAGGAGGATATGCTAACTGTAATATACCCACATATATGCCTGTGAATATATGTTCATAGGCAAATGCGACAGTGAGTAACATTCTGTGCTATTGGATCTGTAGTGGTGAAAATGTTATTCTAATGCCAAAGCTTAGAAACTCTCATAGCTGTCACAGTCTCAGTTGGCTTTCAGCATCAGTTTTCTCCGAAACCATCTCTCTATACCATCTCCCTGAGCAAAAGCACCATGCTCTTTTGCTTCTTCTCTGGCAAATGGGCAATGTGCGTGCTCCCCTGGTAAAGTATTTACCCAGCACCTGCTCTGCATGACCCTGTGCCACAAGCATGGGACAGAAACTAATGAAGAGATGAATGATAGCTGGGTTATAGGGAGAGCACAAAAGAAGGGAAAATAAGCATATAACAACCAAGGGCAATTCTCTCAGAAGGAAGTATACATCAGGTAATTAACCACAACTTGGGCAATGAAATTCAGCATCATGTGTGCTTTTGAGACTTTGCAGCTTGGAATTAATACTATGAGTGGGGTTAATAATACGTAAGAAGCCTCAGTTGAATAGATGAAGGCACTCAACTTGTGGGAAAGTGACATAAACATAAGATGCATCCAGGGACTGGTTAGTATGACATTCCAGACTAGGTCCTGTAGTTGAGAACAGCCAGCTAAATCTCCTAAAATTTATTACATTTACTTATATAATTTATTATGATGGGTACTTCTGTTTAAGAAACACAGCCCAACTGGGCAAGGTGGCTCATACCTGTAATCCCAGCACTTTGGGAGGCCAAGGTGGGTGGATCACCTGAGGTCAGGAGTTCAAGAGCAACCTGGCCAACACGGTGAAACCCCACCTCTACTAAAAATACAAAAAATTAGCCAGGCATGGTGGCACACGCCTGTAATCCCAGCTGCTCAGGAGGCTGGGGCAGGAAAATCACTTGAACCCGGGAGGCAGAGGTTGCAGTGAGCCAAGATTGCATCACTGCACTCCAGCTTGGGCGACAGAGCGAGACTCCAACTCAAAAAAAAAAAAAAAAAAACACAGCCCTTGTGATAAGATAATCACAGAGTCAAGTGTCAGGATGCAATCACGGTTCTAGTTATTGACAAGTCATCTGGTCTCTGTGGATCCCAGTTTCCTAATTCGGGAGCGAAAGTCAGGCTTAGTGATCACCAAGGTTACTCCATGGTTCTACTCTCTGATCATCATCACTCCACATGGCAGATACTGACCATGCCTCACGCTCACTCCAATGCCCTCATGAAGGGAAGAAAAGAGCCACCAACTACAAAAGATTTTCAGTCAATCCATGGAAAAATGATAAACCTCATTAGTCATCAAAGAAATAAAAGAAGAAATAAAAATTAAAACAGGGGATTGTTGAAGAATAAAAATAGAGCAGCCTTTAAGGGAATAAAGAGCCCTTCTGAAATGATGACAAGGTCTTTGGCCAGCGATGGAAGAGAGACTCCAGGGAAGAAGACCTTTGCCCCACACCTGTTTGGCCTCTAAATCGCTGGTAACTTACCCTTCTGGCCTCTAGATTCCCATTAAAAAGGAAAAAACAGAATGGCTTGAACTCCACACTACACGTTAAGGATAAGTCAGAATCAGTAACAGCAACTAGGCTCATTTAGATTTTAACTTAGATTATCACATTATCAATTAAGGGTAAGTCTTTGGAAAAATAACACTTTGGGAGGCCGAGGCGGGCAGATGACCTGAGGTCAGGAGTTCGAGACCAGCCTGGCCAACATGGCAAAACCCATCTCTACTAAAAATGCAAAAATTAACCAGGTGTGGTGGTTGGCGCCTGTAATCCCAGCTACCCGGGAGGCTGAGGCAGGAGAATCGCTTGAACCTGGGAGGTGGAGGCTGCAATGAGTCAAGACCATACCAATGCACTCCAGCCAAGGCGACACGAGTGAAACTCCATCTCAAAAAAAAAAAAAAGGAAATAAAAAGAAGTCTGACTACAAGTATAAAAGATATTGTCACCAAAACTACTAGAAGAATTACTTCTATTGCAGTATTGCACCAAAAAATCAAACACAAAGCCAGATTTTTGTTTTGGTTTACTGAATTTACAAACCGATCCCTTTGGGGCCAGGCACAGTGGCTCACACCGGTAATTTCAGCACTTTGGGAGATTGAGGTGGGTGCATCACTTGAGGCAGGGAGTTGAAGACCAGCCTGGCCAACATGGTGACACCCCATCTCCACTAAAAATACAAAAATTATCCAGGTGTGGTGGCGCACATCTGTAGTTCCAGCTACTCAGGAGGCTGAGGCAGAATTGCTTGAACCTGGGAGGCAGAGGTTGCAATGAGCCAAGATCATGCCACTACACTCCAACCTGGGCAACAGGGCAAGACTCCATCTCAAAAAAAGAAAGAAAGAAGGTAGGAAGGAAGGAAGGAAGAAAGGGAGGGAGGGAGGGAGGAAGAAAGAGAAAGGAAGGAAGGAAGGAAGGAAGGAAGGAAGGAAGGAAGGAAGGAAGGAAGGAAGGAAGGAAAGAAGGAAAGAAGGAAAGAAGGAAAGAAGGAAAGAAGGAAAGAAAGAAAAAGAAAGGAAGGAAGGAAGGAATTGATCATTTGGCATCACTGGGGTATGCTCATGTAGGTCCTACCTGGACGCTGTCGGGTCAGAGAGGGAACAGGCTGGTGGGTGACCAGTTGGCTTTGCTGCTCTGTGATGAATCTATGATTCCCCCATTTCCTAGGCCCCTATCTCCTTCTTACCATTATAACTAGATGCACTAGGCCTAAGGGAGGATGTTCTCTACCTTTTACTCCCAAAAAAGTCTTTCAAGAAGTCTGAAGGCCCTTCTTGTAAGTCCTTCAGCAGCCACCTGGCCAGTGGTTCTGTGGATAGTAGGTGTTTTGAGCTTTGCTTTCCTTAACTGGATTATTTTAGCATCTAATATAGTTTGAGCATAGCCGGTGGCTATAGAAGACAGATGATCTCCAAACAATCAGACACATGCCCTCCATCAGAAACAAAGTTATTTCTTGGAAGATAAATCCCTGTAGCCTCCAGTCCCCAAATATGGTGGCTTAAGCTATAGACCTTATAGAATAAGCAATTAATCACTCTTGAATACTGCTTTATGGCATCGTAGGTATCCTGCAGGAATCATTAAACTGCTGCCCATCATTAAATAACTGCCTGGTACTTCTGCCCCTGAAGCACCCCTGTATAGAGTTGTTCATTTATATGATCCAAGCAGCTTAACCCAGTCTATACCTATCCCCCTCCCGGAAGATGCCTGCCTGTCTCTGAGAGGGACACCCACCACCCTCTGCCAAAGGAACTTTCTGTTTACAAAGTAGTCTGTATTTTCATCTAAACTATTGCCAACATTCCCTACAAATCTTTACAGCTAAAAATAAATCTATATGGGTCTGATGCAGGAAGAGACAGAACTATAGGCAGACAAAAACTGCATTTTTATTTAGATAGTTTTAGGAGGAGAAGAGTTTGGGCAGGAAGATTTAAAGTTCTTTTTATTAATTTGTTTTCAATACTGCGAAAGAAAAGGTAAAAGTCACCCAGAATCCCACCACTTAGAGAAATGTAGATATCAGAAATGAGATGAAATGATATTAACTCTCCGATCACTTTGCACTCACAGTTACGTGTGCTGCCTTCCAGTATTGGCTGCTTTTTAATGCATGTATGTATATATACATATGTATATGTATGTACATATATATACACACAAATAAACATGCACTTTTTAACATAAAATGGAATTATGCAGTAGTTTTTTAAGACAATACATTCTAAGCATCTTCCCAGAGCAGTGAACTACAGAGCTATGCCACCTCACTATATGGCTACACTTAATTTGTTAAACCAGTCTTCTCAGTCTCCTAACAACAGTATAAAACATTTCTGCTGACAAGATAGACAACTCTCTGAGATTGACAGTGACTATTATTCCTGCTTTCTGTATCGAAAATTAGGGCTCTGAGAAAGCTAGGTGATTTGTGAAAACTTATGTAATCTGATAAGCAGGCAGCCATGAAGCAAACACTAGATTCCCCCTCTTCATCCAGCTCTCTTCTCTTAGTACTAGCCACCTCTCAGGAACCAGCAACCATGTAGAATCACACTTGATACTCTCCTTCTGGCTGAGTAGGACAAAGCATGAGCTGCAGCAGGGGAAAAACCTTTAGTCTTTGCAAAAGAGATCACCCTCCTTAAAACTTATGAATAGTATGGTATATCCCTAGTATAGAGCTAGTTTTAAAAGAAGGTTGTAAGAATTTTATAAGTTGGACAACATTATAAATAAGCCATCATCTTTTGCTAATATTGTCATAATGAATTGCTTCCAGGAGAAAGGAAAAGGAAAGGATCTGAGAGATTAAGAGTCCAGAACTCCTGGAGTACAGTCAGTAGGAGAACAGAAATGCTAAAAACAGAGCAGAAAAACTGGATGAACAGTTTTTGGTTTGGTTATATTAAGACCTAGATAGCAAAAACAAAGGAAAATGGTTAAAGGAGTGGTCGTGAAAACTTGGAAGCAGGCTGCAGGCCTAGAAGGGAGTAGAACCAGTTCAGAGAAACTCCCAAAGTGAAATTCCAGGGATGATGTTAGCTCAGTCAACAGCCAACAGAAAAATTCCCAAGTGACAGCTATGGTTACTGTAGACTGAGCACCTATCTCACATTAGACACTGAGCATACAAGTGACTCGATCTTCAGACCATCCCACTTACGGATGAGGAAGCTTTCTGTGCACTTTCTTCCAGCCCTTACAGCAAGGCTTAGCAGAATACCTGACCCTTACTCAGGGTCTTGCTCACAGGAGTAGTGAAAAACTGTGTTGATTTAATGAGATCTGCTGTACAAGGTACTAATCCTTTTATTTTGTTTAGAACAAATTGATATGCACCATGCACAGTGTTGTGCATTGACATTACAAATAAGAATAAGATATGGTCATTGAGTTCAAATAACTTAAAATTCAGTGGGAGAAGCAGGTATGTAATGACAGCAGAAGAAAGTGAATTAACTTCTATGTAGGAATAGACGCCACTGGGGCTTTAAGGAAATGTTAAATTCATTCTGACAGAACAAAAGATGAAAAGCTTCCCAGAACAAATAGCATTTGACCAAGGTCTTGAAGATAAACATGAATTCAATAATCAGAAACTGGAGGGAGAACATTTTACCATAAGGGGAAAAAAAAACCACTAAGGACTGTCTACATAAAATCATTTACACTTGTAAGTGCCATGGCTGATGGGAGAAGCTAATGGGGTCTATGTGGTAAACCAAACCACTACAGCAAGAGCCGTGCAGAAGGCTGAGCATACGTTGTATGTCATGTATTCAGAAAATCATGGTCCTAATGGGTTCAACCTCTTTGGCTAATTAGAGTCAGACTATACCCTAACCACAACTACTTGCCATCAAAGTAATTATGGTGTCATTGCAACACAAAATCAGGTGTCATTGCAATACAAAAATCCTATTACCTCTACTGGCAAAACTTGAAAGGCATGTGATCCTTCCTGATTGCAAGGCTGTATCTCCTGTTTCATTGATGTACATCAACGTTTTAAAAATTCTCAATATTTTCCCTAGTTATTCTCTCTGGGGAGGTACCACACTTGACCAAGCTTCATGGTGCCTGACACAGTGTTTTTGCTCTGTCTGAAGCTCATGATGAATCCATACAAGAGTCTGAAAGAAGATATTATCATTCTCTTGAATCACTTTTTCCATGGACTCGTCCAAGTTACCTGTTTTGCCATGTCTTTCATATTTCAGCTTGGCTATTTGCTGTGATATTTGGAATATTACATCTTAGATCTTGAGCCCTGGATGTCCACGATCTTGTCTTTTTGTTTTCTGTTTTTCCTGCTTCAACACAATTATGCTAAAGTTGATATATAGATGTCTATAATTATTCCCTTTCTCCCCGAAAGAAAATGAGGTCCAGAAAATTCCTTTTCCATAAATAGACACAATAGACATTATTACTGAGCCTGCAGACTTTAAGTCAATACTTCAGTAGACAGCATGTACCAGGTCTGAGAAGAGATGAAAGCAGGCCTGCTGGTCTCGCCAATAGTGTTATTTTCAGAAATTGTTGTTTGCAGAAAAAGAGTGCTTTACAGAAAGATCAAAATAGAAAAGGGCAAATACTAGCACAGAAAAATAAAGAAGAAAGATATTGAAATAACAATTCCATGAAATGACCTATGAATTTGCAAACTATAATTGAAGGTACTAAAATCAAGCATCACAACAATGCTTTATTTCTCTAAGTATTATTATAATTCTTTGCATGTTTGCAGAAAGCTCATTATTTCCATATTTAAGCTGCTCCTTTAGCAGCATTCCAAGAGGATCATAATATTGTTCTGCATCTACAATCAGAAATTAAAATTATTGAATGTAAAATTAGTTTCCTTGAACTAGCTAAGCAAGGAACGAAGAGAGTGGTCCCAGAACGTAAGAGATCTGAGGAGTCTCTAACTATAAACAGTCTTTTAAAATCAGGCCAAGATTATTTTGGGAAAGTAAAGAGTTTAAGGTAAGAGCTTAATGTAGATCACCTATAAACAGAACTCATTGATAAGACATTACTACAATACCTTGCAAATCTTTACCTCATTATATTAAAACTTAGTTACCGAATAAAAACCCAATGACAGAAGACAGAAGAAAAGTATCTTTCAACAAGGTTAACACATCAATGTGCATGCGCCTGCCACAGTGAACCGTGTACGAGTCTTCACTGCTCACCATCCTGTCTGTGGGAACCCAGAAGGGCAGGGCCAACTCACCCGGGATCCTGCACAAGCATTTTATGTTATTTTATTTTATTTTTTATTTATTTATTTTTTTGAGATAAAGTCTTGCTCTGTCACCAGGCTGGAGTGCAGTGGCACGATTTCAGCTCACTGCAACCTCCGCCTCCTGGGTTCAAGCGAACCCCGTGCCTCAGCCTCCCAAGTTGCTAGGACTACAGGTGCGAGCCACCATTCCCGGCTGTTTTGTATTTTAGTAGAGACGGGGTTTCACCACGTTGGCCAGGATTGTCTTGATCTCCTGATCCCGTCATCTGCCCGCCTAGGCCTCCCAAAGTGCTGGGATTACAGGCATGAGTCACCACGCCCAGTCACATTTTTTTTTTTAATGCCAAATACATTTTTTTTTTTAATTTTAAGTTCCAGGATACATGTGCAGAATGTGTAGGTTTGTTACATAGGTATACGTGTGCCATAGTGGTTTGCTGCACTGATCAACCCGTCCTCTAGGTTTTAAGCTCTGCATGCATTATGTATTTGTCGTAATGCTCTCCCTCCCCTTGCCCCCAACCCTCCAACAGGCCCCTTGTGTGGTGTTCCCCTCCCTGTGTCCATGTGTTCTCATTGTTCAACTCCCACTTATGAGTGAGAACATGCAGTGTTTAGTTTTCTGTTCCTGTGTTAACTTGCTGAGAATGACAGCTTCCAGCTTCATCCATGTCCCTGCAAAGGACAGGATCTCACTCTTTTTTTATGGCTGCATAGTATTCCATGGTATATATGTGCCACATTTTCATTCTCCAGTCTATCATCGATGGGCATTTGGGTTGGTTCCAAGTCTTTGCTATTGTAAATAGTGCTGCAATGAACATATGTGCTCCACAAGCATTTTAACACTGGAGGAGAGGAAGCCTTCTCTTTGACCAACAGAGACAGGAGCTCCACATCAATAAAAATCAGACAAATTATACCTACTGCAGCAGCAAAACCAACCTACATCCAGGCCTGCTCACATCATCCCATGCAATAGCATATCTCCTGGAACAGAGGCCTCAAAGCGGCCAAGTAAAACCCTACGGAGACAGTGACAACAGGGGAATATGGGCAGCCAGCACAGAAAGTAGGGAACAGGGCATGAAAGAGGTCTATGTGAAGAGGCAGGACTGGGAATAAGTTTCAATCATTCTGTTCCTTCCAGTTCAGAGACAGAAACTACGAAACTATCCCGAGCTGCTGCAAAGGTAGGATGATATGATCATGCAAATAAGTAAGGGGTTAATTTACCCGTTGAAACCAGATTTTTAAAATTTCCAAAATTTCCTTATAGGACAGCGCTTTAAAGGGACAGAGCTTTTCTCCGTGGGCAACCCTTTCTCAAATGCAGTGCCTAAGGGACATTGGCCATCCAGACACCCATATCCCTTTGCTTCTGTCTCTATACCAGGTAGCAGCCTGAGAGCTACGACGGGTCTACCAAAGAGGTTAGAATATTATTCAGCACTGAAAAGAAATGAGCTAACAAGCCATGAAAAGACATGGAGGAATCTTAAATACACATTACTACGTGAAAGGAGTGAATTTGAAGTCTACTTACTGTATGATTTTAGCTCTGACACTCAAAAATGGCAAAAGACCAGTGCTTGTCAGGGGTTAGTGGGGAGGGAGGGATGCACAGTTGAAACACAGGGAATTTTTAGCCAGCGAAACTGCTCTGTACGATGCTGTAATGGAGGATACATGTCATTACACATTTGTCCAAACCCACAGAGCATACGACCTAATGTCAGCGATGGACTTCGAATGATAATGATGTGTCAACACTGGTTCATTGTATGTGCAAACATGAATTCTGGTTCGGGATACTGATGGGGGCTGACAGTGGGGGAGACTGGGGGGGGGATGAGGGCGATTGTGCTTTCCACTACATTTTTCTATGAACTTAAAACTGTTCTAAAATATAAAGTCTATTAAAAGGCTGGACGCAGTGGCTCACGCCTGTAATCCCAGCACTTTGGGAGGCCAAGGTGAGCGGATTGCTTAAAGTCTGGAGTTCAAGACCAGCCTGGCCAACATGGCGAAACCTTGTTACTACTAAAAATACAAAAATTATCTGGGCGTGGTGGCACATGCCTGTAGTCCCAGCTACTTGGGAGGCCAAGGCAGAATTGCAATGAGCCAAGATTGCGCCACGGCACTCCAGCCCAGGTGACAGAGTGAAACTCTGTCTCAAAAAGAAAACAAACAAACAAACAAAAATATGATGTCTATTAAAAAACAAAAGAGGTTGGGATCAGGCCAGATCCAGAGCGCAGAGTGTTCAGGAAAAGTCAGAGAGAGGACTGTGAGGAAAGGAGGTTGTGGCTGGTTGATGGGGGCTGAGTCAATCACAAATTGTGAAGGCAAAATATTCTTTACCGTACTGATTTTTGAAAACTGTTAGAAGATTAATTCATTCTCTTGGATAAATGGCTTTGAGAGGCTACGGAGTCTGTTCCCCTCAACTCGAACCATATCTAAGTGGGAGTTCATGTCTTATGCTCCGTGGTGTCTCCCACAGGACTGATGTGATGCCTTTCAAGGCATGTTTGCTGATTTATTCAACGTACAGGCGGACAGACTGCAATCGCCTTTGGAAACCCATGTAGATCTCCCCAGCAAAACCCAGGGAGGAGGTCTTTCTTAACCCCTCAAACATCCTCTTCCGTTCTAATCCACTTTCTTCTAGGTCTTTCCATTGTTCCCTCGTGTGCAGTCTCTTAATAACTGCTCATCATTTTCCTCATAAAGCTCTTTTATAACCCTCCTCAAAATCAAATAATCCCTACTTGTCAAGCTCTTAACCACTTCCCTAGGCCTCAATATGGAGGGAAATTCTAGGCAGTGGGAAGATAGCATTTGTTCTTACTCTTTACTGACTTCACTGAATATTTGGGATACGAGTTTCTCATTTAGATTATGTTTCAGCATTACCATAACTGATGCAAATTGCACTTTCCAAAATACATACAGTTGGAAGAGTTTGGTTTTTTAAAATTGCTTCCTTGTCTGCTGGGTTTTAACTCTTACTAGTGAGGAAGGGTCTTCATAGGGAGCAAAAATTCAATTAGCCTTCTTCTTCCTCAAGATTCTGGGTACAGGCTGGGAAAGAAGCCAAATGACGAAGCTTTAAGAATTCGTCTGTCTTGCCTCCCCCAAACAGCACAGCTTTCCTCCTTGGCTTGCAGGCCTTGGTACTTACCAGCGCGACACCTTCCCAGAGAGTCCTCTGAGTTACAACCAACTGATCTGTGCTGAAATGGGACTGATTCTTTCAGAAATGCTTGCATTTGCATAAGAAACCCTGGATCTAGAAGAATGCCGAGAAGAAGCCCAGCCTGTCCTCTGGCCACACCAACGCTTGATCAGGACATTGGCTTGTCTGGACATTAGGGCCCACCAAAGCTTCTTGGGAAAGAGGGTGTTTCCTCTCTTCATGAGGACCAGTTCCTAAGCTATCAGGGTGCATACCAGGCAAACACAGCCTGCAATAAGAAGCCAGAGTTGCATCTAAATGCACAGGAAAAGAGTCTAGATTTCTCACCGGGTGGTTTCCTTCAGTACCTGAGGATATATAATTTCCAGATATTTCTGGGTAGTGAAAATAATCAATCCTGTCTGCAAAGACAGAGTTCACTAAGTCCTAAGATGAGAAGAATAGTTAAAATTGAAGAAGAGGGGACATCAGCAGCTGCTGCTCAGTTTATTTATTGTACTTTTGTAAGTACTAATTGGGAGAGAGAGTCCTCAGCCTTAATTCAAAGGCAGAAAATTGCAACTGCTACGGTAACCTTAAACTTTCACAGTAATTTGGTCATTGCAGTCACAGGGAAATCTCTGTTCATTCTTTCCCTCATTTGTATGTTTAACAAACATTTACCATGTACCTCTTACGTCCTGAAATCTGTACAGGCATGGGCAATGCCACAGCTTACAAATTACCTTTTGCAAAAATCCATTTCTCTCCTCATTGAAACAAACACATAAAATATAGTCTAGAAACAAGCCTCTATATCAGAATTCAAAGACGTTCTTCCTTTTATCTGAAGTACGCCATCCAGAAAGAATGCCTAAGTTTTGCTTTCTCTTTAAATTACCCTGTAAGGAAAAATATATGTCTAGGATGATAGGACATCCATTCTCTTCTCAAGCCAGCAGTTTTCCTAGTTTGATTAGATTTAATGGTATAGTCTTTTCTTTCATGAAACCTTGGGTGGATACTGAGAATATCACCACAACATCTGAGATCTAGGCAGTCTCTTCTGCAGTTCTTAATTCAACCCAATCACGATATCTTTAAGTGACCCTTAAATCACAACTGCCAGGTAAGTGTCCTTTCTCAGCAATGCCGTTGCCGTGTACAGAATTTGGAAGCAGCGGTAACAGGCTGGAGCCAATGGAGAGGGGAAGCCACCTTGGTGGCCTGACGATCTGAGAGGCATGACCATCTGCCAGCCTAAGAACGTGGCCCACATGAAAGCTACTGCTTGGGCTGAGGCATTACCTATACAATGGTTTGTGAAATAAAAGTATCTGACCCAGAAGAGATAACATATTTTCTGGCAAGAGTAACAAAACTGCTTCAGCAATCCCTCACCCTAGAGCTGACTTTCCAGAAGTGAGGTGGGTCCCCAGGAGGGAGATGAGGCAGGAGATTCCAACCCCAAGCATGGTCTCAATGCCAGCCACCTGGAGAGAGCCAACTCCAGGCTAGACTCAGATACCACCTCCTCTGGGAGCCCTCCTCCTCCTTTCTGCACTCCCAGGCAGATATATGAGTGCCTTCTGTTGGGCTCTCACTGTAGTGTATGCACAGTCCTATGAAAGCATTGGCCATGTGAAAGTAAAAACAATTCCAGCTCCATCTTGGGAGCTAACCCACCATGTCAGCTTTTGATTAACTCCTGTTTAGGGAAGCCCTCTAAGATTTCCAGTTTACCTATTATTTCTTCTGTAAGAGCAGGTATTTACCATAAATCTTGCCCTTAGGTCAAAGCAACCTTACGTTATCATATTTCAATTGTCTACACCTCCCTTCTGAACCACCACTCCCCCATAGTCTGTAAATCCTGGATTTGAAGGATAATAGCACCGGGGTTCCACCATCTCTCCACCACCTGAGACAGAGGCATGGCTCCTGTTCCTAAGTCCCTATTAAATGCTTCTTTCTGAGAAACTGTATATACCAGCCTCTTTCTTCAGCCTCTCTGCTTCCTCAGAATCTGGGAGTAGGTTTGCATAGACCTGACCACAGTGGAACAGGTCATACTGCCCCTAACAGGCAAAACTCTTGGTTTACCCATCTTTGAGTTCTTTGTGACAACCAAGTCCTGGAAGATGAGTCCTCAAAATATTTTTGATGAATGAATAAATGAATGAGTGAATGGACGAATGAATGAGTCATGACTCAACATGCCAGAAGCTAGGTTGAGAGGAGACAGGGGTAGGAGAATAGAAGAAGAGTTAAAGGGAAAGCAGAGATGGCCGTGTACCTGTGGATAAACCACTTTTTCCATTTCCCCCAAAATGCTCCTGCCTAGGACATGCACTTGGAAGTGCAAGGCACTGTCTAGCCTAAAAACATAGCACAAGAGTGTATATAATGCTGTATCTTAACGCTTTGTTTCTAATATACGATGTCTAGGATTTTGTCCATGTTTTCAAAACTCATGATCCAGAAGGTTTGGCCCTGAATCAGCTTGATTTGTTGGCTGGTCAAACTCTCCTGGAGAGGCAGGTTACAAGTTTGGGCAGTACCTCACTGCCCAGCAAGCTTTTCAGGGTCTCAAGAGAGTGCACTGGGAGTACCCCAAGGAGAGAGGACCACAGCAAAGGAGGATGCACCTGCTGGGAAGCTGAGATATGTGGGTCATACTCAGAAGACCTGGGGACTCCTAGAAAAAATGAATGAAGGGAGATGAGCTCTACTGCTAAATGTCTGTGCATTCTAATTTAACTGGATACAGAAGGGCATCCATGACTCATCATATGCGGTAGATACCATTTCTCTTCAGGACTCCATTTGCTGAACTCGGATCAACTTTTCAGCAGCCTTTTCCCACCCCTCCCCTTGAAGCTGAGCTTTCGGAAAGTGCCGTCTACACTTTCGAGTCTGCTCCTTCCCTCCTCTTCTCCTTCTGCACTGCAATCCGGCCTCTGTCCTGAGCCTTCCGTGGAGCAGCTCTCATCAAGGTCTCCAATAGCCTCTTGCTCCTGAACCCAAACACCCTTTGCCAGCCTTCATCTGACCAGCCCAGCAGCATTTGGCCCTGCTGAGCACACTCCACTTGAAATTCGGCCATCCCTGTGCTTCCGGGAGACCACCCTCTTCTGCTTTCCCCCAGCGCTCTGGCCACTTCTCAGTGGCATTTCCAGCTTTCTCTTCCTCTCTCTGCCTGTTCCTTAGATGTTGACCTTTCACCGAATTCTGGCCAGGGCACTTTTTCCTCGCTTCCCCTGTTCCCAGGGCTACTCCTCCACCACCAGAACATCAGTTCCCACGAGTGCCCACTGATGACTCTCCAGTCTCTCACCTGCCAGCACCACACCCTCAGATCCAGCTGCCTGCTGGACACCTGCCCTCCCCCACACAGACACCTCACATCAGCACAGCCAAAAAAGAAACATGATTATCCCTACACAACCCTGCTCTTCCTCCCGCGTTCTGCACCCACCCAGTTGCGTAAACCAGAAATCTGAGCAGCGCACTCGCCTCCTCTTTCTCCCTCCTTTCCACATGGATCATGTTTCTCAGATGCACATCCACTGCCCACCACCCTCACCGCCACTCCTCTGGGTGATCCCCCGCTTACTCCTCTCCTCGAGTGCTTTCCTCACTGTGACCACTCTCCTCTCCAAGCCACTCTCCACAGTGAACCAGGCCAAAACCCTCAAGTGTGAATCTCACTGTGGCAAGGTCACATCCTCCAAAGGATCTCCACCACCCTGCAGATGAAATTCAAACCCTTCAGCCAGGCTGAGCTTTTCAGTCACTTCTGCCTCGCTCCACAAATGCCAGCCAGGTGGATGCTTCCAGCTCTCCTCCCTGGCTTTCACACATCTCCAGGCTTCTGGTCACCTTGGCTTTGTTCATGCTTGCCACCCCCCCTCCCGCCCCCAGCTTCCTTATCTGCATAAGTGAGGCTTCAGTCTTAAGACCACGCCCCTCAGGAAGCCTGCTCTGGCCTCTAAGTCCGGGTGGTTTTCCTATGTGCTTCCTCTACTTTCCCTGCTGAAGCACTTACCAATCAATCTATGTCTCCCACTGAGCCATAAGTCCCAGGAGAGCAAAGATTATACCTAATGCTCCAGTACATCCTCAGCACTTAACACGGTGCCTGGCATAGAGCAGGTATTCAATAAACATTCAAATGGATGGATGAGTGAATGAATGCATGGATCCCTTCCTGCAGCCCCTCTCCCTCCCTCATACTTCTAGGATTTATCTTACCAGGGACAAATAAAACAAACCGGTAACTTTTGTATTGATTACAGTGACTATCTGCATTGGATTTTAATGGACAGTCCCAACTTCAAGTCATCTACTCTTTTAAACCACTAATCTCCAAGTGCCATAGCTGCAACGTGGGACCAAGGAATTAAGTTGGCAGGCAACATTCCATTCAAAATAAATACATGTTAGAAAAAATATTTCAAGACCACATGTTCCTACTGTGTTCTGGAAAAAGTATGGTTGCCACACAGATAGAGGCAACCACCTAATCTCCTGATCTAGAAAGCTGGCCTAGAATGAAAAGTCCGGATGCAGAGGAATTGAAAATGGATTTGAGGTCACTCAGTGAGGTTCCAGTGAAGCTGGCAATAGGATCCACAACTCAACTTGAATTCTTTTTTCAAAGAATTTTCTATACTTTTCTCTAGCACAGTACATTGCTGTACTTTCCAAGCCTGATTTAACTCAGTATAAAAACTCAGCTGGACTGGTCTGGGAACAACCGTTTTCCCAGGCAAACCCATCTGGGACCTTTGTCTTAGTCTCTTCCTCCTGCTGTAACAAAATGCCACAGACTGGCTATGTCTCACAGTCATGGAGGCAGGGAAGGCCAAGATCGAGGCACTTGTAGATTCAGTGTCTGGTGAGGGCTGCTCTCTGCTTCCAAGGTGGTGCCTTGTTTGCTGCGTCCCCTCATGGTGGAAAGGCAAAAAGACGTGCTGTGGTTAGAATGTTTGTGTCCCCTCCAAAATTCATATTGAAATGTAATCCCCAATGCAGCAGTATTAAAAGGCGGGGCCTGTAGGAGACGGTTAGGTCATGAGGTCTCTGCTCTCAAGGACAGGATTGGTGCCCTTATAAAAGGGAGTCAGGGAGTGAGTCCGTCCTCTTTTCCTTTCTATCTCTTGCATGTGATGACATGGCAATGAGGTATCATCTTTGATGAGATACAGGCACCTCATCAGAAACTGAATCTAACTGTGCCATGATCTGAGACTTCCTAGCCTCCAGAACTGTGGGAAATACATTTCTACTACTTGTAAGGTGCTTAGTGTAAGGTATTTCATTATAGCAGCCCAATCAGATTAAGACAGGGCAAACTTGCTCCCTCAAGCCCTTTCCTAAGGGCACTAATCCCATTCTCAAATGTGGAGCCCTCAGGGCCAAATCATCTCCTAAATACCCCACCTCTTAATACTGTTGCACTGGGGACACAAACATTCAAACTATAGCAACCACATATCCATGAGGGTCTTTTTCACGGGAGCCCAACCTGACTCAGCTATTCCCCGCTGAACAGGCAAAGAAAGAATTCGATTGAACCAGTAAATCATATGTTTGATTTGGTGCTGACCCAGGAGCCAGTGCCAGGACACACCAGCACAGAAGTAAAGAAATAATACTTTTTTTTTTTGAGACGGAGTCTCGCTCTGTCGCCCAGGCTGGAGTGCAGTGGTGCAATCTCCGCTCACTGCAAGCTCCACCCCCCGGGTTCATGCCATTCACCTGCCTCAGCCTCCCCAGTAGCTGGGACTACCGGCATCTGCCACCACACCCAGCTAAGTTTTCTGTATTTTCAGTAGAGACGGGGTTTCACCGTGTTCACCAGGATGGTCTCGATCTCCTGACCTCGTGATCCACCCACCTCGGCCTCCCAAAGTGCTGGGATTACAGGCGTGAGCCACCGCACCCGTCAGAAACGATGCTACTTTTAAAGGACCTTTAAAATCATCCCGGCCTTTCATCCATGCAGAAAGACATTCACACGCTAACAAACGCAGGGCCAGGAGTCCACGAAGCCGCTTTGTGTCTGACACTTTGCTCTCATACACAGCAGTCGCCTTGACCCACCGTTTTGCTTTCTGCAGTTTCAGTTCCTTGCAGTCAACCATGGTCTGAAAATATTAAACGAAAAATTCCAGAAATAAACAACTCATCAGTTTGAAATTTCATGCTGTCCTGAGTGGCATGATGAAATCCCGCACCATTCCGCTCCTTCCCACCTAGGGCGTGAACCAACCCTTTATCCAGCGAATTCACTATAAGGATGTTCCCAGTCAGCCCATTTAGTTACTTAGGAGTCTTCTTGGCAGATCGACTGTCATGGTATCACAGTGCTCGGATTCAAGCAGCCCTTATTTGACTTACTAATGGCCCCAGGCTGGGTGCAGTGGCTCATGTCTGTATTCCCAGTATTTTGGGAGGCTGAGGAGGGAGGATCGTTTGAGCCCAGGAGTTCAAGGCTACAGAGAGCTATGATCATGCCACTGCACTCCAGCCTGGGTGACAGAGTGAAACCTTTTCTCTAAATAATAATAATAGCCCCAAAGCACAACGGTACTGATGTTGGGATATTATTATCATTGTTCTATTTTATTATTGTTGTTATTAATCTCTCACTGTGCCTAATTTATAAATTAAAATTTATCATAGCTATGTACGTACAGGAAAGAGCATAGTGTATATAGATTTCGGTATCATCCGAGGTTTCCGGTATCTACTGGGTGTCTTGGAATGTGCACCCCGTGAATACTGGACACCACTACTGCTTTTTCCCTCCTGAACCAACAAGCACTTATTTCTGTCACTCACAATCTAGCCTAATCATATTCACTGCTAAAAAAAGAACAGCTTGAAGCAGGAGAATAATAATGAAAAATGGTTATTTTCAGAAAAAAAAGCTTTTGGCTGCCACTTAAAGGAAACAAGAGCCTTCTTACCACAGCCCAAGAGCAAAGATTTATTAGTAATCTTGCTGCTAGCTCTTTTATCAGAGTCAACTTATAACTCGATAGATATCAGCATTTGCTACAGTAGACTATTTCAGGTTGAAAATATTTAAGAAATGCCACTTCTTTTTAACACTTTCAGTAAAAATCATAACAATCCTTTTCATTTGCCCAATACTCATTTTAAACGGCACCTTTTAAAGGTCTTTTGCATCCTCTTTCACTTTTATCCTCACTATTCTGCAATATTGGAAGGACAAGAACGTACTCAAATTTTACTGAGAGTGCTGCGTCTCAGAGGAGTTAAGGACCGTATCTCATTTCTGAGCTGTGCAGCACACTCACTGCACATCTGGTTCATTTTCCTCTAAACCCAGAGTGCCTGGCAGTTATTCTATGAATGAAGAAAAGTTAAATATAAATTATTCCCCAGGACTTGATAATAAAGAAACACTAGACAAAAACTTCCTGTTAAGTGGGCAGTCACAGAACCAATGTGTATTCAGGGTTGACGTGCATAATACATCCTTCCTGTTGTTGAAATATCAAAATGCTTCCACATAGTGATATATAGCCACTGTCCCAAGGCCTTCTGTGGCCCCACAATGCCGGCCCTCTCAGACCCTTTCCCAGAACCCTCAAGGCCTTCCCATAAGCCAGTAACTGCCACAGCATGGGAGGCCCAAGAACCTTTCTGCACCACTACAGCAAGAGTCTGTGTTCAGCAAGACTTCATGCCGTCTGGTGTTAAACGATTTGAATACCCACCCTATGTATTACTGTGCAGAACCATAATGGATGTGCATTAGAATAATCCTGAGTCATCGGGAAAGGATTCAGTGGTGTTCAGAATCCTCTGGTTAAGAAAGCAAAGGAGGGCCGGGCGCGGAGGCTGACGCCGGTAATCCCAGCACTTTGGAAGGCCGAGATGGGCGGATCACGAGGTCAGGAGATGGAGACCATCCTGGCTAACACGGTGAAACCCTGTCTCTACTAAAAATACAAAAAAAAAAAAAATTAGCCAGGCGTGGTGGCGGGCGCCTGTAGTCCCAGCTACACGGGAGGCTGAGGCAGGAGAATGGCGTGAACCTGGGAAGCAGAGCTTGCAGTGAGTGGAGATCGCGCCACTGCACTCCAGCCTGGGCAAGAGAGCAACACTCCGTCTCAAAAAAAAAAAGAAAGAAAGAAAGAAAGAAAGCAAAGGAGTGTTAGCAACAATATTGTGTATATTTCAAAATAGCTAGAGAGGACTTGAAATGATACTAACACATAGAAATGATAAACACTCAAGGTGATGGATCCCCAAATGCCCTGACTTGATCGTTACACATTCTATGCAGGTAACAAACACTCACATGTACCCCATAAATATATAAAATATCATGCGTCAAGAAAAGAAAGAAAAGAAAGCAAAGAAATGGAAAACTTATTTCAGTAAGTGTTCTTTTAATATGACCCAAAAAAACAAAGATTTGGCATTTGAAGAGATAATCTTTAGTTATCCAGATCAGTCATTTACGTGGAACACTGTGTTCCTCAGAAGCACCACGAAACCAGGTGTGGTGGCTCACACCTGTCATCCCAGCCACTGTGGGAGGCTGAGGTGGAGGATCTCTTGAGCCTAGGAGTTCACACACTAGCCTGGGTATCACAGGAAGACCCTATCTCTAGAGAAAAATTAAAAATCAGCTGGGCGTGGCAGTGTTTGCCTATAGACCTGGCTACTTGGGAGGCTGAGGTGGGAGGATGGCTTAAGCTCAAGAGTTCAAGGTTGCAGTGAGCTGTGATGGCACCACTGCACTCCAGCCTGGCTGACAGAGCAAGAGCCTGTCTCAAAAAAGGAAGAAGAAAGAAGAAAAGGAAAAAGGAGAAAGAGAAGAAGAAGGAGAAAAGGAAGAAGAAAAAGGAGGAGACGGAGAAGAGGAGGAGGAGGAAGAGGAAGAGGAGGAAGAAGAAGAGGAGGAGGAGGAAGAGGAAGAGGAGGAGAAGAAGAAGAGGAGGAGGAGGAAGAAGAAGAAGAAGAAAGGAGGAGGAGGAGGAGGAGGAGGAGAAGAATATGAAGAAGAGGAGGAGGAGGAAAGAAACGAAGAAGAGAAGGAGAAGGAAGAGGAGAGAGGAGGAGGGGCAGGAGGGAGGAAGAGGATGAAAAAGAGGAAGAGAAGAGGAAGAAGAAGAAGGAGGAAGAGGAGAGGAGGAGGAGGAGGAAGGAGAAGAAAAGAAAAACCACCAAGAAATCAGGATCTTACTATACACCAGTGATTCTCAAAGTGTGCCACAGACTAGCAACAGTAGCAGCAGCATCACCTGAGAATTTATGAGAAATGCAAATTCTTGGTCCCATCCCAGACTTCCTGAATCAGAACTTCTGAGGGTGGGAAACAGCCACTTGCATGTTAATAAGCCTCCAAGTGACTCCAGTGCATGCTTCAGTGTAAGAACCACTGCTATGCCCAGCAGTCCCCACACTACGTAGTATATCACATCCTCCTCAGAGCTGGTTATACATGCAGATTAGATACCCAGGTCCTGCCTTCTGGGATCGTGCCTCTGCCAGTCCACAAACTGGCATTTGTTGATAACTGTTCTAAACTGCAGCAAATTTTCAAGTAGAGGAAAAGACTAATAGTAGTAAAAATATCTTATTATACATATGTACAGAGCCTGAAGTTTATGATGTCTGCCACCTGTCTTATTGTCTTTCATACGCATTACTTCAGCTATGGATGCACATTTTATGGCAGACAGCACCCTTTTCTCTCATGAAGTCTTACCTGGTCACCCCCATACCTGGTGAGAAGGATGCTCTTCTCTTTCCCGCCACTTCTCAACGTCACTCATAGCTCTTAACAGAGCTTATCACGTTGTATTGGAAATAATTTTGCAGACACCTTCCTCCCCTTCCAAGTTCCTCATTCAAATTTGTGTTCCCAAGTCTCATTCAGATTTGTATTTCCAGAAGACAAGACTCCATCTGCCTTGGGCAGCTTTCCTGAATCCTGAGGGACTGGCCTGCCCTGGGCCTAGGCTTCTACCATCTCTTGCTGCCTATCTGTGAATAATAAAGCTGCTTTGCTGAAAGCTTGCTGTGTGAGTGTTCTGCCTCACCACAGTCATGCCAGTGGATTGATAACATCGCATATACTGGCAAAGTTTTTAGAGTCCTCCCTGCGATAGATGCGTCTGAAAAGTCTGAAAGTAGAAAGGAAAGGAAATGCACACTTGCTAGTGGCAGGCGCTCGCCCACAACTAAGAGTCAGCGTTAAAAACATGAAATTTCCAGCCCCAAAATAGAGTTCGTGAGCGCAAAGATTGGGAACATGAAGATCATAATGCACCCAAGAGCACCCTCCTGATTGCAGGCTACCCGGGGTCAAGGGCAGATTAGCCCATGTTCCTAGAGGCAAGAGCCAGGACAGAAGCCTGCTGGGACTGGGAAAACAATACCCTAAAATCAAGGCCTCAGAAGCAAAAGTTTCCCTCTGACCTTCTGGCCTATTGTCTCTCAGGCCCATTATTCCCCAGGCTAGCCATAAAAACTAGAATCCGTCTTCTTCAAGGCAGGTCATAGAAACCAGAACCCCTTTTCCCCAAGACCAGCCATAAAACCTAAAAAAGGCACTCAAACTTTTCCTCTTTCTGCGTAAAAACTGGCCATAAAAAAAGTTACCTGACTTACCTTGTTTGACTGTAGGTCCTAAGTTCCTTATTGCAGAAAGGACCCTGCTCCACATCAAGAAGGAAGATAGACTCCTTCAAGAGGCCGAGAAGAATCTAGACAGACAGGCCTTGCTGGGTTTCCCCACTCAGTCTATTAACAGTGGATCAGGGCTGGGAGCGGTGGCTCACACCTGTAATCTCAGCACTTTGGGAGGCCAAGGCGGGCAGACCACGAGGTAAGGAGATCGAGACCATCCTGGCCAACATGGTGAAACCCCCTCTCTACTAAAAATAAGAAAGTTAGCTGGCCGTGGTGATGCGCACCTGTAGTCCCAGATACTCAGGAAGCTGAGGCAGGAAAATCTCTTGAACCCGGGAACCAGAGGTAGCAGTGAGCTGAGATTACGCCACTCCACTCCAGCCTGGAGACAGAGTGAGACTCCTCTAAAAAAAAAAGAAAAAGAAAAAGAAAAATTGGATCAGCCAGACACAGTGGCTCATGCCTGTAATTCTAGCACTTTTGAAGACTGAGGCAGGGCAATTACTTGAGGCCAGGGGTTTGACACATCCCTGAGCAACATAGCAAGATCCCATCTCTACAAAAAAATTCAAAACTTAGCCAAGCATGGTGGCACGTGCCTGTAGTTCTAGCTACTCAGTAGACTGAGCTGGGGGGATCATTTGAGCCCAGGAGTTCAAGGCTGCAGTGAGCTACGACTGGCCCTTTCTGTCCAATCATCTCTCTCCCTGGCTCTCCATACTTCATTAAACCTAAGCATAAAAATGGACAATTTTCCTTTATCTTTTGGTCTTTATTCTGAAGACTCCCATGTATACGTTAATAAATGTGTACGCCTTTTCTCTAAGTAATCTGCCCTTTTTGAGTAGATTTTTCAGCAAACTTTCAGAGGGTGAAGGGAAAGCTTTCCCTTGACCCCTACAAGCCACAAAACTGAAGGTGAGGATGACAAGCAGAGTCTCAAGGCCTTTTTAAAAAAGACAGAAGCCCCCTCAGGCCCAAGACAAGATCTCTGGCTTTGGTAACTAAGTGGACCCATTGTGGATGGACCAGCAGCCTACTGAGGGATGACCAGAAGAATGCCAATAGTGGGTGAAAAACCCTGCCCCTCTACCATCCTAAGTTCAGCAGCGAGGGCCCTGCTAATCAAACTGACAAAAGACAAATGAAGAGAAGTAAAGACATGCACATTTTATTTGATGGTCATTGTTTCAGGAAGACACAGAGTCTTTGTATGTATATGTAGAGAGAGACCCAAAGAAGTACATAGGCTAGAGAGTTTACATACCATTTCAACAACGAATGATAAATTGTGAAGCTGTGACAAAGCAAAGGAAAAGGGAAGGCTTCTAAGGGCAGTAAATTGTGGGAGAGTAAATATTGTGGGGAAATTAATGGAAGATAAGGCTGCTTTAGTAAGGCTTGTCATGCAGGCTCCACTCAGTGCTCTGGGCTGATAAGACTCTAGTCATCTCAGGTGACAAGAGTTGTTTTGCTTTTTCTGGTATGGGAGAGGGAGACACTTTTACAAATGGAAATTTATGTTCTGCTTTTACCCAGATAGGGGAAGGACAGTAAGCTTTTTTTTTTCTTTCTGCATCTGATGTTTCTTCAATGCCTTCAGCTCAAAATAACCCTTAGCCCAAAAGGCATATTTCAGGGTGACATATTACGGTCCCCTTCATAGGCCTGGCAAGCCTAGATCTGACCTATGTCATCAACCTGGCCAGCAATTGGTCTCTGCCACCTCCTGCTTTGTCTTTATCTTCCTCTTCTGATTGGCTGCCCCTCAGGCTCAGGGGCACAGCCTGGATTCAGCCTGCCACATCCTAGTTAGACTTGGAGTTTTATTTTGTCTTGGTTTTCGGTTTGCTTCTTTTATTTTGTTTTCTATTGTTAAGTAAAACACAGATACCAAAAATTACACAAAGCAAGTTTATGTCTTAATGAATTATCCTGACCAACATCTTTGCTGATGCCTGCCTGAGCCCAACTTCCCTGCATCACTACTAGCCAGTAATGAGCTCTCCTCCCACTAGACTACCCCCAGCTCACTCTCAGCCTATCAATGGCCAGAACAGGCAGACACGTCTAATCACACTCTACAGAACAAGCCAAGCTCATCTACAGCCTGTAAACTCCACCTAAAATACTGAAACCATCCATCAGAATCTTTACAACCTGTGTTAAAGATGCACTTACAAGGTGTAACCGTTATAGTGATCATTCACTTCATTTTTTGATAACAACCAAGACAATAAAAACAGTACTTACAGAATAACTATCAAAAGCTAGGCAGTTTGCAGACTGTCTAGTTCCTCTCCTTGATCCTAGTATTCCTGTTTTATAGGTTACTACACTGAGTCTTGGAGAAGCTTCAGAGTTTTCCCAAGATCTCATGATCAGTGTTCAAGATTCAACCTGAGTCTACCTAATGCAGAACTCTGGAGTCTTCTCAGCTAACCCCACTGTCATGCCAGATTGTCAATAAATGTGTCCTGAGCATGTGTCATAGTCAAGGCATGCACAACACAAAATGAACCTCAGATTCTTAAGATGCTGAAAGTTATATAGAGGAGTTTGAAAGTATGTAAATAGGGGCCGGGCGCAGTGGCTCGCCTGTAATCCCAGCACTTTGAGAGGCCAAGGCAGGCAGATCACCTGAGGTCAGGAGTTCAAGACTAGCCTGCCCAACATGGTGCAACCCCATCTCTACTAAAAATACAAAAGTTGGCTGGGCATGATGGTGCACGCCTGTAATCCCAGCTACTCAGGAAGCTGAGGCAGGACAATCACTTGAACCCAGGAGGCGGAGGTTGCAGTGAGCTGAGACTGTACCACTGCTCTCCAGCCTGGGTGACAAAGTGAGACTCCATCTCAAAAAACAAAAAAAGTATGCAAACAGGTTGGGCATGGTGGCTCACACTTGTAATCCCAGTACTTTGGGAGGCTGAGGTGGGAGGATCACTTAAGGCCAGGAGTTTGAAATTAGCCCCGGGCAACATAGTGAGATGCCATCTCTACAAAAAATAAAAGATAATTAGGCATGCACGGTGGCACCCACCTGTAGCCCCAGATACTCAGGAGGCTGAAGCAAGAAGATTGCTTGAGCTTAGGAAGTTGAGTCTGCAGTGAGTTATGATCATACCACTGCACTCCAGCCTCGGTGACAGAGCAAGACTCTTGTCTTAAAAAAAAAAAAAAAATGTAAATAATTTGGGGGAGTTTAAAAAAAAGGATCCATGAACTAAAAAGTGGTACAGATAAAGTGCCACTATGGCTCAGGGAAAGAAAAGCTTATCAACCTTTATCAGCCATGAAAGTTCCCAGGGAAGAGGGGACATTTGGGTTTGAAAGGCCATGCCAACCTGAAATAATCAAAAGGATCAGCATCCAGTTCATTTTTGTTGTTTGGGTTTTTTGTGGAGCTGAGGCTTCACTGTGTTGCCTAGTCTGGTCTGAAACTCCCGACCTGAAACAATCCTCTTACCTCAGCCTCCCAAGTCACTGGAACTACAGGGATGAGCCGCCACGCCCAGCTTAGAATCCAGTTTTTAAAAGTTTATTCAAGCACAAAGTTGTAAACTGGCATCCTAGAAACATGTGCTCCAGAGAAATGGAGTCAGTGCTCTGAAGGTCGAAGTTCAAGTCTTATTTATGTAAGAAGAAAACAAAGAAATTTAACAGGATTACAACATTTTCTATAAAAAGCTAGTGTTTGAGTTGCAATAATTTAATTGGTTACAGTTTGTTTTCTTTTCTGAAAGGCTTTTTATTTCCTTTCTAATTTATTCAACCCAGAATTTCATATCCAGCCAAACTAAGCTTCATAAGCGAAGGAGAAATAAAATCCTTTACAGACAAACAAATGCTGAGAGATTTTGTCAGCACCAGGCTTGCCTTACAAGAGCTCCTGAAGGAAGCACTAAACACGGAAAGGAACAATTGGTACCAGCCACTGCAAAAACATGCCAAAATGTAAAGACCATCGATGCTAGGAAGAAACTGCATCAACTAACAAGCAAAATAACCAGGTAACATCATAATGACAGGATCAAATTCACACATAACAATATTAACCTTAAATGCAGAGACACGTGAGACGGGTCTCCCGAATAGGCTCAAAATAAAGGGATGGAGGAAGATCTACCAAGCAAATGGAAAACAATAAAAGGCAGGGGTTGCAATCCTAGTCTCTGGTGAGACAGACTTTAAACCAACAAACATCAAAAAAGACACAGAAGACCATTACACAATGGTAAAGGAATCAATTCAACAGGAAGAGCTAACTATCCTAAATATATATGCACCCGATACAGGAGCACCCAGATTCATAAAACAAGTCCTTAGAGACCTACAAAGAGATTTAGCCTCCCACACAATAATAATGGGAGACTTTAACACCTCACTGTCAACATTAGACAGATCAACGAGACAGAAAGTTAAAAAGGATATCCAGGAATTGAACTCAGCTCTCCACCAAGCACACCTAATAGACATCTACAGAACTCTCCACCCCAAATCAACAGAATATACATTCTTCTCAGCATCACATCACAGTTATTCCAAAACTGACCACATAGTTGGAAGTTAAGCACTCCTCAGCAAATGTAAATCTCAGCAAATGTAAAAGAACAGAAATTATAACAAACTGTCTCTCAGACCACAGTGCAATCAAACTAGAACTCAGGATTAAGAAACTCACTCAAAACCGCTCAACTACATGGAAACTGAATAACCTGCTCCGGAATGACTACGGTACATAACGAAATGAAGGCAGAGATAAAGATGTTCTTTGAAACCAATGAGAACAAAGAGACAACATACCAGAATCTCTGGGACACATTTAAAGCAGTGTGTAGAGGGAAATTTATAGCACTAAATGCCCACAAGAGAAAGCAGGAAGGATCTAAAATGGACACCCTAACATCACAATTAAAAGAACTAGAGAAGCAAGAGCAAACACATTCAAAAGCTAGCAGAAGGCAAGAAATAACTAAGATCAGAGCAGAACTGAAGGAGATAGAGACACAAAAAACCCTTCAAAAAATCGATGAATCCAGGAGCTGGTTTTTTGAAAAGATCAACATAATTGATAGACTGCTAGCAAGACTAATAAAGAAGAAAAGAGAAAAGAATCAAATAGATGAAAGAAAAAATGATAAAGGGGATATCACCACCAATCCCACAGAAATACAAATTACCATCAGAGAATACGATAAACACCTCTACGCAAATAAACTAGAAAATCTAGAAAAAATGGATAAATTCCTGGACACATACACCCTCCCAAGTCTAAACCAGGAAGAAGTTGAATCCCTGAATAGACCAATAGCAGGCTCTGAAATTGAGGCAATAATTAACAGCCTATCCACCAAAAAAAGTCCAGGACCAGATGGATTCACAGCTGAATTCTACCAGAGGTACAAGGAGGAACTGGTACCATTCCTTCTGAAACTATTCCAATCAATAGAAAAAGAGGGAATCCTCCCTTACTCATTTTATGAGGCCAACATCATCCTGATACCAAAGCCTGGCAGAAATGCAACAAAAAAAGAGAATTTTAGACCAACATCCCTGATGAACATCAATGCAAAAATCCTCAATAAAATACTGGCAAACCGAATCCAGCAGCATATCAAAAAGCTTATCCACCATGATCAAGTGGGCTTCATCCCTGGGATGCAAGGCTGGTTCAACATACACACAAATCAATAAATGTAATTCAGCATATAAACAGAACCAAAAACAAAAACCACATGATTATCTCAATAGATGCACAAAAGGCCTTTGACAAAATGCAACAGCCCTTCATGCTAAAAACTCTCAATAACCTAGGTATTGATGGGACGTATTTCAAAATAATAAGAGCTATTTATGACAAATCCACAGCCAATATCATACTGAATGGGCAAAAACTGGAAGCATTCCCTTTGAAAACTGGCACAAGACACAGATGCCCTCTCTTACCACTCCTATTCAACATAGTGTTGGAAGTTCTGGCCAGGGCAATCAGGCAGGAGAAAGAAATAAAGGGTATTCCATTAGGTAAAGAGGAAGTCAAATTGTCCCTGTTTGCAGATGACATGATTATATATTTAGAAAACCCCATCACCTCAGCCCCAAATCTCCTTACACTGATAAGCAACTTCAGCAAAGTCTCAGAATACAAAATTGATGTGCAAAAATCACAAGCATTCTTATACACCAATAACAGACAAACAGAGAGCCAAATCATGAATGAACTTCCATTCACAATTGCTTCAAAGAGAATAAAATACCTAGGAACCCAACTTACAAGGGATGTAAAGGACCTATTCAAGGAGAACTACAAAACACTGCTCAACGAAATAAAAGAAGACACAAACAAATGGAAGAACATTCCATGTTCATGGAGAGGAAGAATCAATATCATGAAAATGGTCATACTGCCCAAGGTAATTTACAGATTCAATGGCATCCTCATCAAGCTACCAATGACTTTCTTCACAGAATTGGAAAAAACTACTTTAAAGTTCACATGGAACCAAAAAATTGCCCACATTTCCAAGACCATCCTAAGCAAAACGAACAACACTAGAGGCATCATGCTACCTGACTTCAAACTACACTACAAGGCTACAGTAACCAAAACAGCATGGTACTGATACCAAAACAGAGATACAGACCAATGGAACAGAACAGAGCCCTCAGAAATAATACCACACATCTACAACCATCTGATCTTCGACAAACCTGACAAAAACAAGAAATGGGGAAAGGATTCCATATTTAACAAATGAGGCTGGGAAAACTGGCTAGCCATATGTAGAAAGCTGAAGCTGGATCCCTTCCTTACACCTTATACAAAAATTAATTCAAGATGGATTAAAGACTTAAATGTTAGACCTAAAACCATAAAAACCCTAGAAGAAAACCTAGGCAATACCATTCAGGACATAGGCATGGGCAAGGACTTCATGTCTAAAACACCAAAAGCAATGGCAACAAAAGCCAAAATTGACAAATGGGATCTAATTAAACTAAAGAGCTTCTGCACAGCAAAAGAAACTACCATCAGAGTGAACAGGCAACCTACAGAATGGGAGAAAATTTTTGCAATCTACTCATCCGACAAAGGGCTAATATCCAGAATCTACAACGAACTCAAACAAACTTACAAGAAAAAAACAAACAACCCCATCAAAAAGTGGGTGAAGGATATGAATAGACACTTCTCAAAAGAAGACATTTATGCAGCCAACAGACACATGAAAAAATGTTCATCATCACTGGCCATCAGAGAAATGCAAATCAAAACCACAATGAGATACCATCTCACACCAATTAGAATGGCGATCATTAAAAAGTCAGGAAACAACAGGTGCTGGAGAGGATGTGAAGAAATAGGAACACTTTTACACTGTTGGTGGGACTGTAAAGTAGTTCAACCATTGTGGAAAACAGTGTGGCGATTCCTCAAGGATCTAGAACTAGAAGTACCATATGACCCAGCCATCCCATTACTGGGTATATAACCAAAGGATTATAAATCATACTGCTATAAAGACACATGCACACATATGTTTACTGCGGCACTATTCACAATAGCAAAGACTTGGAACCAACCCAAATGTCCATCTGTGACAGACTGGATTAAGAAAATGTGGCACATATACACCATGGAATACTATGCAGCCATAAAAAAGGATGAGTTCATATACTTTGTAGGGACATGGATGCAGCTGGAAACCGTCATTCTCAGCAAACTATCACAAGAACAGAAAACCAAACTCCGCATGTTCTCACTCATAGGTGGGAACTGAACAATGAGAACACTTGGACACAGGAAGGGGAACATCACACACCGGGGCATGTCATGGGGTGGGGGGAGGGACAGCATTAGGAGATATACCTAATGTAAATGACGAGTTAATGGGTGCAGCACACCTATGGCAAATGTATACATATGTAACAAACCTGCATGTTGTGCACATGTACCCTAGAACTTAAAAGTATTAAAAAAAAATTAACAACAACAAAAAATAAAAAATAAAAGAATGTATTTAACATTCCCATCTTAGACTGTGTGATACTCACGAAGTCTGTGTGAGGGAGCAAAGAGGGAAGTTAATTTTATGATGAAGATGGACAGTGGAGAGGGAAGAGGTCTTCCCTGAGACTGTTGAGTCATTTACAACATTTTACAAGACAACATAGGTAAGGAAGAAGGCCAGTCTATAATCAGAGAAACTAAGGTTACAGCTCCTAGGTGACAACTGCCTGTCACATGACTCAGGTCCCATAGTCACATTCCTTTAAGGTTCAAAATAATTGAAAGTTTCAACAGCTTAGACTTTAAAATTACTTATTTTCAAAGACATGTGCTGATGTGCAAAGGAAAGGTACAGTATGCAGTATGCATTAAAGAAACAGAATGTCCTTCTGACTAGTGCATCAGGCACTTGGATGGTGCCCACTACCCATTGCTGTGTGTGAGGTCAGCCCCTGAGAGCTGCTGTTGACCGGGGTGGGCTGAGCTCACTGCGCTATCACATTGCACCAGCTCAGCACCAAACAAGTAGACCCAGCGACAAAGTGGCTGCCTTTGCCCATCCACCTCCGCAATGGAATCTGATAGTTTTAATTTTATATTCATGCATTTATATCGAAGCGTGATAGATGCCTGTTGGCATTTTCCAAATCGTTTTTTCAACCGCGTATTCTTGATGAGGAAAATGTAACTGTTCCACGCTGCGATTTTCCCTGAGCGCTCCATCCACTCAAGACTGCCTGTTCAAGGATCCCTACTGGGGCCTTCCTTCTGTACGGCCTCTGTATGGCCTCCTGTAAGGGAAAAAAGGTCAGCATCCATACACATAGGTTTCTTTCTTTTCCAAAGGCCAAAACTAAGCTACAGGGCTGCAGTTTCAGCTATTTTTTTGTTCTCGTTGAACTCTCTCTTTTTTTTTTTTTTTTTTTTTTTGAGACGGAGTCTCGCTCTGTCGCCCGGGCTGGAGTGCAGTGGCCAGATCTCAGCTCACTGCAAGCTCCGCCTCCCGGGTTTACGCCATTCTCCTGCCTCAGCCTCCCGAGTAGCTGGGACTACAGGCGCCCGCCACCTCGCCCGGCTAGTTTTTTTTGTGTGTGTTTTTTAGTAGAGACGGGGTTTCACCGGGTTAGCCAGGATGGTCTCGATCTCCTGACCTCGTGATCCACCCGTCTCGGCCTCCCAAAGTGCTGAGATTACAGGCTTGAGCCACCGTGACCGGCCCCGTTGAACTCACGATATTCAAGGCACTGAAGTAGATGGCAAGGCGAGCTTCCTGCCCCCAAGGACACACACGGAGAGTAAAACAATGATGCAAAGCAGTATACAATAACTGTTATTAGCTTCACCTTTCTTGCTGTTTCCCCCAGTAGATTCCTAAGAACTTCCTGGGGGCAGGGATTATGATTTTTAACTTATTTAACCTGTTCGTGAGTCAGCGACTGGCATGTTGGAGACCTGAAACAAAGGTCATTAAATGAAGGACAAATAAAATAAATAGAGGATGAAAGAATGGGTGGATCAATGGTGGATGGATGGGTGAAGAATGGACGGATGAATAGAAATTCAGAGTAAGGAGAATTTACTGCAGGTTGAAGTATGAAGGAGGAGATAAGGCTTGAGCTGGATTCATTTATAATAAAAATGCAGATAAAGCCTCATATCCAGGAGTCGTCTTCTCTGATTTACTGATTCTTCCCAGAAGCAGGATGCGATACATCTCAGTGACTCATTCTATTCTGCCTTATGCCATTTGACCTCCAATTATCCCACTTCCCCTCTCTCCTGACCATTTAAATCTACTGTCCTTTGAAACTTAGCTCAAAGAAGCAGGGAAACTAATGAACAAACTGCAGTCCATCCCTATAGTAATAGAACACGACTCAGTAATCCTAAGGAATGAAACCACTGAGACATGTGGCAACATGGATGAATTTTTTTTTTTTTTTTTTTTTTTGAGACAGAGTCTCGCTCTGTTGCCCAGGCTGGAGTGCAGTGGTACGATCTTGGCTCACTGCAACCTCTGCCTCCCAGGTTCAAAAAATTCTCCTGCCTCAGCCTCCTGAGTAGCTGGGATTCAGGTGTGTACCACCACGCCCAGCTAACTTTTGTATTTTTAGTAGAGACAGGGTTTCACCATGATGGCCAGGTTGGTCTCGAACTCCTGACCTCAAATTATCCACCCAGCTTAGCCTTTCAAAATGCTGGGATTACAGGCATGAGCCACCGCGCCTGGTCAGATGAATCTTAAAAGCAGTGTGTAAGTGAAAGAAGCCAAAGAAGACTGCACACTGGATAATTCCATTTGTATGACATTCTGGGAAAGACAAAGCTACAGAGTCAGAAATCAGATCAGTGGTTAACAGGGGCTGGAGAGGGGAAGGGAACTGAGTACAAAGGGACAGGGGAGAACTTTAGGGGTGATGGAAAATCCCTATCTTGACTGTACACAGCTGTGTTTTTGTCAAAGTCATCAAGCCACATTATACACCCATACACTATACATACTGTATGCCCCAAAAGGGCACATTTCACTGTGTGTAAATTATACCTTAATAACCTCGACTTTTTAAAAAGCAAAAAAATGGGCTGGGCACAGTGGCTCATGCCTGTAATCCCAGCACTTTGGGAGGCCAAGGTGGGTGAATCACTTGAGGTCAGGAGTTCAAGACCAGCCTGGCCAATATGGCGAAACCTCATCTGTACTAAAAATACAAAAATTAGCTGGGCGTAATGTCACATGCCTGTAATTCCAGCTACTCAGGAGGCTGAGGTAGGAGAATCACGTAAACCTGGGAGGTGGAAGTTGCAGTCAGCTGAGATCACACCACTGCACTCCAGCCTGGGAGACAGAGCGAGAATTCGTCTCAAAATAAAACAAAACAAAAGGTAAAAAATTGAAACCTAACTTGTGTCCTCTTCCTAAAAGTTTACCATGACCACTCTTTGCTTCAAGTGTTCACTTATCCTCACAACTCCTTTAGCAATTAATTATGCCTTGTGAGCATCTTTTCCAGTATTGTCTTGGACATCACCTACTTTTTACTATTTCCTTTCTACATGTCCAGGTCTTCTCTCCCCAATCAGATGGTAAAAACCTTGGAAACAGGAACCATGCAGTATTATGCATCCTTCATCCACAACTAGGAATCCAGGTCACTGACTGACACGTTAGACACAAGAGATGTTCAACAAATATGTGTTGATTTGAGCAAAAAGCAGCTAAGAGAAGCTACTTGGTGTACTTCTTCATTCCAAAGTTGAGTTTGGTGAACAGGCTCACAAATGCATTTCTGCATTAATTACCAAACACAACTTTTCTCAATGCCTCTCAGGTTGTCTAAGTCAATCAGTCATACATTTCACCCTCCGTGCTCTAGTTCATTTGTCCCTGACTAAAAGAAGAGGCAGAAGGCTTCCAAGTAACCCTAGACCAGTTTAGCACACCTCCCAGAAAGTGCGTGGACTGTACCAGTTTAGCACACCTCCCAGAAAGTGCGTGGACTGTACCAGTTTAGCACACCTCCCAGAAAGTGCGTGGACTGTACCAGTTTAGCACACCTCCCAGAAAGTGCGTGCACTGTACCAGTTTAGCACACCTCCCAGAAAGTGCTCGGACTGTACCAGTTTAGCACACCTCCCAGAAAGTGCGTGGACTGTACCAGTTTAGCACACCTCCCAGAAAGTGCGTGCACTGTACCAGTTTAGCACACCTCCCAGAAAGTGCGTGGACTGTACCAGTTTAGCACACCTCCCAGAAAGTGCGTGGACTGTACCAGTTTAGCACACCTCCCAGAAAGTGCGTGCACTGTACCAGTTTAGCACACCTCCCAGAAAGTGCGTGCACTGTACCAGTTTAGCACACCTCCCAGAAAGTGCGTGGACTGTACCAGTTTAGCACACCTCCCAGAAAGTGCGTGGACTGTACCAGTTTACCACACCTCCCAGAAAGTGCTCGGACTGTACCAGTTTAGCACACCTCCCAGAAAGTGCGTGGACTGTACCAGTTTAGCACACCTCCCAGAAAGTGCTCGGACTGTACCAGTTTAGCACACCTCCCAGAAAGTGCGTGGACTGTACCAGTTTAGCACACCTCCCAGAAAGTGCGTGGACTGTACCAGTTTAGCACACCTCCCAGAAAGTGCGTGGACTGTACCAGTTTAGCACACCTCCCAGAAAGTGCGTGGACTGTACCAGTTTAGCACACCTCCCAGAAAGTGCGTGGACTGTACCAGTTTAGCACACCTCCCAGAAAGTGCGTGGACTGTACCAGTTTAGCACACCTCCCAGAAAGTGCGTGGACTGTACCAGTTTAGCACACCTCCCAGAAAGTGCGTGGACTGTACCAGTTTAGCACACCTCCCAGAAAGTGCGTGGACTGTACCAGTTTAGCACACCTCCCAGAAAGTGCGTGGACTGTACCAGTTTAGCACACCTCCCAGAAAGTGCGTGGACTGTACCAGTTTAGCACACCTCCCAGAAAGTGCGTGGACTGTACCAGTGCTGATGCCGCCTTTTTCAACCTACTGTCTTATTTCCTTGGCTGACAATTACTGGCCTCATTAAGTCCAGAGTTTTAGTATTTTAGGGGGAAATCATGACCAAAATAATTATTATACTCAACAAAATCATATTCTACTTTAATATTACAAAAACCCAACAATTTCTATTTGATTCTCCTCACATCTAAAATGCTGGGGTTTCCTATTTCCAAACTTGCTATTTTCAATTCCTGGAAGTAAAACAGCGGCTACTTCCAGCCTTGGATTCCCCCATATTTCACTGAGTGCCACTATCTTGACTAAGTTCTTGTTTGTCTTATCACAACCTTGTAACAGGTCATTTAATTGTGACGAGTGTCCTATTGGGTGCGGGCAGTTGGTGCTACACTCACTGAATCCCCCTGCTGCAGAGCTGCATTTCTTCCACATCACAGAGCTTTGCCCAAGACCCTTTCATTGGATTCTCGTTGGCTTTCTCTTTCCTGGTGAATCTATTTTCCATCAAACAGGTGGAGACATCATTTCCTTCAGCATGTGTTTCATGCACACCTGCCCTCACCCCAACTTCCCCTCATGCCCATTGCTGGCCGTGCCACTGCTCCTGTGTTCAGCTCACTTCTGAGACAAGCTCTCCTGACCACAGGAACTGGGAACTGTGCTGAAGTGTCCTTGATGTGTTCCCCAGGAGCCAGCTTTCTTCTTTTCACTTCCTTTATCCCTTCCTTCCTTCTTTCCTTCCTCCTTCTTTCTCTCCTTCCCTCCCTTCCTTTCTTGATTCTGACACTAAATAAGATAACACAACAATATCTCAACCAAAACAGCCCTCACCATAAAAATAACTCAAAACACTAGTAAAGATTTTTTTTTTTTTTTTTTGAAATGGAGTCTTGCTCTGTTGCCCAGGCTGGAGTGAAGTGGCACCATCTTCGCTCACCGCAGTCTCTGCCTCCCAGGCTCAAGTGAATCTCCTGCCTCAGCCTCCCAAGTAGCTGGGATTACAGGCACGCACCACCACGCCTGGCTAATTTTGTATTTTTAGTAGACACGGGGTTTCATCATGTTGTCCAGGCTGGTCTCAAACTCCTGAGCTCAGGTAATCCATCCACCCACCCCCGCCTCCGCCAAAGTGCTGGGATTACAGGCGTGAGCCACCACACCTGGCCTAGTAAAGTGATTTTAATCAATATATAGAAACATTTACAGATTAAAGAACGAAACCCCTATCTTTAAACTTTTTTTTTTTTTTTTTTTTTTGAGACGGAGTCTCACTCTGTCGCCCAGGCTGGAGTGCAGTGGCGCGATCTCAGCTCACTGCAAGCTCCGTCTCCTGGGTTTACGCCATTCTCCTGCCTCAGCCTCCCGAGTAGCTGGGACTACAGGCGCCCGCCATCTCGCCCGGCTAGTTTTTTTGTATTTTTTAGTAGAGACGGGGTTTCACCGTGTAGACCAGGATGGTCTCGATCTCCTGACCTCGTGATCCGCCCGTCTCGGCCTCCCAAAGTGCTGGGATTACAGGCTTGAGCCACCGCGCCCGGCCATCTTTAAACTTTTAAGTTTAAACACCTATCAAAAACTCTGAAAATTATAAAATTATTCAGGTTTTAGAAAATTACAGCTCTAAATAGTTTCCGTCACTCCAATTGTTCTCCTCTTTCTCTAGGTGTACCTTGAAGTAAGTGGATAAATGGGTTTGTCACTTATGCCCATTTTAGTGACTGGTGAGGTCGCTAAGGCAGTGCAGCTGTGCACATCCCAACAGTCGAGGCGGACCACCATTAAACCTGGGCTGCAGCAGGTGAACCCCGCCAAGAGCTCAGCCCAACACCCGAAATAGTTAGAATGTGCTACAATCATCGAGACGTGACTAGGACTCAGCCCACCTCAAAGTGACCCACGAAAGCAGAAGCAAGTGCTTAGAGATGAATGTGTACAAACACACAAACAGAAAGAAACGTTTCGGGTGTGGAAAAGACAGGGCCATTTAGACCCTGCAGCTCAGACCCATTTGCGCTATTTAAACTCAGGCTAAAGCATCCAGCTTGAGGCTCATGGTTGCTCACTGCTGCCCTGGAAATCCTTGATTGTTTTCTTTCTTTTTTTTTTTTTTTTTTGAGACAGAGTCTTGGTCTATCGCCCAGGCTGGAGTGAGTGGCGCGATCTCGGTTCACTGCAAGCTCCGCCTCCCGGGTTCCCGCCATTCTCCTGCCTCAGCTTCCCGAGTAGCTGGGACTACAGGCGCCGCCACCTCGCCCGGCTAGTTTTTTTGTATTTTTAGTAGAGACGGGGCTTCACCGTGTTAGCCAGGATGGTCTCGATCTTCTGACCTTGTGATCCGCCCGCCTCAGCCTCCCAAAGTGCTGGGATTACAGGCTTGAGCCACTGCGCCCGGCCCGGAAATCCTTGATTGCTTTTTAGGCAGAACCACCTCCGCAATGTTTCTCCCGTTATTCACTGTCTTAGTCCCAAGCACAGAATGAGCCAGTTCTCTATATTAACAAGGCTAAAGAAGTGGGAAAATTATCTTCAGAAAAGTCCAGAGAGAAGTGACTGAATCCTGTGTTTTTTTAATAAATAGTTGAACACGAAGAATCCTGTATTGACAGGATCCACCGACAAGAGGTCCCCACAAGATGTGTTCTGCAGGGAAATCAAGGCAGAGAAAAAATGCCACCAATAAATTGTTTCAGAATCTGGAATTAATGTGGAGGTCACAGCTTTCATTCTTAGAGAGAAGAGGAAATGGCTATTTGGATTCCAAGGGAAGAACCATCCATCCCTATTAATGTTTAGACTACCACATGGCTTGGCATAGTTCACTGAAGTGCAGGTCTGAATGGGTGCCACCTCGGCCTGCCTCGATATTCCTATCAGTGACCAGGGTAGGGGTCCCCGGGGAGTTTGGTTAATAGGACCCTACACAATGACTGAGTTCCTCTAACTTTAACGAAGCACCATCATTAGAAAGAAAAGTGGTTTTGTTTCTCAGGAACGACTGCATTCTCCCATGCACTCACCGATGTGAGCAGAGTTTTTTTTTTTTTTTTTGAGACGGAGTCTCGCTCTGTCGCCCAGGCTGGAGTGCAGTGGCCGGATCTCGGCTCGCTGCAAGCTCCGCCTCCCGGGTTCATGCCATTCTCCTGCCTCAGCCTCCGCAGTAGCTGGGACTACAGGCGCCCGCCACCTCGCCTGGCTAGTTTTTGTATTTTTTTAGTTGAGACGGGGTTTCACCGTGTTAGCCAGGATGGTCTCGATCTCCTGACCTCATGATCCGCCCGTCTCGGCCTCCCAAAGTGCTGGGATTACAGGCTTGAGCCACCGCGCCCGGCCGTGAGCAGAGTTTTATAATGCTCTTTGAAAATTAAACCCAGCCAGGGGTGGTGGCTCACACCTGTAATCCCAGCACTTTGGGAGGTCAAGGTGGGCAGGTTACTTGAGGCCAGGAGTTCAAGACCAGTCTGGTCAACATGGTGAAACCTCGTCCCTACTAAAAATACAAAAATTAGTCAGGCATGGTGGCTCACGCCTGTAATCCCAGCTACTTGGGAGCCTGAGGCAGGAGAGTCGCTAGAACCCAGGAGGCAGAGGTTGCAGTGAACCACTGAGGTCGAGCTACTGCACTCCAGCTTGGGCGACAGAGCAAAATTGTCTAAAAAAAAGAAAAAAAAAAACGCTTAAGCCCAAGCTTGGGCAACACAGGGAGACCTCGTCTCTATCAAAAATTTTAAAAATGAGCTGGGCATAGTGGTGTGTACCTGTAGTCCCAGCTACTCAAAAGGCTAAGGTGAGAGGATTGCTTGAGCCTGGGACGTCAAGACTGCAGTAAGCCATGATTGCACCACTGCACTCCAGCCTGGAAACAGAGCAAGACTTCGTCTCAAATAAAAACAAAAAAACTTAAGCCCGCCGGGGGGACCATTACACTTTCCAAAGGAATTGTATTCACATGAAATTCAAATTATATGAAAAGAAGTTACCAATCAGTTATAGACAAAATAAAATGGAAGAGGTTCAGCTCTCTATGCCCCTGGCATATTATTCTGGAAATAATAACAATCTTTTTTAATTATTAATTTTATATGAATAGGTAATACTAAGTTTCAGGTAGTGTGAAGTGCTTTATATATGTTACCTTGTTCAAGTCTCTCCATAATCCAGTGAGGGAAGTATTACTAGTGACATTTTATACAGGAGGAAAGTGAGGCTGTACGAATGAGGTAACCTCCCCAAAGACACCCAGCTAGCAAGTGCCAGGATCAAAACATAAAAGCAGGTCTGGCTGGAGTCATCTGGACTATACCCTTGCCTAAAGAAAGGGCTGAATGCCGGGCGCGGTGGCTCAAGCCTGTCATCCCAGCACTTTGGGAGGCCGAGACGGGCGGATCACGAGGTCAGGAGATCGAGACCATCCTGGCTAACACGGTGAAACCCCGTCTCTACTAAAAAAATACAAAAATCTAGCTGGGCAAGGTGGCGGGCGCCTGTAGTCCCAGCTACTCAGGAGGCTGAGGCAGGAGAATGGCGTAAACCTGGGAGGCGGAGCTTGCAGTGAGCTGAGATCCAGCCACTGCACTCCAGCCTGGGCGACAGAGAGAGACTCCGTCTCAATAAATAAATAAATAAATAAGAAAGGGCTGAATTCAGGCTAAACTGCAGCACAAGTCACATGAAATAGCACAGCTCAGTTGGCTTCCCTCCTCCACCAGCATGCAGGCATTTCAGCAAAAGAAAGGAAAGAGCACTGATTATTCTAGGAGGGGGAGGGGGGAGGGATGGCATTGGGAGTTATACCTGATGTAAATGACGAGTTGATGGGTGCTGACGAGTTGATGGGTGCAACACACCAACATGGCACAAGTATACATATGTAACAAACCTGCACGTTGTGCACATGTACCCTAGAACTTAAAGTATAATAAAATTAAATTAAATTTAAAAAAGAAAGGAAAGAGCAATATAAACTTCTTGCATGGCTAATGTGGTCCCTAACGACACTGGGTTAAGGGTTAAACCACTAAAACGCTGGCCCTCTGGACATCAAAATACTAACTAAAGCCCTTTGGAGAGGGCTTCCCCGCAGTTTATGGAACATGGAGCTGCTTCTGTGGAAGAAACACTGAGCAATATAGCTCAGCAAAGCAGCCACTGGTGCGGCCCAACCCGTGGCATGTCCCACCCATCCCTGCACTTGCTCAAGGCAGTGTCACACAGCCCTGCAGCTTTTCACTGCCCCCTCCTGGGACTCCTGACTGCCAGAAAATGAGGGTGGGGGTTCTGGAATCATAAGGCATTTGAGATTCATGAACACCAAGAAAAAGAGGAAGCAAACAGAACTTAAATAATAAAACAATCAGAAAAAGATGTTAAAATAAGTGTAATTCGTAACCTCCAGGAAATGGGTGCATATTCAATACATGAAGCAATACTAGGCTGTTATGAAAAAAGAGTCAGAAATCTTTCCAAGAAAAAACAGGATTGTTGAAATAAAAACTTAATAGATACTACGAACTGGAGAGGAAAAAACAAAACAACGCAAAACAAAGCTGAAGAGCGAATCACCGAACAAGAAGACAAAGCCAAGAGTTCTTCAAAAACGAGGCCCAAAGAGATTTAAGGAAAATTAAGAAAGCTGGGAGCAAAGACAGAAGTGGCAAGAGCAGTCTAATTCTAGAGTTGCCACCAGAACAGGGAGAATGCACAGGAGGCCACTCTTGAAGACGTGAGACATGATGACTTCTCCCCCAAAAACAAAGACCCTGTGTCAGACTGCAAGATCTTTCCAGTGTTGACCAGACAACAAATGGAATAAAAGAAATACTTAAACCATCGTATTGAAATTTCAGAACATCAAAGATAGATATATCATTAAAAACTAATCAAAACGAAAAGAAATAGCTAAGCTACAAAAGAACAAGAACCAGATTGATATCTATGCTCATCAGCAAAACTGGGTACGAGTAAGATAATAAAGCAGTGTGCCAGAGAAAAAGAATTTGAATCTAGAATTCCTCAGACAGCAAAACTGTCACTTGTGAAGATGACATGAAAGCATTTTTAGGGACATGAAAAAAATCAGACAGATGGCCGTTCACAGACGCTCCCTAAAAGATCCTCAGGGATCTACTCCAGCAACAGGAATGAAACCCAAGGAAGCACAGCTGAGTAAAGAAAGTCACACACACCTGTTATCCAGAGAAAACTCACGACTCTCTGGAACCAAATCAGGTGACTACGACAAGGAAGAAAGTAGGGGAGAGTCAGGGGTGGGGAGTAAAACCGTGCCAAGGTTTTTGCCTTCTTCTTGTTTTGAGAGGGTCACTATGGAGGGGAAAAGGATATATATACTAATTAACTCTAGCCATTGCTAGGGACAGAGTAAGTAAACACTATATTCATAATTTAAGTATACCCTCTCAAAGAATAAATTTAAATATATAATTTCAAAAAGCTAAGCGAAAATATTATGAAAAAAACCTTGAAACGCCAAAAGTATAATTCATGAAAGAACATATTGATGAGTTGGATTTCGCTAAAATTAAAATTTCGCCCTTGCAAAAGACACTATTAAGAGAATGAAAGACAAGCCATGGACTGAGAAAGGATATTTGGAAAACATACCTCTGATTTTTTTATAAATATCCAAATATACAAACAACTCTTCAAACTCAAAACCAGGAAAACAAACAATCCAGTTAAAAAATGGACCAAAGATGCATGTCTGTAATCCCAGCGCTTTGGGAGGCCGAGGCGGGTGGATCACAAGGTCAGGAGATTGAGACCATCCTGGCCAATATGGCGAAACCCCATCTCTACTAAAAACACAAATATTAGCTGGGCATGGTGGTGCATGCCGGTAGTCCCAGTGAGGCAGGAGAATCTTTTGAACCCAGGAGAAGGAGATTGTAGTGAGTTGAGATCGTGCCACTGTGCTCCAGCCTGGCAACAGAGTGAGACTCTGTCTCAAAAAAAAAAAATGACAAAAGATCTGAACAGATGTTTCACCAAAGAAGATACACAGATGGCAATTAAATATGGAAAAACACTGAATGTCATATGTCATGAGAAAACTACAAATTTAAATAACGAGACACCATTACACATCTATCAAAAGGCTAAAATTCAAAACACTGAAAGCACCAAATGCTGATGAGGATGTGGAGCAATAGGAACTCTCATTCACTGCTGGTGGGGATGCAAAGTGGTACAGCCACTTTGGGTGACAATCTGGCAGTTTCTTCCAAAATACTCTTAGCATATCAACCAGCAATCACACTCCTCGGAATTTTCCCAAAAGACATGAAAACTGATGTCCACACAAAAACCTGCACAGGAGTATTTATAGCAGCTTTATTTATAATTTCAAAAAGTAAAAGCACCCAAGATGTTCTTCAGGAGGTGAATGGATAAATAAACTGTGGTACCTCTAGGCAACGGAGTATTATTCAAGGATAAAAAGAAATGAGCTATCAAGCCATGAAATGACATGGGGGAACATTAAATGCATATTGCTAAGTAAAGGAAGCCAATCTGAACAGGCTTCATCCTATATGATGCTAACTACATGACATTGTGTAAAGAGCAAAGCTGTTAACTATGGAGAGAGTAAAAAGATCAGTGGTTGCAGGAGGTTACAGAGGAGGGATGGGATAAACAGCTGGAGCACAGGGGGATTTTTTAGGGCAATGAAACTCTTCTGTATGATACTACAATGGAGGATACCTGTCATTATACATTGTCACGGTGTGACACAGTGTGACATCATGGTGTGACTTCTGGTGAATTCATAGTGTTAACACAGACAACATCACACTGTTCACACAGATGGCATCCCACTTCCTCTACACAACACTGCCGACATTGCCCTGTAATATCTTGTCAACATATCATCCTGCATAGAAGAGCCTGGCAGGTAGTCTCAGAACTCCGGACTAGCTCTCCTATCCTGGGGCTCTTCAGCCACCTCTATACCCACGCTCAGAAGGCCAAGATCTCCACTGAAAAATATCACAGACTGAGGACAACACAGCTCTCATCATGTGGACTCACAAATGATGAGTGAAATCAAAGTAACCACACACTGATACAGGTTATCAGACTACTAATCATCACCCAGTATTCTCTGGGTTGCCAGCACTGTGTTTATTATCACAGCCCATAATTTCATCAATGTAATTTAAAAGAAAGGCCTAAAAACTCAGTCTTGAACAATTTTAGAAGTCCAGCTGCATCCCCTGGTAATAAAACTACCTTTGTCTTCCTAGCAGGACTCAGAGCCACTCACAACCTAATGGTATTTGAACATTATCTATTCAGACTTTTTCTCTTTTGTATTTACTTTCTCCATTTTTCCGACAATGGAGAAAGTAACGTGTTATGGAGAAAATGTGCACTAACGGGAACACATTTTTAAATGTATTGCTTTAAAAGGTGCTCTACTCCAATCAATGACTGGTCTCTGAGAAGAAAAAAGTGCTGCTGAGATGCCCACTGGTCTTAAAGAAGGTTGTTGTGTAGGGTACTAAGATTTGTCGGCCGGGCGCGGTGGCTCAAGCCTGTCATCCCAGCACTTTGGGAGGCCGAGACGGGCGGATCACGAGGTCAGGAGATCGAGACCATCCTGGCTAACACGGTGAAACCCCGTCTCTACTAAAAAAGATACAAAAAACTAGCCGGGCGAGGTGGCGGCGCCTGTAGTCCCAGCTACTCGGGAGGCTGAGGCAGGAGAATGGCGTAAACCCGGGAGGCGGAGCTTGCAGTGAGCTGAGATCCGGCCACTGCACTCCAGCCTGGGTGACAGAGTGAGACTCCGTCTCAAAAAAAAAAAAAAAAAAGATTTGTCATGCAGTCAAAAGTGAGATTAACCATAAATCTCACTTTTGGAGTGAGGAGTGTGTTGAAGATCCTCTCCATATATATGGACTGATAATATCAGACAATACTAAAAGACTCAGGCAAACAGATTCTATTAGAGATTAGGTTCAAAGAAATATAATAGTATTTCCTAGTGCCATGGCCCCGTTCATTTTCAAAATTCACTTAAGTTGGACATCTCAGAGTGTGCCTGAAGGAGACATTCACTCAAGAGGAAGATAAATAACCCTGAAAAAAAAAAATGCTGGAGGGAGGGGGCAGGGAAGAAAAACAATTTTTTTTTAATGCTTGGAGAATCCAAAGACATGGCTTTAGCTCTTTCACGCTGGCACTATCCTTGGAAGATCAGACAAGTCTCTGGATCTTCACCTTTCATGACCTTGCTGTCCCTGTGGAGCAACGGGGGTGCTGACTGTCAGATAATTTTATTTCTGAAAGTCTGCAATTCCATAAATAATCAATTAAAGTATTTGGACTAGATGATCTATAATTTGTTCACCAATAGACATTCATATAATGCAGACCACATATACAATTTTAAACTTTCTAGCAGCTGTACTAAAAAAGTAAAAGGAAATACATAAAATAATTTTAATAATATATTTTATTTAACCTCACATATCCAAAATATTATTTCGATATATAATAAACAGAAAGCATGGTGAATGAACTGTTTCATTTTCCTTTTTTGTACTAAGTCTCAGAAATCCAGTGCATATTTTACCGTTACAGCCCAGCTCAGTCGCGACTCACCATTTCTTCAGCCACAGGCAGCTAGTGGCCACTCCACTGCACAGCAAAGATCTGCAAAGTCACCTTCAACTTTAATAATCTGACTCCACAGAGTATTGCCTGCTCTGTACAAAGTATCTCGGGCTCTCTAAAGGACAAATATTAGACAAGCAAGGTACAAGCTCAACAATTCTACTTGCACATAGACCAGGGAGAGCTCCTCCCTCATCTCTCATCTCACTGGTTTCCATTTGTAGGGCTTGATTGCAACCCAGCTGTTTTCCATTATCACTTGCACTTGTCTCTGATGCTGCACAGGTTCAGGTCTCATTATTTTGCACCTGGAGTCTTTAACAAACAGGCCCTAACTGCATTTCATTTACAGTCTTCACTCATCCCTGTGTTTGCATCCAGCTGAGAAACCTATTCAGTTGCCTGCCCACACTGATGTGTTCCCTTCCAGAAAATTTGCCCAAACTCTAACACCAGAAAATCAGACACTAGAAGAGTTCAGTCGAGTTGAATAAATGTATTTCCAAGCTTCAGGAAGGGGCAACAGGAAAATGAACTTAGAGTAGATCCAGAAAGACTGTTTATTTCTCTTCTTCTCTCCAGCACAAATGGACCGCAGAGTAACCTGGGGACACGGCAGGATGGGGCAGGGGACGCCGCAGACACGGCACACTATCTTCAACGTTTAGCAGGGCCCGCTCCGCCGAGTCCCAGAAGACTCCTTAGTCTGTTTGCTACATATACAGTAACTACTGCTTTAAGGGTTAAAAACAGAAATTCTGCAGTTTTAAAATCAATGTTACGTTTCCTCAATGCATTAGAATAAAGATAATAAAAAGAAAATGGAAGAGACTTAAATAAGGATAATCATTACGTGGCTAAAAATAGCTGATAAGAGGCCTGATCCCACGGCGCAGCGACTGGATATATCATCAGCCAGCCACTGTTCTCTCCTTTGAACATGAATGAACTGCGCCCCAATACTAACATATCATGACCGTGAAAAAAGCAACTGTCTTCGAACTAAACATCTGGAATGAGATTCCAAATGTCGGCACAGAGAAGTACTCACTCACTCCATGGAGTAGTTTGCTTACCCTAGTTTCCTCTATAATCAGTCACTGTAATGTGCTTAAAATATTTACAGTAATCCTGGGATCCTCGGTGCTGCGTTTGGCTTACACAGTATCTCTAGAGATAGAAAAGGGAGAAGGAGCACCCGAATGCTTCCCTGTAATGTGTGAAATGTACATTGCTGATGATTTGGCAAAAGATTACACAAGACAGGAAAACTTACTTCTGAATGCAAAACCTCTGAATCAAAATTAACGAGCCTGCCTTAACATTCTCTGCAAAAGAGCGGAAAAGGAAAAAAAACATTTCTCCTATCTGGAGTATTTCTTCTCTCCTGCCTTTACTTAAAAAGAAAAGTATACAAGTATGTATATAGAATGTTTAAATGGGAAGTAATAATAATATATTTCTCAGAGGGATGGTGTGAAGATCAGTAAGAAAAATATGCGAAGAACACTAAAGATGTATTCGTAATTACCTTTATTCTCTTTATTCTCACACCACCAGACCCACTTCCTTTGCTCTCTTCCCAACAGCACTGCCTGCCATCAGTGGCGCAGTATCAGGTGGGCAGAGCTACAGAGTAGCTAGGATAGCAGGGACGGAGCTAGGACAGCAGGGACAGAGCTAGGACAGCAGGGACGGAGCTAGGACAGGGACGGAGCTAGGACAGCAGGGACGGAGCTAGGACAGCAGGGACGGAGCTAGGATAGGGACAGCGCTAGGACAGCAGGGACGGAGCTAGGATAGGGACGGAGCTAGGACAGCAGGGACGGAGCTAGGACAGCAGGGACGGAGCTAGGATAGAGACGGAGCTAGGACAGCAGGGACGGCGCTAGGACAGCAGGGACGGAGCTAGGACAGCAGGGACGGCGCCAGGACAGCAGGGACGGCGCTAGGACAGCAGGGACGGGGACAGCCAAGTGCTGCCAGCGGCGCGGGCGAGTGAGGACTGTGTGGAGGAGGAGGACCTGCGTCCCTTGCAATTTGGGAGCCCTGCAGCTACTCACCCTGTATATGGAACAGATGCTAAAAAGAGAAAAACATGTCAGCTTGGAAAGCAGAAACCCACGCTAACCAACTCTGAAGTGAGAACTCCAGGGAAAGCCAAAAATAACAAAGTTCTCTTCTCTGTGACAAGAAGAGGGTATTAAAAATTCAGGCAACCTGAAGCAAACCAATCAAAATGGCATAAATCTTCCTGTAACATTTTACCATATTCCTGAATGCAGCTTTTTCTACACTCACCTGGGAGTGATCATGATGGAAAGCAAAAATGGGCAGTATTTATAAAGTAATGATTACCAAAAAAAAAAAAAAAAATGCAAAACTCTGGGAAAAAGACAGAATGAGGATTAGATCACTTTTGAGCATGAAATATGAGGAAATATTATATGACAAGCTTAACAGGGGCAGGGCAGGAGGGAAGAAATGAACCATCAGAGCAAGAGACCTGTTCACACAAACACGTGCACACGCATCAGCGGTAATATTGGGCCCAGTAGCCCTCCCCCATCACAGCTGGGGAGTGACCAGCATCATTCATGTGCTTTTTTCCTTTAGAGAAAGGGTCTTGCTCTGTTGTCCAGGCTGGAATAAGGTGGTGCAGTAGCTCATTGCAGCCTCGAATTCCTGGGCTCAAGTGATCCTTCCACCTCAGTCTCTCAAGCAGCTGGGACTACAGGCGTCTGCCACGATGCCTGGCTATTTATAAATTTTTTGTAGAGATGGGGGGGGTCTCACTATGTTGTACAGGCTGGTCTCGAACTCCTGGCCTCAAATGAACCTCCCACCTGGACCTCCCAAAGTGCTGACATTACACACGTGAGCCACCAGGCTTGATTATTCAAGTACTGTTTTGTTTTGTTAGAGACAAGGTCTCACTCTGTCGCCCAGACTGGAGTGCAGTGATGCAATCTTGGCTCACCACAACCTCCCCCTCACAGACTCAAGTGATTCTCCTGCCTCAGCCTGCTGAGTTACAGGGATTACAGGCACACAGCACAACCACTTGGCTAATTTTTACACTTCTAGGGTTTCTCCATGTCGGCCAGGCTGGTCTTGAACTCCTGACTTCAAATGATCCACCTGTCTCGGCCTCCCAAAGTGCTGGGATTGCAGACATGAGACACTGTGCCCAGCCCATCCAGGTACTTTTACGACACATCTGTGCAGGCAGACCCAGGAAGCCACTGGGGTGTGACAGGTCCCCACTCCTTACTCTATTCCCGGAAGGGCTCTCTCCTTTCCTGGAGTAGGTCCTGTTTCTGTGTTTGTCCTTGATGATGATGGGGAGAGACTCCCAGGGCATGGAGGTGAGATCACTTTATTTTTAGCCCTTCTTAATGGTTGTTAACATTTGTGCTGAGCACTTTTCCCAGCCTAAGTGGATGTAAATAACATCTTGTATCCAGTGTGGTATTGACCAGAAATTATATTTAGTAAACGTAAAGATCCAAGGAGGAAGAATAGAGACCCTTCTTTAGAGGTACTGTACACACTTCCTCTCATAAATGCTTAAAAACTTTTTTGAAAATAACTATAAAATATTCCATTTGCCTAGCGGGCACCTCTGTCTGAGGGGGGTTTAAGATAACGCATCCGTTGTGAATGTAAAACCAATTATTGGACAACAGAAGGCATCCACAGAGGTGCTTATTGGCCACGTGTGGGGTAGAAGACAGCCTTGTAGGCAGGACTCCTTTCAACAGGGGATGACCTTCAGAGCTCCTAGATGATGAACAACACTCTGGTGCGTAAGCGCTTATTTCGGTAACCATTTACACCTGGTGAGAAGCGCTTATTTCGGTAACCATTTACACCTGGATCATCGCAGTAACAGGACATTTCCATTCTCCTGTGATGACTATGCAGTCCTCTCCTAGTTAGGCCTCCATCATTAGATTTAGAGGAGAAAATAATAAAGGAAGTTTTTGCCAATTCTTCTATGACACAGGATAAATGCCTAGATGGAGGACTTTGCCTTCGATGACGATGGGCAGCATGGGAGAAATCTGACATGCTGTTGATATCATCTTGATTATGTGTCAATTAATGCATGTACTTACATGCACATACCCACACACCACTACCACCCACCCACGAAGTGCAAACTCTTATTTTTATCTTTATCTGTAACAGAAGTAAATGAACCTTTTGAATGTCATATAGGTAGAAATGACAGTGTTAAAACCTGAATTCAGGCAGGGTGCGGTGGCTCACGCCTGTAATCACAGCACTTTCGGAGGCTGATGAGGGCGGATCATGAGATCAGGAGATCGAGACCATCCTGGCTAACATGGTGAAACCCCATCTCTATTAAAAATACAAAAAAAAAAAAAAATTAGCCTGGTGTGATGGCAGGCACCTGTAGTCCCAGCTACTCGGGAGACTGAGGCAGGAGAATGGCGTGAACCCAGGAGGCAGAGCTTGCAGTGAGCCAAGATCGCACCACTGCACTCCAGCCTGGGCGACAGAGCAAGACTCCATTTCAAAAAAAAAGAAACTGAATTCTCTTTAACCCTAAAGTCTGGGGTTTTAACCCCTAGATATACTGCCCTTAAGAAACTTCCAAACAGAATCTAGACCATTAGACCAAGTTCAAAAGCTGCCCATGACAGAGATGAGTAAAATCTGTAATTACTGAGCACACACAGGGTAGTACAGGGAATGGAAGCAGGAGAAATTAGATGATTATCTTTCTTTCCTGTCAAGGAAGAGAAAACAATATAGAATCAATGAGAGTATTCTGGTCCATTTAGATCTGATATTGAACTAGGCAGGTGGACAATAAGAACCACATTGGACTTGCTAATTAGCTGGTCCTGACAGAAATTACACAGCGAGTAAGGAATTTCTCTGAATTTTTTTTTTCATTTGTAAAGTGAAGGGATCAGACCATATCCTCCAGCTATTACATTCTCACATTAGCTCTGCTTATATTTTCAGCTGCCCTGATTCTCCTCCTTGAAACTTAAGGCAAGTTGTTCTGGCAAAAACAGCAAACATACACTTAAAAAACACCTTTGATGACCAGCAGAGGGCAGGGTGAATTGGGCGTGGAATTTAGAGGAGGGCTCCAGGGGCAGTTTCTAGAAGATTTGTAGCCCTGATTGGGGGCCGTGGCTCATGCCTGTAATCCCAGCACTTTGGGAGGCCGAGACGGGCGGATCACGAGATCAGGAGATCGAGACCATCCTGGCTAACACGGTGAAACTCCGTCTCTACTAAAAAATACAAAAAAAAACTAGCCTGGCGAGGTGGCGGGCGCCTGTGGTCCCAGCTACTCGGGAGGCTGAGGCAGGAGAATGGCGTGAACCCGGGGGGCGGAGCTTGCAGTGAGCCGAGATCGCGCCACTCACTCCAGCCTGGGCGACAGAGAGAGACTCCGTCTCAAAAAAAAAAAAAAAAAAGTTTTCTGGACTGTTTCCAGTTCCTGTCCTGTTACTCTCTTACACCTGCTCTATGAGGCATTGTTCCTCACAATGATAGGTTAACAGCTCTTTTCAAGATCACCAGTGACCGCCACTTACACGACAGTTCTCCAGTCTCATCTTCACTGAGCTCAGCAGCACTGGGCACAGGTGCACCCCACCCCTCCCTGAACATCTCCTCACTGAGTTTCAGAGCACCCCCTCTGGGTTTCCAGGGACCTCCCTGGCCATCCTCTCAGGCCCTTTCTGTTGTCCCTCATCTCCCTGACCTCAAAATGTTAGAGTGCCCAGGAATCTATCCAAGGACCCCTCTTTTCTAGGTCACATCTATACACATTGACAGCTGATCACATAATTCTTAGGGGCCAGTGTAAAATGAAAATGTGGGCCCCTTGTTCAAAAATTAAGACTTTCAAGACAGCAACAGTGGGCAGAACATCCAAGCAAATGCCTACTCTTATAAGAGCCAGACTCTGAGCAGCTGCAGGGGATACACTCTTGGAGCCGGTCCTGCCGACGACTCTTGAATGCAGATACCTTGCACACTCCCCGGAGCCCCAGACTCATAAATCCAGCTCTCTACTAATCATCTCCACTTGGCTCTGTGGTAGGCATTTCAGACCAAATTCTTCACACCTTCCCTCTCCGCAAAAGAGAACCCTGGTCCTCCGCAGCTTCCCCATCTCAGCAAGGGGTGCATTCCTCCGGCGTCTCAGACCAACACCCGTGGGGCCATCTTTAATTCTTTTATTGTACTGAAGCCCCACATCCAAATCACAAGCACATGCCTTTGGCTCCACCTGCAAAGGTACAGAGAGTGTCCCCAGGTCTCCCCAGGCTGCCGCCACCTCACGCCTGTATCCCTGCGCCCTTCCACTGTCTCTCGGCCGCAGCTCTTCCCCGCTATTTAGTCTTGACCCTGCGCCCCGTGACCCCTTCAGGCTGGGATTCTCCTTAAAATGAATATGAAAGTGTCCTGACTTTACCCAAGTTTAACAAACACTGGCTTAAATTACCTGATACGCTTGCTTCCCTCTCACGTTACTCAACTACAGAAATACGAAAGTCGCTTATTTTCATGTTTCTGTTTTCTCAAAATAAAAAAGCACGAAGACAAGTGACCCCACCTCCAAACTGTACACCCTCTACCTTCCTCATGTCAAAGATCTGCCTGCAAATTTGCCGCAGTCCTGAAACGGTAAGAAATCATTTGGGGGTTCCTCTTTACGTCTGCATTAACTAATGGTCTCGGTAACCTTATCAAGTGTCATAGCCACATCACATCCAGCCCCACGACATCATGGTTTCTAAACGTGCTCTATAATCATAGAACGCAGGCCTCTAACAGTGCAAGGGGTCGGGGATGTTATATGCGTTTTTGGCTTTAGGTTTCGAGTTCCAACACCCAGGCGCCGGCAGGCAGGGTGTGTGTGCACGCGTGCGTGTGTACGTGTGTACCTGTGTGTGTGCGCGCGCGTGTGCGTGTGTGTGTTCGTCTCCAGGTGGTTGTATGCACGGATGGTTATGAGCCGGTACGTCACCGCTGTGCGCGCGAGGACCCGGGGCTCCAAGTGGTGAGAATCACTGGAGGAACCTTTCGGATGCCTTTTTCGTCCTCTGCCTTTGAGCTCTGCAGCACCGCGGTGCCGGCCGCCGGCGGGGAAGGCTGCATCTTCCCTGCGCCACCAAACAGTGCCCACCACCGCGGGGACTGCCGCCTAGGTCACCTCCCTGAGCCGCATCCGCGCGTAGGGGCGCACGGGCACGCGCACAGGACGCGCGCGCGCGCGCACACACATCTGTACAGGGACGAGCCGGGGGGTCTCTGACGCCCGCCGCTCCCGTCGCCCGGGCCTGGGGCTTTTTGGCCCCGCAGGTGCAGCGACGCCCAACCCCCGTGCGGCCAGCGCGCGGCGTCGGCGGATCCTGCAGCCCGGGGAGCCCGGGGAGCCCAGGGAGGGGAGCAGGGCGCGGGCGGGGCAGTGTCGCAGAACCGCAGGCGCGCCCCGCGCCGCCCCCGCCCCGGGCCCACCCTCCCCCGCCGCGCCCCTCCCAGCTCACCCACGGACGAGCGGATCCTCGACCTCCGCGGCAGGGACATCTTAAGAGCCTTGTCCAGGCCTGCGCCGTTCAGCATCTCGCCCGTGTGGGGGGCTCGGAGGCCCCGGGCGAGCGACGGAGGCTAAGCGCAGGGCTACGCGCAGGGCTGGGCGCAGGGTCCGCGGCCCGAGGGCCATGGGTGGGCCAGCACCTTGCCGGGCTGCTAACTGGCCGGGACCGCCCGCGCCTGTGCCGGGCAGCGCCCGAGGCTGCGCCGTCCGTGCCGCAGCGGCCAATGCGGCAGCGCCCGCGAACGCCACCGCGGCGGGCCCCGCTGGCCCGGGCTGCGGCGTGGGGGCGGGGGACCGGCCCTGAGCGGAGCCCCGCGAGAGGAGGAGCGGACGGGAGGCTGGAAGGGATCCGTAATATTACGCCGGACCGGGGGGCTTTCAGGTGTGGGGGAAGGCGATGGGGAGGGCTTGGTGGGGTGGGGGATTGGGCCTGTGATTTCGTGGGCTCTTCGAGGAGAGGGGTGCCCCTGGGGGACTTGGAGTCTCTGCCTGTTTGCTACCTATTTACCTGCCTGTCACTTGTCATGTGGAAGTGGAGGCGCTGTGATCCCCCGGGACTCATCCTGTCCCTTTCTTTTCGCAGTTTCTGTTCTTCCGTGCCCAGCCTGCTGGTATCTGTGTAGGGTCTTCGTGGGAGGGTTATTTCCAAAGTGTCTGATGTGGCTTGGCACTCAGAGAAGTCGGGGGTCTCCAGCCCCCCACTCTACACAACTTGCCTGGCATTCTAACCACGCATATTAAAGCTGCAGGTAGCCCTAGGGAAACTTAGCAGCACTCTCCCACGAGCGCACACGCACACGCACACACCCATCGACACACACACCTTTCATAAAACAAAACCATCGAGAGGTAAGGTGACTTGTCCAAGGTCACTTGATCTATTTTTTGTTTTTTCTTATCGCATAATGTTTAGATTGTGCTTGATCTTTCTGGGCACAATCCCATGAAGATAAAAAGCTAAATCTTTATTGTGCCTGATGACATTCTGACCTCGGGGTAAAAACGGAACAAAACAAAAATAAAACCGTTCAGGTGAACGTCTGACCTTGCATTTCCTGATGCGATCATTACATTTCTTTTAACCTACATTAACATTAGGGACTGACGAGGAGTACACAGTTCAGCAAAAAGAACCTGTGCTAGGAAAAACAGCGGTGCGGCCTGAGCTCCTCCTGCCTGGCCTCTGCTTCTGATTTTATTTTCTTTTACTTTTTTTTTTTTTCTTAAGACGGAGTTTTGCTTTTGTTGTCCAGGCTGGAGTGCAATGGCGCGATCTCGGCTCACGGCAACTTCTGCTGCCCGGGTTCAAGCGATTCTCGTGCCTCAGCCTCCCGAGTAGCTGGGATTACAGGCGCCCGCCACCACGCCTGGTTAATTTTTGTATTTTTAGTAGAGACGGGGGTTTCACTATGTTGGCCAGGCTGGTCTCGAACTCCTGACCTCAGGCGATCCACCTGCCTCGGCCTCACAAAGTGCTGTAATTACAGGCGTGAGCCACCACGCCCGGCCTGTGCTTCTAATTTTCTTAAGAACATCCAGGCCAGGCAAGTTACATTGAAAACTGCAGGCTGGTAAGAATCTACACTAAATGTAGCTTCAGTTAGGGTTCTTTACCTGTCTCTTCTGGGCCCTCAAAAAATTTTCTGATAAAAAATGCATCTTTGGCCGGGCGCGGTGGCTCACGCCTGGAATCCCAGCACTTTGGGAGGCCGAGGTGGGCAGATCACGAGGTCAGGAGATCGAGACCATCCTGGCTAACACCGTGAAACCCCGTCTCCACTAAAAAATACAAAAAACTAGCCGGGCGAGGTGGCGGGCGCCTGTAGTCCCAGCTACTCGGGAGGCTGAGGCAGGAGAATGGCGTAAACCCGGGAGGCGGAGCTTGCAGTGAGCTGAGATCCGGCCACTGCACTCCAGCCTGGGCGACAGAACGAGACTCCGTCTCAAAAAAAAAAAAAAAAAAAATGCATCTTTGGCCGGGCGCGGTGGCTCACGCCTGGAATCCCAGCACTTTGGGAGGCCGAGGTGGGCAGATCACGAGGTCAGGAGATCGAGACCATCTATGGTATTAGACCCCCATGTACGTGGCATATGAATAGACAAATAGATCACTGAACAACATTAACAAAATTAGATACCATTACCAATCAAACAGTATTAAGTATTAAGTAGCATTAAGTCCTTTAATGTTGTTCTTACAGACATGAGCTACTGCATCTGTCTACATAAACACTTGTATTTTTTAATAGAGACGGGGTTTCACCATGTTAGCCAAGATGGTCTCGATCTCCTGACCTTGTGATCCACCTGCCTTGCATCACCAAGTACTGGAATTACAGGCATGAGCCATCGCGCAAGTCTTTTTTTTTTAGACAAGATCTCACTTTGTCACCCAGGCTGAAGTGTACGGGTATGACCTTGGCTCACTGCAGCCTCGAATTCCTAGACGCAAGCCATCTTCCCACCTCATCCTCTCGGGTAGCTGGGACTACAGGTGAGCGCCAACACTCCCGGCTTATTTTTGTATTTTTTGTAGAGACAGGCTTTCACCACATTGCCCAGGCTGGTCTTGAACTCCTGAGTTCAAGTGATCCGCCAGCCTGGGCATCCCAAAGTGCAGAGATTACAGGTGTGAGCCACTGCACCTGGCTCACACCTTGAAAACCTTGAAAACCTTATGTGAAGTGAAAGAAGATGGTCACATTTATATAAACTAATCCAGAACATGCTAGAGAGGCAGAGTGTAATGATTACCTAGGGCTTAGGGTGGAATAAGGAGTAACAAAATGTTCTTACAGGGCTTGTTTTTTGGAGGGGGGGAGGTGACAAAAATGTTCTAAAACTAGACCGTGGCCAGGCATGGTGGCTCATGCCTGTAATGCCAGCCCCTTGGGAGGTCAAAGTGGGAGGATCATTAGAGGCTAGGAGTTCAAGACCAACCTGGGCAACACAAAGAGACCTTATCTCAAAAACAAAAACAAAAAAGAATTTGACCAGGTATAGTGGCACGTGCCTGTAGTTCCAGCTACTTGGGAGGCAGATGCTGGGGGACTTTTTGAGCCCGGGAGTTGGAGGTTGCAGTGAGCTATGATCACTCCACTGCACTCCAGTCTGGGTGAAGAGACTATCTCTAAAAAAAAAAATTTTTTTTTTTTTGACAGAGTCTCACTCTGTCACCCAAACTTGAGTGCAATGGGTGCAATCTCAACTCACTGCAACCTCTGTCTCTGAGTTCAAGTGATTCTCGTGCCTCAGCCTCCCGAGTAACTGGGATTACAGGCACCTGCCACCATACCCGGCTAATTTTTGTGTTCTTAGTAGAGACGGGGTTTTGCCATGTTGCCCAGGCTGGTTTTGAACTCCTGAGCTCAGGCAATCCGAAAAAAAATTTTTTTTTAATTAAAACTAGACTGTGATAATATTGTACAACTTTGTGAATACACTAAAAACTACTGAATTTTACTTCAAATGGATGAACTGTAATGGTATGTGAATTATATCTCAATAAAATGTTATTTTTTTAACAAAAGAGTGAGTTGCATAATTGGAATTTAAAAGTATTTAATTCACTATACTTGGTCAATTTTATTTTGCACCGACTTTTCCTACTCAGTGAGTTTTCTACCAGTGTCTTCTATACATTGAATTAGTGGTCTGCTTCCCAATTCCTCTAAATACTCCCAGGATCTGGTATACGAGCCATTAGATTGTCCTTTAACACCAAGGGCAAGTTTTATTTCCTTAATTCTAAACATCTTGACCAAACCTACTCTAAATTTAACACGCTTTGCTTTTCTTAAATAATGGGATTTACAAAATGAGAATTAGAGGTTCCTTAAAGGTAGATATTTGTTGATTCAAGGACTGCTCAGAACTGGATTTTTCTTCCTACTTCATTGGTTTCTGTAACACTGGGTTTTCGAAATTCAGTTAAAACCTGTGATTTGTTGCCTGAGAGAAAGAGAAAAATTGTTTAGACTGTATTATGACAATAGTTAATACTTATTGCATCTTGCAGGAACATATTTAAGCACCTTACATATGCTAACCAATTTTAACCTTCACAGTCAACCTACAGGATGGATTCTTATCTTCATTTTACTAACGAGGCACAAAGATGTTAAATAACTTGCCTAACTAGAGCCACCAAGTGATAAAGCTGAGATTCTAACCCTAGTAGCATGGTTGCAAGGCCTATATGGAGAAAGATCAGCAGGGAGGGTCACTGAAGTAACCCTTTTCCCACTGCATTATTTAATCAATAAACATTAATAGAATCCAGTTAAACGGTAAGCAAAAACAAACCCAAACTAAAACAAGACAGGGCTCCTGTCCTGGGATTACACAGCCTAATATGGGAGACAAAGATACCACCAAATAATACAAATATAACTTGGTAAGCCTGTATTAGAAGGTTCAAAGTCCAACCAGAGTGAAGAGGTACAAACTAACTTTGTCCAGGGGAGTTAGAGAAGGATGAGGAAAGACGCTGCTGAAGGCTAACATTTACTCCATACAAAGGAAACAGCTCCTGGTGTGAAAGACCATAGTGTTTGGGAATGGCCTTGGTGTGGGAAAGTGTCAGAAGGGACTGGTAAAAGTAGAGGCCAGACTCTGAGGGGCTTTTTATGTTATGAAAGAGTTTGAAATAAAGAGTACCGATGAGTATGGGCTTGACAGGATCCTGTTTGTGAAGATAACTGTAGGAACTCTGATGATGAACAACGGTAGACAAAAGAAAGCAGGGATACCAAGTAGGAAACTGCTTTAACAATCGATGTAAGAGGCAAAAAGAAGCAAATTAAATTATCTGTAATTTATTTCTCTTTTAGACATATAAGCCATATTTGGTCCTAGAACCATGGTCTGCACCATCTAAAGCAGCATGGTGTAACAGAAATAAAATGCGAGTCATATATATAACTTTAAATTTTATACTAGCCAGGTGTGATGGTGTGCGCCTGTAATCCTAGCTACTTGGGAGGCTAAGATGGAAAGATTACTTGATGCCAGGAGTTCAAGACCAGCCTGGGCAACGTAACAAGACCCCTCATCTCGAAAAAATAATAATAATAATAAAAATAATACATTTTATACTAACCACATTAAAACAAGTAAACAAACATTTTGAAATATATTTAACTCAATATATTTCAACATGTCAATACAAATCATTAACAAAATATTTTGCATTTTTCATACTGTCTTGAAAATCCAGTGTGAATTTTATACCTAAAGAACTTTCCATTTGAATGCTAAGTTTCCTTTGAAACTTAATTTGCATTTAGATTTTATAAATTTTACTATTGAAAATGTAGACTGATGTACTCAAGTTTTTCCAAACACACTTAAATGTTGCCCAATATTTGAATGGTGTGTCAGTTTTTAAATTTTAATTGATAAAAATTAAAGTTAAAAGTTCAGTTCCTCAATCATGCCTACCATATTTCAGTGCTCAGGAGCCACACATGGCCAGTGGTTGCCACTGTGGACAGTGCAGACTGCACTGCTTCTCAGCCAAGGGAGAACAACTTGCCAGCCACTCCCTCGTTGGATTATAACAGATGTCCACAAAATGTTTATTATCAGGATCTAAAAAGGAAGAATCTCTCATTCTAAACTAACTGCAAGTAAAACACAGTAGAGAGGAGTACAAATTCTTGACACCTGAAGAAGCAGATGCACAGCACATGATTGTTTTTGGTTAAGTTACTAAAAAAAAAGAAGAGTATTGTTCTTTTTTTTTTTTTTTCTTTTTTTTTGAGACGGAGTCTCGCTCTGTCGCCCAGGCTGGAGTGCAGTGGCCGGATCTCAGCTCACTGCAAGCTCCGCCTCCCGGGTTCACGCCATTCTCCTGCCTCAGCCTCCCGAGTAGCTGGGACTACAGGCGCCCGCCACCTCGCCCGGCTAGTTTTTTGTAGTTTTTAGTAGAGACAGGGTTTCACCGTGTTAGCCAGGATGGTCTCGATCTCCTGACCTCGTGATCCGCCCATCTCGGCCTCCCAAAGTGCCGGGATTACAGGCTTGAGCCACCGCGCCTGGCCGAGTATTGTTCTTTAGAGCAATCCTTGTTTGGCTAATAGAGAAGATGTAAACAATGATTTGAAAGAATTGTTATGGATGTACCTATAAAAACATCTACAAAAACAAGCTCCATTATGGAACTTTAACTCATAAGGCCTTCTGTTTAAAACTGTATATGGAGTAGACTCCTAAAACACAGCCCCATTAGAACACACCTGAAAATAATGAGGGCAATTTTTAAAAACATCTTTTAAATGCAGAGCTGAATTAGCAATAAAATAAATTCTTGGAAGCCAAAAATGAAGTGGAAGTGTGAGAACGATGGAGCACTGAGACTTGTGGCTGCTAACAAAGACATTGAGGTTATAACCCTGCTCAGGAGGCAAGCCGAGGCCCAGCAGCCTGTGGAGATTTGCTTACTGTACCCTAGGTAAATTCTGCCCTCTTCCTTGCCAGTAGGAGTTTTAGCTGAGTGCAGGATATCTAGCAAAAGACATTCCCCAGACCTATTTGCAGCTACGTGACTAGGTGCTGGCCAATGTGGTATGATAGAAGTATGCAACTGCTGGCTCACACTCCTGAAAGGAAAGGTATTCTCTTCACTCGTTCCTTCTTCCCATGAGCTGGAATGCAAATACAGGTTGAGAATCCCTAACTTGAAATGTTCCAAAATCTGAAACTTGAGTGCCAACATGGAGCCACAAATGGAGAATTCCACATCTGACCTCATGTGAAGGGTCAGTCAATACTTTATTTGACACACAAAATGATTTAAAATAGTGTATAACATTACCCCCAGGCTATGTGTATAAAAAACATAAATGAATTTCATGTTTAAACTTGGGTCCCATCCCCAAGATGTCATTATATATATGAAAATATTCCAGGTCGGGAGTGGTGGTTCATGTCTGTAATCTCAGCATTTTGGGAGGCCGAGGCGGGTGGATCACTTGAGGTCAGGAGTTCGAGACCAGCCTGGCCAACATGGTGAAACCCTATCTCTACTAAAAATACAAAAATTAGCTGGGTGTGGTGGTGGGTGCCTGTAATCCCAGCTACTCAGGAGGCTAAGGTAGCAGAATCACTTGAACCTGGGAGGCAGAGGTTGCAGTGAGCAAGACTGCGCCACTGCACTCCAGCCTGGGCAACAGAGTGAGACTCTGTCGCCAAAAAAATATATATATATAAGAAACACACTTCTTGTCCCAAGCATTTGAGAGAAGGGATACAAACTTCTCTGGAGGCTGAGGTATTAGTTGCTTTTTATTTTGAACCCCTTTATGTTGTTCAAATTTAACATTTTAAATTAAATACATGGTTCTTTAAACTTGTAAATACTTCACAAAATGTAAACCACATTCATATTTATTCCTCAAAGCCACATATTTTCTTGATTGCCTCAGGCCAAATTAATCTCCTCATACACTCGAGAATTTTTCTTGTATCTTTATAACTTAAGAAAGCCCACTTTATATCAATTTATGTAAAGTTAAAAGCCTGCATAGACTGTACATAGACTGCCTGGGTTTGAATTCTGGCCCATTCGCTTGCTAGTTGAGTGGTGACTATTATTTAACGACTGTGCCTGTTTTCTCACCTGGAAAAAAAAAAAGGAACAACAGTACCCAGCTCACAGGATTGAGGACTAAATGAGTTAATGTATGGGAACTCATAAGAGTAGATCCTGGCACCTACTCAGCACTGTTAGCTATTATTGAGTATAGACAGTATCCTACCCATATATGTATTCCGAAATTCCCAGCAGTGGAGCACACAAATTATTAAGTAATGTTTACTGAATTAAACTGACTTGCTACCAGGAAGATTAAAAGAGGGGTGGTGATGACAAGAAAGTTCTCCCCAAGTTAATTCAGCAGCACACTTGTCAGCAATGAAAGCTTTGAGAGCCTGGTAGGTTTTTTGTTTCTATTAGCTGACAGACTAGGTAGAAAAAACAAATGCATTCTATTGAATGAATGTGAAAAAGGCAAAAACCCTTCTGAGCCACAATCAATTTTTCCATTCATCCCTACTCTCTCCTACGTATGTTGCGGTCTCTCATTCTTGCCTGCTGTTTCCATAGTTCTTTTTTTTTTTTTTTTTTTTTTTTTGAGACGGAGTCTCGCTCTGTTGCCCAGGCTGGAGTGAGTGGCGCGATCTCGGCTCACTGCAAGCTCCGCCTTCCGGGTTCCCGCCATTCTCCTGCCTCAGCCTCCCGAGTAGCTGGGACCACAGGCGCCGCCACCACGCCCGGCTAAATTTTTTTTGTATTTTTAGTAGAGACGGGGTTTCACCGTGTTAGCCAGGATGGTCTTCGATCTCCTGACCTCGTGATCCGCCCGCCTCGGCCTCCCCAAGTGCTGGGATTACAGGCTTGAGCCACCGCGCCCGGCCGGGTTCTCTTGAGCTTTTTCTAAAGGGCCTGTTGAAGTTCATCTGTACCGGCAAGTCTCACTTGGTCTCGGCATGTGAGAGGGGAGTCATACAAGCCTTCCAGGAAAGGTTTTCTTGTTAAACTTCTGACAGTTCATAAAATTCAAATAATCAACATTGCTCTGCTTACCTTTTCCAAGGTGGACATAACCCCCCACCGCCCCCACGGCCCAGCTGCTGGGATGACGCTTTTCTCCATAAACCTCTTCATAGGGAACCAGCAGGAAAAGGTCAAAGATGGACTGCACAAGTCCAGCTCTTGCTTCTTTATAACACTCTTTACACCACAGATATTATTCCCTCTCCTTTTAAATCACATAGACCTAGGTACTTACCTTACTTTGCCCTATCTGGTCTATTACATACTCGTAGTTTCCCCCATATGAACTGTGTAATCACATTACCTTCAGTGCCTTTGTTAGTCATGAAAATCAGCATGCTATTCCTGTATCAGAGACAGGCAGTAAAATATTGTGCTTTGGAATTAAACAGATCTGGGTTTAAAACCCAGACCTATGACTTAGCTATGCAACCTCAAATAAGTTGCTCAACGTTAGCCTCAGTTCCTTCATCTATAAATTGGGTATTTCTGCTTTATACAGTAATATTCAGACTAAACAAGGTCAAGTATATAAAGTGCCGAGAGTGGTACCCAGGACAGACTATGCACCCAATATATGGAGATGTGATGTAAGAAGAAAATAGGACTTTGTGCAGGAGATTTAAGTTAGGTATGCCAGCTCAGACTCCCCAGGACACTGGCTCATGTTAGCAAGGCCCAGAATCCTGTGACTGAACAAGCCTGTCTTGGTGTGTGCTTTAAAAAGTGTGGCAAAGTCAGCTTTATTCACAGAAAAGGTAGGACATTACTTCGGATTTACTATATGATCATCAGAAAGGACAGGTAAATTAACTGGTTGTAATAATGTAAATGACCTCATACCTACTACGGGATAAAAATTTGCACTCAAAATCAAGATGGCTAGTAAAAATAATCCAACAAGAATCTAATAAAAAATTTGCTAAAAGAATAAAAGACTCAAGAAATGCATATATCATGCTGTCCTTATTGTTGTCAATTTCCCCCAGGACATATTCTTTTGTGTAAATCCAATAAAAATCTCAGTAGAATTTTTTGAAGAAAAATCAAACTCAATAAAGTACAGACTACAGTTCATCTTAAAGACTAAGTGTCCTAGAATAGCCTCCCCACACAAAAACAAACAAAAAGGATAAGACAGACCAGCTTCCTATCAGGTATACAAATAAAGCATCTGGCTACAATGATTAATGCAGTGGGGTATTGGTGCAGGAACAGCTAATGCTTCTCAAGTGTCAGGGCTTACACTACCCAAATGCTTTAGATTATATTATTAATATAACCACCCATGTATATTATCCTCATTGTCCAGACGATAAAGCTGAACTCTAGAAAGGTTATGCAACTTGCTTATTAAGATCACACATGGTCAAGGCAGGATTCTGAACACAGCTGACTAGACATACCTCTCAGGAAAAATATTATTACCTATTATCTACAGAGGTCCTCCAAATCATTAGGAAAAAACCCTAATTTCGTATAAAAATTGTGAAAGGATATAATAAGCAATTACACTCACATACAAATAGCTGGTACATATTAAAAAGTTTGACCTCACAAGACCTAGGATTACAATTAACTAGGATCACAAAGAATACTAGGAAATGGATACACATACTGGTAGGAGTATATATTTGTATAGCATTTTGGGAAGGCAATGTGACATTTAAAAACACAATTTATATGACTTTTCAGCAATTTCTTTCCAGAATCAACCCCAAAGAAACTGAAAGTCAAATGAACCTAACCGTACATCAACAGAATAGTTGGTGTGGTGTGTGTGTGTGTGTGTGTGTGTGTGTGTGTGTGTATGATGGAATACCACACAGCCACTAAACGGAATGAACTGAAGGGGCATGATGGCTCACATCTGTAACCTCAACACTTTCGGAGGCTGAGGCAGGCAGATCACCTGAGGTCAGGAGTTCCAGACCAGGCTGGCCAACATGGTAAAACCCCATCTCTACTAAAAATACAAAACTTAGCCAGGTGTAATCATGCCTGTAATCCCAGCTACTCGGGAGGCTGAGGGAGAATTGCTCAAACCCAGGAGGCAGAGGTCGCAGTAAGCCGAGATGGCATCAGCCTGGGCGACAAAAGTGAAACTCCATCTCAAAAAAAAAAAGAATTAATGGCATTCGCAGCCTAGATGGGATTGGAGACTATTATTCTAAGAGAAGAAACTCAGGAACGGAAAACCAATCTCTAAGTGGGAGCTAAGCTATGAGGATACAAAGGCGTTAAGAATGATACAATGGACTATGGGAACTTAGAGGGGAAGGGGTGGGAAGAGGGTGAAGGATAAAAGGCTACAAATTGGGTTCAGTGTATACTGCTCAGGTGATGGGTGCACCAAAATCTCACAAATCACCACTAAAGAACTTACTCATGTAACCAAATACCACCTGTTCCCCAAAAACCTATGGAAATAAAAAAATTTTAAATAAGAATTACATTTCCTAAGAAAACACAAAACAGAATAGTTGGAACAGATCACTGTACACCCATTCTATGGGACAGTATGTAAAAAGTAAATCTACATGGACACAGAAAAATGCTGATGATATACCAATAGAAGGGAAGAAGAACAAGTCCGGAACACAGACTTTTTAACCCATTTGTTAAAAAAGTAAAAAGAGGGATCTAAGAGAATAAAATGTGATAAAAAAAATCAGAGAGAATATAAGAGAAAAAGAAAAGAGAAGTAACATTTATATACTCTTTAAGACACATTTAAAAGGGTCTACAAGGATACATATCAAACTATTAAGAGTGCACACTAGGAAATGGAGGGGAATTAGGGCCTAAAAGTTCAAGGGGATTTTTCCTTTACTCAATATTCTTCTTTATCACTAAAAATGTTCACGGTTTTTGTCATTTTGAGAAGACAAAAGCAAGTGAGAAATAATTTACTATTTTATGTTCACTCTTCTGTTAAAGAGCAAGATATATAAACCAATGAAGGTAATACACTAAAACCCAAGCGGAGAAGAAAAGAGCAATAATAAGAAAATTAGATATTAAGAACAGCTACTGACACCTATAAAGAATCAAAGCAACTGACACAATAAATTTTATTGTTTCCATAATAATAGGCTCTGGACAAAGACAATGGAGACAATGACAACACATTTAAACTCCTATAACAAATTAACCTTACAAATTTCCAGTGGCTCAACATATTAAAATGCAAAATATATAAAGAAAAAAACAAGAAATATAAATATTCAGATTTTTGCAGTACAATGAAATGTCTTTTAAAAAAAGTTTATTGTAATTGTGTATGTAATTCTGACAGTAATTCAAAACACAAAATCACACCTTTTCCCTAACTTCCCACGATCTGGATCTGGGTATTGCAATATTACAGAAATAAGCAAAAATAAGCTTACTGCTCAGAGATAAATAATTTTCCTTATTTCAATGCATCAATGCACAAAAATTTCAATTCAAAAAAGCCAATCACTGCTATATGCAGATAAATAGAACAGATTTGACAACACTTTTATAATCAAACCCAACATTATACAAAAAATATGTGTGTGCGTGTGAGCACGTACATGTGCGTGTGTGTATGCAATGCCTATTTTAGAAAAAAGTCTTGATGAAAATGATTTTGAAAATAGTCACTGACACACATTATATACAAAACCTTTTATATAAAAAATTAAACTATTTTCAATGAAATTCCATGTTCACATCCTATCTGAAAACTGTAACTGAATCATAAATAGGTCTACTAATGGTTTCTCTCTGAAATCATGGCTAAGGCAGTTCTCTTTCCAAGGGTTTTCTTTTATATCCACCTGACATCACTAATACTAATACTAATGTAGTCAAATACACAGATGCAACCTGACATGCCTATGCGTTATTACCTGGAGCTCTGTTCACTGTTATAATGGGAGAATTTACAGTTGCTACAAAGAATATTTTTCTTGTTTAAAATATACTGGTTTCTCTATTCCAAATTAAGCACTTACTTAAGACATTAAGAGGCTGAGAAGCCACTCCATTTGGTGTCAATATCTATAGCCCTATAAGAAAGAACTCTGTATTGGAATAGCTAGAAAAGGTCTCACTAAAGTGAGAACTTTAGTGCATCCTTCACCTGCATAGAATCAGTTTGGCTAATAGCTCTTTGCCCCAGAACACCAGTCTGGAGTTCAAATATGCTCCTGAAAGTTCATCTCAGATAAGAAAAAAACATCTCACAGAAGCAAATAAGGACACACAGGAAAATAAAATTGTTAAAATCTGTTTGATGAGTCTTACAGCATTCCTCATTTGGAGGGGCTGCTACAGGTTAAGGTGGAAACAAAAATGGAAAAGGCCGGGGCAATAAAGTTGAGTTGGCCAAGTATTTACGCCAGTAACCATTTCAATAAGTCTTTAAGCAAACAACTGTAATGACCTGGTGCCTCTAGCTCATCATTCTACAAGCACTGAGGATATGAAGCTTATAAAGGTGAAAACTTGAACACCCTTAGAAAAGGGGAACAGTCTGAGGCAAAAGTTGTAGGCCTGTAAATACATATTTTATTTTCATTTTTTTGAAGACAGAGTTCTGCTCTTATTGCCCAGGCTGGAGTGCAGTGGTGCGATCTCAGCTCACTGCAACCTCCACCTCCCGGGTTCAAGCGATTCTCGTGCCTCAGCCTCCTGAGTAGCTGGGATTATAGGCGCCTGCCACTATGCCCGGCTAATTTTTATATTTTTAGTAGAGATGGGGTTTCACCATGTTAGTCAGGCTGGTCTCGAACTCCTGACCTCAGGTGATCCATCTGCCTCGGCCTCCCAAAGTGCTGGGATTACAGGCGTGAGCCACCGTACCCAGCGTAAATATATATTCTATATGCACACACAACTGTGTGTATTATTCTGTATATATTTACATACATATTCACAAGATGCCCTGCAGTGTAATTCAAAAGGCCTTTATCAAGGAACAAATTGATTCTAGTATAGGCCCTAGAGTTCACACCATCTGTATAAGAAACAAATTTGCATGTATTCACATAATGTAAACCTCATCAACAAAACACCAGGTTAAATAGTAAGTGTTAGGTTAATGGTTTCTAACCATTATCAATCACTGATGTAATGAGAACATTTCTTACACTGAGAATCAAACTAAAAAGAAAACACAACTGGACTTTAAATTCACAAGAAAAAAGATGTTCAGTATGGCAAACATGAAGAAAGTTCAAATTCCAGAGTAGGGAAAAATATCAAAATTTTATAAATCTCCTGGGATGCAATTTAATGACTGCATCATTAGAAAAATAGACTCATAGAATGAACGGTGCTGCTATGGATTCTCTCAACACATCAACCCATGTTTATCTTTTTCCTCTTTTGTTTCCAGCTGGAGGTTTCTTCAACTGAAGGAGTTGTCCTCCTGTTCCAAAACCTGCAGAGGCAGGATTGGACACCCCAAAAGTCAAACCAGCGGATGCCGTGATGCCAGGATTGCTGAAGTTAAACCCAGATGTACTTGAGCTGCCAAAGCCTTATGTTTAGGGAAAAAAATATTCATATCAGAAGTTGAATTCCAAAAACAAATATAAAAACAGGGAGAAGCAGTAAATTTCTATCTAAAAGAATACATAATCTGTAAGAAATGCAAATATCTTAAAGCCCTAAATTTCTCACATGAAATTTTAACAGGAAAATTTAGCTAACAACTAAGTGGCACCTTGAAAGAGAGTTTAGTGATGCAGGCCAAAAGAGAAACCTTAGCACAAATAACTAAAATCTATACAAACTTCAAATTGCCAGAAACTTTCCTGTTAATTAAATATGTCAAGGTGCCTTCCTCCTTAGCCCCAACAACATTTTAGCCACATGTAGAAGAGGGACATTCACATATCTGGACCTACCCTTGCTATCCCACGCACTCCAGGAAAGCGTCAACCCACAATGTTCAAGACAATGAACAACAGAAGAGCAGTACTCACTGTTCTGATTTTGTAAGAGCTTTTGCAAAATTAAGATCTAGTACTACTACTGCCTAGTTAACTAATACAATATTTTGATTATAATCCTGATAACATGGAATCCTATTATTATCTTCCTCCACTGGAACTGCTGATTTTAAACACTACTTGTATTAAGTGGAACTTCCTTTAAATTCTCTAAATTTAAACACATCTTTCACAGTATTATGTCATTATATTAGATATGGTATTTGTCCCTAAGCACTGCACATTAAAACAAGCCATATTTACCAATATAAATGCAAAAGCAGATGAAATTTGGAATTTCTCATAAGAAGAGTCAAAAAAATTATACCTGTTTCAAAAATGAACAAGGAACTAAATTAATAATAAAGATTTGGTATTCTCAAAACCAGAGGGACTCTGGAATAGAAATCATTCTCCAGGATGAATTATGACAAGAAACTTGGTTAAACTTTCACAATGATGGGTTCCTTTTTGCAATAATGAAGAAAATGACTTAACCACGAAGTTAGTCACTAGGGTTCAAATGAATCTCTACTTAATTAGAAGATATAATTATTAAACTAAGAAGTCTTGTTAGAAATATTTTACAAACCTGCCCTTTAGTTTATGAGAGAGATAAAGTAAAATGATTAGTTAGGCTTGCACACTTCATCCAGGGAGTAAAAACTGAATCAGGGAGGGAAATTTTTGGGTTACTGGAAATAACAACACACACTTTTAAATTAAATAATTTACACCTTTAAATTTGCCTGAAATCCAGGCAGAAACACACAAACCTGCACTAAGACTTCCTGAGGGTTTATTTGTTGTTCCAAATCCAAATGTGGAGGCCCCTGTGGTGCTGCATCCAAAACCAGAGCTAGTTCCAAATCCTAGTGGAAGGGTAATAGAAAAATATACAATGGCACATAAAACACAGGTTAAAGGATACGGACAAGTACAACCGAAAATCATCAGAGGTCTAATAGATACAGTGTTGAAAAACATGGCCTTATTAAGGAAATCTGCTTACTCCTTTGCATGAGACTTTTAGAAGAACCAGACTAATTCTGAAATAAAACGTTTATATCTATTTAGACTATGTTTGTGACCCAATTTTTAAAGAACAAGGCCATAAAAAAGAAAGTATTAGTATTTTCTATTTTAAATGTGCTAGAAAATTTTACCCACCATTCAAGTATGATTTCAGTCAGTTATAAACATTTCCATTTTAGGGGTATTTCATTTCACGAATAAAGGACTAAATACATTAATAATAAGCATGACATGCACAACAATGTAAACACTAAATACTACAAGGTTATTTTACTCTGCTCTTTCCCAAAACATTTTTAGTTAATTAAGAATCTGTAGCACTGAAAAACTGCATAACTATAGTCAAACACTTTAAATCTACTCAGTAACAGTAGATTGCTGCCATACTACCAGCCAGTGTAACAGTGAAAAATTGGTGGTGAGAAGATCATGGTTTTTCTCTTAACAGTACTATCTTAATCATTTAAAAAAGGAAAGATTTTTCATTACACAAAGGTCATGACATTCTAAGTACGTGCAAGACTACTTTCCACTCTCCTAAGAGCCAGGTGCTCTACAAATAAAGTTCAAATTCTTTTTTGGTTACTTTGCAACAGCTTAGCTAGAATAGTGAGTGTGGCAGTATCACTGCCTGTAACAACAAGAAATGTGATGGCAAATTAATTATAGATTATAGGAATTATGCTATCTACCATGATTCTAATAATTCCTAATTTAGAACAGTCTATATTAAACAACCATAGTAGCTTATAGGTCTCCTGTCTTACATTTTAGTGGAAATAAGGGCAATTTATTCATTACATTATAATGTGCCTGTGAAAATACAACCAACTTTCAGTTATCCATATCAAAGAATTGTGAATGTATTTGTATTTAGCATGATGTTTTTGCAGAGGACTTACCTTACTAAACTTATGAAAGTATTATTAAAATAAGCTTAATTGCTTATGTAAACAAGTATGTATATAGGCAAATTTGCCAAATGTGCTTAGAAATGGACATGAGTTTAGCTGTTCAATTCATAATAATTTCCCTAAGTACTCATTTTCAGAAAAAAGAAGATACTGATTAGGAGAATGTATATCATCCAGAAGTAGTTCAGACTCCAAACTAACATTAAGACTATTAATTTTAAGATTTTTAATTATGATTAAAACTAAAGAATTCTCAAGTTCATGTGTCAGCATATTGCTCTGAAAACATGAACATGCCTACCACTTAATTTTAATACTTTATATTTACTATTCACAGAAGATGGAATGATACTAAATCTAATATTAGAAAGCAATAATTACGTTTGAGAATCGTTTTTGCCAGATGGAACCTTAACTTCCAAAACAGCAGCAGATCCTCTTAGAAATTTTTTTTTTACAGGCTAGTATCAATTCAAATATATAATAGTTCAATGATATATTAGAAAAGTTAAAGTGTACCTCCAAGGTTTGAAGAACCTAAGCCACTTGATTGCAAGCCAGTGCCAATACCTGAGCCGAATGGCGTTCCAAAACTAACTCCCAGAGATGGCTGTGGCCCTGGTATAAAAAAAAAAAAAAAATGGGGGGGAAAAAAAAAACAAATTTGCCTTACTCTTTCAAGATTAAAGATTCTTTATGAAATTATTTTTAAAATGAACAGTGATTACTTTTAACTGATTCCATTTGTTAAAACTTAGTTTTCAGGATGTCTCTCCAGTGTAACTTATCTATCCAAATTGATTTATCTAAAAATTTAAAGAAAGATTTTTAAAAAATTAACCTGTTCAGAACTAGACAATTAAAAGAGGCTTACCGTAATGAAAGATGAATGTTAGTTTAACCTACTAAATAATTTGAAATCTTTAATGTATCATAAATTATAGTTCCTTTAGATTTACTTCTAGAATTATTTTAGATCTCCTCACTTGTTTCTGATAAAACTAGTTGGTATAATCAGTAAGCGGTTTTTAATTTTTTTTAATCAAGTTCCTTAGTGTTAGAGTCAAGTCTCAACTGATGAAGAGAGACTGACACTAACATGTCAAAACTATCACGTTATTTCATAAGAGTAAGTACCCAAAAAACTAGGCATGATTTCTCATATGAAATATAAATGATATATACAATAAGTAGATAAAAAACAAGACAATGTTTTATTTTATTAAATTTATTGTTCATTGTAAAGCAAATCAATTACACAGTAACATGACAATTCCAACTTGTTCACAAAAAGTGATAATTGAGTTCTATTCTTAAGCTCTGCTACATTACACCACTTATCACCTGATTAAATAAAGTAATGAACATTTACAAAGGCACCGCTGTGTACCTTGACAGATTCAATACATTCAAGATTTCAATTCAGAAGTTTCTTTCCAACGTTTTGGAAAATGTACTCAGAAGCAGAACGATTAGTCATCCTTTTCCCACTTGTTACTTTAAAGATTTTGGCTGAGTTTGTTTGGCAAGAATAGCATCAAACTTACTAGCCTCTCTTTTAAACTACTATTTTTTTTTAAACTAAGCAGAATACAAAAATCTAAAAATCTCTCATTTGGATAAATAATTTATGAAAATTATTCACTAAACTTCATAGTACAATCTTCAGTATTGTCTTTTTCAAGCACAGTGATCAGTGCATCTCAAAGTTGAGGGAACTGTCAAAGTAATACGCACATTAAAATTTAAATTTTTAAAGAAATCAAAGCCTTCAAGTTGTCCAATGAAGAATGAGGTTTGTATATTAAAAAGGTAGTGTAAAATTATAAAGCATTTAAAGAAAAACAACCGAGGAACTACATTTTGCTACACTGGGACAGAAACTGGACTTTTCGAATAGCTTCTACCCAGAAAATAAACAATAACTAATAGCAGCCAGAATTCTTATACCACTATTAAAAAAATAATTTAAAATTTTACATCCAGTTTGAGATCAATTTGAGAATAAAATACCTGCCTAGCAGCTCTTTTGTAAAATGTTACTATAGGAAAAAGAAACCAAGCATATTATTATACTTTCTGATTCCTAACAAAAAACATAAAAAAACACATGTCCAGTTTAACATTGAGAGACTTGTGTGTCACAGGTTAATAGGAGGCACTGCTGGTGGAAGACCCTAAAGAATAATGCACACCACAGCCCTCAGCCTTGTAAGTCATAAGAGTTACTCAAATAGCATGCTTTTTGTTGTGTGTGGGTCTATTGTTAAGAGCAACAGAACATAAGATTTTTCTAATCACCAATATTCATAATATAGATAATCAAGAACTCCTAATGATGACAAGACTTCTCATTGCACATCAGATACATGACATTTTTAGTTTTGTACCTTCACACAAATTCTGAAGGCAACATCATTTAAAAAACTCGTAGGCAAATGTATAACATTTTTTAATAGTAAAAACTCATGATAAATATCTCCCATGCCAAAGTACTAGCATATATTACACTCTGGCCACTATATATATTAGTTTCACTATTAGAAAGCAGAGTCTAAATCCTTCAGGCAAAAGTTACGTAAACAACTCAAGAAGTCTGCTTTGAAATCTGAACTGTCATTCAATGAGAGGTTCTTACTTCCATAAATAAAATTAAGTTAGTAGTGATATATATCAATGACTGGCCAAAGTGAAATCTTCATGTAGAGTAACATTTTACAAAAGTTACCATATAATATATTCACACACAACAAAACCAGGTTTAGCACTGTAATTCATATTTTCCAGAATAAATTCTACTTTCTTAAAAGTAAAACTGCATTAACAGAAAAAGGACTAAAGTGCTAAAAATATTTTATAATTTTCCATGATCACCCAAAATGCCTAATGTAATTAATATGGTTATTTCTAAGTCACATTTTAAAATAATTTTTCTTTAAAAAACCTAAAATGCCTTTTCCCCAGTTTGAAAAGTTTTACTCTTACTGATTTAATGGGGAATGTTCCTTTGGTTATTAAATACAACAAAATCACAAAACCACAAGAAACTAAGATGAAATACTTAACGTTTCCTATTTAACACTACACCTTAAATGTCCAAACCTACACTAAGCTAAAAAGGAGGAATTCCTAACAAAACGTCTTGGCTCTCCTTAAAACAGCAGCTAAGTCACATACGAAAAGTCTTATTATGTAAACATCAAGAACTCTTAAAAGTGTCAAAACACAACAGCAAAACTCAATCCCAGTACATTGCTAAAAAACCTATCCTAAATTAAAATTATACTGAAAAGCCTAATGTAAATGTCTTCAGTTTTTCAGGAGGCTTGGGAAGCACTTATAGACAAGCGTCACGTTCTGCCAACATGAAACTACGTTACCCACGTAATGATGCTCATGATTTCATACACAAACAGCCTGCTGGATTTTCAATTCTCTGCAGCCTTCAGAACAAATAACTGTAAATCATACATGCCTAAGCCCTAGTATATAGATTTTTTCATTTAAAAAAACTGAAGAAAGACAAGTCATTTAAGTCTATTACTCCTCCTCTGAGAAAGATACAGAAGCCACCTTCAGAAGGCAGCAGTCTAAGAAGCTATTTGCTTTGTGCCCATATTCATGTTAATAAAAATTTCATATGCAAATAAAAGCAAAATCCCTCTGAGAACTCAAATCTTGTAGAGATAAACAGTGATGTATACAAACAATGCATAAGCTCTCTCTCTCTACCTTCATCTAGATGGTCTAAAATTTGTTACTGGCACTTAAAAGATTTCACATAAGTCACAGAGCATAAGGGATAACTTACGGGGTACAAAACACCATTCAATAAATAGGGACATTTCTAAATGTATCTAACAGAGCTCATAAATCTCACATCATGGTGACATGACTAAAATAACTAAAATTTTGACTGGGAAGGCCTGGGAGACCTTTAGAGAAATAAAAGGAGAAAGAAAAGATAATGTAAAATTGTTATCACCATTGTTTAGCTTCTCAGTTCTAAGAATTCATACAATTCAAAGCGAAAACACTGTAAGGTTGTTTAGGTTAATAAATAATAATTTCTGCCATCTGATTAGAAAGCCCTTACGTGGACTTCAAAATATCAGGGAAGAGTGAAGGCAGTCAATTTCCCCAAAGCCTGGCAAATGTCACAGGCAAAATTAAAGCCTATGAGCAAAAGGCTCAAGAATACACCAAATTAAGCTGATATTCTCAACCACCACAGAGGACAAAGACCAAATCTATATTGTCTACTTTTGCATTTCCCGAACCCAGCACATAGTAGGCACTCATTTAGAGAATGAACACACATCTCCATATGTCCACGAGCTCAAAATGTATGAGTGAAAATCTATGAATTTCTCAAAATAATACTGTCTAGATAAGAAAGTTACACACACACACACACACACACACACACACACACACACCCTTGACAGGAGGTTTTGCTTCAAGTTTAGGTATTTATCATAGAATATATTCACTTACAACATAACTTTTTATATAACTGACATTTCTCAAATTTTATTTAATAGAATGGAAATTCACTATGTTTAAAGAGCACTTAACCAAAACTACACTTATCTACTTTAGGATTAATACTGGCTCTAAAAAGTAAACTAGTACTATGGTTGGTTTGATTAACTGGTTAAGTAATAATGAGAGCTGATGGCCATAATTATGGGATTGATTCCTTTTAAGAAGAAGTATCAATCCTCAAAGGAATCAATCCCAGCATGACTTTTTCCCTCCGTAACTGGAGAATGCAATCCTACACTCCAGTCAGTCAGAGAGCTACCAGACAGTGCTCACTCCAGTCAGCTAGAGAGCTACCAGACAGTGCTCATGCGAGCCACTACTCACATGGGTCCAGCCATGGAATAGAGAGGATTTGACATAAATCTATCATCAACCCTTTACTTATGGCAAGTCAATTCTGTCATCTCCAAATGTGAAGAACAGTGTTTTAAACTGCCAATAGTGAAAACCAGAGAATGCTTCCCTAGCATAGGTAGCCTGAATGCAATCTAAATATGTATTAATTTTTTTGTATTATAATGTACTACTGGACTATATGGAACTCTCAGAAAGACACATGCTATTGAGTAATAAGCATTACTAAGAAGTTTATGATGATTAAAGCAAAAAAATCAGTATCAATTAAGACTATTTTTCCATCTCAAGCTTCAAACCTGACAAAAGGGATGGCAGGATTAAGATAATTATTAACCTCCGATAGACACAGGACCAAATAAAACACTGCAGAATGACCACAAAAATGTTTCTCTAATTAGAAGTGTAACTAAATCAAGGAATAAAACAATCTGCTTTCCATGTCACCGATTATTTTCATCTGTTCAACTTCTCAGTTGCTCCTTAATGTGCAATCTACATCTCAAAACATCCTTCTCCTGTGCTTAATGTGCAATCCACATCTCAAAACATCTTTTTCCGGCTCTTGCTGTTCTGTTCACCTTGAAAAGGTACAATTCTAGCATGTATCTTCTTCAAAAGTTGGTTTAGAGGGCCTGTATTCTGTTTACAGTCAACGTACATACAAACAAGCCTACTGATCTTCAACACAACTTCAGTCAATAAAAGCATACTTCATCCTGAATGTGGGTAATCGCTATGTATGAGTAAAATGAGAACGCACCATCTATCAGTATCATATATGAAAAATTCAACATAAGGATGGATGATCTCTGACTTTAAAACAATAAATGGTACAATCATGATTTCAGAATCTAATGTTATTCTTCAATGTAATTCACTAGTGAAACACCATATTCTAAAGGGCATTTATAGCAATACAGCAAATAACATTAAGTCAAGTCACAATACTCAGTATCTAATTGATGTATAATTATTGCTAAGACTACCCTGCCTTTTTTATCAGGTATGTTTATAATTGTGTCCATCACAATTTTAGATTGTATTGGAACAGCTACTCATATAAATTTCTTCAGTGCTCACACAAATGGAAGACTTATAAAAACGCACATAAATGTTCTGCATTGGAACAGTAAGAAGCTATAACTTGAATGCGTTCAGACCTGTAGCAGGCTGCTGCTGCTGTGTGAGTGTTGCAGCCATGGCAATGGCCGCTGCGTTTGGCACGGTGCTGAAAGGGGTGGGTCCAGTAGTAACTCTGGGTGTGTTCTGCCACTTCTTAGCTTCTGCTCGCCTTGTTTCAAACACATCAACAGCATCTCCCAAGAACATTTTCCTGTAGCCAAGGTACTGTTCTTTCAGAACCTAAAGAATAAAAAATAAACAAAAAGGCTAAATGAAGTTCCACATTGACTATGGTAATACGTGGATGAAAATACCAATATACCAAAGACACTGCCAATATTATACATTCAATCTAAACTGCAAATGAGAGTGCTAATAATGCACTTTCGTGTAGCAAGTGATGAGTTCAAGAGTTCTACTGCTCCCTTGAATAGTTTACTCCCTATCTTTACAATATGCGTCCTAAAATACTGTCTTTGTGAGGCCTTGTTTGAAATAAATCAGCTACGTTTTTAGACAGAGTAATATCTAAATAAACACTCCATCAATGTGAAGATGGATGGATGAAGACTTTAAAATTAAATATTCCAGTTTTTCAGGAAACTTTCCCCTCAAATGTCCAATCTTTTCATTGCCTTTTCATTAAAACAGTTTAAAAAAAAAAAAGTCAGTACTAAATATATACATTTTTAAATACATTTTTTAGAAGGCACATGCTAAAATAAGATGTTGCACCTCAGCAGAATGCTTGCAGGGTGTCATGAGGGCTTCTACTTTATTGCTATTATTTGACCAGTGAACAATGAGACTTGATCCATGTTAAAGTTATGAACCCAACCACCCACCTCAAAGAAAAAAAATGAGTTTATAACTCCAAAGAAAGAAAAATTTCCAAGTTCATAAAGTGAGCTGCTTTTACCCAATGCAGCATCTGCCTTGATTAAGGCCATTAACAAGCAACAATTCTGTTTCTTTTTTTTTTGAGACAGAGTCTCGCTCTGTCGCCCAAGCTGGAGTGCAGTGGCCGGATCTCAGCTCACTGCAATCTCCGCCTCCCGGGTTCACGCCATTCTCCTGCCTCAGCCTCCGGAGTAGCTCGGACTACAGGCGCACGCCACCTCATCCGGCTAGTTTTTGTACTTTTTAGTAGAGACGGGGTTTCACCGTGTTAGCCAGGATGGTCTCGATCTCCTGACCTTGTGATCCGCCCGCCTCGGCCTCCCAAAGTGCTGGGATTACAGGCTTGAGCCACCGCACCTGGCCAACAATTCTGTTTCACTTTAGAATTATTTTATGCTTTCATTGAAGATTTACCCTAATTTAGATAGGTTTTTAACCACTTTTTGAAGAGACACAGATATTTCATATTTCTTCCATTTCTTAGCAGAAATTAATAAACATTAGGTTCTGATTATAACCAGTACAGCACTTAAAAATCTGTTGTTTACAGTATTTAAAAGCTATCATCGCCCTTTTTGTGTGGCTATGTTTGATCTTCCAAACTTTGCTACATTTATGATGTATTAAAAAAGGGGGCCTGCCAAGAACTGGATATTGGAGAAGATATAAAGCCAGAATCAAGACATATGATGTAAGAAAAACAAGCATTACCGATCTCTTGCAAATCTACCTTTCCTTTTCCTGAGCAAGCATCAGTATCCCATAAATTTTAGTTCTACTTCAGATAATGGAAAATAATGATCCACCTTAGATACTTAAGACCATTAGTTGAAAGAAACAGGCTGGCTGCGGTGGCTCCCATCTATAATCCCAGCCCTTTGGGAGGTCTAGGCAGGAGGACTCCTTGAGGCCAGGAGTTAAGATCAGCCTGGGCAACACCAAAAGTCCCCCTCTCTACAAAAAGTTAACAAATTAGCTAGGTGTGGTGATGCGTGCTTGTAGTCCTAGCTACTCAAGAGGCTGAAGCTGAGGCAGGAGGATCGCTTGGGCCCAGGAGATTGAGACTGCAGCGAGTCACGATTATGCCACTGCTCTCTAGCATGGACAACAAAGCAAGCCCCTGTCTCAACAAAACAAAACAAAAGAAAATAATAAAACAAACAAAAACTTTGACATCAGCCATGATTTATAAAACAAATTGCTAAAACGTCCAAATGTGTTAATGTTCCTAAGGCCTGGCTGGATAAGATAGTTAATGCCTGTTTCAACAGATTACCTAATGAAAAACAAAATGAACAAAAAAAGTCTTGTGAGATTTTTATAAGAAATAAAGAAGCCTAGAGCTTAGTTTGCTCACTAAACTAAGCTAAAAATAATGGCAACATACCAAATCTGATCATAAAATATTGTTTGGTTCTTGGGAATATCCTTTTGTTCTTGGGTTGCTTAAAGAGTAGGTCAAAATTTCACGTCTACAACGTTTATTTTGACATGATCTAGGGCAGTTTTATGTGGTCTTCGTCTCACTGTTTTATGGTCATATTACCAAAAATGATATATTTTCCAAACCAGAGAGGAGAAAGTGCTGTTAAAAAAAAAAAAAAAAAAGTATATTTACACCGGGCATTTGCTCTAAAATACTTCGAGGGGTAAAAAAGCATCTCCTGTGGAGCAAGTTCGGCAAGGTTCTGATAATGGCTGCAGTTACGTAGTCATACCTGGGCATTCATTATCATGATAGCCTCCTTTTGTGTATATTTGGAAAGATTTCATAATAAAAATTAAGGAAAAAAATTCTGCACAATGGACTTCTAAGTGCCATACATTAATTTTACTAAAAAATTAAAGTAACATTTATTATAGACTAATACAATTTTTTAAAATCTGATAAAATTCCTCCTTTAGGCCGGGTACGGTGGCTCAAGCCTGTAATCCCAGCACTTTGGGAGGCCGAGACGGGTGGATCACGAGGTCAGGAGATCGAGACCATCCTGGCTAACACGGTGAAACCCCGTCTCTACTAAAAAATACAAAAAACTAGCTGGGCGAGGTGGCGGGCGCCTGTAGCCCCAGCTACTCGGGAGGCTGAGACAGGAGAATGGCGTAAGCCCAGGAGGTGGAGCTTGCAATGAGCCGAGATCCGGCTATTGCACTCCAGCCTGGGCGACAGAGCCAGACTCCGTCTCAAAAAAAAAAAAAAAAAAAAAATTCCTCCTTTAGAACAAAATTTAAAGATTTGAGTTACAGTTTTAAATCTACTAACGCAAAAGGTCTAAACTGCACTACCATTTCAAAAATAGTGTAATTTAAATGGTTAACTTTAAAAAAAATTCTGTTACTATGCATGAGATCAAAATAAAAATGAAAATGTTGATAATTCCAATTAAACTCTATTCTACACAGTTGATAATTTATCTAGACTCAGGTTTGGTGGCCTGAATTTTAAAGGTTTTTTTGGACCACATATACTCTAACATTAAAGAGTTTAATTACATTTGCTCAGTTAGTTAGAAAAGATGTACTCACATTTAATATTTCACTTAAATACATTTTCAAAACTAACGTTATTATATGAGAGTCAAAATACTCAGGCTGGGTGCAGTGGCTCATGCCTGTAGTCCTAGCACTTTGGGAGGCCGAAGAGGGAGGATTGCCTGAACTTAGTAGTTCGAGACCAGCCTTTGCAACATGGCAAAACCCTGTCTCTACTAAAAATACAAAAAAAAAAAAGAAAAAAAGACAGCGAGAGTCAGTCTAAATATTCAGTGATAAATCATTTTATTTGCATTATTTAATAAACACAAACAGTTCCCTGCATTTAGAAGGGAGAAATGCTGTAAGCAGGTTTTTAATGCAGTGGCCAATAAACACTTAAAACACACATAAAATTAAGGTAGTATAAAATTATTTTCCTACTAAGAATGTTCTTTTTTTTTTTTTTGAGATGGAGTCTCGCTCTGTTGCCTAGGCTGGAGTACAGTGGTATGATCTCGGCTCAGTGCAACCTCCACCTCCTGGGTTCAAGCAATTCTCCTGCCTCAGTCTCCCAGGTAGCTAGGACTACAGGTGCTTACCACCACGCCTGGCTAAATTTTATATTTTTAGTAGAGACAGGGTTTCACCATATTGGCCAGGCTGGTCTTGAACTCCTGACCTTGTGATTCGCCCGCCTCGACCTCCCAAAGTGCTGGGATTTCAGGTGTGAGCCACCACGCCTGGCTAAAAATGTTTATTTTCTATAGTGCTATTTATAGTGGTAAAGAAATAGAAACCACCTAAATATCCAACAGAAAACGGGTTAAACAATGTACAAACACACAACAAACTCCTACATTAACTATTAAAAATGATATTCAGGAAATATGTGTATTAACATAGAAAGGTATTCACAATACACTGCTAAAAAAAAGCTGTAATAACAGACTGTACAGGGTGCTTGGATCTTTTTTAAAAGAACAGATACTATCAATCATTATGTCTGGGTATGTTATGGATTAGAGTAGTTTTCATCTTTTCACTTATATGTAATTTTAGCTATTTCTGTACCAAGAATGGATACATTTGTCCCCAGAAGAACAAACACTTGGGTCTAGATATCCAGGTAGATAAATGGGCAATGAAAACTTACCTTTACATTTTCATGAATAGACTGAAGTTGTGCCGCTAAAGCTACAAATGTTTGATAAATTTTCTGCATAGCCATTGACAAATCTATAAAAGAAAATTACATTATCACCCAAATATATATATATAGCACAATCCGTTTTACTTTTCTATTTGAGTCCAATTTTTGGCATAGTTAACATGTAGGAGAAAAAAACTCTATCAATGTTCTAATGTCTAGACAACATACAAAGTAGTAGACTGAGAGAAGAATGTCTACAACAGTAATCTGGGGGGAATGCCCTAAGATTTCTGCCCTTGTTACCACAGTAACAATTCATATAATAAAGCATATTACATTTATAGGGAATAAAGGAGTAGTAAATGACTTCTAAAGGAATTTTCTTAAAGGGGCTACCAGTAGTCATCCAGAATACCTATTATATAACCACATCTATCTCCTACAAACAAAAGTTCAAAAAAAATTACCACAGTAAGCATGTTACCTTGAGGGGTTATATGTGAGTTATTTGCTTGAGTGGCAAGATGGTTTTCTAGTTCTTCAATCTGCTGCCTGTACTGCTGAAGTTGTACCTCAAATTGCTGAACCAAGATTCTGAAGTAGCTTTAAAAAACATTTAAAAAGTCAGATCAAATGTTTTTTTAATTCAGGGTGACAAATCCAAATTAAGGAATATTCTGCAATAAGTAACAGTCTTCAAAAGTATCAAGGTTATCCAAGGAAAGGAAGGACTGAATAACTGTGATTGGAAGAGATTAAGGAGAAATTACAAATGTACTGTGAATCCCAAATAGGATGCTGAAACAGAAGTACATTAGTGGAAAAACTGGCTGAATTTAAGTAAGTTTAGTAGTTTAGTTAATAATATTGTACAATTTTAGTTTCCTGTTCTTGGCAATTATACTATAAATGTTAACATTAGGGGAAGCAGGGGAAGTGATACAAATAAATTCTCTGTACTACTATTTTGGAAGTTTTCTGTAAGGTTAAAATAAATTTACAATAAAGTAGAAACGTCTACCAACCAGACTGCAGAATTAAGAATTTATAGTTATTTTATCAATGAAATTTATAATCTGAGAACACTATAGTATACTACAGAAAGCACATGTAATTATTGCTACTTTTCTAATAAATTTACCCACGGAGAGTGCTAGATAGATTTAAAAAAAAAAAAAAAAGGTATCTTGAGTAGTATACAAAGGAATCTGAATGTTTTTCAGTAAAAAATGGGCAACCATGAAAGCATTTTGCAAAATTAGCTTTGATGGCAGTATTAAGAACAAGACAGAGGGATAAAACAGTAGAGGAAGTCCAGTGAGGAAGCACATCCCATGCCGATCTGAGTAAGAGGAATATCATGGTCATTATGAATTTCCTGATTTTGAGAATTGTTAAGTGTAAGAATATCCTTATTTTTAAGAAATATCCACTGAAGTACTTTAGTATAGTGAACATTATTTCTGCAAATAAACCAAACTGGGGGAGAAATGTATATATACATATAGAGTGTGAGGAACAAAAATATGGTAATAAACATGTTAATATGTAGGAAATTGGAACGAAAGACATACAGGAATTTTTAGTTCTCATCTTGAAACTTTTCTGTTAGACTAAAATTATAATAAAAAACTAAAAGAATAACATAAGTAAGGGGCCAGGCGTGGTGGCTCACATCTGTAATCCCAGCACTTTAGGAGTCTGAGGCAGGAGAATCACTTATAGCCTAGGACCAGCCTAGGCAACACCGTGAAATGGCATCTCTACAAGTTAATTAATTCATTAATGGTGAGGGATCAGGAATCAAACAGATCTCCACCACTCAACTCACTTTTGCATACTTCAGTCTATCGCTAAAACTGGAATAACATCAGCTACAGAGGTGTTGTGAAATATGAAGGTAAAGCATGTATAGTCCTAAGCACACTGCACGGCAAACAGTACGCATTTGGTAAACATTAGTTATTATTCATCAACATGGAAGGACAGAAAGAGACAAGATGTATTTTACATGTATGGAAACCACATGTATACACAAGCTGAGTGGTGTGACTGCAGGTTGGTTTCTTCTACTTATCTATATTTTCTACTTTTTCTTCCAGAACATGTATTACCTATGTAAATGAATAATCGTAATTTTCCATTACCAGCAAAATTTAATAAAATGGAGCAGACTCTGTAAGTAGTATGTACATGAAGTATAAATGCATAATAGTGGTGAAAAGCTCAGATCTTAGCCTTCACTTACCCTGCAGGAAAATGGTGTTAATGGAGATAAACCTTTTTAGGGTTATTATGAAATTTAAAATCCATGTAAAGTGCTTTAGCTCAGCCTTTCCACACAGTATACTGAAAACATTTAGTTTGTATACTATTATTACTGTTCTGCTTTCTGAAAGTGAGAAACATTTGTTTTTAAAAATCCAGCAACTTACTCAGCAGGAGCTGCATATTCATGTTGAAGTCCAGGTGGTGTCTTCTGGGTTCTTAAAGCTATTTCAGCATTCTTTAACTCCTAATATACCAGAGGGTTAAAAAAAAAAAAAAAAAAAAGCCAGTTAAGAGTCAGGTTAAAAATACCACACTAAAAAAAATACTCAGTCTCTAGACTGAAATTTCAAACAATACCTTGGAGGTTCATGCTATGAGAACATATTAGGGATGAAGCTGCTTCACAAGTTGCTCAAACCTTTCAAGAGCAGACAAATTACAGTTTGTTTAACAAACTTTACGACAAAATTATACAGAGCTGTAGATCTATTTCTAAAACTATGATTTCTGTAGGATTTATGAAGTGAATTTATTGACAGTGTAAAGATTATATTACTACTTAAAATCTTTAATATAAATGCAGAAAATGCTTTTTTTAAAGGCAGGCAGCAATAATAATGTCGAGGCTGAGTCAGGCACAATTAACATTTGGGTGCTTGGCTATGTATGTACCAAACACTATGCTAAAGGTTACTTCTCAAAGACAACACTACAATGCAGGCAATGTTTCTCTTTTTACAGATGAAGAAATGGATTTACAAAGCCATTAAGTAACTTGCCCAATAACCATGTTGCTAGAAGACCGGAGAACTGGATCTTTTAGAGCTTACACACTCAACCATTCTTACCTTGTTTTCTACAATTCTAGCCAATGTTTTTTCAAGATTAGTATTCTGTTTACCCCCTTACATTCCACATTCCTATCATTTCACTATATTTTCGAACTCTATTTAAGTATTCTTTATTTCACAAAGAGTTATTTTAACTTTATATTCCCTGTAGCAACATCTCTCCCTCATTAAACTGCCAACCTGCTAAGTTGATGACTGTTTTTTTTTTTTTACATCCTTTTCACTCAACTCAGGCTTCCATCCCACCCCACTCCAATACAAATATATGTGTAGATGATTCAAGACTCTGACCCTTGCTACCACTCTAAGCACTGACTCTAGCCAGGCCCAGACTCTTATAACACTAAACTGCTTGCAGATCATCAGACATGCCCATACCCTCATTCATGATACTTTCCTCTTTTTCAAGACTCAATGTAAAGGTATTCTACACTGGACAGATGATAAAAGTGCCCACTTGAGGCCTCTGTGCCCCTACAAAACCCTTGTACCTGGATCGTATCACTTGATGGATTTAACTCTCTCCCTAATCTAAGTCTTGATCCCTAATGGCTGCTGAAGCGCCTGGCACACAACAGATCTTTTAAAAATGTTAGCTGAATGACTGGAGAGCTGAACTCAGCAATTTAACTTCAATAAACCATGCAGCTCTGACTCACCCCAAAAGAAGAACTAACTATCCTATTTTAATTTAAACTCAAGTTACTTACTAAAAATGAAGTACATAAAAGACTTTGTCTTCCACAAGAATCTGGTCTACATCACTTCTAACTGCAGAACTTATATTTCCCAGAAAGGCTTTCTTTGAAGAAAACGTTTTAGGGTTACGTTTTAGGGTTAAATAAGATTGATACTTTATAGAGGATTCAGAACATTTTTTTTCAATTGGTAATTCACTAGACTCTTAGTAGATTACTAGTTCTTGTCTACTAGAAATTGGAATAATCTTAGATCAAATTTCTTTAAAAAAATTTTTTTTTCTCTTTTTCTTCTTACCCTTTGACCTGGTGAGCAGGAAATAAAAATCTGTTTTTTAAAATTTATTAAGTTCCAGGATAGATGTGCAGGATGTGCAGGTTTGTTACATAGGTAAACATGTGCCACGGTGGTTTGCCACACCTATCAATTCATCACCTAGGTATTAAGCCCAATATGCATTAACTATAAAATTCCTGAAATTCAGCTCAGATGATTCTTCCTTAAGGAAACTTTGACTCCCAACCTCTTATTCCTTTGCCACCTTTACGCTCTTCTCAATCTTTTATTATTTCATTCACCCTCCTAGACTTTTAGTACCTTTTTATCTCTAAAAGACTATTAACGTGCTCACTATATGACAGCGACTCCACAAACATCGGTGAATGGAATCATTCAGTTTCAGAGTTAAAATGGGTCCCATACGGCATTCACTTCTTTCTTTCAAGTTTGCCTCCTCCACTATTTTGCTCTAATGATGTTTCCCATATAACTTATATATAATTTCAAATATTTCACATAATTTCATGTGATATTTAATCACAGTCTAAACATTCTCCAGTATAAAAACATAATTAACTCTTTCTATTCCCTAGAAAGGACATACGTGATGATTAGGAAGAGTAAGTGGAGAGGAAACATGGGGCAATACAGGTGTAGTATCCCATATTCAAAAAGCTTGGGACCGGAAGTGTTTCGGATTTCAGAATTTTTCTGATTCTGGAATATCTGCACACAGCACCTTGGGGATAGAACGCAAATTTAAACGCAAAATTCATTTGTGTTTCTTATACATACAGCTGGAAAGTAACTGTATACAATTTTCATAATTTTGTACATGAAATGAAGTTTTAACTGTAACCTATCCCACGAGTTCAGGTGTGGAATTTTCCACCTGTGGCTTCATGTTAGCACTCAAAAAGTTTTGGATTTTGCAACATTTCAGATTTTGGACTAGGGATGTTCAACCTGTATTACATTCATATTTAACCAAGTAAATGTGTTAAGAGACCAGGAAATCTGAGGACAATAATATCTTTGAAATCCCTTTAGCCATTACAGTTTCGAGTAGCTCTTTTAGTAACACATCATTATTAAAAAGATTACAAGATATTCTCCAACAGTGGACTTAAAGACCCAAAAGCACCTTTAAATATTTTACTTAAAATACTACCTTTTCATGCCGGGCACGGTGGCTCAAGCCTGTAATCCCAGCACTTTGGGAGGCCGATACGGGCGGATCACGAGGTCAGGAGATCGAGACCATCCTGGCTAACACGGTGAAACCCCGTCTCTACTAAAAAAATACAAAAAAACTAACCAGGAAATGTGGTGGGCGGAAACCCCATCTCTACTAAAAAAATACAAAAAAACTAGCCAGGCAAGGTGGCGGGCACCTGTAGTCCCAGTTACTCGGGCGGCTGAGGCAGGAGAATGGCGTAAACCTGGAAGGCGGAGCTTGCAGTGAGCCGAGATCGCGCCACTGCACTCCAGCCTGGGCGACAGAGCGAGACTCCGTCTCAAAAAAAAAAAAAAACTACCATTTCATTTGTGAAGATCACAGCCCTCTGATAAATCCACAGCAAAAAGGTGTGTCTCACATGAAGTTCATTAACAGATCAGTGACAATTTTATGGAAAGATTTCTAGACTGCTATGATGAGATCAAGTATATTCCGTAATTATGATAAACACAACAAAAATAAATCACCTATCATCATCCTTTCCCACTGAGGTAGAAACGAACTACATATTAAATATGTATTGTATATTACACCATAAGGAGGAAAAACAAGTAGACATTTACACTATTTAATTTTTTGAGACGGAGTTTTGCTCTTGTTGCCCAGGCTGGAGTGCAGTGGTGTAATCTCAGCTTACTGCAACCTACGCCTTCCGGGTTCAACCGATTCTCCTGCCTCAGCCTCCGGAATAGCTGGGATTAGACGCATGCGCCACCACGCCTGGCTAATTACTGTATTTTTAGTAGAGATGGGATTTCACCATGTTGGTCAGGCTGGTCTCAAACTCCTGACATCAATGATTCACCTGCCCCGGCTTCCCAAAGTGCAGGGATTATAAGGCATGAACCACCAGACCCGGCCTACTACTTTTATCAACTAAGATTTAACCACGACTTGCAAGTCATCACTCAAATTTACAGAGTTAAAATACATTATTTTCTGACTAGCTATGTTTCCTCTTATATAACAGACCAATTAAGCTAGCAACCACGCTTATGAAACCTATTTAGTTAACAGCATAAGCTCTGGAGTTGGATTACCAGGGTCTGAATCCAGGCGCTTCCATTTACTAACAAAGCTCTGTGCTGTTTTTCTATATTTTCTAAAATATAATTGGTAATAATAAGAATGACCATCTTCAAACATCTATATGATGTATATGGAGGCTACTCTCCTCACTGAAAACACCAGGACATAAAATGGGACTGGCACAATAATTCATATCTTTTTTAAATGCTCCAAAGGTAAATGGGAATAATAATACCTACCTTGTTGGGCCTTTTCAGAAAATTTAATGGTTTAAACAGATTTAAATTGCTTAGGATACTGTCTTGTATACAGAAAATGCTTAATAAAAACTCATTATTAAAGTGTATGAGCTATCTGGTTTCCTACCAGTATGTCTGTATCAAACTTTATAATTAAAAACAAACAAAACAAAACAAAAAACACCTTATTTCAATTTTGGAAAAAAACAAAACAAAAAAACCGTAAGGCAAAATGGCCACAGAATGGTATACCTGAGCAGTTTCTATTTTCAATTTGTCAATGTTGAGAGTGTTTCTCTGTATTCCACTGGCAGCCAATGACAGGAGCTGCTTCAGAGCTTTAATATCTTCTTGTACCTTAAGCATTGCTTTTGAAGACATTCTACTAATTTCTTCTTGAACTTGTTTCTGCTCCTTCACAAATTTCCTAAAAAATATATATTTAAAATTGAGTTTTTAAAAATATATCTTTGGTTTCCTACAAAAATATATATATACTTAAAACAGTCCAAGTGTTTTAAAAAACAAAACTAAAAATTCATCTACAGTTCACACTTTTTTACAGAATGGCAGTTATAGAATTTTAATTCCCGTTGTTCTGCTTTCTTTCTGATTTCTAACATGTTAACCCTAGTTAAGAGATGCTCCTCTAGGATGCGATTTGAGGAGGAAGAGATGCTCGCCTTAAGAAATATTCTAGAATTCTGCAAGTGTTATTTATCTTCACTTACTGGAGATTTTCAACATCCTGGCAGATGACAGGAGGTAGATTTTCATCCTTCAGAGCTTTACTATCCCTAAGAAAAATGCAAAACATGTATAAAGATCACTGAGATTTTAAAAAGTTGATGGCTGAGTTTTAATAGAGTATTAGAGTATTAAGACACAAGAAAATACAGCAAAAAAGCACGTATAGCTTCTTTGGATGATTTCAAAGTTCTTTATAAAAAATAAATTTCTTAAAAATAGGATCTATAAAATAATTTTAACAATTCGTCTGACATGAAGATTTCTTGTCTAAGAAGACTGGCATCTATTAAAAACATATTTAAAAGCTTTTGACCAAATGTCTAACAAAAAAATCAGAAAATACTGCAAATTGGGTGAGATGTTAAACTAAGTTCCCTCTGGCTTAAAGATTCTGACTGATAATTTGTTCAGTTCTAAAATATTAATGTATTTATTAAAGAAAGCTACAAAACTTCTCATTTCAATTAGTTCTTCAACATGCATTAGAATGAAAAAGTAAGACCTAGGCAGAGCTTACAGGAATAAAAAATATTTAATGAGAACAAGAACAAGTGAAATTTGGCATGCTGCAATGGAATCATGAGTTAGATTTCATAACCCTTACGCAGATCTTAGTTTCTCTAATCTTCTTCATTTAAATAGTAAGCTAAAATACACATAGGATGTTTGTAAGGAGTGAATTTGTCATGCATTTATGAATGCTTTATTTAATATAGTACAAATCATGTAAGAAAATATAATTGGTAATAATAAGAATGACCATCTTCAAACATCTATATGATGTATATGGAGGCTACTCTCCTCACTGAAAACACCAGGACATAAAATGGGACTGGCACAATAATTCATATCTTTTTTAAATGCTCCAAAGGTAAAATTCCATGAGTTGTTCAATATTTAATAGACTAAAGAAATAAACACACATATTTGTATTTATTTATATTATTTAGGGAAATACCAAACACCTTTCTAGAAAGAGCTTTAAATTTTTTTAATGACTAAAAACTAAAGATTTGACCTTTCATTATCTTTCCAGAACATGTCTATTATTTTACTTTTAACAAATACCGTTAAAAAAGTTTTTTCTCCTAAATGTATATGATTCTATTTACTTCCAATTATACCATCTGTCTACAATTTAATAAGTTAAACTCTTCAATTAAAATGTCTTAAGGGTAAATTTGTAAACTTACTCTGGTCTTGTTCCCGTTTTATCACCTAGAAAATTCAAGAAGCTCCATGTAAAAAAAGTAGGTAACTGAATACCATACTCCAAACACAAGTTTTAAATTAACACAAATTAAAGTACACATATAAACTGTTAAGCATTTTTTTGCTTGCCTCTTAAACATCACGTGATGTCATGACTAGTCATGAACTCAGAAGCACAGCATTTTATGAAGACATCAGTACACATAAGCAGATAGATATGGCAGATGTACATCTACTTTCAAGGGCAAGAATCTTCCTTTCTCAACCATCTTCCATGAAAAATATCCTGTATGGAAAATGTACGTTGTTGCCTACCAGTTTAACTCCTGAAAACTTTACCTGACACTTTTTAAGGTCCTATCAGTACAGAATACTATGTCAGATTACTTGAACTTCTCCAATCTGACAATCCTTTAAAACAATTATCACAATTTATCTTCCCCCATCTGCCATGAATACCTTATCACACCCTCACAACAACAGACATATTTTTTAAAAAACCTTTGCCAGTTATGTAGGTGAAAAATGCCACTTCATAATAATTCTTAGTTTATATTTGGTGAAGAAAACCATTTTCTTCAAATGCTCATGAGACAAGTATATTTCTCCTTTTGTGAACTGCTTGTGATATGCACACTTTTCTTGAGGTATTTTTCTTATTTATTTATAAGAGCTTTTTCAACATTAAGTATATTATTTGTCTCCTTTACATAATTTCATAAGTATTTCTAATATTAGACCCTTGTTAAGATATATCTCAATTTCAGAGATGTTAAAATGTGAAAAAATAAGCACCTAAAAATCAAGCATTTTGGACAGACTGCATGAACCCAGGAATTGGAGACCAGCCTGGGCAACAGGGCAAAACCCTGTCCCTACAAATTTTTTTTTCACTTTTGAGACGGAGTCTCACTCTATTACCCAGGCTGGAGTACAGTGGTGTGATCTCAGCTCACTGCAACCTCTGCCACCGGGGTTCAACCGATTCTCCTGCCTCAGCTTCTTGAGTAGCTGGGATTACAGGTTCCTGCCACCATGCCCGGCTAGTTTTTGTATTTTTAGTAGAGACTGTTTCACCATCTTGGCCAGGCTGGCCTTGATCTCCTGACCTCGTGATCCACCTGTCCCGGCCTCCCAAAGTGCTGGGATTACAGGCATGAGCCACTGCGCCTGGCCAAAAAAATTTTTTTAAATTAGCTAGGTGTGGTGCTGTGTACTTGTGGTCCCAGCTACTTAGGAGGCTAAGGTAGGAGAATCACTTGAGCCAGGGAATGGAGGTTTCAGTGAGGTGAGATCACACCACTGCATTCCAGCCTGGGTGACAGAGCAAGACTCCGTATCAAAAAAAAAAAAAAAAAAAAAACAAGCATTTTACTTTCCTCATTTACATTTTACCTCTGCACATGGGGTTTTACTTTTCTACCTTTTTCATCCAACTGTAATTTATGTTTCCGTGTTTTGTATTTTACCGATTTTAAGATTTTTTAATTTCATATTTAGTATCTCTAATATTGCCACCTATCTTCTACAGATGTCCTAGATTTTACGAGATATGGAAATAAAATTAGGGATTTAATTTTATGTTTTTCCAAATAATTCACCAACTTTTACATTGACTAGCATATTATTTCTTTGATATGACATTTTATTATATTTTGTAAATACTTAGGTACACACAAACATGTATATAAAAAACTTGAGCCTGTTTTTACCATGGATCCCTGATTAACATGGACCCCCAATTAATCTACCTACCTTTGCCTCAATAATACACACGGACCACTACAAAAGCTTCCTAATAGTTCTCCATGTCTATTCTTCCCGGATGCTATTTTCCATATGGCTGTCAGAAAGCTCTTAATCTTAAAATACAATTCTCATCACATCCCTTTAACAGACCCAAATTGCCTGAGGTATTAATATAATGACAAAACTCAACGTGGCAAATAAGGCCTCCATGACTTCTGGAACCTCATCTTTCTCCTCTATGGCTAATCTGGCCTTCAGTCATTTCTTCAAAAGGGTCAAGGTCCTTCTCATCTCTAGTCTCACTCGATGCTGTCCCCTCTTCACTGAATGCTGTTTACTGCTACTCTCCATCTGGTTAAATCCCACACTGGTACTGCAGGGCCCAAGCTAACTGATACAACTACTAGAAAAAAAGTAATCATTTGGATTAAAAAAAAGAATCCCCTGATATGAGCACTAGATAAAAGGAAACTGGGATGTAGTAATCAGAGATCGATAGTAGAAACACACCCAAGTTTTTTATATATATGTTTGTGTATACATAAATATTTATAAAATTTAATGTCATATCTAAGACATTTATTGCATTTATTCTATATATTCTCCTTGCTCAATCTATCTTAGGTACACTATGAAAGCAGGAAGATGTGGGGAGGGGCAGAAGAGGGGAGACTAATTTCTCCCATTTATTTATCTTACTCTTCTGCCTTAGCCTGCTCTTTCAGCCTAAAAACAATTATAATAGAGAAGCACTCTCATGCTTAAAATAAAAGTAATAAAAGTGGTACCAGGCTATTCCATATTGAACAAATAAGCTGCTAAGGCGGCTTTCCTAATTATGGAGTTGCTACAGAGAAAACTAAGTAAAAACAAACTTTGTTTAGAAATTAGTCAATTTTCATTGAAAGAGAAACCTAAACTTTGTAAAAGTTTAAAAAGGGTTTACCAACTTTTAAAACAGTAATTCAACCTAGAATAGTATCTCCTTATGATAAAACCTAGAATAGTATCTCCTTATAATAAAACCTGTGTCTGTTTTTTTTTTAAAAAGTCACATGGATACACAGATACTATTTCACATCTTCATCCATTTATCTCATTCTTCAGAGGTCAATATGTATGTATACATCCTAGTATATATGGTATATATTCTAGTGAAACATGCTTTCATCAGAAGCAGAAGAGATGGTGCAAAACAAAGTAACACACAGAACAATAAAAACATTTTCAAAATGAATTTGGATTAGCAAATTTTTAAAACCAATATTCAATGTGGCAAGGGCACTGCAAGAAAGGTATTTTCATACTGGTTGGGGGTAAACTGGTAAAATCTTTCTAGGAAAGCGATTTCACAATCTATATACTAACAGTCTCCAAAGTATCCCTCTCTTTAAGCCAATGATCCAATTTCTAGGTATTTTCCCTCAGAAATAACCAAAAGTATAAACAAACATTGATAATAAAAGGAGACACCTACGTGTCTGGCTCTGCTAAGGTTTTACAAATAGCAACCCTGAAACCATTTAACAGATAAGGAAAACTAAAGCACACAATATAAGTAACTTCAATAAGGTCACAGAGCTTACAAGCAGTTCAGCCAGGATCTGAACCCAGGCAATTCCACTCCATAGTAGACACTCTTAAACTACTATATTATGTTGCCTTTTTAGATAAAGATGCTCAATGTTTTATTTCCCAGAGTAAAACATCTGGAAATAAACATCTAACAAGCGAAAAATGGTTGACTAAATTATCCATCCATAAAACTGATATTAAGCAGCATTAAAATATTTTTTAAAAATTACCGAGAGACAAATGCTTCTGATATGCTACATAAGAACAGACTACAAAACAATACTGCATATGTATCATGATCCCTATTAAAAAATACATATTCGTATACACATTAAGATAGCTACATAAGCCCAGCACTTTGGGAGGCCGAGACGGGCGGATCATGAGGTCAGGAGATCGAGACCATCCTGGCTAACACGGTGAAACCCCGTCTCTACTAAAAAAAAAAAATACAAAAAACTAGCCTGGCGTGGTGGCGGGCGCCTGTAGTCCCAGCTACTCGGGAGGCTGAGGCAGGAGAATGGCGTGAACCCGGGAGGCGGAGCTTGCAGTGAGCTGAGATCCGGCCACTGCACTCCAGCCTGGGCCACAGAGCAAGACTCCGTCTCAAAAAAAAAAAAAAAAAAAAAAAAGATAGCTACATAAGACATGCACATACAAATCTGTTACCTACAAAAATAAAACCTTAAATGAACACACACAACAAAATTTGTGAAATAATACAAACAAATTTAAAAGTAAAAACTGTACTAAATATAAACTACTAATCTTTCACACAAAAGAATTTACAGCAACCTAGACATTCCCTCAACGGTACTGTTAGAACATAAAAGTTACAACAGCATTACTTACTCTTTTTATCTGAGGAGCTACTGAAATCTATACCACCAAGGCCTTCATTGCCTGCAGTTGAAGTAGCTGCTGTAGTTCCCAAAGTCAACCCTAAAGCATTCTGTCCAAGTCCTATAAATAAAACATCACTTATAAATTCCATTGAAAGACAACAAATTTCTTTCCTTACTGTTCAAAGGACTCTAATGCTTTTAAAGTTAGATTCTAGATTTTCTTCATATTAAGCATAATACATTTCTTCATATTAAGCAAATAACAAGAAACAGGTCTGGAGCCTGTTTTGGTCAAAGACTGATACCCTTTCTTGAATGCAATGGTATATGTAGTTTGGATGATGCAATTTGTCATTATTAGAAGGGCCAGAATGTATATCAACTTAATATGTAGACATTCAATCTTTATTTGTTATAAAGGGGTTTTGTTAGAGAGGGTTTTTAAATCCTCTCTACAAAAGCAGTTTCAGTTGGTGTATTTTCAGGTGAATACATCTTGCCTTCCGAACACACTTCAGAAGTGCATACTTTGAAGAGAGCCTAGTGTGCATTTGTAAGATTTGAATATAACATGTATTGAATATAATTTCATACTCCCAAGTTCTTTTCACAAAACTTAAAAAACAGTATTAGAATTCATTTGTTTATTTAAATCTTCCCTCCCTGACAAAAGGAATAAAAAGGACCAGACTATGGTTAATCATAAGTCATTAATGTATACTCGTGAGTCAAGTAGCAAAATTTCAAGCATCTTGTGTTGATAAATCTGTATTTCTTTATTATTATTATTATTGTTTTTGAGATGGAGTTTCACCGTTGTTGTCCAAGCTGGAGTACAACGGCATGATCTCGGCTCACTGCAACCTCCGCCTCCCCAGTTCAAGTGATTCTCCTGCCTCAGCCTCCCAAACAGCTTGGATTACAGGCATGCAGCACCATACCCGACTAATTTTGTATTTTTACTAGAAAACGGGGTGTTTCACCATGTTGGCCAGGCCGGTCTCAAACTCCTGACCTCAGGTGATCCACCCGCCTTGGCGTCCCAAAGTGCTGGGATTACAGGTATGAGCCCCCGCACCCGGCCTAATAAATCTATACTTCTCTAAGACCATGCATTCCTGAGCTGATATAACTTTTGTTCTTTTTAGAAAAAATGTTATCTCTAGATCAATTTACTGACTCCTTAAACAGGCTCTTCTTTGTTTTCTTATCTAGTTAGTCAATATTGAGAAAGAGGAAAATGGATTTCTAAAATACAGCTAATAGGTTGGGTGCGGTGGCTTATGTCTGTAATCACAGCATTTTGGGAGGCCGAGGCAGCCGAATCACTTGAGGTCAGGAGTTTGAGACCAGCTTAGCCAACATGGTGAAACCCCCATCTCTACTAAAAATACAAAAATTAGCCAGGCGTGCTGGCACACACCTGTAATCCCAGCTACTCAGGAGGCTGAGGCAGGAGAATCTCTCTTGAACCCTGGAGGTGGAGGTTACAGTGAACAAAGATCACGCCACTGCACTCCAGCCTGGGTGACAGAGCAAGACTCCATCCCAAAATAAATAAATAAATAAACAAAATATGGCAAATACATCCAATTATGTATGAAAACCATCATTTTATAATGTAGTTTTCATATTTAAAGGAAAATATGCAGATTAAAGAGAAAAAGTGATCTGTTCAAAGAGCTAAAACAAAAGTAAGTACATTTAAATATAAATATTTACTATTCTGGAGAATAAATACCATCAATCACCTGATGTTCCTGTGTTTGTACTCTGGAAAAGTGAACCTCCCAAACCAGCTAAGGCTCCCCCTAAAGAGAGGCCTGTTGATACAGTTGTAGTGGTGGCTGTTGTCCCACCCAAATTATTTAGAGTAAATCCTGTGGATGCTGTAAAAAAAAGATAGTAAGCTTTCAAAAGGCAACTTATTTAACAGCACCATAGAAAAATACAAATACAATGTTTTTAAAAACTGACATCCATGATAAAATTGGCTCTTTGGAAGAACTACTTGCTAAAGATAAAATTACATGCTTAAGAATAAAGAGAAACAGCAGCTTTCAAGCAAAAATCTGGGACAGAAATAAGGGCTTTGAGGAATATTACAATGGTACCAGGTAACTAATTCTAGACAGCAATATTGTCTTCAACCCAGGCCATCAACTTCACCTTCATATTAAATGAATCATAAGATAGGTGAAGTTTATGCCAAGTCTTTGTCTTTCCCTGTCACTAAATGGCTCCATGAAAACAAAGTCAATATTAACAGGTTTACATTTTACCTCTCTAGCCCTCTCCCCTGCTTTGCTCTTTAAATAGGGATATCTCCCAAGAGAGCCTCTCCTGCTTCAATGCTCAAAGTTTATTTATTTAAATTTTATTTTATTTATTAAATTATTTATTAAATTTTATTTAAATAATTTTTAATTAATAATTAAAAATTATTTTCTTTATAAATCAATAATTTCTGTAGTCAAAATCCTAAGTTATGTTTAGTAAAGGTGACTATCTATGTCCTCTAACCAGATGAAATTGAAATTTAACCATTGAATGCAACGATTTTTCATTCCACCTCACCTGCTGGAGTGGATGTCAGAGCAGACGAAAGAGTCAGACCGCTCGCTGAGGTAGAAGCAATAGGTAGAGCAAACGGTGTGGCAGATGCTGCAGGTTTGTTGAATCCTAAACTGAAGCCTGTTGTAGCTGCAGATGTAGTGGCTGGCGTTCCTATTTAAATAAATAAATAAGTAAACAAACAAAATTCTACTTTACCTGTAAGTGTTCTATTATACTGGTTTCAATACGGATCCCTAAAAGTTTGTGATACTACCTTTTGCCAACAGAAGGAGGATACATCTGTGAGAGAAAATATGTAGAAGTAGAGACTAAACCATGGTGAACACAAAAAAGATGGCTCTTTGAGTTAAGAAAAACAAAAGAATGGCCTGGTACAGTGGCTCACGCCTGTAATCCCAACACTTTGGGAGGCCAAAATGGGCAGATCACTTGAGGTCAGGGGTTCGAGACTAGCCTGGCCAACATGGTGAAACTCCTCCTCTACTAAAAATACAAAAATGAGTCGAGTATGGCGGTGTACACCTCTAACCCCAGCTACTCGGGATGCTGAGGCATGATAGTCACTTGAACCTGGGAGGGGGAAGTTGCAGTAAGCTGAAATCACACCACAGCACTCCAGCCTGGGAGACAAAAGACTCTGACTCAAAACAAAAAAAAAAAGAAAAGAAAAACAAAACAAAAAAGAAAATCCAATCAATGTAATATATCGATTTTAATTCTACTCCTAGATTTACCTCTAATGCAGCATTTATCCTCCTCCTTTCCCTCTCAGCAGAAAAATGGTCCCTCCTCTCTAATACTTTAATAACCATTCTCTATTCCTTTCTTCTGGCCCCTGTGTCTCTGTCCACCCCCAGCTGTCTCCCTATTCCTTTTCAGCTCTTTTTTTTCTGCAGCTGTCTTTCCTCTGTTCATGTCTTAAATGACACTTCCTAGGGTTCCATTCCCACTTCCTTACTTCCCCAATGACTCACCCACTTTCATCATTTCAACTACAGGTGATTAAGTCTAAACTGACATTCACCTAAGTCCTCATTGCCTAGTTCTATCTTGATGCCCCTTTGGCCTCCTACATATCTCACCACAAAAACTTTTTGCTAAATCTCCAACCTTGCTCAGTTCAATTCCTCAAGCCAGAAACCAGTCATTCTTGACATCCCTTCTTTCTCCTGTACTCCACTAGTCACAAATCCTGTCGACTGCACTTCAGAAATATCCTGTACTACAAGTATCCTTAAAAACCTTAGCTTAGGCCACCTCTCTTAAGAACAACTACAACAGTATTTATTTCTCTGGTATCAGTCTCTTCTAACCTCTAATCTATTCTTAAAATTATCTTGGTTACCTCAAAAAAAAAAAAAAAAATGGCCGGGTGCGGTGGCTCACATCTGTAATCCCAGCATTTTGGGAGCCTGGGGCGGGCAGATCACCTGAGGTCAGGAGTTCAAGACCAGCCTGGCCAACATGGCAAAACCCCATCTCTACTAAAAACACAAAATTAACTGGGCGTGGTGGCACATGTCTGTAATCCCAGCTACTCGGGAGGCTGAGACAGGCTAATTTTTTGAACCTGGGAGGCAGAGGTGGTAGTGAGCCGAGATCATGTCATTGCACTCCAGTCTGGACAAGAGCGAAATTCCGTCTCAAAAAAAAACAACAACAACAACAACAACAACAAAACACCACTACCACCAAAAACAAAACCCCCCCACAAATATCCTGGTGATTCTGCCCAACTTAAGGATCCTATTAACTCTAGATTGTCTTTAAAATAGAGTTTAAAGGCATGACATATACCTCCCTTTCCTATCTGGTCCCAACCTGCTCCTCAAATCTCAACTCTGCCCACCATTTCCACCTCTGAATTCTAAGCTCCAAGAACAAAATATTTCATATTTCCCTGAATGCTTTTATGACTGGGCGTTTGCATTTGCCAATCCTCTGTCTGAAATGCTTCTTGCCCGTAAAGTAAACCATACTGTTTTCTTCCTCTGCCTTTCATGGTGCCTCTCCCACATCTTTTAGGAAATTTATCAGATTATACAAGAACATGTTAATATACCTGCCTAACCCTTCCACCTCACAACAGACTGTCTTGCTCCAACCCTTAGCAGTTCCCAATGTCATCATCAAGGACCATCCTCACTACCAGTGCCACAAGATAATATTCAATGTTCAAGGCATCATGTATACACAAGGCTGCATGGTTAGGAAGTAATAACTGCTCAAACAATATTAAGTAAAGAAATGTATGAATGACCTGCATTGACTTAACCTGAAATCACTGAGAGAAAAGAAGCCAGAAACGATGCTTCTAGATTGCCCTGATCACAACTAGTAAGTTCCTGCCAGAGTACAGTACTTTGAAATCATGTATGGGGTTGCAACCTCAGAAAACAAGACTCAGGCGTAGTGTGGCTCAAGTCTATAATCCCAGCACTTTGGGAGGACAAAGAGGGCACGCGGCTTCAGGCTAGGAGTCCATGACCAGCCTAGGCAACATAGTGAGACCTTGACTCTACCAAAAAAAAAAAAAAAAGCCAGGCGCAGTGGCTTACGCCTATAATCCCAGCACTTTGGGAGGCCAAAGCCCGTGGATCATTTGAGGTTGGGAGTTTGAGACCAGTCTCACCGACCAACATGGAGAAATCTTGCCTCTAGTAAAAATACAAAATTTGCCGGGCATGGTGGCACATGCCTGTAATCCCAGTTACTTGGGAGGCTGAGGCAGGAGAATCGCTTGAACCCAGGAGGCAGAGGTTGCAGTGAGCCGAGATTGCGCCATTGCACTCCAGCCTGGGCAGTAAGAGCAAAACTCCATCTCTTAAAAAAAAAAAAAAAAAATTAGCCGAGCATTGTGGTATGTACCTATAGTCCTAGCTACTTGGGAACCTCAGGGAAGATCGCTTGAGCCCAAGAGTTTGAGGTTGCAGTGAGCTGTGATGGTGCCACTGCATTCCAGCCTGGGCAACAGAGGAAGAACCTGTCTGATGGGGGGGAAAAGAAAGCAAAAAAGAAAACAAGAAGATTCACTTGCTTGTCTTTGTAGCCAATCCAGTCCAAAACTTTGGTGATAAACAGATGTGTTGTGTTTTCTGTTAATAACAGCTGTAGCATCCAAATGAAGTCTGCCAATCCTTGTTTTAAAACTCAATTTAAGGGCTTCTAAATGTTCTTTCATTTCCTTTTCCTTTCCGTTCACATTGTTTACTGCCATCCAGATTGAAAGCTGGCTGAAACCCTAGTTATTCACATTCCCTTTAGCGTAACACTACAGAAGGTATTATGTATTTGGATATTAGTCCAATACCCTCAATTTTTTAGATAACTAAAAGCCCCCAAATATTACCTAAAGCCTCACAACTATTTTAGAGGCTTACTTCCAAAATTTCTGGCTTAAAGTTTGGTGTTTTTTCCACTAAATGAAGTCAAATGACTAAAAAAAGTAATATGAAATAAACTTCCACATTAAAAACAATTTCTGCATTTAAAATACTTTTCTGAATTATAAAAGTACTCTACAAAGTCATTCCTTTTTTTCATTACTCAAATACTGAAAGGTTCTCTGATAAGTCACCATCTGTGATACACGCACTTTTTTCTATACCCCAGCTCTGTGAGATATTAGAAGACAGAAGAGTAGAAAGATCACTCAATTTATTAAAATTATTAGAAGACCACAGAGCTGGGATCTTTCCTCAAAAATTCTTACCCAGAGTTAATCCTGTAGTTATAGTTGTTGCTATTCCTGGGGACAAAAAGAGAAATAAAATTTAATCATCAATGAAGATGACATTCTTTTGGTTTACTCGTCATAAGGCGAAGACTTAAAATCACCCTCAGGGAGTGACAATACTTCTAATTAGAACAATACATATCATAGTATCTGCCACCATAACCATTAATCACGCGTTTTTCCCATAGCACTGGTTTTCATATTACAAGCTGTGCATAATTTGATTAAGGAATAAAATTTATAAAATGCAAATAACTATTGCTTATAACAAAATTAAGCAAGACCAAAAAAAGCAACTCCAAACAAAATGTTACACTGAGCTGTCTCAAGCAGCTCACTGACTAATCTGCTCATATTTATTCCTGTCATTCTCCATTTTATAGATGTGGCTGTGAAATGTGCTGCACTCAAAGCTGGAAGTTCAATGCAAAAAGCAGTAAGAAAACAAAGTATTAGAAAATAAAGGGTAAATAAAGAAGCAAACTTTTTAAATGGTCAGCTCCAGTGAAACACTATTTTTCCAGCTGTATTAAAAACAAAAATTTTCCCTTGTTTTCGAAACCTTCAAGTCCTTTATCTATTGCCCTCTTCCCACTTATATGTTTTAATAATGCGAAAATGTAAAACATCTCTTAGGAATGTAAATTATAGACCAGGCATGGTAACTCAGGCCTACAATCCCAGCACTCTGAGAGGCCAAGGCAGGAGGATCACCTGACCTCAGGAATTTAAGATCAGGAGACCCCTTCTCTACAAAAAGTAAAAAAAAAAAGAGCCAGGCGTGGTGGTGCACACCTGTGGTTCCATCTACTCAGGAGGCTGAGGTGGGAGGATCACTTGAATCCAAGAGGTTGCAAGGCTACAGTGGGCCATGATCATGCCACTGAACTCCAGCCTAGACAATAGAGCAAGACTGTGTATCCAAAAAAAAAAATGTAAAATATGTTACAGTAAGGGTGCTCATTATCTCATGTATGTTAATGTTCCAAATTGATAAAGCTGGCTGAAACAACAATCTTCACTAAGGAAAAACTCTACATTATACAATCTAAAAATTTAATGTTTGTACGTTTTCCTTCCTTCCTTCAGAGTAGATGACAGTCACTGATCGGGCCTATATCACTAGCCCTTAATTCCAATTCCTTGTATTTCTTTTCATCTTAGTATTTACCATTTTTTAAGGTCTACTCCCAGTGATGATCCTTGTAAATGGAAATACAGGACAGAATTTAGGAAAGGATATCCCAAGCCTACTCTCTGACGATGTGGTCAGATCCTCCTCACCTGTATTTGTTCCTCCTAGAGTGAACCCAGTGGCAGGTTTAGATCCAAAGAGCCCAGTTCCAAAACCACTTGAAGCAGCAGATGTAGTTGCTGGAGTTGCAGTACTTCCAAGATTTCCAAAATTGAGCCCCACAGAAGGGTTGCTTATTTAAAAAAACAAAAACAGAACAAAAACTACATGCACAAAAGGAAGTCTACTAGAGCCAATATTTACTTAAGAAAAATAAAACTTAACTCTTCAAGATAGTTTCATTCACGTAACATATCAAATACATTGTCATAGGACCCAAAAATAAAAATAAATTTACCTTTAACCCATCAAGTTCAAACACGTTTCTGTTCTTCCATAAAAATAAATCCACATGTAAACGTAGTCTTAAAAAATACAATACTACCAGATTTCACGCTGGGCGTAGTGGCTGACGCCTGTAATCCCAGCACTTTGGGAGGTCAAGGCTAGTGGATCACGAAGTCAGGAGTTCCAGACCAGCCTGACCAACAGGGTAAAACCTTGTCTCTACTAAAAATACAAAACTTAGCCGGGCATGGTGGTGCCACGTGCCTGTAATCCCAGCTACTCAGGAGGCTGAGGCAGGAGAATCGCTTGAACCCGGGAGGCAGAGGTTGCAGTGAGCCGACATAGTGTCACCGCACTCCAGTCTGAGTGACAGAGCGAGACTCCCTCTCAAAAAATAAAAATACCAGATTTCAAGAAAAGCAGTCTACAGCAATAAGGATTTCAGATCTCAAGGTAATCGTAAGTAAGGATCACAATTATTCTGCTTTCATCAATCTTTGAAACCTAGCATATTTTAAAATGGTCATAGAAAAGTGATTTTAAGTTATCCTCACTAGCTGTCCGTTGCTACATTACCACATTCATAGGGCAATGTGGGGTTGGGGAGAGCTCATAGTTAGGGATTTTACCACCAAAAAAAGCAAAATAGAAAAACTAGTGGGCACATTTCCTGGCAAAACTTAAACGCAAAGCAAAATCACCGTGTCTCAGGATCATGTGTTCATTAACAGAAACTCTTCAGAGAGCGTTGGAAAGCTTAAAAAAAGAACAGCTGATAAAAGCAAGTGAACGTGAACAAAGTTCACAACTTTTCAACTACCCCTATCAAGACTCAGAGGTTCAGATTTGCTAGAAAAAGGTGGGAAGACAAATTGTGAAAGCAAGGAAAGTTTGACAAGTTGGCACTTCAAAAATTATGTAGGAGAGTTAAGGGAGATTATATAGCATAATGGGGAATCCTCTTTATCGTACATATTTATTACTTCCTTTGCTGCTCTTCCATAAAGAGTAATCACCATGGGAGAACCCAATATCATTTTTAAAGTCTCAAAATCTCTGGCAGCAGTAGTGTGGCTGGGTTCCAGTACCAATTCCCCCAAGTTCTGGTACTTGTGTGCCATTCCTTAACCTTTCTGAGCCTCTATTTCCTCATCTGCAAAATAGGAATTAACAGTACCTACTTAGCATAATTTTTTTTTTTTTTTTTTTGAGACGGAGTCTTGCTCTGTCGTCCAAGCTGGAGTGCAGTGGCGCAATCTCGGCTCACTGCAAGCTCTGCCTCCCAGGTTCACGCCATTCTCCTGCCTCAGCCTCCCAAGTAGCTGGGACTATAGGTACCTGCCACCACGCCCAGGTAATTTTTTGTATTTTTAGTACAGACAGGGTTTCACCGTGTTAGCCAGGATGGTCTCGATCTTCTGACCTCATGATCCGCCCGCCTCGGCCTCCCAAAGTGCTGGGATTATAGGCATGGGCCACTGCGCCTGGCCACCAGAATTTTTTTTTTAAATATAAGACTTCAGAAATTGCATAGGATGAATTAACTTCAATAAATGTTGTTATGACTGTTATCATTATGGATACTTATAAATTCAACTAAATATATTATGTACAAGGCATTATGCCAGGAATAGCAAGGAAGCAGAAAGATGACCAAGTCCCTAGTCAAGGAACATGCCGTTTACCAGGGGGAAAACAACACAAATAACTGTACTCCGAGCCAGAAGAGCTTCTCCAAGTGACTTGGGTCTGGGTGCCTTCAATTGCATAACCAGCTTAAGAAGCCACTCAGATTTTTGCAAACATTGGGGGACAAGGAGTAAAGGAAATACTCAAGCAGTAGATCATTCAAGCAGCAGAAATGTACACACCTTCAGTAAGTTTACAATTACTATAAGGCAGATTATAATCAAGTGCCAAATGATGGCAGAGATAATGCACAAGTTTGAGGCAAAGAGCTAACCACTGTGAGGGGAACAGAGACGGAGGAGCCTATTAAGGGGCAGAACTTGAGGTGTGCCATCCATACTGAGTAGGTAAAAGGAGAGGAAGTACTTAGTTCACCGCTGATCTTTAAAATGTGTTTGTGTGCACCTTGGAGGTATAAAGGCGAGGTGGGAGACAAAGTAGTGCTGCAAGCTCTCACTAACAATTAAAACACAGATCTTGACCAGACCGGGTGGCTCATGCCGTAATCCCAGCACTTTGGGAGGTTGAGGTAGGCAGACTGCTTGAGCCCAGAAGCTTGAGACCAGCCTGGGCAACATGGTAAAAGTGTCTCTACTGAAAAAAACAACAAAAAACTTCCACAAAACAAAAATTAGCCAGGCGTGCTGAAGCATGCCTGTAATACCAGCTACTCAGGAAGCTGAGGTGGAAGGATCACTTTAGCCCAGGAGGTGAAGGCTGTAGTGAGCTGAGACTGCATCAAGGCATTCCAGCCTGGGAGACAGAGCAACGCCGTCTTACCAAAAAAAAAAAAAAAGCCCACAGATCTTCAAACATTTAGTCTGAATTTAAAAGGTATTATTAGGCCGGGCGCGGTGGCTCAAGCCTGTAATCCCAGCACTTCGGGAGGCTGAGATGGGTGGATCACGAGGTCTGGAGATGGAGACCATCCTGGCTAACACGGTGAAACCCCATCTCTACTAAAAAAACTACAAAAAACTAGCCGGGCGAGGTGGCGGCGCCTGTAGTCCCAGCTACTCGGGAGGCTGAGGCAGGAGAATGGCGTAAACCCGGGAGGCGGAGCTTGTAGTGAGCTGAGATCCGGCCACTGCACTCCAGCCCAGGCGAAAGAGCGAGACTCCGTCTCAAAATAAATAAATAATAAATAAATAAATAAATCGGCCGGGCGCGGTGGCTCAAGCCTGTCATCCCAGCACTTTGGGAGGCCGAGACGGGTGGATCATGAGGTCAGGAGATCCAGACCATCCTGGCTAACACGGTGAAACCCCGTCTCTACAAAAAATACAAAAAACTAGCCGGCGAGGTGGCGGCGCCTGTAGTCCCAGCTACTCGGGAGGCTGAGGCAGGAGAATGGCGTAAACCCGGGAGGCGGAGCTTGTAGTGAGCTGAGATCCGGCCACTGCACTCCAGCCCAGGCGAAAGAGCGAGACTCCGTCTCAAAAAAAGAATAAATAAATAAATAAATCGGCCGGGCGCGGTGGCTCAAGCCTGTCATCCCAGCACTTTGGGAGGCCGAGACGGGTGGATCATGAGGTCAGGAGATCCAGACCATCCTGGCTAACACGGTGAAACCCCGTCTCTACAAAAAATACAAAAAACTAGCCGGGCGAGGTGGCGGGCGCCTGTAGTCCCCGCTACTCCGGAGGCTGAGGCGGGAGAATGGCGTGAACCCGGGAGGTGGAGCTTGCAGTGAGCTGAGATCCGGCCACTGCACTCCAGCCTGGGTGACAGAGCAAGACTCCGTCTCAAAATAAATAAATAAATAAATAAATAAATGGTATTATTAAAAACACATTGCTACAACCAAAACTAAGTGAGATATCACACACACAGAGACCTGAGTGTGACAAGCAAAAGAATATAGTATGCAATGGCTATACCCAGATAACATAGGTATAACCATAAAAGGGGCATATATGCCAAAACATTTAGCTTAGCTGTGGGTAGTCTGATCGTATTGTTATTTCGAAACTGTTGTGTGTATAACGTGGAGTAGAACAAATGAGTATCTAGGGATACTAAACCATTATTGGTGGCTGGGCGCAGTGGCTCACGCCTGTAATTCCAGCACCTTGGGATGCCGAGGAGGACGGATTACCCGAATCAGGAGTTTGAGACCAGCCTGGTCAACATGGTGAAACCCTGTTTCTACTAAAAACATCAAAAAAAAAAAAAAATTAGCCTGATGTGGTGTAATCCCAGCTATTCGGGAGGCTGAGGCAGGAGAATCGATTGAACCCAGGAAGCGGAGGTTGCAGTGAGCCGAGATTGCGCCACTGCACTTCAGGCTGGGTATCAAGAGCAAGACTCCGTCTCAAAAAAAAAAAAGGCCAGGCGTAGTGGCTCACTCCTGTAATCCCAGCACTTTGGGAGGCTGAGGCAGGTGGATCACGAGGTCAGGAGATCGAGACCATCCTGGCTAACACGGTGAAACCCCGTCTCTACTAAAAATACAAAAAAAATTAGCTGGGCGTGGTGGTGGCACCTGTAGTCCCAGCTACTCAGGAGGCTGAGGCAGGAGAATTGCATGAACCCAGGAGGTGGAGCTTGTGGTGAGCCGAGATCGCGCCACTGTACTCCAGCCTGGATGACAGAGCAAGACTCCGTCTCAAAAAAAAAAAAAAATACATACATACATATATATATATATATAAAATAAATGTCTTGACAACATAACTGAAGATATTATGAAATATTACATAATGAAAGTTGAAAATACTGCCAAAGAAACACATTGAAATGAAATTTTATCACAAAAGCAAAAGAGAAATTTTGGTGTCAGTGAAATTTACTAAATTCAAGAAAAAAAAAAGCTACCCTAGACTTGACCAATTATTGCCTCAAACCAACGTTATGTGCCAAGCACTTGACAGGATGTGCTGTATAAAAACCAACTTGACTCAATCACATCAGGAATGTTATTTTAACTTGCCCAGCTTGCCCTAATGTGGACTTGGCAGCTAACATAATAGCTAACATTTACTGAGCACTTAGCAAGTGCCAGACTTGATGCTAAATATTCAAATGCTTCATCTCACTCATCAACTCAGGTAACCCACTCCTTTTCCAGATGTGAGAACGCCCCTAAAATGACGGACCTCAAGACATCAAATCACCAGGTGGCACTAGGGGCTGTCAGGCCTCCCAACCAGCACTAACAAATTTATGTCAGACTGTCTCCTCTTTCATTAATTTATCCAAGCCTCTCTAAAACTTGCGTAATTTTTTATAACTTATTACTAATAACTCATTTGCTCACTCATTCAAATTGTTATTAAAGCCCTTTTTCTATGCCAGACACTGTCCTTGGGACTGAGGAAAGAGGTGGTAAGACTCAGACCCTGCCCTCAGGCAGTTTCTAGTCAGTGAGAGACACAGATAGTAATTATTCTAGTGCTGAGATCTGACAACAAACAAGTTAACAATAAATATAACAAACTGATTACATTTTGTGATCAGCACTCTAAGAGTATTAGGAGAATGGAAATCTCCCCTAGACTGACAGGTCAGAAAAGGCCTCTCTGGGGAAGAGACCATTTGATACTTGCAAGGAAGGGGCTGGCAAAGTCCACTTGAAAAGAGAAAAGGTCATGTTGCTAGGACAGGCTTTCTCACACTAAGATCAGGACCGTGAGAGAAGTATAAAAATTAATCCAAGTCATAAACAACATTAAAAAAAGAAATAGAATAGAAAACATCAAAGTGCATCCCATGAAGTAGGGGTTAGTATCTTTCTCCGAAACTTTATTTCAGTTATTTGTGTGCAGGTAGTGGTGTACCGGCTGGTAGTTGCGTGTTTGTTTTTAACAGTGGGTCTGGATACCTAAAATAAAAAGACGGGCTCAAGATGAGTACTCAGAGGTTCCAGCAGAAGTGGACCTTGCAGACTATGGTAAGTTTTTCTGTCTGTTTTTTTTAACTTCACTCTAAAGATAGCGGGAAATGATTAAACGGGGAGCAATGATAATTTTTTTTTTTAATTACTCTGGCTACAATGTGGCAGAACAGATTGAAGAAGTTGATGGGAGTAGTTTTCATCTAAAACAAGAAAGACAGCTGGTTAAAAATCTGACAAGAATCAGAGTATTTTCCTAAGAATGGTAAGGATCAAGAGAGCAAGACTCTTAATACCTAAAACAGAGCCCTGCACATGGGAATCTGTCCAATAAATATTTGTTCCATGAATGATAATAGCCTGAGCAGGGTGGTGGAACTGGAAATAAAGACAAACGGAAATGGCAGAAGTAAAATTATTAGGACCTGCTGTTGAGCGAGTAGAGTAAGAATAATGGAAGTACGGATGAAAATTCAAATTTCTGAATTGACTGTGTAGCCTGTGATTCCTCCTCCCTCCCTTTTTAAACTGCAGGTCATGCTTAAGTTTTTGCCTTTTAAATCTACAGCCGCATCTTTTAAGCTTCAGGAAGTATCTTGTTGACAGTGTGCACACTCCTTAACTTTATGAACCCCTCCACCTTTATCTTTTAAAAAATTGAGTTCTAAAGCTTAAATCTCTCATTAAAATAAATGTCTCACCACTTTGTCTCCTTCTGCACAGTTATGTTTTTGTCGCCACCTGGACTAATGGGTTGCACAAAAACGAGAAACATGCTACCTACGTTTTGAAACTTAAGTAAAAGACAATATTGAGTTATTACAACACAACATTCTTGCGTCAGATATACTAATCTGCACATAGTGCACAAAATTACCACTGAAAAACACTGCAAAAAAGTGTTTCTTGTTGTTTTAAAACAGATAAGGTCACAGAAGCTTGAAAAGCTAGTTAAAAACAACCACAAAGTTATTAAAACACTGTAATATCCAAGACCGCAAATGCTGCAATGAAATTAGAATTATCTATCATAAAACTCCACAACATGCTATAATTTCATTCATTCATTCAACCTTCATTCTACGCCTAAGACTGACGCATCGCTAAAGCTCCGGGGAAGACCCCCAGGCCCCTCCAAGCAGTCAAGACCCCACTAGGTCCAAACAATGCCTAAACTATACGTGGATTCTGGAAACCTCACAGCACAAAACCCATCCCGCCCTCCACTTCACGAGGCCGCGCTGGGCCCGGGTACCGCGGCGAGCTCGAGGCCTACGACGCGGAGCGGCTAGATTTAAGTGCTTCTCTCCAGCCTCACCGGGAAGGAAGCCAGCGGCAAGAGAGAGGATGGGAACACCAAGGGAGCTTTGCGGGGGTGGGACTCGGGGGGAATCCGGCCCAGCAAGGCGAGAAAGTGCGTTACCTAGACGCTCCCGTTCCGAAGGAGAAACCGCCGCCTGTGCCGGTCCCGCCTGCGGCCACGGTGGTGGAGCCCAGAGTCCCGGACCCGAAGGAGAACCCTGTGGACATGTCTGCCCGCGGCGCGACGCCGTCAGCAAGATGAAAGGGCTCTGGGACACTTCTCTCGTCTCAAAGCCGAGGCGGGCCGGGGAACATCTCTCGCCCGGCACCGACCTGGCGGGAACTTCCAACCCCAACGGCAGCGAAGGTAAGGCTGAGGGGGTGGAGCAACCACGCAAAAGTACGCGCGTCGCTCGCCGCGCGCACGTAGCCCGCCGGAAGTGAAACTGCCTCGCAGGGAGCCCTGGGACGCGAGTGGGGGTCGGCGAGCCGCGCAAGGCACCCCGGGACCAGGTGGCATTGGCGCACGGCTTAATCTCTTAAAGGAGTAGGCTCCCAGAGTTTAAAAACAGTGAAACCATTTCTGTCATTTTTTAGTTCTTCTATCGTAGCATCCGTACTGACATAATCTGCACATTAGAGTGATGAATGTCAATTACTGCTCATATGTAGCCTCCTGCCAAAAATGATGCTCAGCATCGCAGAATCGGGGAGGTCCCTCCTAAGCATCTCCTAGCTCCCCACACAGAAAAGGAGGCGGCTTCGGGCCTTCGTTGGCTGCCGCCCCATCTCTAAGAAGGAAGGGGAGCGTGTCTGCTTCCTGAAGGTTCGGAAATCAATCGAAAATAATCCGTGCAACCGTCCGACGACGTGAGCCCCACCCCTGCGCCTCAGGCCAGTTGGACGCCGTTCTTGGGAGCCCGACACGCGGCCCTGAAGTGGGCCCAGAAGAGCGTCCCTGGCGTCGGTGGGGTGGCCGGCTGTGGTCCTGGCGCCCAGAAGTGGCCACGCCCGCGGGATTTCCTGGCATGCGGTCAAGTCCACAAACACCGTCCGCGCATCCTGATGCGGGAGGGCGGGACCTTGGGCCCAGCGCGGGTGGCTGCGCCAGAAGGACGCTGCAGGGCTGTAGGGCGCTCGGACACACCGTGTGCTGCAGGCACTGTGAAGTGGAAGTAACCGGTTAGGAAACGCACAGGAACATGTACGAGAGAAGGCGAAATGTGAAGGGAAACTTACATTTCTAGGGTAACTCAAGAAAAATTCGCGTTTAAGGAGAACCTCTCTGGCGAAGCGTCGGGAGAGGCTTCCTGGTGGTGGTGCATTCGAGGGTTGTTATCACAGTGTTCGTTTTTATTTTTCCTTCAGGAATTGTTCTATTACTCCCCCAAATGGTTTTCCTACTCGTGATCTCTAACAAAATCCATCCTATAAGCAACCCCCGGATTTATGATCTAAAAAGCCCAGTGGCTCTTTAGTCTGGCACTTGATGACCTCCGTATGATGAGTCTTTCTAACCTCATCTCTGTAATTCGGTAATTCAGTACTTTAATCTTGCGTTGAGCTTGGGCATTGCCACCAGCTGTGGACTGAACTATTTCCCTCCTCCCCCAATCCATATGTTAAAGCCCTACCCCACCCCGATATGTTGGTATTTGGAGATGGAGCCTTTGGGAGGTAATTCAATTTATATGAGGTCACCCGGGTGGGTCCCCCATGGCTAGATTAGTGCCCTTAAGAGAAAAAACAACAAAGAGTTTGTTCTCTGTGTGCCATGTGAGGACAGAGCAAGAAGGGGCTTTCACCTGGAACCCAAACTGCCCCATCTTTATCTGGGACTTAGCCTCCGGAATTGAGAGAAGTAAATGTTGTTATAGCCACCTCAGTCCATGGTATTTTGTTACATCAGCCAAGCAGACTAATACACCACCTCTGTGTTTGTGTAATTAAAAAGAAACATGGACATTTTATTTTTTAATTTAATTTATGATTTTTTAAATTTATACTTTATTTTGAGATGGCATCTCGCTTTGTTGCCCGGGCTGGAATACAGTGGCCTATCACTGCAGCCTCCGCCTCCTGAGTTCAAGCGATTCTCCTGCCTCAGCCTCCCGAGTAACTGGGATCACAGGCGCACACCACCACGCCTGGTTAATTTCTGTATTTTTAGTAGAGATGGGGTTTCACCATGTTGGCCAGGCTGGTCTCGAACTCCTGGCCTCAAGCGATCTGCCCATCTCGGCCTCCCAAAGTGCTGGGATTACAGGCGTGAGCCACTGCGCATGGCCATAACATTTTAAACGTCATGGAGGTCATAATGGGAATGATAAAAAAGAAAAAAAGGATCTATTTGGATTAAGATATAAGTAAAAACTTCATAGTTATCGAACAGGAGGCAAAAATAAAAGATTGTTGTGAGTTTTAAAGCTTCCGTGATATAGAGAATGCTATTTTCAGTAATGGCTATAGGATGGTCAGTAAGAGGATTGTTCGCATAAAGTCTTCCTTTTGACTGAAAAAAAAAAAGATCCACATGATTTTTATGGGAAGATAGAAAGGCACTCCCTATGTCTTTTGATTTTCTCGTGTATTCTTTCCAAAACTTTTGAAGAATATCAACCTACAATTAGTAATAGCAAAATGGCTGGCACTTAAGAAATATATGTTAATGAACAAGACTTGTAATATTCTCAGGAAGGAAAGAGCATGTAAAAATATAGGAACTAATATGTTCATAATAGGGAAACTGGGTTGTGAGGAATATGAGCACTCTGTGTAATTAATCATTCTGTAAATCTATAACTTTTTTTTTTTGGACAGAGTCTCTGTCACCAGGCTAGGGTGCAGTGGCTAGATCCTGGCTCACTACAACCTCCGACTTCCTGGTTCAGGCAAGTCTCCTGCCTTAGCCTCCTAAGTAGCTGAGACAGGCACATGCCACCGTGCCCAGCTAATTTTTGTATTTTTAGTAGATGGGGTTTCACCATGTTGGCCAGGATGGTCTCAATCTCCTGACCTCGTGATCTGCCTGCCTTGGCCTCCCAAAGTACTGAGATTACAGGCGTGAGCCACCACTCCCAGCCAAATCTATAACTGTTTTAAAGCTAAACGTTTATAAAAGAAATAAAGGAAATCTGACTTAGATTAAAGTTCGGGTTTTGGGGGAAGCCATTCCAATTAACAAGCAAACTATCCTTTCAACTTTGTTTTATCAAAATTTTAGTGTAGCATTTCTTGCCTTGTATCTGACAGAATAGTTTTAAGTTATGCTACAGTAATAAATCCCCAAATCACTCAAGGAGGAGCACTGCAGAGACAAAATCTGGAATATCTGATGAGCAGTATTGCAATCTACCACTACATGCACCAAGTATAAGACTAGATCTCAGAGATCCCTTCTCATTTCATATACCTTGTACTGTTTGTCCTATTAGTGAAGAAAGAAATTACATCCTTACATTCGACTGAAATGAAACTCCAAAGAAAGCAGTTTTCAATAAGCTCAATGGTTTGGTTAGTGAATTGAAAACAGTAAAATCGCAGTAACTGAGCATTATGCATACATAAGCCTGAATCCTATCTGCAACTGAGCAGAACCATGGAGCACTGGAATCTGGCTTAACCCTGACCTAGTCTAGGTAGAGTAACAAACCTATCCCAAAGGATCTTCCAAATGTTACTCTTTTTAACCTTAGAGGACTCGAACTTCTGTGTCAGTTCTGTGTGAACTGCTGCTTCCAAGGATGAAGCAAGTGCTTCAGATTCTAAATTGTAGAGCAGGCCATTTTGTCTTCCCTTGCTTCTTACATTGTAAGCATTCTGTGAAAGAACTCCATCTTTTGCTGATTTGCCAGCAGGATGATGAGATTGTTAATGTCATAATCAAACTGAATTATCCAAACAGAAATAGCGCTGTAAAAAATTTTCTTTTTTTCTTTTTTCTTTTTCTCCTTTTTGAGACACGGTCTGGCTCTGTGCCCAGGCTGGAGTGCAGGGGCACCATCTTGGCTCACTGCAACCTCTGCCTCTCTAGCTCAAGTGATCCTCCCACCTCAGCCACCTGAGTAGCTAGGACCACATACAGGTGTGCACCACCATGCCTGGCTAATTTGTTTATTTGTAAAGATGGGTTTTTGCCATGTTGCCCAGGCCAAAATTTGTGTTTGCATTAATATATCTAAAATAGGTTTGCTTTGGTGGGGGGTGTTCAGATCAGGATAACCATTTGAGAACCTCTCTCAGCAGAGGTTCTAACACATAAAGGAAGTGGGAATCTGAAGTCTATTGAAAGGAATCTGTAATATCTCTAGTTCTGGTCCTCTGAAATATCCAGAAGAGAGGTTATCTTTTAGAAATAACATGTAACCATTTGCCTTCAATCACAGTCTTTATCTTGAAAATTATTCTCAGAAAAGGTCTTAAATATTTTAGGGTTTTAAATATTTAAGTAGTGTCCTTCCACTTTAAAAATTCATTAAATTCTCAACTGATTCAACAACCACCACCACCAAATGTATATAGAGAAATAAATCAATAATGCAAGTTATTGGATGACTGTCAAAACAAGGTATATGGGTGTTCATTATAATAATTTTACAACCTTTCTGTAGGTTTGAAATTTTCAAACTAAAAAGTTAAGGGCGAAAAGCTTAAAGCTAAAACAAAAGTTCCCAATCACAGGTCAGAACAGTAAGGGTCTATTTCCTGATGACTTTTTTCACTCATCACCCAAGAAATGAGAAAAATAAATGTAAGGAGTTATCCCTCAAGCTAAATGTATTTAATTCAAACAATAGTCATTTATTTTGAGATACACCCTTCCTATTGGCAGAGATGGGACCTGAAAAAATTGTTTTTATGACTTAACAACTGTAGTGGATAAGGAAGACAGAGAAGAGAAACTAAGCAATGTCAACATCAAATAAACGATGGAAGCTATCTTCTGGCCACCAATATTTATTCTTTCCTTCCTTCTCCCTTAAAACCTCAGTGTTCTCCAAAGTGGCAAACTAACCAGATAAACAACTATATGTCTCCATCTTCCTTTACAGGTAGAGGTGGGTAGGAAACATGAGATGAGACTTCCTGGATCACTCATTGTCTTGGGGACAGATAGCTGGCATACATCCGTTTCTACTTTCTTCTCCTTTCTTCCTGCTGCCTGGAACTTAGACACAATGGCTGGATCTCCAACAGCCATCTTGGTCCATGAATGACTTGAAGAATGGAAGTCGTATGCAAAGGAGGGTATCACAAAAAAATAGTATGAGCTTAGGTCCCTGATGGTATACTATAGAGGCACCATACCAAACCTATACTACCTACCTTCAGATTTCTTTTAAATGAGAGAAAAGTCAATTTCTATGTTATTTAGTCCATTAGAGCTGAATCTGTATTATTCATAACTAAATGCAGTATACCTTTTTAGTAGGCATTCACCCCAAAAGAAGAATTTTACATGTATTACTGAGGAAACCTAGGAAATATCCAAGATTGGCAAAGGTCAATAGTATATATAGGACTGGAATATAACAATAAAAATGCCACCAACGACCTGTTATCTAATTGCCTTGAAACATGCCAACAGAAAGGCAGTGGTCAACATGTAGTCTCAAAAAAATGGGAGCCAAAGAGGAACAATATATCTGCATTTATTGCTCTCACCTTTCATGGAAACAAGTCATTGTGCTTGATGGATACACATATTCTGGTCACTAGAGAGATGCCCACCTCCATGAAGCAGGAGTACATTCATGTCTTTTCCATCTCATGGATAAAAGTGCCCTAAGCCTGCCTAATTCCCTTTGCTCTGAGCAGTTTTCCCATAATCTAATTAGACCTCTTTTATTGCAAAGAATAGGAACTCTCTCAAGGTAGTTCAAGCACAAGTGTGTGCATATATGGTGGAGGTGTGAGAACACAGAGTTATTGTACAGACAGACAAGTTTCTAGAAAAAATGGGAGTAGCCAAGCCTTGTGTATATCAGAAACCAAGAGCCAGCTTATAAGAAATGAAGTAGAGAGAGCTGCACCTACTTCAGGGAATTGAGGCATTCTGCAAGCCCCAGAGGTTAGATGAAGGGTTAAGTAATTGACCAAGTTGCCCAGGGGAGAAAGAGGAGGCATTCAGGCATCTGCTGCACACAAATCAGTGATGCCAGATTATAAAAGGTTTTATCAAGTAAGACCTGATGCTCGGGGAGCCAAAACAGGAGCTAAAAAGCAAGCAGGAAGGAAGTGGGCCAAGACAGATTCTCCTACCCCGTCCCACCTGCATCCCATTGTCATCAAACCTGGGTGGTATAGGGAAAAGGAGAAGCTTTGAACTGCATACATTTTGATGAATATACATCAGATTATTCTAAAATACAAGAGAAACAGGTACTTCTCCAGGATCAGCTCAAGTTCCTGTTGAGGAGAGGTAAAGAGAGCCAAGAAAGCAGGCTTGAAGGGTAGTGGTGGAGCAAAAGAAAGATATAGTCTGCTCGCACCCCACAGAACCCAGTGTTCAATAAAGTGGTCATGTAGAATACAGCATGACTAACCACTGTATCGGCAATATTTGCACTGTATCAATAGCAAGTGCAAAAACCCAGACACAGATACCACTTGGCCAAATCATCAAGATTTACTTATCGAAAGGATTTAGAGAGAAGGACACTTAGCAAAAATAATGGCTAGTAACCTTTTTAAAGACAGAATGAACAGCAAGTCTCTGAACCCCCAGATCCTGAAAGAGTGAGGATCACACCAACCTATGGAAACATAATACTAGTATTGTCTTCCTACAACCCAGCATGAAGATAACCTGGACATGTGCACTTCTTTGGGCCAGGTGTACCTACTCAATTGCAGAGATATAGAATACGTAATGTGATCACTTGAATACAGTATACAGTGCATTCAGACAAATTTCATCCTGAGACAAGATCAGTCTCCCCAAACGAACACAGCCTGACCCAAGTACATTTCTGAACTCCATGGTGAAGAACTAGAATGAGGATCGACAGGTATCTAGATATTTCTGGGAACTCTAGGACTTATTCTGCTTAACATGTATATACAACTATTATTTATTGAGTGTTTATTTACTGTGATTATTTTTAGAGATGGGGGTCTTCCTCTGTCACCTAGGCTGGAGTACAATTGTGCAATCATAGCTCACTGCAGCCTCGAACTCCTGGGCTCAAGTGAGCTGAGTGAGCTCTGATTGCTCCTGCCTCAGCCTCCTGACTAGCTGGGACTACAGGCATATGCTGCTATATCCAGCTATTGAGCACTTATCGAGGCCAGCTACTATGCTAAGTACTTCTGTTCATTATTTCATTAATCTGTACAAATAACTCAATGAAGAACATAATGATAAGTACTACCTATTTATACAGATAAGGACATCAAGTGTTAGAGACGTTAAATGATTTGACTAAATTCACAGCTAGTAAGTGGCAGAAATGAGATCTGAATTCAGATATCTTTGACTTCACAGAGAATTCTAATCATAGACTTCACCTTCTTCCATGAAACTCCTAGAAATAAAAGCCAAGAAATGAAATCAAGTGAAATATTCTTGCTCTTTTAATGATTTACACTTACTTAAGAAGCACCAAGATTAGGAATTGTGATTGCTTTTATAATATCCAATTCGCTGGTAAACAGTAAACATAATTATAAAAGCATCCACTATTTACAATAGCAAAGACTTGGAACCAACCCAAATGCCCATCAATGATAGACTGGATAAAGAAAATGTGGCACATATACACCATGGAATACTGTGCAGCCATAAAAAAGAATGAGTTCATGTCCTTTGCAGGTACATGAATGAAGCTAGAAGCCATCATTCTCAGCAAACTCACAGGAACAGCAAACCAAACACCGCATGTTCTCACTCATAAGTGGAAGTTGAACAATGAGAACACATGGACACAGGGAGGGGAATATCACACACTGGGGCCTCTCAGGGGTTGGGGGAAATGGGAGGGAGAGCATTAAGACAAATACCTAATGCATGCAGGGCTTGAAATCTAGATGGGCCAGGCGCGGTGGCTCATGCCTGTAATCCCAGCACTTTGGGAGGCTGAGGCAGGTGGATCATGAGGTCAGGAGATTGAGACTATCCTGGCTAAAGTGGTGAAACCCCGTCTCTACTAAAAATACAAAAAATTAGCCGGGTGTGGTGGTGCGCGCCTGTAGTGCCAGCTACTGAGGAGGCTGAGGCAGGAGAATCACTTGAACCTAGGAGGTGGAGCTTGCAGTGAGCCGAGATTATCGTGCCACTGCATTCCAGCCTGGGCAACAGAGCAAGACTCCATCTCAAAAAAAAAAAAAAAAAAACCAAAAACCTAGATGATGGGTTGATAGGTACAGCAAACCACCATGCCATATTAATACCTGTGTAACAAACCTGCATATTCTGCTCATGTATCCCACAACTTAAAGTAAAAAATAAAAATAAAAAAATTGCAAGACAACAAATTTCTGTTGTTTAAGCCAACCCCCCAAAGAGTATCAATATTTTATTTTTAAATGTAAAATATTTTCTTACATAATAATCAAAATATCAAATATCTCTTGTGCCTTTTATGGGGCATTTTTTATTTTATTTTATTTTTTAGCAGTGTAAAAATAAGCATTAAACATTACAGAGAAACAAATGTAGAAGACTCTGATTACATGATGGCTCTTGGAAGGCCGAGGTGGGCAGATCACTTGAGTACAGGTGTACGAGACCAGCCTGGCCAACATGGCGAAACCCCGTCTCCACTAAAAAATACAAAAATTAGTTAGGCGTGGTAACGTATACCTGTAGTCCCAGCTACTCAGGAAGCTGAGGCTTGAACCCAGGGGTAGAGCTTACAGTGAGCCGAGATCGTGCCGCTGCACTCCAGCCTGGGCAAACAGAGTGAGACTCTGTCTCAAAAAAAAAAAAAAAAAAATCTGATTCCTCATTATTTCAAACCATAATAATAGTTTCTTTGATGCTTTTTGTGAATTTTTAACTTTTAACTTTTTGTGCAAAAAACACCATCTTTAAATGCAAAGTAAATTAAGAAAATGATATTTTATTAAAATCATCAATTACTAGTCATGTCAATATTTTAAGTTGTTTTTGTAGGCACATGTAATAAAACACCTGATGTCTCCTAGAAGTTGGATGATAAAGGAAATTATAAATATACACATTAAAACAAAATTAAGTTACAGATATGTCTTCTTAAAAAGACAGCAGAGCTTCTATACCACCTCTTGATAGGAACCTAGCAGATGGAATGGCATATCTAAAGAAAGAATAGGGCCCTTAGAAGGAGGACTGTTCAACAATGAGGCCTCGTTTAGGGAAAGCTAATATTTCCCTCAAATAATGAACCTTCAGAACTGCCTCCAGAGGCTTGCCTGGCCCAGAGCCACTCCTGCCTTTTCTTGTGATTGGTATAGCCCGATAGGGTTGACTGATGCATCAAGATCTTTGCTGAATGGCAGCAGCCTCTCCTGTCATCCAGCTAGTTTCCCCTGCTCTGAATTCATGCTCACTAAGCCATCTTCTCAACTGCAATGTGACCTCCCCCAAAGCTTTACAGGAAGAGAACATGTGGACCTTCATTCCCATCTGCTTTCTTGTGGTCAGTGATTACCCCGGTCTTTTGATATTCACCAGTCTAACCTCAAAGACAGGCCTCTTCTTGATTGTCTGCCTTCAGATTAGTTTTTAAGTTGCAGTGGACTACTCAATTGAATTGTAACTGTATTAAGTGCTCTATTGGCATAACGGATGAGATCAGACAGCAGAAAATGCTTAATCTGATGAATGTTATTGGATGTCAACTTTTTTTTTTTTTTTGAGACGGAGTCTCGCTCTGTCGCCCAGGCTGGAGTGCAGTGGCCGGATCTCAGCTCACTGCAAGCTCCGCCTCCGGGGTTTACGCCATTCTCCTGCCTCAGCCTCCCGAGTGGCTGGGACTACAGGCACCCGCCACCTCGCCCGGCTAGTTTTTTGTATTTTTTACTAGAGACAGGGTTTCACCGTGTTAGCCAGGATGGTCTCGATCTCCTGACCTCGTGATCCGCCCGTCTTGGCCTCCCAAAGTGCTGGGATGACAGGCTTGAGCCACCGCGCCCGGCCGGATGTCAACATTTTTTAGGGGAAGGATAGGAAAGTAGGAACACAGGTGCGTATTGAAATCCTCTGAGACTGGATCATGTGCTTTATAAATATTACTAACAATAAAACAAGTATTAGTGAATGAACCTCTTCTCTTTCCACTGTTTCTTCATGTCCCACCCCCTGTATTGCGGGGAAATGGGTCTTTTAAAAGTTCCTTGCAGTAATCACCAAGGGGAGAACTGGCGACAGAGAAGCAGATGGCCTGGATCATCTGGATCCTATATATGGTACCTGACTGGGGCTTCCACTCAGCTACTGCTGCTAACAGGACACCTGTTCCCAGAGCTCCCTGTGCCCTTCACATGCACAGGGTCTTCAAATAATGATGCGGGGACCTCCAACAAAAGTACCAAATCCCTGCTCCATCATTCAATAGTGAAGCTTGCCAATAGGCAAGTTCTCCTATAAAGGGTAAGTTTCCAATCAACATTTTATTGCTGGAAAGGACTATTAAAGATGATCAGATATTGGAGGATGGCTTCTGACATCAAAGTCAGAGGCCAAAACAGCAGAGAGAGAACCTAACAGCAATAGAGTCCAGGAAGCAAAAATTACAAGAAATATATAAATAAATAAAAACTATTATTCACCTAGGAGAGATGAGATCTTACATGTATCAGAGCAGGAGGCTAGAAAACAAATAAATGAACAAACTGAAAAACAAAGAAAAATAGGAAAATGTATGTAACCAAAAAGATCTCTTCACTTAGAAACAATAACATTCTAGTAGACAAACCTTGTGCTCAGATTTTGGATTCTTTTTTTTTTTTTCCAGTTAGGTCATCTTGGGTTCAGAACAGATCTTGGATTCTAATATCATTTTCCAATAAAAGGAACCAAAGCTCCTTGGAGAAATGGATGATTCTAGGGCTGGGGTGGGAAAGATGCAAGGTGAGCCTGGAACATCTTGTGGTACAGCATACCTGTATTCCCAGCTACTCAGGAGGCTGAGGCAGGAGGTAGCTTGAGCCCAGGAGTTTGAGGCTGGAGTGCACTACGATCATGCCTATGAACAACTACTGCATTACAGCCTGGGCAATATAGCGAGACCTCATCTCTAAAAAACAAATAAATAAATAAATAAAAATAAAGTCTATTTAAAGTGAAAACACTTAGAAAATAAAAATATAAGCCAGGCACAGTGGCTCATGCCTGTAATCCCAGCACTTTGGGAGGCAAACCTTGTGCTCAGTAGACAAAAAAGAAAAAAGAATCCAAGATCTGAGCACAAGGTTTGTCTACAATTATATATGTATGTACATGTATATGTGTATATATATACACAATATGTATATATAGACACACATACATACACAAATATATCTATATAATCGCAGCAATTAAAAATATTAGAAACATTGGAGTATTAAGTTGTAAGAATTTCCTAGAGAGTAGATTAGAAAGGCAAATACTTAAAAAATAGGAGTGAAAGGATAGTAAAATTAGGGAGTCAGACCAGGAATTTCTACTTAAAAAAGAAAGGGGCTGGGCACAGTGGCTCATACCTGTAATTCCAGCACTTTGGGAGGCTGAGGCAGGCAGATCACTTGAGCCCGGGAGTTTAAGACCAGCCTGGGCAACATGGAAAAAACCCGTCTCTACAAAAAATACAAAAACTAGCCGGGCTTGGTGGTGCCCACCTATAGTCCCAGTTACTCAGGAGGCTGAGGTGGGAGGATTGCTTGAACCTGAGAGGTCGAGGCTGTAGTGAGCCGAGATCGTGCCACTGCACTCCAACTTCAGTGACACAGTGAGACCCTGTCTCAAAATAAATAAATAAAAATAAAACAAAATAAAAAGAAAGGAGAAAGGACAAGAGGGAAATAGGAAAGAAGAAAGATGAGGGAGAGAAAACAGGTGAGAAGAATAAAAAAATTTAAAAAGGGAAGAAAGAAAAAGGAAGAAGGAAAAAGAATGAAACAGTAATTATTACAGAAATAATAAAAGAAAATGTCCCAGAATCGAAGGACTTATGTTTTCAGATTACAGAGCTCAAAACACTAGGCAGAAAAATAAACAAGAAAGCTAAGGTTTATTGTTGAAATTTTAGACCATTGGAGATAAAGAAATCCAAAAAGCATCCTGAGAAAGTAGAAGCAATACCTAAAGGGAAATCAGAACACCATCAGATTTCTGAACTGCATTGAAAGGTAGGATACATCTCCGGGAGCTTTCAAAATCCTAATTAAAATTACAGAATTCTAGACCCAGTCAAACTTCCCATCAAGGATTTATGCTCCATTCACCCTTTCTCAGGAAGTTAATACGGAATATACTACATCAAAATAAAACAATGCAAGTAAGTAAATCAAGAAAGATAAACCACAGGATCTAAATTTCAGCACAAGTAATCAACACATTTCTCAGGCCCATGGTGAGGAGAGTCCCAGGATAATATCCATTCAGTAAGCTCAGAGAACACAAGTGCAAACTGGAGCAAAAGGAGAAAAGGCTCCTAGAAGCATCTGGAGACCTCTAAAGAGAGGTCTTGAGGAAAAATAATGGAACTGAGTGATTGTCAGATTTAACCATAAGGAATATTCTATCTAGTGCAAGAGTAGTCAACTCAAGAGTCGAAGAAATGTCATTTAATATTTTGTCTGTTATTTTACTTTGTTTCTCTAAAGCTAGGTCATTTTCTAGACTAGCATATTAACATAAGTAGAACTTTAATATGGATTTTGAGAAGCCAATCAATATATAACAGTTGTCAAGAATACAGACTTTGAAGTCAGCCTGTCTGGCTTTATAACATGGATCTTGGCTTTATCTGCTATGTGATATGGGGCAAGTTACCTTACTTCATTGTGTCTCACTTGTCTCATCTCTAAAATAAGGAAAGCAATAGCATTTTCCTCCGAATACCCGTAAAGCACTCAGTACCTTTGGTCAGCTGACATCATTGTGATTGCCTCTCTGTGAGCGTTGGTAAAGAGAGGACACAAGAAGTAAGGAGATGGGAAGAGGGAGGATGATCTGTAGGGGCATGGGGAAGGAGGAAGATATAAATTGGGAGGAAAATGATATAAAGAGGTTTTATTAAGAAAGTCTTGCTGTGTGCTATACAATTCACCTCTTTCTGTTTTCTCAGAAAGCAATCCTCAGTAAAGACCTACATTTCTTTTCTCTTTCTCTCTCTCCATATATATATTCGTATATATATATTTTTTCTGAACAGATTTTGTGAGTTTTTTTGGGGGGGAGGCGGTGGATGTGATACTGTACTAAGGTTGGTTTCTAGGTGGTTTAATGTAACTCTTATTACATATTTACCTTAAAGGAGTCAGCAACTCCACCACAAAGGCTGTTGTATTTAATAACCATCTCCATTGTGTTGGCAATCTGTCTGAAACATAGTAGGCACTCAAAACAAAACAAGCCAAGACAACTTGAACAAAATGAAACAAATAAGTGAAACAAAAATTTTAATTATAAAAGAAAACTTAGATGTTAGGCTTTTCTAACACCAATCGCAGTAAGAAAGATGAAGGTTACAAACCCTAATTCGCTTAGTACAGAATATTTACAAAACGTAGAGCAGGGTTTCTCGAACTCGAACTCCTGACTTCAATTGATCCGCCCGCCTCAGCCTCCCAAAGTGCTGGGATTACAGGCGTGAACCACCGCGCCTGGCATAGAGCAGGTTTTTTCAACCTCTGCACTGTTGTCGTCTCTGAGCCGGCTAATTCCTTGTTGTTAGGGGTTGGTCTGGTGCCTAGTAGGGTGTTCAGCAACTGACTTGCGACTTGGCCTCCACCCACCAGTTGCCCCCCGCCGCCACCCACCCCCATTTGAGACAACCAAAAACATCTCCAGAGCTTGCCAAATGTCCCCTGGGGAGAAAACTCACTCCAGGCTGAGAAGTACCACATTAGACGTATTCGAACAAAAATAACCCTCATCTAGAAATGTAAACTTTTTGTTTACATAAATAAAAATTACAGAACACGGTTACATCGAACTTATTGTTCTATAGCCAGTTTTTTTCTTCCCTCGGTAATGCAGCATTCACATTTTCATTATGTGATATCCCTCAACAGGATGAGTTTTAGTGGAGGCTGGTGCTAACATCGTATGAAATTGAGGTAGGAGGCGGGACTCTGACAACAGACCAGATTGAGGACTAGCTAATCATCGTACTTTACATAAGGAATCCGTAGTATTGGAGATTTGATTGTTTCAAATAAGGCTGGTTTCGTTATTTGGTTATTTCCTTAGAAGAATAACTCCAAATCTAATTATTTCCTTAGAATACATTCTTATGAGTAGAACTGCAGCTCAAACTAAATTTGGTGGTGTCTATTGGTATGGCGATGGACCTCAGAACATCCTCCAGTCTTGCTCTCACCCCACAGGAGCCCTTTACTGGGGATCCATTCTCACGCAGTCTTCCTCTGCGACCGCCCCGCGTGCGCTGGGCGGGATGACAAAGACGGCCTCGGGAGGGGTGGTGAGCAGTATCGACCTCCTCCAGCAGGGGGCGCTGTGGGATCCGCCGCGGTCCGGGACGAACCAGCAAGCCGCTCTCGGTCCGCAGACTCTCTGCCAGTCCACCAGCCCCTTGTTCCCCGGGAGGCCGCGGGGTTTGGGGAAGTGTTTCTAGGAGACGGCGCTCGCCGGCTGCGCCTGCGCGGTTGACGCTACCGGGGCCGGCTGACGGACCCGCGTCGCTGGCTGGCGGAGGGAGTTCCCGCTTGCTCTCGGTCGCTGTCACCGCCCTGTTTCTCTAGCCCCATGGTACGCCCGTGAGACCGGCTGCTGGCTGACGTCTCCTCGCGATGGAGCATATCCGGACGACCAAGGTAGTCGAGCGCGGAACAACCAGTCTTCAGGGGCCCTGGTCTGACCCGGCTGAGGCAGGAGGAGACGAAGGCTCGGCTGGCCTGACCGGGGCTGGGGGCCGGCTCGGCGGAGACCCGGCCCGGGACGGGAGGGTCTGGCCAGGCCTGGTCTTGGAGGGCAGGGTCAGCTTGGGCCAAGCGGGGTGCAGAGGCCCCCTGTGCCTACGGGAGCAGGGGTCCCTCCTGCAGCATCTCGGAGTGCGTAGGGACAAGTCTGGGAAAACTGGTCACCGCCCTCCTAGCCCCACGTTTTCTCGGGCAAAATTGGGGCTCCTTTAACTTTGGGGTCTTTCGGCCTTTCGTTGCCTCATCTACTGGAAAATCGGTCTTTAACATTATAATGCTGTGTAAGCTTGTCCTTGCTCACATTTCATTGTCCCGTGTCGCAGATTCACAGTACGAGTTTTGGAGGAACGGAGATCAGCTCTCCGCGCCACCTCCCTTTGCTGTCTCGTCTCCAGTCTTTCGGATCGGGTGTTCCCGTGTAGGGGCTTCAAACTTCAGGCATTGTCCTAAGTGTCAGTAGTCAGTTTAACAGGAGTTCTGGAGAAGGGAAAAATGTTATTCCATATTTCAAAAGGTGGGATGCAGCTTTATTCGATTAATCTTATTACACTCCAGCCTTAATTTTTGTGTGTGGAAGACCTTTATTTTGAGAACGAACAAATATTTTTATTTCATTACACATTTAAAAACGGAAGGAAATGACATCAGAATATTACCAAATTACGTTTCCAACGACATTTAAGTTTAACTTTGGGAGGGAGAAAAACATAAATCGAGAGGGGAAAAGTAACATTTTAAAATCACTGCGAGCCCACTGCAAGGCAGCCTCTCCACGTTTTGACAAAGCTGAAACCCTGTTAGGTGCTGCCCATCTTAAAGTTCCTGCTCATTTAGGGAACCAGCAGATGTTCGTTATCTTCATTATTCCAAGAAGAATTTGTGTTTTTAAAATTTTTTTAAATGTTTCACAAACCTTTTAAAGGTACCCATGAATTTTTATTAGAGTTTGTCTTTAACGTTGTGCATACCATATCTAATAAAATTGAAGATGCTGAAAACTAACCCCTTAAAACATTTTTTAAGAGAAGAAAGATAAAATAACTTGAGAATTCAAGTTGTTGGTACTTAAATTTTGAAAAAAGAAGGGTGCTTAAGTCTATAACCAAACTAGTAGAAGGTGTACAGACGGAAAAGAGGAACTAGAGTAGACATTGGATCAGGTTCTTGTGTTGGTTCCAGATACGTATTATATAGTAGCTAAGTGCACGTGACTTACTTCTGCATCAGTTCTAACCTCCTCTGTTTTTCATGTGCTTTCTACGGTGCATAGCACACAATCGAAAACCAGTAAAAGGCTGGGCACGGTGGCTTACACTTGTAATCCCAACACTTTGGGAGGCCGTGGCGGGCAGATTGCTTGAGCCTAGGAATCCGAGACCAGCCTGGGCAACATAGTGAAACCCAGTTTCTACAAAAACAAACAAACAAAAAAATTGCCTGGGCACGGTGGCTCACGCCTGTAATCCCAGCACTTTGGGAGGCCGAGGTGGGCGGATCACTTGAGGTCAGGAGCTCGAGACCAGCCTGTCCAACCTGGCAAAACCCCATCTCTACTAAAAATACAAAAAATTAACCGAGCGTGGTGGCAGGCGCCTGTAATCCCAGCTACTCAGAGGCTGAGGCAGGAGAATTGCTTCAACCCGGGAGGTGGAGGTTGCAGTGAGCCAAGATGGCGCCACTGCACTCCAGCCTGGGCAATAGAGCCAGACTCAGTCTCAAAAGAAAAAAAAAAAAGCCGGGTGGGGTGGTGTGTACCTGTAGTCCCCAGCTACTCGGGAGGCTGAGATGGGAGGATGGCTTGAGCCCAGGACTTGGAGGTTGCAGTGAGCCAAGACTGCGCCATTGCACTCCAGCCTGGGTGACATAATGGGGGCGGAAAAAAAAAGAAGAAAAAAATCAGTAAAAGTAAACTGAATCTGATCAACTAGAGCAAATCCTATTCTTAGGTGGATAAGAGTGAACAGACTTGAAAAATATTTAGGATCTCTTGGTTATTTTAAATCTTTCCTCCTTCAATGTATTATGAATATATATCTTTGTTTTTATTTGTAGAGTTGTAGCCCCTCTTAGTAGCTCTTTGAAAGTTGTCACCATTGACTTTCATTTTGTCTGATATTCCTCTTCATCAATGGATGAACTTTTCTTCAAGTAATGTTCTGATTTTGACTTATCATTACACAGTGGTCCCATACTGGTGGTATAATAAGATCTTTTTAGAGATTAAGAAATTTCTGATGATTTTCTATTAAAACTACTTCTCAAATATGCTCTTTTATTACTTTGGGTTGTTTTTCTAGTATTGGATCACTACTCTGGAGTAATATTAAGTGAGTGTATGTAGACCGCAAGTAAATATTTGCTAGGTACCTAGTATGTGCCAGATGCTCTATTGACACTGGGTATATCACAGCAAGATGGAGGTGGACCTCAGGGTACGTTCTCTTAATTGTTGTGGGGACTGTAACATTTTCTTAAATTACTAATGTATTGGGAAAATAACTTACTCTTAAAAGATTGGTTTGAACATAGCCAACCTTTTGTTTCCATTATGAATAGCCTTCATCTGGATTTAGTTAGTTTGCTGCAAAAATAAGTGTAAGTATTTAAAAACCAAAAGTGGATTGTTTTAGATTTATTAGGTGTTTTGACCTTTATGTAGTTTAGTCATTAGGATCAAAATTGACTGTAGAGTGTCCTTTATAACTATTTAGTGATTTATGTTGTTCAGTCAGCTGTATTTGGAAAGTAGTAATTACCATTTGTTGAGCAACTGTATGTCAATATAGCCAATTATACAATATTATTTCTTTATAATATGTACAATTGCATAAATATGTTAATTTATACAGTATCATCACTGATCTCTTAAATAACCCTGTCAGTTGGGTAGTATTATCTCCATTTATAGGTGAGGAGGAAATAGGCTTAGGAATTTAAGAAACCTGCTCAATTAGCTCATGAGAGATATAATTAGTATTTAAACTAAGGTGTGTTTAACTCCAAAGACTATGTATGCTTTTTCCAGTGCCCCTCTAGTTTTAATCTAATTGTTAAATGTGCATTAGTATTAATTCAGAAATAAATGCTGATAATAATTCTAAGAGCTTTTCCCCCCAACCTCTTTTTGCCATAAATAATATTTATGTGGTATTGTTTTTAAATAATATTTAGGATTATTATTGCTTGCTAACCAGAATTTTATCAGATTAAGTATTTTAGCTGAATACTAATGAACATATATATCATTCTGTTTTGGTCACGTTTGGTTTACTAACTGTATAGCATCAAAGATGTCAAGTCCCTGAATCTGGATTTCTGAAAGAGCATTTCCAAGCTTCGCTTATGAATCTTGTAGCTACTGCCTATCGCATTGAGCTCTAATTTTGCCGTAATGACATAGTCCTGCCAAGAAACAATGAGAAATGTGCAGAGACGGTTCTTCATGCAGCCTTTCTCCTTTCTCTGCCAGTGCTTTGGCTGACATCTTATGTTGATGTCAAATGATACTGTCTTATCTGTGAATGGAACTTTACTGAATGGAATGGAAGAACTTTTTTAAAGCTATAAATGAAAGACTGACTGCTAGAGTTTGTAATCAAATGGAATGTCTCATAAAAATCTGGTGATACTAAGGCCCAAATTGAGTTATTACAAAAGTTAATGCCTAACTTGTTCTTTAGCTTGCTCCCTCTTTTTGTCATTAGAATGTGATATCATCCATGTATGTATACAAATATATCTTCCCTCTGAAAGAAGGAAGGAGATATAGAAATAAGAATGAATCAAGAGTAAGGAGAAACTGATAGTATTTAAATTGTCTTTGAAATAAGAGCCAATAGGTTTTGAGGAGCACCTGAAGGCTTTTTTCCAAGTAAAGTGCTGTTTTGATTTTCACTAATACTATCCCATTTTACAGGTGAGGAAACTGAAACCCTGAGAGAATAAATAAAATAACTTGTCCTGGCTCGCACAATTAGCTCTGCCATAGAAGAGGTGGAGGTGGAAACTTGAATTTAGGTCTTTCTGATAGCAAGCCTATTCTCTTAACCACACTCTCTTGCCTCACAGAATAATGATCTAATCAAGAGATTTGATTAGTTAGTTGGGGCAGTGTGAGTAAGAATACAGAGCAGGGGATGAATAGGAGAAGCTTAGGTGGTCAGACTTTTTCTAGTAGCTAGCTGATTGTGAGAATCTAGTGTGAGTGGCTTCAAGAGTAGATTTGGGAGGGAGTTGTGTTTAGGTAAATCATTGAAATATTTTGGATGAGTTTATGCAAGAATATGTTGAGACTCTGTAGAGAATAGTCTAAACACTTAAAAAGGGCAAGCAAGCTGGGCATGGTGGTTCATGCCTGTAATCCTAGCACTTTGGGAGGTCAAGGCAGGAGGAGCACTTGAGGTCAGGAGTTTGAGACCAGCCTGGCCAACATGGTGAAACCCTGTCTTACTAAAAATACAAAACATTAGCGGGGCATGGTGGCGGGTGCCTGTGATCCCAGCTACTTGGGTGGCTAAGGCATGAGAATCACTTGAACCCGGGAGATGGAGGTTGCAGTGAGCCGAGATCATGCCACTGCACTCCAGTCTGGGCGACAGAGCAATGCTCTGTCTCAAAAAGAAAAAAAAAATGGGTGGGGGGCAGGCAAGCAGAGGAGGAGAAGCCAGATGAATTTGGAAGAGGTGAAGCACGGATGGGAAGGGGACAGTCTTCCCTGTTCTAATTTCCTTCTCTGCTCCATCCTCTGGCTGCTTCCTCCTCCTTGGGCCAGGCACTGTTGTAGGTTCCGACAAAAACTCCTGCCCTTATAACTTATCTGTTTGGAGAAGAGATAACAATAAACAAAATTAAGTTCAATGTATAGTATGTTAGATGGTGGTAAATGCTATGGATAAAAATAAAGCAAGCCAGGGCTCTGGAGAGTACGAGGGTTGAAGAGGGGGTTTAAGGGAGGACCGCTGTAAATCGAGTGGTTAGGGAAGCACTTACAGAGAAGGTGACTCTTGAGTACAGACCTGAAACTGGTGGGGGCGTAAGCCATCCCCACATGGGGGATGTGGGGGAGAGTCCCAACAAAGGAAACAACGGGGGGAAAATCCTTCGAGGGCATGCCTGGTTGCCAAGAAGAAGCAAGACAGCTAGAGCAGGGTGAGTGAAGAAGAGCATAGTGGAAGATTAAAGTTGGGGGACAGGGGCAAGTTACTGTAGTCTTGAAGGCCACTATAAAGTCTTGGTTTTTTTTTTGAGTGAGATAGGAAGCCATTGATGGAATAAGCAAAGTAAGATAAAACTGAAAAGTGCCCACTGGATTTACCATCTGAGGTTACCCTCTCCCCTCTTGAGGTCTGTGACTGTTTCATTTCATCATTTATGCAGCCAGACACTGTTCTGGAAATTGGGATACATGAACAAAAAACATAATCCGGCCGGGCACGGTGGCTCAAGCCTGTCATCCCAGCACTTTGGGAGGCCGAGACGGGCGGATCACGAGGTCAGGAGATCGAGACCATCCTGGCTAATACGGTGAAACCCTGTCTCTACTTTAAAAAATACAAAAAACTAGCCGGGCGACGAGGCGGGCGCCTGTAGTCCCAGCTACTCGGGAGGCTGAGGGAGGAGAATGGCGGGAACCCGGGAGGCGGAGCTTGCAGTGAGCTGAGATCTGGCCACTGCACTCCAGCCTGGGTGGCAGAGCAAGACTCCGTCTCAAAAAAAAAAAAAAAACATAATCTCTGCTCTCCACTTCCTGCACACAACTTGAAGTGCTCCCTTTTTGAAAGCTAATTCTTGGCAGGATGTCAGTGTGGAATGATTCTGAGAGTCCCAGATGAGTGCCTGGCTATAGGGAAGTGCGGCAAACCAGAGGAGCAGTGATGGTGCACTTTCTGCTTCAGTAGCCACCGTGTCTATTGTTGTAGTCGTAGAATAAGTACAACTGTTGGTCACAGAAGTCTGATTGAAAGCCATGGGTCCCTTCCTGTCCCAAAGGCCACTTTTTCCTGAGGGATAAAGAGGTGTCTGAATTTTCTGAATGTGATTCTGTTTGTGTGACTCCCTTTGTTTTTCATTTCCAACATTTTCTTCTTTCTTTTCTTTTCTCTTCCTTTCCTTCCTTTTCCTTTCCTTTCTTCTTTTCTCTTTCCCCTTTCCTTTCTCCTTTCTTCTTTGTCCTTTCTCCTATCTTTCTCCTTTCTTTTCCAATAGGATCTTGCTCTGTCACCTAGGCTGGAGTACAGTGGTATGATTATAACTCATTGCAACCTCTACCTCCTGGGCTCAAACGATCTTCCTGCCTCTGCCTCCCAAGTAGCTGGGTCTACAGGCACATGCCACCATGCCTGGCTAATTAAAAAACATTTTTTTTCCCCTGTAGAGATGAGGGTGTCACTGTGTTGCCCAGGCTGGTTCTCAGACTCCTGGTCTCAAGCAGTCCTCCTGCCTTGGCCTCCCAAAGTGTTGGGATTATAAGCGTAAGCCACTACACCTGTGATGGCCCCAACATTTTCTGAATGTGAATCCGTATGTGTGGGGTTCTCTGTGTTTTCCAGTCCTAACTTCATAATTGGCTGAAATTTGAACTTTCTCCATAGACCATTAGGGTACCTTTTAGTGTAGGCCCCTAGTTGGCAACGATTCAACTAAATAGTCCTTAAAGTAATGTGTGTTGGCCTTTACCGTTCCTCACCGAAGTGACATCTTCCAATTCCTTTCTCTTTGCCCCATTTCTATTCTTCGTTCTTTCTTTTCCCAAAGGCTTTTTTCTTTTTTTCCGTTTTCTTTTTGGCTGTGATGAGACCTGTAATTTAAGGATCCTGACGGTTCCTGCAGTACCTCAGTGATAGCGACCTGAGAGAGCTGTAGTTGCCTCCTGAACATCTGACTTAACACATTTCTCAGAACAGACTGGGGAAAATCTGTAGCAACATCTGTAAAATACTTTTAGTTCCTTGGTGAAAAGGGGAAATATAAAGAAGCAGTTGGTTTTTAGAAGTTGACGAAGTCTGTGGTTTGAAATTTGTATGCCAATGATTGTAGTAAAGAGAAATATTTGATTTCCCCTCCTTAGAGGTGAGGGGTGGGATTTGCCACAAAGAGCAAAATAATCAGTGTATTTTCTTAGAAATTCTCTTATTTTCTTGAGAACTTTAGTGTAAATACTAAATAAATGTTTTGGAATGATTTCAGATTGATTTCACTATCTGTCACTTTCATATAGAGATTACCCTATTGAAGCAGTTGTATGTAATGATTTTCTTTTATATAACTTTGAATATAAGTTGGCATATGCTAAGATAGTCCTCAGTTTGTTATATTAAAGACATCCTTTCTTTCAGACGTTTTCTTCTCTGTACTACTTTATCTTAGTGAATGGCAACCAGTGTGACAAGCTTAAAACCCTTAAGGAACCTCTGTTTTTCCTCCTCTCTTCCTTCCCCTATCAGTTTTGTTATTATCTCAAGATGGACTTCCTCTCTATCACAGCTTACTCCAGGCCCTAATATGAACCAGTCACCTAGATGGCTTCTTTAGCTTCTTACCTGGTTGCCCTTAATCAACCCAGCATTTTCTCCACATTGACACTGGAATGATCTTATAAGCGATATTTCTTAATAGACTACTGTGCTTAAAAACCTCTTATCTTTTTTAATCTACAGTACAGATTTTGTACCTTAACATGTTTTTTTTAATCAGATAAAATGTTGTGCCTCTGCTATTGAGACATAAATGTTGTATTTCCTATGTTGAGAATTTTGTATTTTCTGTATTCCCATTAGTGAAGAACATTTTGCTGATCTTTGCTTTCATCATTTACAGTAGTTTTTTTCAACTATGGAGCACCTTTAAATATGGAATTTGCTTTTTAAACTCCATATGTATCCTTCTTCCTTTCTCCATTTGAACTTCACTGGACAGTAGCTTGACATAGAGGACTGTCAGGGCTCTACCTACTTGACCAGATTACTAACTACAGTAGTTTTGCAAATATTTACTAGAGCACTTTGTTGCTTATATTTATTAGGCAGACAAAGATAGAGTATGTGTATTCGTCCATTTTCACACTGCTGTAAAGAACAACCCAAGACTGGCTAATTTATAAAGGAAAGAGGTTTAATTGACTCAAGTTCCACATGGCTGGAGAGGCCTCAGGAAACGTACACTCTTGATGGAAGGTGAAGGGAGGCAAGGCATGTCTTCTCATGGTGGCAGGAGAGAGAGAGCGAGCAAAGGGGGAAAGTGCCCTCCTTTAAAACCATCAGAACTCAGGAGAACTCACTGTCAAGAGAGCACAGCATGGGGGAAACCACCCCCATGATCCAATCACCTCCCACCCGGCCACTTCCTCCACACATGGGGATTACAATCCAAGATGAAATTTGGACAGGGACACAGAGCCAAACCATATCAGTACCTGACATTTATTATCCAACCTTTCAGTGCTTTCTGAAAAGAGATTATTTTAGAGATTCAGATAGATTGGCCTTTAGTTGACAGCCAGTACATTTTTGATGAGTGAATCAGAAAGCTCTTTTCCTGATATATATATATATATATTTATCTGCATGTTCTTCAAAGATGTATGTGTGTTTGGGTGTGTGCGTGCATGTAATGCAGTTATGCATCTTGTTTTATTTTATTTTATGACAGAGTCTCGCTCTGTCACTCAAGCTGGAGTGCAATGACTCAGCCTCTGCTCACTGCAACCTCTGCCTCCATCCAGGGTTCAAGCAATTCTCCTGCCTCAGCCTCCCAAGTAGCTGGGATTATAGGTGCCTGCTGAGCTTATTTTTGTATTTTTAGTAGAGACAGGGTTTCACCATGTTGGCCAGGCTGGTTTTGAACTCCTGACCTCAGGTGATCCACCCACCTTGGCCTCCCAAAGTGCTGGGATTACAAGCGTAAGCCACTGGGCCCAGCCGCTGATTTTTATATTTTTAGTAAAGAAGGGTTTCGCCATGTTGGCCAGGCTAATCTCAAACTCTTGGGCTCAAGTGATTGCCTACCTCTGCCTCCCAAAGTGCTGAGATTATAGGCGTGAGCCACCACAGCCGGTAGCAGTTGTACATTTTAAAGGATCAAAGTTGTAATAAGGTCCTTTAAAAAGTGGGAGAGGTGGATAAACTGAGCCCGTAAATATTTGGGAAAAGAGCCTAAAGGTAGAGAAGGGAGCTAACCTCATGTTGAGTCAGAGGAATTAATTTGGAGTTAAAAGTTAGAAGAAATACCAGTTGCATAAGAATGAGCAGGTGAACTTATGAAAAATATGGATTCTTGGTCTCCATCTTCTCAGATAACTGAGTGAAGTTGGGGTGAGGCTTTGGATTTGTACTTTTGCAGAGTTTTGGAGGTGATTCATATGAACAGCTGGGATTTGAATCGTGTATAGCTGACCAAAATTAAAGATCTAACAAAGAGAATTTCAGATTATTTGCATATAAAACTAGGAGGAGTCAGGAAATAGGCTTAGAATGTTGGAAAGAGCATTTTCACCAAAAATTTCCCGCCTTGATAAGAGACCCAGCCAGAAGGAACTGTGCAGTTCTAGAAGAGTGATTTTATTCTAATGAATGATGGAGTAGAGATAGAGGATTAAAAGTCCAGATACGTACTACACACAGAAAAAAAAACCCAAAACCCAAAACTGAACTATACATATGTATTCTATTAGTAGTTTTCTATTTGCTTTTAGTTTGTTGCTGGTTTATTCAAGAATTAATGAATACCTACTGTTCACCCACTGTGTAGGGAAAAGATAGAGAGATGAGGAAAAGTATAATGGGATAAAGAAGAATCTTATTTAATAAATCAAATGATTTCAACAAAAGGGATCACTGGTAAATTGGGCACACCTTCTGGTTTTCACCTGGGGAAAATAATTTTTCTGTGGCCGTTCATCTTAGTTCAACAAACATTTATTATGTCAGACACTCTACTAGCTGTTAGGAGATATTCGTGCATAAATGAAAGACAGTCTTTGCCGTGGGGTATGTTAGTCTTTAGTGGAAAAGACAGATACATGAACAGAGGCTTTCATTGTAATTTAGGAATTGCTTTAATACTGGTGGAAGGGGCAGATTTAAAAATATTTAGGTGATAAAAATCATAGGAATTGGTGATTGATGGAATGTTGGGGATTGAGAAGAAGTCATAGGGTGATTCACAGATTTCCAGTGTGGGTGACTTGATAAGGATGGAGGATGAACATTAACTCACATCCAAAATACAGAATTAGAAACCTATTTGTGAGGGGTGAGGGGGAAATCAGTTTTGCTTTCAGTATGTATAACATGGCTCCGACACATCTAGTGGAGACAGTATAGCATAGTAGGAAGGTGTTTTGGCTTGGGAATTAGATCACGTAGGTTTATGACTAAGCTATACCACTAGCTGCTTCTCGCTGTGTGACTTTGAGATGACTAACCAACCTCACCAAGTCCCAGTTTCTGTGGGGACAGTACTAGTACATACTATACAGGAGTTGTCAAAATTAAAAGAAATAATGTATGGTAAGCACTTGTCACAGCAATAGGCACATATGAGACCTCACTAGTATGTCAGGAAATACTGTCTGTGTAGCAGACAGTATGAACTCAGGAGAGAGCGGAGCTGGACGTACAATTTTGGGAGTCATTAACATATAGGCTTACATAATGACAGTAGGTAAGTTCCCTATGGAGAATGGACCCCTGAGGAAGAGTAATAGTGGACAGGGGATGGACAGAAGAGGAATAAAATCCAAATGAAAAGTGGTGTGATTGTTTTCCATGTATAGAAGCTTTATAGATACTTATGCCTCATAGGTAAGTTACAATTTGAGATTTATAATTGGAGCAAGCACAACCAGGAATATTTATGATCTTCAAAAAATCCACAAATTTAAAATTTCACATGGATTTCTTTTTAAAGCAAACTTCCTATTTAATTAAATAGTAATAAAATCAGCCCCTCCCCACTTTTAAACTACTTGCCAGTAGACTTTTTAATTTTTTCTGAGAAGCTATTTGAAACTCTACTGAATGATGTGGACACAGATTATTTGCTTGAGTAGTGTTGATACTTTATGGTAACCTTTATTTCCATATATATTCATCCGTTGTCTTCTTGTTAGAGCCTTAAAAACTTGGTTTTAATAGCTTAGGAGATGATATGGTTTGGTTCTATGTCTCCACCCAAAAAGATAGGTGAGATCTACATTGCAGTAATTGCTCAGTGCTGGTTGGCCACAGTGCCCTTTCCAGCCAAGTCACGCTCAATGAAGAGGAATAAACAGTAATTGATCCCATTTGTCTTGAAAGGTGTTTAAGTTTGGATTTGCAATGTGTTGTAAACTGAAGCTAGATTTTTATTTAAGGAAGAAATGGTCCTAAACAATGAAATAAATGACCTCTAAGAGAAATCTTTATTCAGGTTTATAAGTAGAAAGCCTTCCTCTCTCGTCTCCTGCCCTCCCCTCCTTTCCTCTTCTTTTTTTGAGACAGAGTTTTGCTCTTGTTGCCCAGGCAGGATTGCAGTGGTGCAATCTCGGCTTACCACAACCTCTGCCTCCCAGGTTCAAACGATTCTCCTGCCTCAGCCTCCCGAGTAGCTGGGATTATAGGCGCCCGCCACTATGCCCAGCTAATTTTTTGCATTTTTAATAGAGACGGGGTCTCACCATGTTGGGCAGGCTGGTCTTGAACTCCTGACTTCGTGATCCACCCGCCTTGGCCTCCCAAAGTGCTGGATTATAGGCGTGAGCCACTGCACCTAGTGGTGATGAAATATATTAATATATGGGAGAAAATTGTAGAATTAATGAGCTAGTGGTTAGCTATCTAGATGATTTTAAAGATATAAACAATTTTAAAAACTGTCTACAACCTGCTGGTACACATAAATTAACTTTTTTTTGCTTATTTGTTTTTTTGAGATGGAATCTCACTCTGTCGCCCAGGCCGGAGTGCAGTGGCACAATCTTGGCTCACTGCGACCTCCACCTTCCAGATTCAAGCAGTTCTCCTGCCTCAGCCTCCCAAGTAGCTGGGATTACATATGTGTGCCACCATGCCCATCTGCTTTTTGTATTTTTAGTAGAGGTTTTATCATGTTGGCCAGGCAGGTCTTGAACTCCTGACCTTAGGTGATCCACCCACGTTGGCCTCCCAAAGTGCCGGGATTATAGGCGTGAGCCACTGTGCCTGGCCCAAATTAACATTTTTTAGGTTGGTAGTGGTTATTTTACTTTTTTTCATAAGGATGAATAATACAAAGATTCCCAGCAGTACTCTCCTGCACATTCCTGGTTAGTCCTAGTCCCACTCTCCACTCCAGCAGCAACATCGTGTGTGTGTGTGTTTGTGTGCGTGTGTGTGTGTGTGTCTGTCTACTAGTATTCATAAACACATACTATGTGCCTTACCAGCTCAGGCACTAGAGGAGGCCAAAGCAGCATAGGAGATAATCTGTGCCAGGGAATTCAGAGCTACAGAGGAATACGAAGCCAAGACGTAAGTAATGAACGAATTATCTAATAAGGATTAATGTTAGGAGGCAGGATGTTAGTGAGTCTTGAAGAATGCTTGCCACTTAGCTAAGCAGAAGAGGCGATTTTAGAAGCAGAGAACAGTGTGAGTAAAAGCCCAGAGGTGGACAAAAAACAATCATTGCCCTGGTGTGGGATAGTGAGGAGAATATAGAGACTAGTCAGAGTTGGCAACCATTTAAATGTTTCCTGATTTAATTTTTCTGGTAGTTTACTTTAAAACTCTGGATAATAATATATTTATGTTTTGATTTTCCAACTTTAGATAAAAGTGTTGACTCTTGGGTATGAAAAATGTTTTTGCTTATTTGTACTGCACCCCTCTTTCTTGCTACCCTCAATATAAGTGTTACTGTTTTCTACAATGTGGTTCTCTATTGGTTACATTTGTAACTGTAAATAATCTCTATGTTATTTGTGGCTTATACATTCCCCAAAAAGATATATGGAATTTAACAGTAAGAATTAAATAAGCTCTTATGATTTTAGACAGAACGAAGAAAAAAATTGAGAATGGTTCATGTAAGTCCTGGGCTAACAGAAAAATAATTTATACTACTTTTGAAATGAAAAATAATATCTTTTTTCTTTTAGGTAGAACAAGTAAAATTACTTGACCGATTCAGTACCAGCAACAAGTCATTAACAGGAACACTGTATCTTACGGCTACACATCTATTATTTATAGACTCTCATCAAAAGGAAACCTGGGTAAGGAGCACCGCAGCTATACTGTTTATCATACTAATAATGGACTTAGTCTGTCATGTTTTATTTTGAATGTGTATAACACAATATATAACACAATTTTTAATCATTGGTTACCTATCTCAACCAAAATATTTTTTGGTCTCCAGATCACTCCTGCCCTCCCTTCTAATAATCAGTTACAGAAGAGTGTGTAACATGGAATTCTATAAAATACCACACTCTTATCTCCATAAATAATTTTGAAATACCTGTTGTTCCTAGGCTGGACACGGTGGCTCATGCCTGTAATCCCAGCACTTTGGGAGTCCAAGTTGGGTGGATCACGAGGTCAGGAGTTCAAGACCAGCCTGGCCAACATAGTGAAACCCTGTCTCTACTAAAAATAACAAAAAATTTCAGCAGGGCGTGGTGGTGGGTGCCTGTAATCCCAGCTACTCAGGATTGTGAGACAGGAGAATTGCTTGAACTCAAGAGGCGGAGGTTGCAGTGAGCCGAGATTGCACCATTGCACTCCAGCCTGGGCAACAGTATGAGACTCTGTCTCAAAAAAAATAAAAATAAAAATAAAGTACTTATTGTTCCTTTTAATTTTTAAAAATCTAAAAAATATGTACATGTTAACAGATCAAATGGATTGTTTGGTATATTCCACAGTGTGTTTATGCAAATTTTAATTAGGGTATTTTTTTTTTTGCTAGTATAAATATTGCAGTATGCATATACATGTAAACAACATTTTGTGTATTTATATGAGACATATATGTTTCTTTTTTTTTTTTTTTCTTTTTTTTTTTTTTTGAGACGGAGTCTCACTCTGTCGCTGGGGCTGGAGTGCAGTGGCCGGATCTCAGCTCACTACAAGCTCCGCCTCCCGGGTTCACGCCATTCTCCTGCCTCAGCCTCCCGAGTAGCTGGGACTACAGGCGCCCGCCACCTCGCCCGGCTAGTTTTTTTTTTTTTGTATTTTTTAGTAGAGACGGGGTTTCACAGTGTTAGCCAGGATGGTCTCGATCTCTTGACCTCGTGATCCACCCGTCTCGGCCTCCCAAAGTGCTGGGATTACAGGCTTGAGCCACCGCGCCTGGCCCGAGACATATATGTTTCTTTCTGTATATTTGCCAGAGTTCCTCTGGGATATTGCCTGGGAGTAAAATTATGGGGTCTTGAATAAGCGCATATATAACCTTACTAAGTATATCACCTCTTCAAAATGGTTGTTCCAATTTATTCTCACTAGTGTATTACACAATATTGTACATCCTCAACAACATTGATATTGTCAGTTTAAAATTTTGTGCCTATCTAGTAGATGTCCAATTGTAATGTTAATGAGCTGATTACAAAGAATTTACCCTTTTCAGATAAAGAAAAAGGAAAGAGTTTCCTTTTCTTTTTTTATTACATTGTCTTTTATTGATTTTATAAGAGTTCTGGGCTACAAATAGAATTACCATTCAACCCAGCAATCCTGTTACTGGATATAAACTCAAAGGAAAATAAATCATCCAACCAAAAAGACATGGGCATTTGCATGTTTGTTGCAGCACTGTTCACGATAGCAAAGATACGAAATCAACCTAGGTATCCATTAGCAGTGGATTGGATAAAGAAAATGTGGTGCATATACACCGCAGAATACTATGCCCCCTTAAAAAAGAACAAAATCATGGCCTTTACGGCAACATGGCTGCAGGTGGAAGCCATTATTCTAAGTGAATTAACACGAACAAAAAACCTTATACTGCATGTTCTCACTTACAAGTGGAAACTTAACATTGGGTACATGTGAGCATAAAATGGGAACAATAGACATTAATAGACTCATAGAGGTGGGAGGGAGGGAAGTAGAGGAACAAGGGTTGAAAAACTACCTGTTGGGTACTGTGTTCACTATCTGGGCTATGGGTTCAGTTGAAGCTCAAACCTCAGCATCATTCAATATATCCGTATTAGAAATCTGTACATGTACCCACTGAATTAAAAAAAAAAAAAGTATTACTCAAGAAAAGAAAGAGTTCTAGGTTATAATGCTTTGTCAGATGTGTGTGACGTAGATAGCTTTTCCCAGTGGGTGGCTTGTGTTCTGTGTTTTTTATGTGTCTTTCAGTTAAAGTTTATATTTTTGATGTTATAGATTTTTCATTTTTTTCTTTGTTTGTGCTCTGTTGTGACTTAAGAAATCCTTTCCTATGTCAAAGTCATAAAGGTTCTTCTGTATTTTCTTCTAAAAGCTTAAGTTTGATCCTGTAAGTTGTTAATACATCTGGGAAATATTTTGGTGTATGACGTGAATAGGGATTCATTTTTATTTTTTCTTATAGACAACTGGCGCCATTTATTGACTGTTTCATTTCATTCATCTTTAGTACCAGCTCTGTCATTAAAAACATCTTCCATGTATGTGAGGCTTTGCTTTTGAGTTTTCTTTTCTATTCGTTTGGTATACTGACTACACTGTACCACACTGTTTTATTGACTATAGCTTTTAAATGAATTTTGATATCAAGTAGAGCATACCCTCCCAACTTGTTCTTCAAAATTGCCATGGCTATTTTGGACTCTTTGTTTTTCCTTTTCTGTTTTAGAATTCATTCACTTATTCATTCAGCACACATTTATTGAGCATCTACAGTGTGTTTCATATCACTATTCTAGATATTTTGGAAACAATAGCCAATAATAACAGGTACGAATTCTGCCCTCATGGAGCCCACATTCTAGTGCTGAGAGATATGGATAACATCACCAATAAATAGGTAAACAAGTAAAATACATAGTGATAAGTGCTAAGCAGAAAAAGAAATAGAAAAGGGAGTTAGAATATGGGGCTTGTGTCTCTGTGCTTGAGAGGAAGAGACTTGGGCATGTTTCTGTGCCACTAGCTCTGCCAGGTTTTAGAACCTCCACTTTATAGATGAAGAAGGTGAAGCTCAGCGAAGTGGTAATTCATTCAGTGTTACACAGGCAGTGTAACATAGTAAAAGGAGCTCATGTAGGCTGTGTTGTCAGGTAGCTTTGGGTTCAAATGTCAGCTCTGCTATTCACTGCTTGGGTGACTATGTTAGGGTACTTTTGGCTGTAAGTAAATGAATACCTGACTGAACATGGTGCCAAACCTTGCAAAGCAGGAGAGGTGGGTAGGCTTTCCTCAGTAGCCCCCTCTCCTTTTATCAGGGAGGAGAGACTCTCTCAGAAGGCCCCCTCAGCCGACTTTCCCTAACATCTGATTGTTTGAAAATCCAGTCACTTGGCTACTCCTACCTGAAAAGGAGGCAGAGAATGCAGACCCTAGTATTTTGGATCTCTTGAGGGAAAAGAGTGTTTACAAGTAAGGAAGGTGGGGAGGCATGGCAGACCAACAGTGTCTGCCAAAAAGTGTGTAACTTTCGAGCTTAGCACCCACGTAAAATGGGTATATAGCATCCATCATCATGTAGGGCTTTCGTGAATCTTAGATGAGAGAAAGTACGAAAAACATCTGTGCCTAAAACATAGTAGTGGCAGTAAATCATAGCTGCTCATACTACTTTTCTAAGCAGTAGAATCAAGATTAGAGGTCAATTATGCCTCCCAGTCCAGAGATTCATGTTGCTCTGTGGTACACCCCTGTACTGCACATATTGTACTCTTCTCTGTCTCTCTTTGATTGTCCCCTTCTGATTTCCGGAAGAAGGCTGACCAGTTGATATATGATTCCGTATCAGCTGTTAAGGAAACTCACTTGAGATACTGATCTCAGAGAAGTTGTATTCCCTAGAGGCACTGGATCCCTTCTCCATCCAGAATTGCCAGAAATTTTGCCTAGCAGTACCTTCTGAAATAATTAGTCATAATATCATCCACTCCATCTACCCCTCCTTTGTCCACGTGCTTCAGTATATTCTCTGTTGTCCATCTCATAGAGATATAAATGAAGGCTTTCCGTATAGCTATTCCTTCAGCTGCGAGGAATATAGTTTGAGAGGCAGCAAAAAGATATCTGTGTTGTTCTCTACTCTCCTATTGTTGTCTTTTAAATGCTTTCTTATCAGTATATTCCCTTATGTTTCCCCTAAATGAAGTGTGTTTAGTGTACTGGAGCTGTAGAAATGAACATTTAGAACCAGAAGGGGCCTTACCAACCTTATGTCCTTTTTCTCACTTTATAGTTGATTGTGTTTTCAAGATCACATAACTAGTTAGTGGTAGGACCAGGTTTCTTCATCATTTTCTTCCTGCAAATGCTTTTGGGTCTTTATAGTTAAAATCAGAACAGTGATATACAGGTTGGATATCCCCAATCCCAAATTGAGCACTGACATGATGTTCAAAGGAAATGCTCATTGGAGCATTTCAGATTCCAGGTTTTCAGATTAGGGAAGTCAGTTGATAAGTATAATAAGTATAATGCAAATATACCAAAATCTTTAAAAATCCAAAATTTGAAATATTTCTAGTCCCAAACATTTTGGATAGGGGTTCTCAACTTGTAATATTACAGTTAGCTTTTGTTCCTTATTCTCTGTTTAAATGTTATTATTAGATCATTTTTGGTAACTTATCACAGTCCCATTAATATAAGTGATAATGGTGCTGAATCTTAGCCGTAAGTAAGGGCCATATATGTGTGTGTGTGTTAATTATTTGTTCTCTGTGTAGTTTTAATTTCCATTGACAGCTGCTTCTCATTATTGTTTTTCAAGCTTTTCTTGATTATGTGCATTTAATTTTGCAGGTGAACTTTAGATTTAATATGTATAATATTAACATAATATTATAATTATATATGTGTATTATATAAATAATCATCCCTCACTCACTACAAAACAAAGCAGATTGGAATTTTTAAACTGAAATTTATGTTGAATTTTTAGATTAATTTGGGATTAATGGATCTCCTGCCATGATTAGGAGCCTATGGTCTTTTGTTCTCCAGAAAAGTTTTCTATAAATATTTTAATAGGAGTGGTATTAAGAAAAAGTAGGCAATTTTAGTAGCAAACAAAATGTTATTGGTAGTAGGTGAGAATGGTAAGCATATATTTAAAATACCATCAAGTATTGAATTTATAGTAGGACTTTTTATTCATTCATTTAGTAAACTCTTATTGTGATAAAGGCGGTATCAGGGATGACATCCATATTTCTGGCTTGGGCATTCACATTTAAAAAATTAAAGTTGAGTGTGTGATATATAACATTTGTAAGCTTTTTGATCTGAGGGGGGCAATTATAATGTTCCAGGTACTGTGTTAGGTGCTGGAGATGTAGTGTTGATCAATGCCGCACCATGCCACCCGCAGGCCCTGGGCCTCCTCCTGTGCTCATGGGCACCCAAAGTTTCAGCCTCAGAAGTAGTTTCCAGAGGGGCCAAGGCAGCCAGGGGTTGGTGTGTCAGTGCCGCCCCAAGCACATGTACAACCAGCTAGGTCACGGCAGTACCTGGGCTGGGCTATCGGGATATGTCCACAACTTTGCTCTACCACAGAGCAGGCAATGGGAGTGGGAAGAGGCCAGGGAATGGCAGCAGGCACTTTTGATCCTGCAGGGGGAGGGGGTTTCCTAGGCCCCCAGGAACACAGGGATGCCTGGGTCCAGAGCCATGGCTGGGTGGCTGCAGCTGTGCCCAGGAGTGTGGCTCCTGCCCTGCCAACTCGGTAGGGCATGGGGCTTCCGCTGGGATCACCTGTTCCCAGGTCTTGCCTGCTGTGCAGAGGATGCAACCCTGGCTGCACCTCCCCCACTGCAACTGGCTTCCTCACAGTGGCCACTCCAGACAGGCCGCTGCTGCCATCACTATGAAGGGAAAGTACAGTTTGAGCTGCAGTAAGAAAAGGGAGGGGGCTAACTTACTTGGGAAGGGTTGTGGGGCATGTCGGGCTACACTTTTGGTGATATTATGAGTTTTGAGCAAAGGCCAGTAATGTGTCTAGAAGTTCTTAGAGGAAGAGGTAGAGTTACAGTGGGAGCATCTGACCATGTGTGAAGGAGCTTGGTGCATTTGAAGAGCCAAAAGAAAGCTGTTGTCACTAGAATATAGTCAGTGATCGGGAGAGGGACTTGAAATGACTAGATTGCCTTCCTTTTTTTAGTCTGCTTTTCAGTGTTCACTACTGTGTTGTAGAAAATGGGTCAGAGGGTCAAGCGTAGGTATGGAGAGAGCATTTAGGAGGCTGTTTATTTATAGTAGTTCAGATGAGAAACAGTGGGGACATTACAACTAGGGATGTGACAGTAGATATAGAGAGAAGTGGATAGGTTACAGAAGCATGTAGGCGATGCAGTTCCCGGGGTCTGATAATGTATTGAGTATGTGGAGAGATGGAGGAGGGATCAGAGTGACACCCATATTTCTGACTTGGGCATTCAGTCATTTAAAAACTTGAAGTTTGAGTGAGTATGTAACATTTGCAACTTTTGTTGAGGAGGACATTCTTAAACTTGTGCATTCTAGAAGAGAATATTTAGTGCTTTCCATGTTGATGACCGGGATGTTTTTTCATGCTGTAGATATTACACCACCATATTGCCTCAGTAGAGAAACTTGCTTTGACTACTTCTGGATGCCCCCTTGTGATTCAGTGCAAGAACTTCAGAACCGTGCATTTCATTGTTCCCAGAGAAAGAGATTGCCATGATATTTACAACTCTTTGCTACAACTGTCAAAACAAGGTATTGTTCTTAGAGACCAAAGCTTAGATGCTCAGTTTGAGATGGATTATCTAAGATACTTTATTAAATGTTTTATTATTGTTATTTTATCCTTTTTTACTCTGACAGTCAGGTTCTTGTGTACTCTATCTCCCCCAAATTGGCCTGAAAGTAATTAGAAACTATTGATCTGATATAAGAATGGTATAATCGGAAGGGGTAATGTAAGGAAAAAGTAAAGCATTTATAGTAGAGACTTACAAAACCACAGTTTTATATTAATCTTTTAAGTCTATTGATAGCAAGTAGCACAACATATTTTTTAAGAGGGTATTTCACAATCAAAGAGAATGACTTGGAAATTGATAGTACGGAATAAAAAGTTAAGGAAGAAGGTCAAGGTCCTTTGGTAGCAGTGGGACTAAAATATTTAATAGATTTGAGTGGGAGATACAGAAGATGAGCAGAGAAACAAGAGAGGGTGAATTCTATTTGAGTAGAAGAACTTTTTTTTTTTTTTTGGAGACGGAATCTCACTCTGGTCCACACTGGAGTGCAGTGGCGCCATCTCAGCTCACTGCAACCTCTGCCTCCTGGATTCAAGCAGTTCCCTGCCTCAGCTTCCTGAGTAGCTGGGATTACAGGCAGCCACCACCACACCCGGCTAATTTTTGTATTTTTAGTAGAGACGGGATTTCACCATCTTGGCCAGGCTGGTCTTGAACTCCTGACCTTGTGATCCACCCTCCTTGGCCTCCCAAAGTGTTGGGATTGCAGGCGTGAGCCACTAAAGAAGAATCTTATCACTACTTATGCCCTGTGGATCTGGTGACTTCCTTCCCCCAACATGACTTGAATTATATGTTGGACTGGATTTTGGTTGAGCAGTCTGGGTTGCCGCCTGCAAGCGTGATCTCAGAGCAGGTCTTTGTTCATTCTTCTCTCTGAGGACATAAGCCTGTAACGTCCCATTGTCTCAAGCCAGAGTTTCTAGTAAAGACGATTCTGAAGCGCCCCCAGAGCTCTGTGCAACAGTTGCCATTTTTAGTCAACAGTGTCTGATAGGGATGTATAATGCAATTTCACGTTCTGTATGCTATCTCTAGCTTCTCATTATAACGTTAGTCTATTTTACATCTCATTTGGGAAAGTGATTAGTAGGAAATGTCTATTAGTGTCTTTATAATTTTACTTTTAAGAAAAAGAAATATTGCAGTAGAGGATTTAACATGTAAGTCTAACTGTATTTATTAGCTTTACTTTTGCTGATGACAAAAAATCCAATCTCAGATTGATATGTGTGCTGTTTAGGTATAATCATTTGCATACTGAATATCAAATATATTCAGGTATTAGCCATCTCTGAAGATTTTGAAGAGAAAAATGAAGGAAAAAACTGAAAAATTACATTTATTTGTAGTGTTTCTTATCAATTGCACTTAACACTTAAAATTTTGTATTCTGTAGCAAAATATGAAGATCTCTATGCATTTTCTTATAATCCCAAACAAAATGATTCAGAACGACTACAAGGCTGGCAGCTCATTGATCTCGCTGAGGAGTATAAGAGGATGGGAGTGCCAAATTCTCACTGGCAGTTGTCTGATGCCAACCGGGACTACAAGGTACCTTAACAACGTTTTGGAGAAATTCAGAAAATGTTAGTACCAGAGGGTTAGCGAGTGTCAGCATAGCAAGTTGTCTGTGTGCTGAAATGTGCTGTTCTTGCGTTTAATAAGGTTTCAGGGTGTTTAAAGAGGTTTTGAACTGAGATAGAATGGTTATGTTTTGTTTGATATTTACAGATTTGTGAAACGTACCCCCGAGAACTGTACGTTCCCCGGATAGCAAGCAAACCCATCATTGTTGGTAGTTCCAAGTTCCGGAGCAAGGGAAGATTCCCAGTTCTTTCCTACTATCATCAAGATAAGGAGGTAGAATGCTTTTCTTTTGATTTTAGAAGTAAGGTATAACTCATCTTCAGGGTTAAGTATCTAAAATAACACTTTGTGTTTTTTTTTGAGACAGGGTCTCGCTCTGTTGCTGAGGCTGGAGTGCAGTGGCACGATCTTGGCTCACTGCAACCTCCACCTCTTGGTTCAAGCAATTCTTGTGCCTCAGCCTCCTGAGTACCTGGGACTGCAGGCGCATACCACCATGCCTGGCTAATTTTAGTAGAGACGAGGTTTTGCCACGTTGACCCAGGCTGGTCTTGAACTCCTGACCTCAAGTGATCCGCCTGCCTTGGCCTCCCAAAGTACTGGGATTACAGATGTGAGGCACTGCCTGGATCAAGAACACTTTTTTACATTAAAAGATTGCTAATGGAGAAGCACTGGCTTTTTGTTTAATTACGTTTTTGCAAATTTAAAACAAAACTACTCAAATATAGAAATTTTCGTACTTCTTGTCATCTTTTCTTGACCCTCCCTTCCTTCCAGCAATGACTTGAAAATAATACAGTTAGTTAACAGATAGGATCCTCTTTCTTTCCTGTGGTTCTCTTTTGATTCTGCTTATATTTGGGAAAACCTGTTGGTTTTGATAAGATGACCGCTGAGACAAGGGAGAGAACCAAGAGCATTTCAGAGTCCCATTTTAATAGTAAACTCAAATCAAAAGGATTTTGCAACATGAAGCAGTGGAGGAGGCATCTTTATAGTGAGATGCTGTAATAAGGTTTGCTTATATTAGTAAAATTTAACCTTTGTAGCCTGCTAATAGAAGGCCAGGAGGCACTGTATGTTAAATGCTTTATATGCATGTCTTCCTAACTTTGTAAGGTAGGCTTTACTAATTACCTGTAACTTTCAAGTGGGGAAACAAGTTCAAAGAGAGTAAATCACTTCCTTGTCTCACAGCAAGTAAGTTGAGGAATTCTATGCCATTTCTGACTCCCAGTCCTTTGTGACCTGGTTTTGTTTTCTCTGAGAACCTTTAGAATCTTCTTTTTCCCCAGTGTTCTGAAATTCCTTTTTTTTTTTTTTTGAGATGGAATTTCGCTCGTTGCCCAGGGTGGCGTTCAATGGCGTAATCTCAGCTCACTGCAACCTCTACCTCCCGGGTTCAGGCACTTCTCCTGCCGCAGCCTCCCAAGTAGCTGGGATTATAGGCACCTGTCACCATGCCCAGCCAATTTTTGTATTTCTAGTGGAGACGGGGTTTCACCATGTTGGCCAGTTGCTGGTCTTGAACTCCTGACGTCAAGTGATCCACCCGCCTCGGCCTCCCAAAGTGCTAAGATTACAGGTGTGAGCCACCGCGCCCTGCCTGTTCTGAAATTTCATCCAGAAACTCAGGTCTCAATTTTGGGAGTTTGCTTCTCTATTTCTTTGATAGTTTCCTCTCTTCTGTTAATTTTCTTTGTACTTTTAATTTATTAGTTGACAATTGGGCTTTGTAGAATAAACTTCTACTTTCTTTTTTTAAAACTTTCTCCTTTACTTTTCTTTTTTTTGTATTTTCTGGAAGATTTCCTCAACCTTATCTCCAGTCTGTGTCTTAGATCCTTTTTTTTTTTTTTTTTGCTATGGTGTTTTTAATATCTGAGAGCTTTTCCTATTTTCTGAAATTTTTTAAGATAGTTTTCTATTCTTGAATGTGATGTTTTAGTTCTTTGAAGATGTTAAAGATTTTTTTAAAATTCTCATGCTTCCCACATTAGTTATTGTTTTGCTAAGAGTTCCATTTTTTTCTGTTTATTTAGTGTTTTTGTCTTTCATGTCTTTCAAATACCTGTTTCTTGGCCAACTTCTCATATTTAAGCTGTTTTGAAGTTTGTGTGCAGGAATGGTTTGTATCTTGGGATTCTTTCTTTTTTTTTTTCTTTTTCTTTTTTTTTTTTTTTTTTTTGAGACAAGGTCTCGCTTTGTCTCCCAGGCTGGCGTGCAGTGGCACAATCTCGGCTCACTGCAACCTCTGCCTCCTGGGTTGCAGTGATTCTCCTGCCTCAGCCTCCAGAGTAGCTGGGATTACAGGCATGTGCCACCACGCCTGGCTAATTTTTATATTCTTAGTAGAGATGGGTAGGGTTTCACCATTTGGCCAGGATGGTCTCGAACTGCTGACCTCAGGTGATATACCCGCCCCGGCTTCTCAAAATGCTGGGATTGCAGGTGTAAGCCACCATGCCTGGCTTTGGGATTCTTTCTGTTGTATAAGTTGGTTTCCTTAAAGAAGAAACCTCTAATTTTGGTCCCACTGTGTATAGTAAGTCTGGCCGTGATCCAAGGGTGAAAAGAGTGGTGGCAGGATCTCACATTTTGTTATGTAGACTTTACTTAATGCTCTCAGTTTTTGTGAGTATAGGGCTTCCCCTGCTCACAGCTGTGTGTATTGTCTATAGAGTCTTCAGGTTCATCCTCATCATAGAATAAACCTTGTCTTCAAGGTAAGGGAGAGTCTGATGGTCTTAGCTAGCCCTCATGCAGACATTCCACCAGTTCTCTTTTTTTTCAGTTATATCCCTGCTCAAGCCTTCAGAGGTTTTGAGCCTTTTGGGATTTTGCTGCACAAAATACCTTGCTTCTTATTGACTTAAGGGAGTTAGCAGCTTTCTTTGTCCTGTAAAATTGGGTATCACTTGCTAGTCAGCTATCATCTCCCCAAATTTTATTGACATCTCTATGTCTTTTTTCCCATTCTCTTTGTCCCTGTGGTTTTATACATTTTAACTTTCTTTATTAGAACCTGACTTGGATTTTGGGAAGGAGCAGAGGCAAAGGGGTAAGGGTTTAGACAGAAATTTCTAATCTACTTTTCACAAATAAATCATAGAGAGGTTAAATGGTTATGGCCTCTCGACACAGCCATATGTGTAAACATTGTTTGTTGGAAAGTTGGGCTGAAAATAGTTATTCAGTGAACAACTTAACAAATCAGAAAGTAGGTCTGAAAAGAATTTAATTAGGCAATACTCATTTTCTACTATTTTATCATATTTTCATGGTTTTATTTTGTGAGTTTAAAATATGCAATTGTGTGAATTTGTATGTATTTTTGTTTTCCATTGGAGAAAAAGTATATGGGTCTAAATCTTTTAAATCTTTTTTTAGGACTTTAAACAATAGTAGGCTGGGCATGATGGCTTATGCCTGTAATCCCAGCATGTTGAGAGGCTGAGGTGGACAGATTGCTTGAGCCCAGCAGTTGACAACCAGCCTGGGCAACATGGCAAAAACCCGTCTTAACAAAAAATACAAAAATTAGTCAAGCACGGTGGTGTGTTCCTGTAGTCCCAGCTACTCTGGAGGCTAAGTTGGAAGGATTGTTTGAGCCCAGGAGGTCAAGGCTGCAGTAAGCTGTGATCGCACCACTGCATTCCAGTCTGAGCGACAGAGCAAGACCTTATCTCAAAAACCAACCAAACAAACAAAAAACAGTAAATAATGAATCCAACCATTCACTACTTATAGATTTTCTTGCTCTATTCGATTGACTGTATTTTAACCCAAATTTGAATTGAAGCTCATATTTCTCATTTTATATTAAGATTGCTGATTTCTAATTAGAGATCTTAAAGCCTTTAGAAAGTAAAAGTTCCAATGATGCTACTTAAAAATTCTTGTTCTATTTTTATTGACTAATCTTTTACTTGAACGTCATTTGGAAGTATCCTGTAATCTAAATGGAACGCAGAATGCAGGTATCTTAACAGTAGGTTACTTAACAGAAGATTACTTAACAGAGAATTGACTGGGTGTTATTTCTTAGGACCCAGGGTTTTTTCCTCAAACTGGATAAGGAGGTATTTAGTTTTCTTATGAGAAGAGAATATTGGGAAAACTTAGGGAATGTCAAGATATTGAAGTAGTATTTAATTCAAAGAGGATCTTAAAGTTAATGCCTCCTAATTGTTATATTTGATTTTAACACGTTTGGCTTTTTTTCTTGTAAGCATTTTTCAAGATACATTTTAGAGATATTTGCATAATCTGTTTTCTGTTCTTTGAAAAAATAGGCTGCCATTTGTCGATGTAGCCAGCCACTCTCTGGATTCAGTGCCAGGTGCCTGGAGGATGAGCATTTGCTTCAAGCCATTAGTAAAGCCAATCCAGTTAATCGCTCTATGTATGTCATGGATACCAGGCCAAAAGTATGTATTTTAAAGACGGTACAGTCTGCTGGTTTAATGATCTTTATTACTTTACTTAATGAGAGTTAATAAACTTGCCCATATTTAAAATATCTGAATCCTAGTTTTAAATTAACTAAGGTTCATCATACTAAGGAAATCAATCCTTTATTTAAAGGATACCAATTTAGAAGACCAGTTTCTGAGTAGCTCATGGTGATTTCTTATGTCTTCTGATGTATATAAATTCAGGAAAGCTGAATTGTATATTGAGAACTCTTGCTAGTATTTAAGTCTTGTGTTATTGTGAAGAAATAGTAAAATGTGTGTTGTGAAAAATAAATTGTTACTATTCTTTTTTTTTTTTTTAAAGACAGAGTTGTGCTCTGTCACCCTGGAGTGCAGTGGTGTGATCTCAGCTCACTGCAACCTCTGCCTGCCCGGTTCAAGCAACTGTCCTGCTTCAGCCTCCTGAGTAGCTGGTATTATAGGCACGCACCACCATGCCTGGCTAATTTTTTGTATTTTTGGTAGAGACGGGGTTTCACCATGTTGGCCAGGCTGGTCTCGAACTCCAGGCCTCAAATGATCTACCCACCTCAGTTGACCTCCCAAAGTGCTGGGATTACAGGCATGAGCCACTGCGCTCATTCTAAATTCTTATTATTGTTTTTTGTAGAACAGAATTTTCAATTGGCAAAACATTTTTATGCTAAAATAATGGATTTTAGCTTGAAATATTCAAGAAAATAAGGAAAACAGTTAACTTAGGAAACAATTTGAACCAGAGAATTGTAAATAGTGAACAGGAATTTGGGTTCTCTTAGGTATCTGTTCTATGGGGCCAAATTGTTATCACTGGGACAAATGTCAGAGTCCCGTCTTTTTATTAACATAGTTAAACAAGCAATTCATATAGGATCCTGAGACTAAAATAACTAAAATCCTCAGTGGTAATAGCTAACATTACTTTTAATTTTTGTTATAGCGTCGCATGCAGAGCTGGTGGGCTACACAAAAGGACATTGGCAGAATTATAGTGAGGATTTCTTCAAAAATCCGGAATGATGAGAAAATAAGAGAAAGCAATGAGAAAAAGCGAGTGAGCAATATAGAACGCAAGTGGTTTTTAGGCAGCTTTGTGAAGGGAATGAATGATCACTATTTTAGAAGTGATCCTTATCATTATGCAATTTCACAAAAGATAATTTAGAAAACAGAAGAAGAGATTAAGTTGAGTAAATTGCACTTTGGGAGGCCAAGGCGGGTGGATCACCTGAGGTCAGGAGTTTGAGACCAGCCTGACCAACATGGAGACTCTCTCTGTACTAAAAATACATAATTAGCTGGGCTTGATGGCGAATGCCTGTAATCCCAGCTACTCAGGGGGCTGAGGCAGGAGAATTGCTTGAACCTGGGAGGCGAAGGTTGTGGTGAGCCGAGATCACGCTATTGCACTACAGCCTGGGCAACAAGAGCGAAACTCTGTCTCAAAAAAAAAAAAAAAATTATTTGGCCGGGCATAGTGGTTCACACCTGTAATCCCAGCACTTTGGAAGGCTGAGGTGGGTGGATCATCTGAGGTCAGCAGTTCCAGAGCAGCCTGGCCAACATGGCGAAACCCCGTCTGTACTAAAAATATAAAAAATTAGCTTGGCGCGATGGCCGGCGTCTGTAGTACCAGCTACTTGGGAGGCTGAGGCATGAGAATTGCTTGAACCCAGGAGGCAGAGGTTGCAGTGAGCCGAGATCGTGCCATTGCACTCCAGACTGGGTGACAAAAAATATATATATAATTATTATTATTATTTAAAAATAGAAATTGATAACTGATAATCTTTTATTAAAAATAAAAGACTTTATTAAGAGTTGAGAGTGTTGGTGATATCTCAGAAAAATTCTAGAACACTTTTTCGATAATATTAGATATAAAAGGCTATTGTAATATGAGAATTTTTGAAGATGAGGTCTGATACAGTGATTTGTTTTTCAGGACCTCGTAGCTCTTATTTATATAATTATCTTCTTCCCAGAAAATATATCATTCTTTGTTTTACTAGTTAAATGTAAATCAAGTAGTAATAATGTGGAAGCATTTTTTAGCATCTAACTGTAGATTTTACAGTCAGGAGGATACAATTTAACTGTACTTGTTACCAAACTGAGGTCAAATGCACAAAATGAAGAACTCCTTTTCTTCTAATTTAGGCTCCATTTTATCCATGTTCATAAGAATTTTTAATAAATTGTGTTAACATACTATATGAAATCCTAGCCTGGAAGAATAGAGCATGACAGATCCTAAGGGGACCGCTGACAACATTTTGATCTAATAGCTAAAGACCATGGGCCTATGAGCAATCTATTTTTTTCTGGAGACCAGTTTATTTTTGGTCCAGTTCTCAGAGATGTATCTCGATAGCGGGCCTCCAATAATTTCTCATATAGAAGACCTCAAGTAATCTGAAGCATATTTCAGATCTGATTTTCAGTTCCCTGTGGCTTTCAGAATGATCAGTGCTCTAGGCTTGTTCTGAAGTAAACTTATAGGTTCATGCTGTAAAAGAAAAGTCCCCCAGCCAGCTCTGCTCAACTGAATCATTTAAAAATTAGATAGGAGACATTTATTTCTAATTTTAAAATATTACAAACATATGGAAAACTGACGAAAACATAAATGAATTGGTTTCATGAACTTATGAGAACTTTGACCTTTCCATTATATAGCAATCATATTACTTTATTATTTCCTTCGTTACTATTTAATAACATGTGGCATTTTTACTTATTAAAAGATGGATGGTAGCTTATTCAGTTTTGATGAGTTCCTTTAAACTCTCTCCTAGCTAAAATACAGCTTATTTAGTATTTTCATGACATTTTGGTAAATTAAAAGAGAAAAGTGATTTGTCTCTAAATTTCTAAAACTTTTAATTTTAGCTGAATGCAATGGCCAACAGAGCAGCTGGAAAAGGTTATGAAAATGAAGACAACTATTCCAATATTAGATTTCAGTTTGTTGGAATTGAAAATATTCATGTCATGAGGTCCAGCCTTCAGAAATTATTGGAAGGTATATTGTTGCTTACTTTTTTAGGCACCCTTGTACAAAAGAAATCTAATGCTAGTCACATGTAATTTAGAATTTTCCAGTGGTCACATTTTAAAAATTAAAAAGAAACAAGTGAAATTAATTTTAATGATATCCTTACTTAATATATTAAAAACATTATTTTAACATGTAATCAATATAAAAAATCAGTAATGAGATATTTTTCTTTTCAACAACTCTTAGAAATCAGGTGTGTATTTTACACTTACTACACATCTGAGTTTGGACAAGCCATATTTCAAATGTTTTGTAGCCATATTTGGTTAGTGGCTACTGTATTAGAACAATTCTAATGGTTTTGCAAAAAAATTGTTATTAGATAGATATTCTTGAGTAGTCAGTACAGTAAATACTAATTTATGGTAATGTTCATTTAAATATTCCAGTCATAGTATGGAATTTAAAAAATTAAAATAGAAGATTATTTTTAGTTAGATGCTTTTGCTACAATGTTTTTAAAGAGATTGGAGCATTTTTGTAAGCACAGGAATAATAGAAAAATATATCCAAGAATCAGTTATTGAGCTTTTAATAGCATCTTTTCATTTATAGAGTCTTGCCTATTTATTTTGTCTTCTTTCTTAATTCACTTATCTAGAAAGATCTTGAAAAAAAAAAACACAGAAACTCTAGCCATATTCTAATTGAAATATTTTTATCCCTCTTTTAGTCAATGGCACTAAAGGGCTTTCTGTCAATGATTTCTACTCCGGTTTGGAGAGCTCAGGATGGCTTCGCCATATCAAAGCTGTTATGGATGCTGCAATCTTCTTGGCCAAAGTAACACTTTATGTTTCATATTTGGTCTTGGGGTCTATAATGATTGGGAAGGCGCAGATTCATTCTGTTGGGGGCTGGTATCTATTCATCAGGTAACTTTTATTATTTTTTACTTTTTTAATGAGCTTCACTTTATTTTCACCCTTAAAAATATCATGTAGCACTTCATGTAGAAACTTAAAAAGATGTTCCTAAATACTTTGAAGCAACATTTTCTCTTTGTTTTTTGTTTGTTTGCTTGTGTGTTTGTTGTTACCGTGTTTTGTTGCATATTTTGGAAATGTTGCTGTGACGTTATTACTGCAGGCATAGCACTTCTTTGTGACAGTACCTGGTAGTATGGCTTTCAAGTAGAACTTACTGGTTTACCTTAAAGTGTGCTAGAATGTGTGTGATCTTTTTTCAGGCAATCACAGTTGAAAATGCAAGTGTGTTGGTGCATTGTTCTGACGGTTGGGATAGGACTTCCCAGGTTTGTTCCCTGGGTTCTCTTTTATTGGATTCCTACTACAGGACAATCAAGGGATTCATGGTAAGGATTTACTTGGTTAGACCAATGGTTCTTAAGTAGGAGTAATTTTATGTCCCTCCAGAGGACATTCGGCAATGTTGGAGACAAGTTTGCACTAAAGGAAATGATGAGACTGGCATCTGTGGGAGTGGCCAGGGATATTGCTGACTAAACATTTTATAATGCATAAAATTTTCGCTGGGGGCGGTCAGCCCCACAGCAAAGAATATTTTGGCCTGTAATGTCAGTACTGTTGAGGTTGGGAAACCGTGAATTAGACTCATTTCCATGTGTGCTAACGCTGGCAATAAACTTTAGATTTAAATAACTTTTTTTTCCTAAAATGTTGCAATGGAAATATTCAGTATTTTGTCCCTCATTTTTATCTAAAAAATACAAATAATGTAATACAACAATGCACAAATAACAGTACTTAAAATTAAATTCTGAAGGAAATCTTCTATTTAAAACACTTGCATTTGTAAGTGTAATAACATGTTAGCCATGTTTTATATCTGAAGATAAAATTTCTGGTTGAATAGATTTTCTCCTTTGTGAAGATAAAGGCCTGGTTCCTGCTTTTTGTTTCTTTGCTTTTAAAGGTATGATCAGATTTTTATTTGCTTGCTTTTAAATGTGTGATCAGATTAACTTATGTTTTCAAAATTTACATCTTAACTCATAATTAAATGAAGAGATGTTAGAAAATTTTCATTAGTTTAGAATTATTAAATACAGTGCCATCTTAAAGCAAAGGAAGATTTAAAATCACCAGTCCCTTTTCAGCACGACTATTTTGTGCTGCTAACATACTGACTCTCGGACAGGCCAAGCGGGAATGCTGCTAATAAGAAAATAATGCTCAGCTTACCTTGAGAGTATATGATAAGGAATATTTTCTTTGCCTTGTTTGGCTTTAATTATTTATTAGACATCCAAATGAAAATAGGTAATAAATGGGGATGATGTGAGAGCTTCCCAGGCAATAAGAACAGTGTGAACCAAAGCATAACCTCTTTTGGTGACTGCAGGTAATGTGTGATGGATGGAGTTCAGAGTGAGTATTAGAATGGAAGGCTTGGCTGCAGAGGAATAGAGTGGGGTCAGGGCCTGAGGAAGAGAAGGCTGGAATGGGGCTTTCCCCTCTTTGGATAATGGGAGCTATTAAAGAGTTTTAAACAAGCAAACAGTAACTTGATTAGATGTGCTTTTTAAAAAGATGGCTTGGTGTCTTGAAGGCCAGAGGGAGTGGGAATGGAGGCTAGGAGGCCAGTGTAGACACTGTTACACTAACTTACGAGACAAAAGTTTTTAATTTTACCACACTAAAAGAGTAACACACAAGTGAAGGGGGAAGTGATGGGTTCCAGGGATGTTTAGAGAATAGAGTCAGTGGCTGGGCGCAGTGGCTCACTCCTGTAATCTCAGCACTTTGGGAGGCCAGGGTGGGTGGATCAGGAGGTCAGGAGTTTGAGACCAGCCTGGCCAATATGGTGAAATCCTGTCTCTACTAAAAATTAGCCGGGTGTGGTGGTGTGCACCTGTAGTCCCAGCTATTCAGGAGGCTGAGGCAGAAGAATCACTTGAACCCAGGAGGCGGAGGTTGCAGTGAGCCAAGATTGCACCATTGCACTCCAGCCTGGGCAACAGAGTGAGACTCCGTCTCAAAAAAAAAAAAAAAAAAAAAAAGAAAGCAGAGTCAGTAAGAGTTGGTCATGGATTGGATGTGGGATAGAAGAGAGGAGTCTTCCTCTGGGATGATTTCCAAGTTTCTGAATTAGGTGCCAGGATGTTAACACTTGGATGTGAACATGAACTCAAGTAAGATGATTTGATTAAAATAATTGGTCTTTTTATCATCAGTTTTTTTTCTTCAAAAGAGTAGTATATAAATATAATATAAAGAATGTACAAGTAAGCCGAAAGGTTTAAAATATCCACCTCAGTCTACCACCTAGAGTTAACCTTTGTTAGCAGTTTTGGTTTACATTTTTCTAGCCTTTTTCCTATGATATATCATCTTCATACATACAAAAACTTAAATGTAATACTGCTTTATAACATGTTCTTTTCACTTAAAATGTAATAAGTTCAATGGAAATAATTTAAGTCACAAAACTACTCTATTTCTTTTTATGCGTTTTTATTCTTCTTTAACCCCACCTCGAATCAAGGTTTTGGCATTCTTCTGCCTGTGGTTTTTTGTACTGTTTTGTTTATAAGTTAAAAGTGTACAGTAAATACTGTTTTTAAACTAATAAGATTTAATCCAGCCTAAACAAAATAATTGAAAGTAGTCAGAAAGTGAATTTTACTTTTTCTCATTAAGGTTTTAATAGAAAAGGATTGGATCTCTTTTGGACATAAATTTTCAGAGAGGTGAGTCACAGTTACACAGTCATATATTTTATAAAATTAGTAAACCAAGTTTAGAATGCCAAAATGTTTCTGTTCCTTATGAACTCACATGCGTGGTGGGAGGTAAGAGTGTCATGGTTTTTGCTGTATTTTACATGAAGATGTTTAATTTTTTTCTGTAATTTCTTTCAATTCTAGTACACTTGACTATCACCTTCCTTTTTGGCTGCATTATATTTAGAGATGGTAACAGATCCTTTAAAGCTGTGGTTTAAAAACTCATAAACGGTTTCAATAAAAATTCTAGTTTTTTGTGCTAACATAACAGTGCTTTAGGAATATTTTTGTATGTTTAAGATTAACAATACCTGAACAATGGACTCTTTCAGAGGTGTTTTTAAAAGCGTGTACTTTCTGTGGGGTTAGGTGTGGCCATTTGGATGGTGACCCAAAGGAAGTCTCACCAGTGTTTACTCAGTTCTTGGAATGTGTGTGGCATTTGACCGAACAGTTTCCACAAGCCTTTGAATTCAGTGAAGCATTTCTTCTTCAGATCCATGAACATATTCATTCATGCCAGTTTGGAAACTTCCTTGGAAATTGTCAAAAGGAAAGAGAAGAGCTCAAGTAAGATGATTCAATTAAAAGGGTCTCCTTTTCCCCCTACTTAGCTGAGGTCTAACAAAAATCGTGGTTGAAACTTAATAAAATATCTTGACAATTTGAAATTTTGTTGTAAAGATTTTATTTTTTGTATTTCTAAAGCTGAGTACCCTTCTAATATTCCCCTGCCTTTCAGGTAATAGTAAAAACACATTATAAAGTGTGTTTTGAAGTGTAGCATACATACAGCAAAGTACATAGAGCGTAAGTATGAAGCTCAGTAAATCTTACCAAACTCACACACCTATGTCACCAGAACCCAGAATGTGAAATGTTGCCAACACCCTGGGAAGTCTCCTCATGCTTCTTTCCAATCTTCATGAATATATTTTAGAGCAGAGAAATCCTTATGCTGTTTTATTTCCCAGAGTGTGTTGGTCGCTAGTTTTAAAGTGTAAAATATTTTAAACTGTTGGTTTGTTTTAAGGTAAGATGGAGCCTTATAGCTCTCCCCACATTTCTAAACAGACAGTTCTTTGGGGAAAAGAAATCTAGCTCTGTTGACTCTAGTGCGTCTGTCCAGAGAAAAGCTCTGAGACGCTACTTGACCCTAGTTCATGTTATTTCCTGACCAGTCTTTGGGGATAGGGGGTTTTGCCTGAATTCTGCTACAAGGAAGATCTCTGGAGTAGGTCTTAGAGGTCCTATGTATATTGTTTTAGGTTGGGCTTCTGAGTTTGGATTTCTTTATTGCCTCTTACAGTAGGCAATAAAGAGCACTTAACAGACTTTTGAACATCCAAGGGACATACTGAGGAAGCTAAATCTGGTAGTATTTGAAGATAGCCACATGCTCACACTCCCAACAGAGTTAACAGCAGAACTGAGAGCATGTGGAAAATTCTAAAGGTGTGTAAAGGGAATAAAAAGTGAATAGAGAACGGCGGAGATGAACAATCAAAGAACGTTGAGACTTTAGCTCTATGCTACAGTGATTCAAAATAGTTTATTATAATTTGGAGCACAGAGGTGACTCTTTTCCTGGAGTACAGAGCTATTTTAGGAAAAACTATTCTTAATTAGTGCCAAACATTATCAAAAATGGAAAGATGGAAATAAAAGTAGATATTTCCTAGTAGTTTTTCTCTAAGACACACCTATGGGTCATCTTAGGAGTTATGGAAAAATGAGGAGATTTTCCGCTTTCCCTCTGGATACCTACACTATGTTTACTTGGCAAATGTGCAGTCTAAAACCATTCTTACCTTTGCCTACCTACTCTTAGATTTGCAAAATAATTGGCTTTTAAAATTCTTGCATAACATCCTGATTTGGCCTATTTCCCTTTTTGTGCCCACTCACACTTACGTGTGTTCCTGCCCTGTGGTACTTGCCCCTACAGCCCAGATGTGGGGTTAAGAGAAGAAGGCCAGACAGAAAGATACATTAGTGTATTGTTCTATGTGTGTGTTTGTGGTGATTTGAAGTAGGTGAAACAGACCAGGTTTTTGAAATTGTGTGAGTTGAGAGGAATCCCTTAAAATGTGTGGTTGTGAGAGAAAATGTTATACCTGTGTTGTGTTCAAGAAACGTGGCTTTATTTATCACCTAATTATGAATGAAAAAGGAGAATAGAGAGAATATGGAATTCTGAGACGAGGTTAGACTGTGAATAGAAGAAAAAACTAAAATTTAAATCTGCTTCCGAAGCCATCGCCTGATTTATAAAAGTGAATATTAGCATTACTACTTTGCATCTATAGGAAAGATCTCTGTGTTTTTCTCATTACGTTAAGGTTGAAGGAGAAGACTTATTCCCTGTGGCCATTTCTTTTGGAAGACCAAAAGAAGTATTTAAATCCTCTCTACAGTTCCAAATCTCACAGAGTTACAGTTTTGGAGCCAAATACAATATCTTTCAATTTTAAGTAAGTTGACATCATTGAAGTATTTATATTTGAATTTTCTCAAACACAATTTATTGAAACTTTTTTTTTGTCATAAAGGTTTTGGAGGAACATGTACCACCAATTTGATCGAACGCTGCATCCTAGGCAGTCTGTATTTAATATGATTATGAATATGAATGAGCAAAATAAACAATTAGAGAAAGATATTAAAGACCTAGAATCTGTAAGTATTCTGAAGTATCTAATTTAATATATTTGGAATGTGAAATTAGTTTACAATTAGACTAATACTTGTATTGTTGTTGTAAATCAGCATATAAACTTGTGAAGTAAGCAGTTGCTTCAAAATCAGGTCAACCCTACTTTGATTGAATATGTTAGTTCGAATCACTTTCTTTGTATTTTAAAATACATTAAAATACTGGAAGTATATAGCATAATGTATAGATAAATACAATAACTATCTGTGTACCCACCAGCTAGCTTTTGTGGGATTTTAACATTTACTATATGTGCCTCAGATCTTTCTCGTTCTTGTTTTAAGAAATAAAACATAGGCTGGCGTGGTGGCTCATGCCTGTAATCCCAGCACTTTGGGAGGCCGAGGTGAGCAGATCACGAGGTCAGGAATTCAAGACCAGCCTGGCCAGCACAGTGAAACCCCATCTCTACTAATACTAAAACAATAAAAAAAATTAGCCAGGCATGGTGGCGTGTTCCTTTAATCCCAGTTACTTTGGAGGCTGAAGCATGAGAATTGCTTGAATCCGGGAGGCGGAGGTTGCAGTGAGCCGAGATCGTGCCACTGCACTCCAGCCTGGGCGACAGAGCGAGATTCCATCTCAAGAACAAATACAAACAAAAAAAAGAAAAAAACATAGATCTATTTGAAGACCCTCTGTACTCTTAGCCAGTCTTCACCCATGTATTTTGAGGTCTGCAGATTCACTGTGCTGAATTTGCTCTTAGTCATTCTTGTGCATGTTGTTATACTTTTACTATATATGTGTGCATCCACAATTTGTAATACTGTTTTTCTTGACTTAAAATATTTTTATTGTGTATTGAAAAAATACCAAAGACTATCTATAATGTTTGTATGAGGTGTAAAAGGAAACAATGTATATGCCCATATACCCTCCACTCTGCTTAAGAAACTGATGTTTTAAAACTGTTACCATACTGTTTATGTGCTTCATTTTGCTCAACATTGTTTTGACATTTATCCGTGTTGATACATGCAGCTTTTAGTCATCTGTTTTTTTAGTAACTACTGTATAACTTTCTATTGTATGAATATATCACAGTCTATCCATTCAGCTATGAATGAATATTTAAATTGTTTTCAGTTTTGGATTTCCATGATTACAAATGAAGTTAAATGACTTTCCATATTTGTTGGCCATTTGGTTTTCCTTTTCTGTGAGTGGACTGTTCAAATCTTTGCTCATTTTCTGTTGGCATATTTGCCTTTTTCTTATTGATTTGTAAGAGTTGTTTATATGCCAGGCACTAATTCTGTTAGTTATATATATTACAAATGGCTTTGTCCAACCTATTGTCTTCCACTTTATTTATGGTATGCTATATATAGATGTTTTGAATTTTCATGTCAAATTGGCCAGTGTTTTATGCTTTCTGGGTGTGTCTTGTTTAACACATCCCTCTCTACCCTAAGACTTTCCTATAATCTTTTTTCTGCCATCCTATATAAGCAAAAAGGATCAGTAAGTACATATATATTTTTAAAATCGTAGACAGTTATAACAGTAAGACTGTCTCATCTACCTCTCAGGCAGGAGTCTCCCTTACTCATCTTTTGTGTAAGGAGGTAATGACTGCTTGAGTAAATTGTAGAAGGATATGGTCAAGAGAGGCAAGCCCAGGTTAATAGGCAATACAGGATTATCAGGACAGTCCAAGAATTTAAGAGAGCGTGATACTCTGCCACAGGACACTTTAAAAATCTTCTGTTAAAAAAATAAAAGTTCTGTTGTGTTTAAAATCTGTTATTTTTACCTAACAAATCGCTGTAGGAAAACCATGTAAGAAAAACTCTTTATACAGTGAGCCCTTTAGCTACACAAGATTATTTGTTGTGTTTTCGTGTTTCATATACATTTTTTTTTATAAATGTTTAACTGTTATGCTTTCTAGGTAATATATGTCCATTTCAAGTGTGGAAGCCTAGTGATCGCCTGCAGTCAAGTCTTGCTGGATTGTTTGTTTAATAAACATAAAAACTAACAATTTTCCACAGCAAAAAATTGTACACAATTAGGATTTTCAACCATGTCATATGTATTAAATGTTTCTAATTTTTTGAGATTTAGTTGTGTTATACATACAGAGAACATATTTTGCAAAAGCATGTTTTCTTTTTTTCATGTAACATATTGTGGTATATGCAATTAGTAATTTTCTTTTCAAATTTGTGTTTGTTCTAGAAAATTAAACAACGCAAAAATAAGCAAACAGATGGCATCCTCACCAAGGAATTGTTGCATTCAGTTCATCCTGAATCACCTACCCTCAAAACTTCCCTGTGTTTTAAAGAGCAGACTCTGCTACCCGTAAATGATGCTCTTCGAACTATAGAGGGCAGCAGCCTGGCAGATAATCGTTATAGTGAATATGCAGAAGAGTTTTCTAAATCAGAACCTGCTGTGGTCAGCTTAGAGTATGGTGTGGCAAGAATGACTTGTTAGACTCCTAGAGTTTTTTCTGCAATGATTGCAATACAAGAAAAGGATTATTGTGAGGATGGTCTGTAAGCATGACCAAGAGGAATTTGTCTAATAACAATTTTAGGGTTTAACAGTAGGCTAATAGTTGAAGGAAGGATAATAACTGCCCTTGTGAGAGAGATAAGTCATTTTAATTGCATTTCCGGCAAGGAATGACATTCAATTCTGTAAGAAACGAGTGGTATTTGATGTATTTACTCAAAACACAATTTGCTGTACACTAGTGAATTGACATTTATGATTTATGTTAATTCAGCCAAACATAAATAGCCTTCCTTAAGTACAATTTAACTTCAAGAAAACAAAATTTGACAACATAGTTTCCTAATAAATGATATGGCATGTGCTTTCAATTATGTAGCTTTGTAACTCTGAATATTTACATCTTTTGCCTTTTAGTGATATTTAATGTTGAAGTGCCATGAAAAATATTTCTAAGGAAGCCTTAAATTCCCAGTGGATTCTTTACCCTTATGTTTTACAGCCTACAACAAGATTTTTTGTTTTCTTTTTCTTTTGATCAGCCTTGTTTTGTTTGTAAAGAATTGTGCTCTCATTACTGCTGGGGTTGCATGCTACAATACTTCTATATAAACACTTGTAGAAGTATTTATACATTCACATTTAGCCTGCCCCACTTTCGTATTCAAAATTAATGAAACTGAAGGTTTATTCTGATCATAATTTGTTTAGTGCTATTTGGTAATTTATTATTTACAGCTTAGACAGATTATTGATTTCTTGAATACGTATAAGCACATTTGACTGTCTTTTATATATGGATTACTGCGTTCCATTGATTCTTATTTTGTGGTTGGCTTTATTTCTTTCACAACTATGTAAGTTTAAAGAGCTAAAGCTCTAAAACTGTTCTTAGAAACGGTGAATAGTATATGTATACGTATATTTTTAAACTGCCTTATTGCTCAGTGAGTTGCTGTTCCAGGAGTATCTAACTTTCAGTTTACCCAAAAACTTTTGGGTAAACATGAAAGGGAAGTATAGATAGTTTAGGTTGTGCATGGTTGCATGAATTTTGAAGTCATTTCTATGTGGAGCATTATTTTTCTTCTTGTTAAATATAGAAAAAAAGAAAATTAAAGAGATTCTACTACAAAGTTATTGTTTAACAAAAGCAACTTAAACTCTGGGAAAGATTTCATTTTGCCATGTTATATTTACTGTTTATTCTGTTTATTAAAGTACATATCTTTAAATTACCAAAAAACAAGAAACAAAACATAAAAACCCCAAAACTATCGCTTGGAATTAGCAATATCACCCAACTGGCTTTAAATTTTAAAGTTTATATAACATGGTGGCATGAGGTACAATTTGAGTATTAGGCAATTTGCATAGGGTCCCTCATGCTGCTTTCTGTTATACCTCTATTATATTAGTTTTGAACATAAACATCTTTTTCAGACCAAAAAAAAGCTTTATTGTGTGAGAGCTTATCTAATCCTGTTTATTTTTCCAATGCTTTTCTGTAATACATTATGTAATTTTAAAAATACTCCTTTTTAAACAGCAACAGAAATGCACTATAAAATATAGTATGTGATTAACCAATACTGCTTCCATATTTAAGCACTGGGAATGGAAACTTAATCTCTGTGACTACAAAGGGAAGTTTTTGTGCCTTGGTGTTCCAGTCACTGATTGTGGTTTTAGACTCTTCTGTGGCTGACTTCTTGTATTCAACTCTGGTGTATTATCTTAATCTTCAACTTTAGACATATATTTGTGTGTTTATATGCTCACAGGTGGACTGAGAAATCAGTTACATCTTAAGTGACCTACAGGGTATATGTTGGCAAAAGCAGGCTGTGTATATGTCTTATAAAGTTGGATTTGTGTTCAGTGTGTTTGGAAGTGTATAGCATGTAAATTATTTCATATATTATTTAAAGGTAATTAAATATTCACATTTAACTTTGAATGTTTTTCTTCTGGATAAAACAAATAGAATCAAGTTGTAGTTTTTTTTTTCTCTCTTCTCATGTGGGCAAGTAGACTTGCCCATTACATTAACGTAACAGCATAAGGTTTGAGGAGTTTATTTTCCAAAAGTTTGTTGATAAATCATACCTGTTTCATACAAAAATAATTTCCAGAATATTTAAAATAGGTATAGTGGGCTAAAAGGCCCATCAGATGTAGGTAATAATGTCATTAAGTTTTCCTTTTGTTTCTGTCACTTGCTCATGTTACAGTCAGTATTCTATTGTGCCCTTGCCAGCTTGATGGAAGGCAGGGTCCAGTGAGTACAGACATTCAAGGTGAAATGTCTGTCCAAAGGCAGATCTGGATGTAAATATGAGGAAGAAAATGACTGGCTGAGAAGAGGATAATTTTATTGAGGGTGTTTTGAAAAGGTCAGCTAGGCTAGAAGTAGCTCAGGGAATCTTGAGTAAAGATGAAGGGAAATCTTTAAAAACAAATTGAATTTATTTGGTCGGGCAGCAGAGCAGGGAGATGGTGTCAGTCAAGCCTGTTTTGAAAAAGGGGTTTTTGCAGAAGGCCAGTTTTAAAATTTTGAAAAATTTCCAGTTGACATGCTAAGTTGGATTAAATGCTGATCATCTATAAAACTACATAGTTGCTGCAAAAGTAATTGGGGCTTTTGCCATTGAAAGTGGTGACAAAAACCACAAGTACTTTTGCACCAACCTACTACTACAGTTGCAGACTTTTATTAGTGATATTGATCTTCATTAGTCAAGTTTTAGTTATTTTGTTGGCTTTTCCATGTAGAATTCCAAGTGACATTAACATGCCTTGATTAATTAAAGAAAATTTGGAGACTGTTTAAGATATATATCTAGATATCAATGTAAACTAAGTTTTAGGAACTTACATCTAGAAGAAAGCCTATATTCTAGAATAATTATCTCAAAAAAGAATATATATACCATTGTACTTGATATAAGAAAATGTAAACATGAAACCCTGACATTTTAATAAACAGTATTTGTGCTACTCTAGTTAGTTCTAGCAAAGTAAAATATCCATTTAAATGGCAACTTTTATAAAATAGTGGCCTGCATAACTGAAAGGAACTTTCAGAAGCTAGTAGTAGACTCTCTAGCCCTGGTGTTCTGTTTCTCATTCAGTAGTTAGGGGTTGGGACTCTGGAGTTAAAATTATTTGCATACCAATAAATTGTTTGCATTTAGCAGTATTTTGGATATTGTGATGCAAATGGTTGGGGAATCATACTTTGAGAAACACTGCTGTAAACCATCCATCATGGTCAGTAGACATCTCGTTCGTCAAGGGATGCAGAATTATTATTATTATTTTTTTTTTTTTTGAGACGGAGTTTTGCTTTTGTTGCCCAGGCTGGAGTTCAGTGGTGCAAGCTCGTCTCACCACAGCCTCCGCCTCCGGGTTCAAGTGATTGTCCTGCCTCAGCCTCCAAAGTAGCTGGGATTACAGGCATGCGCGACCACAGTTTCGTTGTTCTAGTAGAGACGGCGTTTCTCCATCTTGGTCAGGCTGATCTCAAACTCCTGACCTCAGGTGATCCACCCGCTTTGACCCCCAAAGGATTACAGGCGTGAGCCACCGCAGCCACCTCAGAATTACTCTTGCATAAAGAGCAACAGGCTGGGGAGCATCACACTTCTGAAACATTGTGATACAAGTGAGAGGGAGAAATAAACCTTTGTTTTAAGCCACTGAGATTTTGGGCTCTTTTGTTACTGTGGTGTAACCGTGCCCATCCTGAGGGATGAAACCGTTTGTACAAAGTTCTGTTTTCCCATTAGTTCCCAAATGGCCTTCGTCCTGCTATTTTGCGTCAGTATCCAGCTGAGGTTTGTGCACTACATTTGGTTATAGCCCATCAGTCTTTGTGTTGAACAGCCGGTCACCTCTTCCCCTCTGCATTGACCTTTTTGCACCAGACCAGTTGTGGTTTGCCCACTTTCTGCTTTTGTCTGATTGTTTCTTCGTGGTGTAATTTAACTTGTTCCTCTGTCTACTGTAGCTGCTGTCAAGTAGGCACTAGATGAAATTCAGAGTTTGCATTTCAGGAAAGATACTGTGTACTTCATATTGAATTACTGCAGGAGGATGTAATGCCTGGTGGTTCCACTGTTGGTGACGCTAAATTTAATCACTTGGTTATCTTTTCCTTGTAAAGATACATTTTTTTCCCTTTGAACTCAGCAAATGCTCTATGGGGCGATATTTTGGCATCAAATTGAATATCTCATCCCTAACAACCTATCCATTAATTATACTTGCCCAAATCAGTTATTTCATTGGTGTTACAAAATGCTGATTTTCTGATTTTGTCTTAACTTTTTACATGCATTTGCAGGCCTTTGTTTGTTTGAGACGGAGTCTTGCTCTGTTGCCAGGCTGAAGTGCAGTGGCGCAGTCTCGGCTCACTGCAACCTCCACCTCCTGGGTTCAAGCTATTCCCCTGCCTCAGCCTCCTGAGTAGCTGGAACTACAGGCGTGTGCCACCATGCCTGGCAATTTTTTTATATTTTAGTAGAGATGGGGTTTCACCATGTTGGCCAGGATGGTCTCGATCTCCTGACCTTGTGATCCCCCACCTTGGCCTCCCAATGTGCTAGGATTACAAGCATGAGCCACCACGCCCGGCCTTGCTGGCATTTTTAAAAGAAGTGCTGGGTCTAGTGAGTGCACATACACTGGAATGCAGTGAGAGGTGAAGCCAGCTGGACTTCCTGGGTCAAGTGGGGACTTGGGGAACTTTTCTGTCTTGCAAGAGGGTTGTAAAACGCACTAATCAGCGCTCTGTATCTAGCTAGAGGTTTGTAAAATGCACCAATCAGTGCTCTGTAAAAACGCACCCATCAGCATTCTGTGGCTAGCTAGAGGTTTGTAAAATGCACCAATTAGTGCTCTGTAAAAACACGCTAGTCGGCGTTCTGTGGCTAGCTAGAGGTTTGTAAAATGGACCAATCAGCAGAACATGGGCGGGGACAAATTAGGGAACAAAAGTTGGACACGCCCCACCCCGCAGCCATCAGCAGTAACCTGCTTGGGTTCCCTTCCACGCTGTGGAAGTCTTGTTCTTTCGCTCTTCACAGTAAATCTTGCTGCTGCTCACTCTTTGGGTCCATGCCACCTTTAAGAGCTGTAACACCACGAGGGTTGTGGACTTCATTCTTGAAGTCAGCGAGACCGCGAACCCACCAGAAGGAACAAACTCCAGAAACAGCAGGGCCCAGTGAGCGCAAACATTCAAGGTGAAATGTCTGCCCAGAGACAGATCTGGTTGTAAATATGAGGAAGAAAATGACTGGCTGAGAGGAGGATATTTTTGTTGAGGGTGTTTTGAACAGGTCAGCTAGACTAGAAGTAGCTCAGGGAATCGAGTAAAGATAAAGGGAATTTTTTTTTTTTTTTTTTTTTTTTGAGACAGAGTCTTGCTGAGATCACCCAGGCTGGAGTGCAGTGGTGTGATCTCAGCTCACTGCAACCTCTGCCTCCCTGGTGCGCGATTCTCCTCAGCCTCCCAAGTAGCTGGGATTACAGGTGCCCTCCACCACGCCTGGCTAATTTTTTATATTTTTAGTAGAGACAGGGTTTCACCATGTTGGTTAGACTGGTTTTGAACTCCTGATCTCAAGTGATCCACCTGCCTCAGCCTCCCAAAGTGGGGAATTCTTACTTATTTAATTACTTAGAGTCTCGCTCTGTTGCCCGGGCTGAAGTGCAGTGGCACAATCTCGGCTCACTGCAATCCCTGCCTCCAGGGTTCAAGCAGTTCATGCCTCAGGCTCCCAAGTAGCTGGGACCACAGGGACATGCCACCATGCCCAGCAATTTTTGTATTTTTTGTAGGGTCTCGCCATGTTGGCCATGCTAGTTTTGAACTCCTGACCTTAAGTGATCTGCCCTCCTTAGCCTCCCAAAGTGCTGGGATAACAGGCATGAGCCACCACATGTAAGTAAACATCCTCCTGAGACAAGATGATATAAACAAGTCAGGAGACAGACAACAAAGGCACCCTTTATTAAAAATACTATACTGCATTATAGCAATGAAAGAGGAAACTCTTGAACTAAGAAAACTGTTAAGACATGCAAACTCTTCCGTTCTTCTACATAGGATTGTAGTCTGTAAGTTCTGAGCATGGTAAAGATAGCATTGATGGATAAGGCATCAATTATTTTTTCATTTTTTTCATGTACTTAAGGTCATTTGCACTTTTTCTATGAATTGTCTGTATCTTTTGTCTATTTTTTCTAAAAAAAAAAAATAGGTATTTTTCTTAAGAGCTTTTTATATTTTGTGATATAATGTGCAAAGGAACAAAGGTTCTGTTGGACAAATGGTTGATTCCAAAACTGAAGGGAGAGGACAAGATGAGCCTGAGATATGGGAAAACAGACATGCAAATGATACTTTCCCAGTTTGTCATTTGCTGCTTATGTTTTTTGCCTTGTAAAAGAGTTTGACATTTAGGAGGTAGAATTTTATTAGTCTTATATTACTTCTTGTTTTGAATCATAATCTGACTGCTCTAATAATAGGTATAAAGGATTCACTCATGTTCTCAATATTTAAAGGGTTTTATGTTTTTGCATTTGATTGATCCATTTGGAATTCATTCTGATATATAGAAAGATGTATGGATCCAAATTTATCTGTTTCCCAAATGGCTGTCTGGTTGTTTGAATCATTTATTAGTAAGTTCATCTTGCCAGTGATTTGAGATGTCACTTTTATGTAGTTCTTGATTCTGTTCTGTAGCATGTGTACCTGTATTAATGTGCCGAACCCATCCAGTTGTATTTATCTAGGCTATATGGTAGAGCTAGCTCTGCCTCATCACTCTTCTTTCTCAGGGTTTTCTTTGCAATTTTTTTTTTTCTATTTTGAAACAATCCAGCCACACTGAAAAATTGGCAAGTACAGAAGGGACATTTTTTCCTGAATCGCTCTGAGAGTAAGATGCTATGATACGATGCCCTGTGTTCCTTAAGTATTGAAAGTGAGTGTTCTGTAAGAACAAAGCCATTTTCACATGACCATACTCACACTTATTTCCTAGGTTTTCTTGAAAACGTTATTTCATTATTCTCTTGCTTTGTAACATCGTCAAGAAGTCTGAAGCCAACCTCATTTCTTTCCCTTGTCAGTGACTTGCCTGAAAGTCCAGTGGGGGGTTTTTTTTTTTTCTTTTTAAAGTCAATAGTTTTGCAAAATTATGTCTTGACTCCTCTAAGTCAGTTTTCCCTGTGTACCAGCATGTAGATTCAAGTCTGCTTGTATTTAGACAGTTTTCTTGAATCAGTTTTAAACATTGTTTCTCTTTCCTTCTTTAGGGACTCAAATTGTACACGTATTAGATCTTGTTTATCTTCTATACGTATTATTTTCTCTCTGATCCTGTTACCATCTTTTGTTAATTTCTATTTAATTTTTTAGCACTTTTAATTTCTTTCCTTTATGATTCTTATTGTATGTTGTTATTCATATTTCCCTTTGCAAACAAAATTTAATTTTTATTTCTGAAATATTTTCATTTTGCTTTAGCTTATTATTTAAGTTCAGTAGTTCTTGTTTCACTTTGTTCCTTTGTTTTTATTCTGAGTTTTTGTATTTATGATAAGTGGTTGTTTATCATATCAGTACTTGCATTTTTACTTATATTTTAATCCATCTTTTAGTTTTGGTACCATTTGCCTCTGCCTGTAATCTTTCTCTTTTGGGTTTCATCTATTGAAAAGTTTTATGTATAACTTTTTTTATTAATAACTTCACATGAATGCTTGTTTGTTGTTTTTCATTTTCTGTTCATGAGTATTTTTGATGGATTTGCCTGGACCAGTGATAACAGACAGTCCTATGTAGAAGAATGGAAGAGTTTGCATGTCTTAACAGTTTTCTTAGTTCAAGGGCTTCCTCTTTCATTGCTGTAGTGAAGTACAGTGTCCTTAATAAAGGGTGCCTTTGTTGTCTGTCTCAACTTGTTTATATCATCTTGTCTCAGGAGGATGTTTATCTTTAGCTGTTTTCTTCTCTTCTGTTACCTCTACCCTTCCAAGATATTCTTTTCAAAGATATTCTTTTAGAAATAATGTTTTCTCAAGACTGCCTTTCTTTGACTCCCCAGTTTCAGACATGGTGTCACTATTTTTACTGAGAGAGGGACCCTCTCTTTCTGGGAATGAGCTCTAGTTGACATTTACTGATCCATCACCAGCAAAACCTCATTGTACTCTGTTCTGCACATTCTTTACCTGATTGTGTCCACTCAGGTATAGACGGTGAAAACTGGAACCAGAGCTACTGGTCTCAGGCCTTTATTTCTCCAGTCATATTTAAATTGAAATTTATAAAATTCTCTGACTCTTAATCATGCTGCAAGTGTACACCAGGGGCAACCTAGTTTGTCCTTCCTGTTGATCTGTATGGTTGTTTTGGTGGATGTGGAAATTCTAATTTGGGTAGCTGCCATTTATCCTGTGGGAACCCATTCCCCTCAAGTATTCTTTTGTTCATTACTATTGTGGTAAAATATACCTAACACCAACTTAACATTTTAATGATTTTTAAATGTATAGTTCAGTGGCATTAAGTACATTCACGATGTTGTACAGCTATAACTATTACCTCATCCACTTTTCATCATCCCAAACAAAAACTGTGTACCCGTGAAACGGTAATTCCTCATCACCCCACCCTCAATCCAGCCCCTGGTACCATCATTCTACTATCTGTCTCTATGAATTTGACTATTCTAGTTGCTTCATATAAGTAGAATACGGTATATGTCCATTTCTGTCTGGTGTGTTTCACTTAGCATGTTTTCAGGATTTATCCATGGATTAGCATGTATCAAAATTTCATACCTTTTTTCTGGCTGAATAATATTCCACTGTATGTATAGATCATGTTTTGTTTATCCTGTCATCAGTTAATGGACACTTGTGTTATTTCTACTTTTTAGCCATTGTGAATAATGCTGGTGTGGACATTGGTGTATAAGTCTTCAAGTCTCAACAAGAACTGAATAAGAATTTTAATTCTTTTTTGTATATACCCAGAAGTGAATTACTAGATTCTATGATAATTCTATGTTTCATTTTTTGAAGAACAAACTTTTCCATAGCGATTGTTTTACATTCTTACCAACAATGCCAAAGGGTTCCAGTTTCTCACATCCTTGCCAACACTTGTTATTTTCCACTCTATTTTTATGATAACCATCCCAATGGTCATTAGGGTATAAAGTGGTATCTCAGTATCTCATTGTGATTGTTATTTGCATTTTGGTAATGATTAGTGATACTGAACATCCTTTCATGTGCTTATTGGCCATTTGTATATGGCCAATATTCTTTTTCCTTTTTTTTTTTTTTTTTTTTTTTCTGAGATGGAGCCTTGCTGTTGTTGCCCAGACTAGAGTGCAGCAATGCGATCTCAGATCACTGCAACCTCTGCCTCCTGAGTTCAGGTGATTCTCTTGCCTCAGCCCTGAGTAGCTGGGATTACAGGCACACAACACCATGCCTGGCTAATGTTTGTCTTTTTAGTAGAGACAGGGTTTCATCATGTTGGCTAGGCTGCTCCCAAACTCCTGACCTCAGGTGATCCACCTGCCTCAGCCTCCCAAAATGCTGGCATTACAGGCATGAGCCACCATGCCAGGCCTGTATATATCTTCTTTAGAGAAATGTCTACTCAAGTCCTTTGCTCATTTTTTAATTGGGCTTTTTGTTGAGTTCTAGACATACTTTATATATTCTGGATATTAATCCCTTTAGATATATGACTTGCAAATATTCTCTCCCAGTCTGTGGGTTGTTTTTATAGTGTCATTTGATGTACAGAAGTTTTTACTTTTGATAAAGTCCTATTTTTTCTTTAGTTGCCTGTGCTTTTGGTGTCATTTCAAGAAATCACCACCAAATCCAATTTTGTGGAGCTTTTGCCCTGTATTCTAAGAATTTTATATTTTTATGTCTTACATTTAGGTCTTTGATTCACTTTTTGATTCACTTTGAGTTAATTTTTGTATATAGTGTTAGGTAAGGGTCAAACTTTATTCTTTTGCATATAGAGAGACAGTTTTCCTGGTGCCTTTGTTCCTTTCCTCCATTGAATGGTCTTGGCACCTTTGTTGGAAGTCAGTTGACCACATATGTGAGGGTTTATTTCTGAGCTCTTTATGTTATTCCATTGGTCTGTATGTCTGCCCTTATGCCATTACTACACTGTATTTAAATAAATAAATAAGCTTATTTATTTATTTAATAGAGACGGGGTTTCACTATGTTGCCAAGGCTGGTCTCAAACTCCTGGCTTCAAGCAATCCTCCGGCCTCAGCTACCCAAAGTGCTGGGATTACAGGCATGATTTACCCTGCTAGCCAACACTGTTTGATTATTGTAGACTTGTAGTACGTTTTGAAATCAAAATATGAGTCTTCTAACTTTATGCTTTTTCAAGATCGTTTTGGCTATTCAGGGTCCCGTGAGATTCCATATGTATTCTTCCATAGGTTTTTCTATTTCTGCAAAAATTGCTATGGGATTTTGATAGTTATTACAGGGAATCCATAGATTGCTTGGGGTAGTATTGACAAATTAACAATATTGTCTTCCAGTCTGTGAACATGGGATGTCATCTCATTTATTTGTGTCATCTTTAATTTCTTTTAGCAATATTTTTTGGTTTTCAGTGTAAAAGTCTTTAGTCTCATTGGTTAAGTTTATAAGTATTATTTTTGATACATTTTAATGGAATTATTATTATTATTATTGAGACAGAGTCTCACTCCAGTGCCCAGGCTGGAGTGCAGTGGCGTGACCTCGGCTCACTGCAGCCTTGACCTCCAGGGCTCAGGGGATTCTCCCACCTCAGCCTTCTGAGTAGCTGGGACTATAGGCATGCGCCACCTTGCTCAGCTAATTTTTTTTTTTTTTTTTAATTTTGTCTCACTATGTTGCCCAGGCTCGTCTCAAACTCCTGGACTCAAGTGACTCTCCCGCCTTGACCTCCCAAAGTGCTGGGATTCTAGGCGTGAGCCATTGTGCCTGGACTAATTGTTCTGACTAGAACTTCAAGTACTATATTGAATAAAAGTGGTGAAAGCTGGCGTCCTTATCTTCTTGATCTTAGAGGAAAAGGTTTTAGTCTTGCACCCTTGAGTATGGTGTTAGCTGTGGGGTTGTCATATGCTGTATGGCCTCTGTTATGTTGAAGTACTTTTCTTCCATTCCTAGTTTGTTGAGTGTCATTTTATTGTGAAAATGTGTGCATTTGGTCATGTGCTTTTTCTGCACCAAGATGATCATGTGGGGTTTTTCCTTCTTTCTTTTAATGTGGTGTATTACACTGATTGACTTTCGTATGTGAACCACTCTTGCATTTCAGGAATAAATCCCACTTGGTCATGGTATATAATCCTTTTAATGTGCTGTTGAATTCAGTTTGCTGGTATTCTGGTTGAGGATTTTTGCATCAGTATCCTTTTTTTCTTGAAACATCTTTTCTGGCTTTCATTCAGCTATTCCCTAATGTTGGCAGAATATAGGTTTGTAAACTAGAGGAACGGTGGTCACCATGAAAAGCTGACCACTTCGGCAAGGAAGAAGGAAGAAAAATGTTTCTCACCTTTATTAACTGAACCGTCATCCTTTTGCTCATCTTAAATTGCTCTGTTGGTATGGTTGTCAAAAATATGAAAATTAAACACACAAGGATAATATACGATATATGAGAAATTTTAGGTGCACTCTAGCCCAGCTATCTGAAAGCAAACATGGACTATCATAAAAGAAATGAAGTTGGAGATGTTGAATAGAACACTTGAGTGTGAAATTGGCTGAATGAGAAGCTCTTATTCAAATTATCAGATCACCAGACATTATTATCAGAGGATGTTGCTGTTCCTCAAGTTAGTTTCAAAAGCTTGACAGAAGAAATTGTCAGCTTCTCTGCCCTCTGTTTTTAACTGATTCAACTGCATGCTTGTATACAAGACAGTTCCTCCAGGAAGATGTAAATTCCGAAGTCTTTATCTAATAATGTATTCGCTAGAAATAGCAGACATTGGGCAGACTGTCAAGAAATAAGGCCTCGACAAGCAATCTTGGCATTTGAGGAGGGGAAGGAGGGCTGGTTGCAAAGGCATTGTGGCAAGGGAGGGCGTAGGGGAATTGTGGAGGATTTGGGGCTCACTGGAGCCAGGAGAAGGTAGATTATTTTGAGCAGCTGGTAGATAGTGAAACAAAACATCAGAGAGTTTGGGAACATAAGTTGAGTGGGCAGAGAGGGTGGCCTCTTCCTTCTTTGCTTGTCTTTGCGTAAGTCCGAGGGAGGTGTGTGTGTGTGAGAGAGAAGCAGAGAGGCCTGTGGGACTGGGTGACTGAGGTCTCAGGGCTCAGCATCAGCTCCTCTGCTCATACAAGCCGCAGCCTCGTTCTGTATTCCCCTTCAGCTCACTCGAATTCCTCACCCGCCACAACGTCTGTTTAACATAATGAATATATGTCCTTCGAGATGCTTGTCCTGCGAGTGTGTATGTGTGTTTAAAATTTACATAGGTGTACTGAGTTCCTCTTACTGCCTCTTTTTTTTTTTTTTTTTTTTTTGAGACGGAGTCTTGCTCTGTCGCCCAGGCTGTAGTACCGTGGCACAATCCCAGTTCACTGCAACCTCCGTCTCCCGGGTTCAAGCGATTCTCCTGCCTCAGCCTCCTGAGTAGCTGGGACTACAGGCGTGTGTCACCACACCTGGCTAATTTTTTGTATTTTTAGTGGAGACAGGATTTCACCATATTGGCCAGGATGGTCTCGATCTCCTGAACTCATGATCCGCCCTCCTCAGCCTCCCAAAGTGCTGGGATTACAGGCGTGAGCCACCACGTCTGGCCCGCTGCCTCTTCTTTCTGTCCTTGTCTTACTCATATTATCTCCTTACTCTTCGTTCCTGTAATTATTTTTCCACTTTGCCCCCACTCCCCCCAATTTCTTTCAGTCACTTGGCATTTATTGAGTGCCTAGTGCATGCCAAGTAGGCTGCTGGGTACATTATAGGCATTATTTGGTTCCAGATTCACAGTAGCCCTGCAAGGACAGTGGTGTTTTACTCATTTTTGTAAAGAAGCCAATTCAGCAGTTAGATAATGTGCTCACCATTACACAGCTAGCAATCTGCATTCACACTTAGCCTTGCTATTCCAAAACCCTTCTTAATCTTCATTAAAAACAGTTCACCCAGCTCTCTCTTAAATGAAGAAATGATACTGACCAACGCGTCCATCTCTTAGGACTTAGGTAATCTCACTAATGGCAGATTTGTTGGCGCTCCCAGCTAATGTGTGTTCAATGCTCATGGGAGGCAGCACAGGGCAGTGGTTAGAACGCAGACCCTGGAGCCTGGCCGGTCCCTGCCCTGCCCTGCCCCAAGGATCTGTGAACTTTGGGCAGGTTGGTCATCCCCTCCCTCGAAAAACAAGCCAGGTTCGATGTGGTCAAGTGATGAAAAAGAGGTTTGCATGTTTTTAAATTCATTCATTTGACAAATATTTGATATGCCTACCACATGCCAGGTATTATTGTAGAAACCAGGGACATAGAAGAGGACCAAATACAAAAGCCCATGACCCCAGGAAGCTTACCTTCCAGTGTCAGCAGTAAGATGGCTGCTATGAAAGGAAGGACAGGGGCCAGGCGCGGTGGGTGACACCTGTAATCCCAGCACTTTGGGAGGCTGAGGTAGGTGGATCACCTGAGGCCAGGAGTTCAAGACCAGCCTGGCCAACATGGTGAAACCCCGTCTCTACTAAAAATACAAAAATTAGCCGGGTGTGGTGGTGGGCACCTGTAATCCCAGCTACTCGGGAGGTTGAGGCAGGAGAATCGCTTAATCTGGGAGGTGGAGGTTGCAGTGAGCCAAGATGGCACCATTGCATTCCAGCCTGGGCGACAAGAGCGAAACTCCATCTCAAAAAAATACTAAGGAAGGACAGGGACCCTAACTTGAGGACAAGCAGTAGGCTGATAACAGTGATGCACCGCTGTCTGCCGTGTGCTGGAGCCTGCTTCTGACTAATTGTATAGTTCATTCTCCAAGGGCAAGATTTTATTTTCTAACAGCTTTATTGAGATATAATTTACATACTTAAATATTCTTTAAGTGTACAATTCAGTGGTTTTTGGTAAATATAGAGTTTTGCAACTGTGACTTCAATCCCGTTTTAGAACATTTCCATCACTCCATAAAGCTCCTTCACACAAGAGGAAGGTGTCGTTTTTGGAATAAATGAAGGGAGGTGGTGCTTTTTGAGGAGAGAGTGCTGGCCCAAGGACCAGGAGAACCAGGACCTAGTTCCAGCTCTGTACTGGCCTCCGGGAAAGGCACCTCCTCACAGGGTCTCATTCTCTCACCCTTTACGTGAAGGCATTGTTTACGTGAAGGCATTGCCATGTTCCCTTACAGTTCTAAGATCTTGTGATTTAATTTAAGGAAGATCCATGTATCTGGCAGTTAGAGAGGGATGGGATGGAGAAGAGAGATCTAAAATGTAAGAGGAAAGGGAGTGTTGCTAAGAAAATTATCAGAAGGCATTCATGTGGGGAATATGGGGAGTTAAGTAGGGAGGGGAAGACTCGGGGCCTTCGAATCCAGCCCAAGCATTTGAGTCCATCGACTGTCAGGGAGGTACCAGTGAAACTTTTGGTCATTACTTTTTTATAACAAAGAATGACCCAAGATATTGTAGGCTGAAATGAGGCTCAAGTTTAAATCCTATCACTAGGAATGAGAGTTTGAGCAAGTTAACCCCTATAATCTTCTGTTTCTTTGTAGAGAATATCAACCTCACTGAATTGAAGTTAGTTGACAGCTGTGTGTGAAGCACACAATCAGGCTTGGTGCCAAGTACTTGATGTTTTAATACAAAAGCTATTTTATGAATATGAATTTGGTGGCAATATAGTGAGTGGATTGGAGGAGAGCCAGTAGTTCAGTGTTTCTCAGAATCTGGTTCCCTGATCAACTGTGTCAGCATCACTTAGAGTACCTTGTTAAAAATGTAGTAGACTCTTGAGCTCAGTCCCAGATCAGATGATCTGAGCATCAGACTGGGCCTTGAAGACCAGCATTTTCATAGGCTCCCAGGGGATGCTGATGCACATTTAAGAACCAGTGTGACTAGTTAGTCTTTAGTAAATGTTACTTGTTTTGTTGTTGTTTTGCTGCTGTAAATTATTGCTCTTACAGCACAGAGAAGTCTAGCCTGGGGAGGGGTCATCAAAGGCTTCCTTTTGACCTGCCTTCATATAGGAGTAGCCTTTGGATGAATGTGTAGGCTTTAGCCAGGTAGGGAGGGGAAAGTTATCCGGTTAGAATATATACAGAGGCAAATAAGGGAGATCATGGCTTTTGGTGGGGAGCAACGTATTTAAAAATTTGGTCATAATGAAAATGTGACTAGTGAGTAGTAAAAGCTGTATTGGATGTCACATTGAGGAAGATGGAGAGGCAGTTTGGAGCTTTGGTTTTAAGCAAGAGGGATATAAGGTCAGATTGAATTTAGAGGGCCTAGGTATGAGCATGGGTATAAAGCAGTGGTGACTTCCAGGTTTTTCACAGGCTGACTGGGATGGATGGGGCTGTCGTTCATCTAGGAAGGGCGTAGAAGAGAAGAATCGGGTATGTGGGAAAAAGGCTTGGGTTTTAGGTGTATTACATGGAGATGTCTCTGAGACATCCAAGTGGAGCTATTTTATACAAATTGAAATGTGGGACTGGTGTTAAGGGAAGAGACGTCAATTAGAGAGGGAAATCCGGAAGCCACCAGGTTATAGTGCAGAATTAAGCTATGGGCATGCGTAACATTTTTCAGTTCTTAAAATAAGATAAGAGATCTGAGACGGAATCCCTCAAAACTGGGCAGACCTTAAGAAAAAACAGCAAAAGAGAGAGCACTGGAAAACCGAAGAGAGACAGAATGCAGGGAAGAAGTTTGAGAAAATTATTAACTATGTCCAGTGCCACCTAGAGGTTATTTATTTATCTATTTATTTTTGAGACGGAGTCTCGCTCTGTCCCCAGGCTGGAGTGCAGTGGCGTGATCTCGGCTCACTGCAAGCTCTGCCTCCCGGGTTTACGCCGTTCTCCTGCCTCAGCCTCCCGAGTAGCTGGGACTACAGGCGCCCACCATCTCGCCCGGCTAATTTTTTTTTTTTTGTATTTTTTAGTAGAGACAGGGTTTCACCGTGTTAGCCAGGATGGTCTCGATCTCCTGACCTCGTGATCCACCCGTCTCGGCCTCCCAAAGTGCTGGGATTACAGGCTTGAGCCACCACGCCCGGCCCAGGTCATTTAAAGGGTAGAAATTGTCCGTGTTATTTTCATTTGGCAAGAGCAGTTTCAGTAGGGAGCAGAGGCCGACATTAGGTAGTAGAGGCTTTATAGTTTAATGGGACATGAGTAAATAGAGACCATGAATGCAGACTACATTTTTATCTATATAACTTTTCTAATAAAATAATTGAAGTAGGGCTGGGCATGGTGACTCATGCCTGTAATCCCAGCACTTTGGGAAGCCGAGGTGGGAGGATCGCCTGAGCCCAGGAGTTCAACACCAACCTGAGCAACAATGAGGTTCCATCTCTACAAAAATTTAGGTGTGGTGCCATGCATTTGTAGTCCCAGCTACTTGGAGACTGAATTGGGAGGATCATTCAAGCCCAGGAAGTCAAGGCTACAGTGAGCCATGATCTCGCCACTGCACTCCAGCCTGGGTGAAAGACCAAGGCCCTGTCTCAAAAAAAAAAAAAGAAAGAAGAGTTGGAAAAACAGAATCTATTAAAGATGTCCTAGGGACTGGACGTGGAAAAGGAAAAATGACTCATTTCTTGTCCTGGACTGTTAAGGCTTCTTTTAGTGGCAGGAAAGTATTGTCCTCTTTTTATCCTCAACACTTAAGCACAGTGCCTGCCATCCCGCTGGTGCTCAGGAAGTCCTTATTGATTGAATAGATGGGTGGATGGATGGATATACAGGTCCAGACTTTTGAGGGTTATTTTTTTCAAATTTCAGATTGAGTTGAGAGGAAATTTAAAGGAACCATGTTAAAATATTGCTACATACCAAGAATTGTACTTTCAAATTTCAGATAGCTTGTGGCTTTTCCATTTGCTAGAATTGCTCTTTTTTTTTCTTTTTCTTTATTTAATTTTGAGACAGAGTTTCACTCTTGTTGCCAAGGCTGGAGTGCAATAATGCAATCTCTGCCTACTACAACCTCCACCTCCCTGGTTCAAGGGATTCTCCTGCCTCAGCCTCCCAAGTAGCTGGGATTACAGGCCTGTGTCACCATGCCTGGCTAATTTTGTATTTTTAGTAGCGATGGGGTTTACCATGTTGGCCAGGCTGGTCTCGAACTCCCGACCTCAGGGGATCCGCCCGTCTCTGCCTCCCAAAGTGCTGGGATTATAGGCGTGAGCCACCGCACCTGGCCCTTTTTTTCTTTTAATAGGCTTTCTCTTTCCTTCCCCCTAATTTGAGGCAAATATTTATTCTAAATATTTGAGTGCATTACAGAGTTAGAAGTGAGTTCGGATTTCAGTTTGAATATTAATACTAGATAGAAAGCAGGATCATAATGGGATGCATCCAATACGGCTAAGAGCCTTCTGCCATTGGAGAGACCCCACTTAGAGGACCTCTGCGCTGCAGCACCTCCTGGCAGTGGGGCGGGGGCGGGGGACTAGGGCCACACCTCCAGGAGTCAGGCCAGGTGGCTCTTTGCCAAAAGCTTTCTGAAAATGTGCAGTAGTAATAAATGTTGCATGCTGCTCCTTCCTGTGCAGCTGCTAGGGGAGCACTTTCATCTCTGGGAGATGTGTTAGTGGCTGTTTTCCCTGACTGTTCCCACTGCTGTAACCCAGTTTCTCACTCCGCAAGGACCGTTCATTTCTCCACGTACCCTTTCTGGAGGCATTTCACTCCAGATCCTCTGATTTAGTGTCCATTTTCAAGTCCCTGGGGATTTTGACGTGAACTAATAAATGTACAGCGGTTGCTCTTCCAGGACTATATTTTAAAGGATATAAAAGGGAGGAAGCTTCTCTGCATGGTGAAGATGAGTAAGTGGTAGAGGAATGGAACCCTCAGCTGTTCACATCTGACTCTGTTCATTTAACCCCTTTGCCTGACCACTGTTGATAAGGGTTTCAGGTGTACTTTATTAGGACAAATTTTTGATTCCTCCATGCGGTTACGTGGCACATGGATTAAATACTTAGCAAAGTGGCTAGTTCATTATACGTGACTAATTCATGTTGCTCTTCAGGAAACATTTTGTGAGTGACTTATGGGTCAACCATTGTTTAAGGCACTGAAAATGCAAAAATAAGACAGAAGAGTTTCTGCCCTGAAGGGTCTCATAAGATAGTTGGGAGAGAGGCGGCATGTAATACAAGAAAATGGACAGGCCGGCTACACCATTCCACCCATGACATGGCCTGTGATGACTGGGTTTAGGAACAAGAGAGGCGTGCTTTGCTCTCCCCCTCTGTAGGCCAGATGGGGGCATGTGGTAGGAGTCAGGAGGGCTTCACAGGAGAAATGATAGTTGGAATGAGTTTGAGGTGATAAGTAGGAATTCACCAGGTGGAAGAGAAGGAACATTCAAGATAAAGAGATTAACAAAAACAAAGGAATGAGGCCAGGTCATGGCTCATGCCTGTAATCCCAGCACTTTGGGAGGCCAAGGTGGGTGGATCACCGGAAGTCAGGAGTTCGAGCCCAGCCTGGCCAATATGGTGAAACCCCCCATCTCTACTAAAAATGTAAAAATTAGCTAGGTGTGCGGTGGGCACCTGTAGTCCCAGCTACTTGGGAGGCTGAGGCAGGGGAATCGCTTAAACCCAGGAGGCAGAGGTTGTAGTGAGCTGAGATGGTGCCACTGCACTCCAGCCTGGGCAACAAGGGCAAGACTCCATCTCAAAAAATAAATGAATAACAAAGGAATGACAAAATCATGACTCGTCCAGGGTGCTGCAGGCACTCTGATGTGTTGGTGGGGATAGGTAGATGGGAGATGAGGTCAGAAGGTGGCGGTGGCCAGACGGTGCAGACTGTATTCTACTGGGAGCAGTTGCTGCGCTGTAAGCCTCCGGGAGCTGGAGGATTTTAAGCAGGAGGTTACATAATCAGACACACTTTAGAAAGATCTTTTGGAAGGAGGGCAGATTTGGGTTATCGGGTGTCAGATGCCTCTGGAGCCTTGCCCCACACCCCTTCACATCACTTGGGGCAGTGAGCACTTTCCTGTGGCTTGGATACACCTGGCACTAAAGCTTTTTTCCCAAGAGTACACCTCACACCTTTTGCACCTGCTCCAGGTATTCTCCAAAGCCACTGACTCCAGGTGGGGGTGCCCAGCTCAGAACCACCCAGCTCCAAAGTGCAGGAGATTTAACCCTTTCAGGGGACTCCCTCACACAGGGAGGGATGGAGCCAGTGGCCACATGCTCCTCCTGGTCCATTCAGAGAGGCAATCTGCATGTGCTCAAGTGGTGGCATTGAGCCCCAGTTGCCTATAGAGGTGATCTCAGTAATTCATGTTTATGTTGGTTTTGCTCCTCCCATTATTAACTGGGCTCCTTCATTCCTGCTGCTTTGAGTAGTTCCCAGGTGGGCTACCTGCTCACAGGTTCTAGCAAAGCTCTGCTTTAGGGAAAGGAGGAGAGTGGGAATCCAGCATGAGATGACAGGTTCCAATGAGGAAGCTTTTGCAATTGCTCAGGCAATGATAAAACAGCAAACATTGCATACTGGGATATCAAGTAGGGGAAGGAGTAGAGAGGGTTGTAGTGGGGAGAATCGAAAGGTCTTGAGGACCAGTTCAGTGTGAGGGTACAGCAGAAATAGGCATTTCTGACATCTCTTGGATTGCCAGCTGGGACCACAGTGTCATTAACCAAGTTGAGAAAGCTGCAGGGGTTGGGTGTATGTGCAGAATATTGTGGGTTCTGCTTTTCACAGGAAGGATTGAAGGCACTGTGGAAAGGCAGGAGGAGATGGTTAGTAGGAAGCTGGGTTCAGGAGTCTGTAGCTCAGAAAACAGGTCTGTTTCTGGCAGTTCTGTGACTCATGAAAATGCAAATACTATCTCATGTCATTTGCATGCAGATCTTTTCCCAGACCTTTGGGGAAAGGGTCAGGTGCAATGAGAGCGCCACAGCAGTGCCCCTCTTTCCCCTGCCTCACTGTTTAGTTGTCTATCACCATCTTCTTCCCTTTTGAACATTAGAGCATTTGCCCATTACAAATCATATTATTATAGCTTTATTATTTAATTTTGTCTTCCTGAGAAAAGGGTTCATGGTAAAGACAGAAATGCCTCCATCGCCCAGGAGAGCAGGACATACAGGAAGGAAGGGCAGGTGTGCAGATGAGGGGCTCAGGTTTTGTTCCAGGGCCGCTGGGAAGTCATCAAGAGGTGCAGCCACCAAGGACCATATGTGCTTGGGTCAAGAGGATCCCTACCTGGGAGTGGGAAGGGTTGACTGGCCCTGCCAGTGTAACCCATGTTCTACTCTCCCCCTTGCCCTCTTTTTAGCTAACCTCTACTCATTCTTCAATATCATCTTAGGCCAATGGATCCTTGAATTCATGGTCAACAAGAGGTCTTCCGTAGGCTGAAGTCAGGGCTGAGTGGTCTGCTTGTGATCTCCTAGGAATTCAAGTAAATCCAAGTACTTCTTGAACATAGCTCATAGCAGAGGACTGAGCCGTGAAAATGCTAACATGCCTGCCTCCTCTGACACATTATAAGCTCCCTGAGGATGGGGACCAAGGCTTATTTCATCGTTGTATCCTCAGCGTCTGACCGATAGCAGGTACTAAGTCATTACTGCAAAGAACCAAGCATGACACCCAAGGAAACAGATGAAGTGGAGGTAGGACAAGGGAGACTGAGGAGTCTCCCTGGAAGCTTCGAGGGAGAGACAGTCACTAAACTCTCATCAGTCGAAGCGATTTCTATTGTACAGTGCAAACCTATGCGTGCTGTGAAAAACAGTAAGGCAATAGGGCTTAGGAGGAGGAGAAGGCTGTGGGTGCTTGGAGTGGCAATGGGGAGCCTCACTAAGGAGGCAAAGATGGAACAGGTGAGGGTCAGCCTTCAGATGGAAGGCTGTAGGGCAGGTATTGCCAGGCAGGCGAGGACCAGGTGGTCCGAGCAGGCGCTGGCTTCAGCGTGCCCCCTCCTGCCCACCGTTCCCGTCAATTTCAGCACTGCTGCAGAAAGAGGCTTTTAAACAGCAAACGTCAAGCGTACGCTTCACGAGGACAGGGACCTTCATGTGTGGGATGTCACTCAAGGCCCGAGGGCATAGTGGACGCTCGGTGAAGATCTGTTGAATGAATGAAGGGATAGGGAAAGTCAAGAGGGGAAAGGTTTGGAAAGCGGCGTGATCTACGGTGCGAAATGCAACGGGGTGAAAGACAAGAAGCACCCACAGAAACTTAGACTTTGTTCTCATTTATTTACCTCTTTTTAGCATCTCCTATTTATTTATGGTCTCAAAGGCTGACCTGTAGAATGTTCAGTTGTTCTCCACAGTGGATTTACCAGTGTGCTTGGAAAATAGGAATGAGCTATTTAGAAGATTCTCTTAGAGTCCTATTCCAGAGCTTAAGTGAAGCCAATGAAGTGCAGCTCGGTGGTGTAGCGTCACATCTACAATGAAGTCAGTATTTCACTCTTGGAATATGGACTGCTTGTGTCTATATCCTCACGGGTATACAGCTTACGTTTAACATTGGCACGGAAATAAGTGAAAGTCAGGTAGTCAAATATCCTTTTGTAAATAGTAATAGGGTAAAAACCCTTTAATATAGGATTGTAGTACCTGGCATTCAATTTATAATTTTTGTAGCATTCAATAAATAGATTCCATTTATAATGCATAATTTATTTTTATAATTTTATAAGATTATATATTTATAATTAAATTTACAATTTATAATTTTGATTGCATCCTTGTAAGTTCCATTTGCAACTCCTTGTCTGCCACAGAGACTTAACATCGTAGGGAACACGTGTGGAGAATCTCTTACTCTTTTAAAATGGAAAGTCATGACTCATGCCTGTAATCCCAGCACTCTGGGCCAAGGCAGGCAGATTGCTTGAGCTCAGGAGTTTGAGACCAGCCTGGACAACACAGTGAAACCCCGTTTCTACAAAAAATACAAAAATTACTTGGGTGTGGTGGTGTGTGCCTGTAATCCCAGCTACTCAGGAGGCTAAAGAACAAGAATTGCTTGAGAATGGGAGGCGGAGGTTGCAGTGAGCCACGATGGTGCCACTGCACTCCAGCCTGGGCAACAGAGCAAGACTCCATCTCAAAAAAGTGAAAGCCAGTAATTAGAAAGCCTAAAGATTAGGTTGGAAGTGTTGTCTGGGGTGTAAGCCTGAAAGGGAAGCCTCTTAAGTTCTGTGGGATTCACTTTTTGAGGTAAACTGCAGTTGTTTTGACAGGGGAAATCTGCTTTTAGCCATTTCAAATATTTATATACTTCTTCCAATTCCCTCATAGACTAGGAGCACATTCAAAGATAAGCATTTAAACCACAGCGGAAAGTAGAGGCCTCCGATGGAGCACATTTAAAATGTGTCCTTATCTGGGGAATGTCCTCATATTATTCAGTCAAAACAGAAGTGAGTGCAAGAAATAACCTCCACTAGATTTTTGCAATTACAGGGATCTATGAAAGTGGAAAAAAAAAAAACATTCACTGGAGATCTACATCAGTGAAATCCAAACATTTTAAGTCCAATTTTCCTCATGGGAGAAAGCCCGCATAGAGGAAGACTTAGGACTATGAGGAGCTCAAGGTTCCCACCGGGCCACCAGCCACTCAGCCCTTGTCACCCACTCAGGGTTTCCAGGAGCAATCCTGTCATTCCCTCCACAGACTCTGGGGATCTGGTACATCCTTCCAGTTGCCCAGAGGTTCTACCCCTAACATTGGCTCTAGAGTGCAGTTGATCTGGCTTTTACTCTTGCATCCTCTGAAAGAAATACAGACGTTATGGGGACTTGCTGCTACAGAAATGTTTGAATGTTTGGAAATTTGCATATGTTCAAGAAATCTCAAAAAAGTGCCAACCTTACTCAGTACTGTCCCCTTCTGTGGATGCCCACACACGTTCTCTCCTCCAGCCTCCAGCATCCCCTCGCACCACTTCCTTCCCTGTTTATAGACAACACAGACACCATGAGAAGGGGCGGCCCCTGATTCCACTCCCCATGGTCTCCACGGCCAATGGTCCGTTTTCATTGCTCCGTTTCTCTGGTTCATTTAAAACATTTGATGTGTTTGGTCATCCCTCTTTCATGGAACATTTTATGCTGTTGGCTTCCAGATGCCACAACCTCCTCCATCATAGTATGTGGCTGTGGCCCTATCTACCTGCATCCCAGGAGGGCTCTGCACAGCCACCAGCTCTTCCTGTCCTTGGATTTTAATTTAGGGTCTAGGACTCATGTCTTAGCACAAAAGGAGCTGGGAAAGCATCGGGGCTATTCATTTAAAATATGGTAGGTAGGTTCTGCTTTATATGGTGGGGAGTTCCTCAAACTTAAGAGGGTTAAAAATCATGGTAACTGTCCACGTGGGGCCATGACCCAGTGAAATTTGGGTCACCAATGCAAGGCCATTAGTGCCCAAGCTGGCAATGTCTGGGGAAACTAAGATTTTGCTACCTATCAGATTTATAGGATATACTGAAATCAAATATGTGTGTGTGCGCACGTGTGTGTGTGTGTTTTCTTTTTTTCGATGGAGTCTCACTCTATCGCCCAGGCTGGAGTGTAGTGGCACGATCTCGGCTCACTGCAACCTCCAATTCCTGGGTTCAAGTGATTCTCCTGCCTCAGCCTCCTGAGAAACTAGGATTACAGGCATGCGCCACAATGCCCGGATAATTTTTTGTGTGTGGAGACGGGGTTTCACCATGTTGGCCAGGCTTGTCTCAAACTCCTGGCCCACCTCGGCCTCCCAAAGTGCTGGGATTATGGGCTCCACGCCCAGCCTGTTTCTGTTTTTAAAGAAAGCAACAAACAAATGAGCTAAGCTTAAGAAGCGGAAATGAGTAAAAACAACAGAAAGAAAGAAGAGAAAAAGCAAAGATAAAAAACACTGTTAATGAATTTTTAAAAAGAGAACATCAAAAAAGTCAAGAAACCCGAGAGCGGTTTCTTAGACAAAAATGAATCAAGTAGGCAGACTTTCAGCATACCTACTTAAGGGTGACAAAGACAAATGAAACAAAAGAGAAAACTAATGTGGCGATACCTTCAGCTCTCTCCTGGGCATCCACAGAACCCCCGACTAGTCTCCCAGCTGCTACTCTTCTTCCCAGCCTGAGTGTTGCTGTTCCCCTAAATTCATATCTCAGAAACTAATACTTGCTGTGGTGGTGAAGCCTTTGGGAAGTAATTAAGTCATGAGGGCTCCACCAAATGCATGGGATTAGGGCCCCTGTAAAAGAGGCTTGTTTAGGGAAAAAGTCTCTCCCACCTCATTTTTCCTCTCCTTTCCCACCACCATAACAGTCAACACAGAAAACTTTTGTGACCAAATGTGTGGGTATTTCTCCCCACACATGAAGCAGCAGACACCAGCTGGGTGTCCTCCAATTCCATTCCAACACTACTGGGAAACAGTGTCAGATCCCACAGGTTGGGGGCTCCCTAGCACTGGGGACTGGATCCCACAGTCCCCAAGATTCCCCTCGTATGCCCTGACACCAGCTGCAAGTCTGGACCTCCGGAACTTCTGACCAGCCATCTTCAAGTTAGGGTTCCTACGACCCCTGTTTGGGTTTGATTAATTTGCTGCAGCAGCTCACACAACTCTGGGAAACACTCACTTGCTGGCTTATTATAAAGGATAGTACACAGGATACAGAAGAAGAGATGCATAGGGTGAGGTATGGGGGAAGGGGCTCCGAGCTTCCATGAACCTCCACGTTTTCAGTCATCTGGAAGCACTCTGAGCCCAGTCCTCCTACTGGGTTTTTATGAAAGCATTCCTTTCCCCGATGACATGAGATGGGACCCACTCAGGGGAAGGTCTTAAAACCCGCAATCAGAAAGGCAGGAAAAGACTGGTGTTCCGCCTTGGGGCAGGTGACAGGAGGGCGGGAGAAGGTCAGAGGCTGTCCCGAGGCCCAACACACCCAGCATGATAACAAAAGACTGTAACAAGGTGATAATGGTTTGGCTGTGTCCCCACCCAAATCTCACCTTGAATTGTAATAATCCCCGTGTGTCAAGGGTGGGGTCAGGTGGCGATCATTCAGTCATGGAGCAGGTGTCTTTCCCTTGCTGATAGTGAGTAGGTCTTACAGATCTGATGCTTTTATAAACGGGAGTTCTCCTGCCTGCCACCATGTAAGATGTGACTTTGCTCCTCATTTGCCTTCCTCCATGATTGTGAGGCCTCCCCAGCCATGTGGAATTGTGAGTCCATTCAACCTCTTTCCTTTATAAATTATATACTCTCAGGTATGTCTTTATTAGCAGCAGGAGAGCAGACTAACATAAGGGAGTTAGCAGCGAGGAACCGTGGAGGAACGCCTACACATATACCATACGCATATACATCTCATAACACCACAGGCTCAGAGGAGCTCTCCTGCCCCTTCCCATGTGAGGACCAGAAAGCACCATCTAGGAGGAATGAGCCTTCACCAGACCCTGAATCTCCTTGTGCCTTGATTTTTATTTCTCAGCCTCCAGAACTATAAGCAATAAATTTCTGTTGTTGACCAATGACCCAGCCTAAGGTATTTTTTAGCAGTGAAAAAAAAAAAAAAAAAAAAAAGACTAAGACACTGCCCGAACTCCATGTACCAGCCCAACTGATCATAGAGCATACACTGGGATCATGTCACCATCTACATAAAATCCTCCAGTATGTGGCCGTTGCCCTTAGAGTACATGCCACCTGCTCATGATGACCTGGAGGCCTCTGAATTCACCTGGGCCTACCTCTCTGGCCTCCTGTATCATTGCCTGCCTACCTATTCTTTCTGCTCTTGTTACTGTTCTTTAACCTATCAAGCTTGTTCTGGCTTCAGAGCCTTCTACTTGCTACTCTCCCAGCCAAGACGTGCTGGCCCCTGACCTTGGCAAGCCTCCCTCCCTTAAAATCGCAGCTCCTCGTCTTCCTGGCCACCCTGTCTCTGACCAGCTCATCCCAGGCAGCCATGTCCGCCTACCTCCACCGTCTGTAATCCATTTGTTGACTCTGTCTGTGGTTTCCAGGACTTTTCCAGTCGTGTTCACAACTGTGTTACCAGCAGCAAAATCAGCGCCAGTCATAGTGATTAAATCCTTAAAATGTGAAGTGGCAGACACCTTACTATGAATTAAATCTATAAAGTCCAATGTAAGCAATCAATATTTGTCAAATGAAGGAGGGAATCAATAAGTATGCAGTTTTAAAAAATTATATCTCACAGTAAATGCATATAAATAGAAAAATCTTTATTAACTGGACAAAATAGGAACTTGAATAGACCCATAAAAAATAAACTTAAAAATTTCAATAAAGATTTATTTCCACAAAATTCCAAAACAGAAAACTGTAGACCAGACTCACCTTTTAACATAGATGTGAAGTCTTCTATAAAATACGAGCAAATTACCATAGGCGTGTGCCGCCACGCCCAGCTAATTAATTTTTTAAAGTTTCCTGTAGAGATGGGGTCTTGCTATCTTGCCCAGGCCGGTTTCGAATTCTTGGGCTCAATGATCTGATCCTCCCACCCTGGCTTCCCGAAGTGTTGAGATTACAGGCATGAGCCACCATACTTGGCTGAGTTTTAGTTTACATATTATAAAATTCACTTATTTTAAGTGTACATTTTAATGTTTTTTTAGCAAATCCACAAGTTGTGCAACCATCACCAAAATCTACCCCCAGAGCCCTTCCATCACCCCAGAAAAATCCCTCATGCCCTTTTGCAGTCATTCCCTCCTACCAGCCCCAGCTCCAGATAATCACCGATCTGTTTTCTCTATATGTAAATTTTTATTTTCTAGACATTTCATATAAGGAGGGTAATGCGATGTGTGTCCTTTTGCATCTGGCTTATTCCACATATTTTTGAGATTCCTCCTTGTTGTATATCTATCAGTAGTTCATTTCTTTCTATTGCTGAATACTATTCCATTGTCTGAATGAACCACATTTTAGCCATTCACCAGGTCAAGTGCATTTGGATCATTTCTAGTTTTGGGTTATGAATAACGCTGCTGTGAACATTCACATACAAGTGCTGGTGTGGATATATGGCTTATTTCTCTTGGGTAGATAGAGAATAATTTATCGATCAAACTGAAGTTTTGTATCAAGAGCCAAATGTTGTTTTGTAGATACTTTGTCATTTTCTTTTTCATGTGGTATTGTATTCAGACCTTGAGTTACATAGCTAAAGATTAACATATTGATGAATATGTGAATATGAGATGTGCAGCTTACAAGGCTGTTAAAATTTATTTGGCATCTGGTATAATTTACTGTCATTGACTAGTAACGACCTCTATGCTTCCTGTCTGGAATAAAAATGACATATGCGTTATATGTACTATTCTGCTAACACCACCAGGAGTCCTAGCAACTGTCATTTCAAACTGTCTGCTGTGAAGTGACAAAGCCATCTAATTCTTTACAACTTTTTCCTTGTGGCCAGTCCTGGTGGCTCACACCTGTCATCCCAGCACTTTGGGAGGCCGAGACGGGAGGATCGCTTAAAGCAGGAATTTGAGACCAGCCCAGGCAACATAGTGAGACCCCATCTCTACAAAGAAAAAAAACAAGCCAGTCATGGTGGCTCACACCTGTCATCCCAGCACTTTGGGAGGCCGAGACGGGAGGATCGCTTAAAGCAGGAATTTGAGACCAGCCCAGGCAACATAGTGAGACCCCATCTCTACAAAGAAAAAAAACAAGCCAGTCCTGGTGGCTCACACCTGTCATCCCAGCACTTTGGGAGGCCGAGACGGGAGGATCGCTTAAAGCAGGAATTTGAGACCAGCCCAGCAACATAGTGAGACCCCATCTCTACAAAGAAAAAAAACAAGCCAGTCATGGTGGCTCACACCTGTCATCCCAGCACTTTGGGAGGCCGAGACGGAGGATCGCTTAAAGCAGGAATTTGAGACCAGCCCAGGCAACATAGTGAGACCCCATCTCTACAAAGAAAAAAAACAAGCCAGTCATGGTGGCTCACACCTGCAATCCCAGCACTTTGGGAGGCCGAAACGGGAGGATCGCTTAAAGCAGGAATTTGAGACCAGCCCAGGCAACATAGTGAGACCCCATCTCTACAAAGAAAAAAAACAAGCCAGTCATGGTGGCTCACACCTGTCATCCCAGCACTTTGGGAGGCCGAGACGGGAGGATCGCTTAAAGCAGGAATTTGAGACCAGCCAGGCAACATAGTGAGACCCCATCTCTACAAAGAAAAAAAACAAGCCAGTCATGGTGGCTCACACCTGTCATCCCAGCACTTTGGGAGGCCGAGACGGAGGATCGCTTAAAGCAGGAATTTGAGACCAGCCCAGGCAACATAGTGAGACCCCATCTCTACAAAGAAAAAAAAGCCAGTCCTGGTGGCTCACACCTGTCATCCCAGCACTTTGGGAGGCCGAGACGGGAGGATCGCTTAAAGCAGGAATTTGAGACCAGCCCAGGCAACATAGTGAGACCCCATCTCTACAAAGAAAAAAAACAAGCCAGTCATGGTGGCTCACACCTGTCATCCCAGCACTTTGGGAGGCCGAGACGGGAGGATCGCTTAAAGCAGGAATTTGAGACCAGCCCAGGCAACATAGTGAGACCCCATCTCTACAAAGAAAAAAAACAAGCCAGTCATGGTGGCTCACACCTGTCATCCCAGCACTTTGGGAGGCCGAGATGGGAGGATCGCTTAAAGCAGGAATTTGAGACCAGCCCAGGCAACATAGTGAGACCCCATCTCTACAAACAAAAAAAACAAGCCAGTCATGGTGGCTCACACCTGTCATCCCAGCACTTTGGGAGGCCGAGACGGGAGGATCGCTTAAAGCAGGAATTTGAGACCAGCCCAGGCAACATAGTGAGACCCCATCTCTACAAAGAAAAAAAACAAGCCAGTCATGGTGGCTCACACCTGTAATCCCAGCACTTTGGGAGGCCGAGATGGGAGGATCGCTTAAAGCAGGAATTTGAGACCAGCCCAGGCAACATAGTGAGACCCCATCTCTACAAAGAAAAAAAACAAGCCAGTCCTGGTGGCTCACACCTGTCATCCCAGCACTTTGGGAGGCCGAGACGGGAGGATCGCTTAAAGCAGGAATTTGAGACCAGCCCAGGCAACATAGTGAGACCCCATCTCTACAAAGAAAAAAAACAAGCCAGTCATGGTGGCTCACACCTGTGGTCTTAGCTACTCAGAGGCAGCAGCAGGAGGATCCAGGACTCGAGGCTACAGTGAGCTATGATCGTGCCACTGCACTCCAGCCTGAGTAACAGAGTGAGATCCTATCTCAAATACATTAAAATAAAATAAAAACTGTTCCTTGAATATATCATTTTATAGTATCCCTTTTTGCCCTTTTGTGTTTGAAAGACATTTCACACTTGAAAATGGGATTGAGGCTTAAAGGGACGAAGAAAAGAGTAATTTAGTTGAAAACCTTTTCAAATCCAGAACAACATGTAGGATAGTTTATTGATTTCACAGAGATGCTAAAAGATTAGGAAATTTCGCTTGCCTTGATTTGCTATTTTCTGACTTCCTGTACTGCAGAGAAATCTAGAGTGTAATTCTACATTTACACATTTTTGAAAGTATAAGTAGAAAAGTGTGTGATGATGAGGAATTATGAGGATGCACTTTTGGGATAAAATATGTGACTTTATGAAACAATAGCTAAAATAATAAATGTGAAACTCAGAAACATTTCCTATAAAGTTGAAAAGAAAACCCAAGAGTATCTGCCGTCACTATTAGTACTTACGATTTCCGGGATTTTCTGGGCAATGCAATTAGATATCAAACAGAAATAAGAGGTCTAATTATGTAATAGGAGAAAAAAAATCACAGGAAATATTATCGTCTACCTAAAAAAGCACCAGATAATCTACTGGGAAAGCATTTCCTTTAATACAGAATCAGTAAAGTGGCTGAATGCAAGATTTTTTTTTTTTTTTTTTTTTTCTGAGACAGAGTTTCGCTCTTGTTGGCCAGGCTGGAGTGCAGCGGTGCAATCTTGTCACACTGCAACTGCTGCCTCGCGGGTTCAAGAGATTCTCCTGCCTCAGCCTCCGGAGTAGCTGAGATTATAGGTGCACCACACTTGGTTAATTTTTAGTAGAGATGGGGTTTCACCACGTTGGCCTGGCTGATCTTGAACTCCTGACCTCAGGTGATCCACCCGCCTTGGCCTCCCAAAGTGCTGGGATTACAGGTGTGAGCCACTGTGTCCGGCCTGAATGCAAGATAAATACCTAAAAATTATTAGCTTGCTTCTGTCCCAGCAACCTGCTTCATTCTTTCCTTGGTCTAAAACAAACAGTCTGTTATAATTCAGAAGTGTAATCGCAGCCTCCTTCCTTAAGAAAAGATTGTGGTTTTGTCTTCTTCCTTCCTCTGGAAAGTTTATCACACAATACAACCCACAGAGAAGTTGGGAGGGCTGAGGAAGCAACTCCACTTAAAATTCATCTTAAAGGTAAAAGAGTCACTTAGATAAGGTACGGGTATGTGTGTGTGTGTGTGTGTGTGTGTGTGTAGAGGGATAACAAACATACAACACAGAGTTTTTGTGCTGTTTAAAGCGTGGCTTGAAGAAAGAATTACCTACGGAGTCAATATCAGTTGGTACAAGTTGAATAATTTAAGACCTTTAAGTCTTCCTTTTAGAAAAAAGAAATCAACAATTTATTGATTACTGGAAGGAAATGCATACACGAGGCAGTGGAATTGGAATAGAAGAAGAATGTGGAGTGAGGTGGCGCCCTCTCTCTGAGCGAAGTTATCGGGAGACCGAGTTTAATAGCCCTTACTTTCACAGTAGTGGACCTCGCAGATCAGAGGCCTCCGCTGCCCAGGAAAGAGCAACACACACATAGGATGCAACACTCTGTTGCTTCACATCACACTTTGCATCCCTCCCACTTAAAAGAGAGGGCTTCTGTCAGTGGGGTCAGCTTCTGGCCCAGTAGCTTTAGACACCAGATAGCCTGAGGGCTGCTACTGGCCTCAGGCCATGATACACCTTTTCCAGTCTTGGCAAAATGAGTGAAGGGTGGAGAGTATAGTCTGTACATGTGTGGGGGGTCAGGTTGCTAACTACCTTCTCTTGGGGCAGATGATGCTTGTTTCTGGGGGCATACATCTCTACATTTTTTTCTATTATAATATCATTTCTTTGTTTTTGTTTGTTGATTGCTTAATGAATGCATTTGGTGTAGTGGAATGCTACTGCCTAACTCTATTTGTTTGTTTTTTGTTTTTTTTTGCAAGACAGGATCTTGCTCTATTGTCTGGGCTGGAGGGCAGTGGCATGATTATATCTCACTACAACCTTGACCTCCTGGACCCAACTGATCCTCCTGCCTCAGCTTCCTGGGTAGCTGGAACTATACGTGTGCACTACCATGTCTGGCTAATTTTTTAATTTACTTGTAAAGACGAGGTCTCACTGTGTTGCTCAGGCTGGTCTCCTGCCTCTGCCTCTGAAAGTGCTGGGATTACAGATATGAGCCACGGTGCCCAGCCTATTTATTCATTTATTCTTTTGTTCAACATATAGGAACCATCTACAGTGAAATTCAGTGAAGCTTACGCCAAAAGCAAAGAAAGCAACTTTGTCCCCCTAAAATGTGCTTTGAGCTTCATCGGTTCCTTAAATCTCAAGATGGGTAAGTTTTAGATTCTTTCCTGAGAGGAAGGAATGAGGAGAGAGAATGAAAGATTTTAGAATTCTAAGGAGAGTGGCAAGGATACGGAAAGATGAACGTGAGGCCCCCAAATGCAACCTTGTCAATGTCCCAGCTTTTCAGGCATCTGAATGGATGGCTGTTGACCTTGGGAAATTCATTAATGTCAATGGAAAAAGTTGTTCTTAAATCACATGCATGCTTTACAGATGATTGAAGGAGGCATCAAACCTAAATAGCTGCTGGGTCTCAAGCCCAGAGACAATCTGGGAATCATTCTTTCAGATGTTTAAACTTGGCATGAGTTGGTCAAACTTACAAAAGCCTGGTGAAACCAGAGGTGGTCTTTCCTAGGCGGGTTCCCCTTTACGGCCTCTCTCTAGCCCTGGGCTGGCTGTACGTGACTTAAGGGCAGGAGCAAAGTCTTGCTTTCTATGAATCCTGGTACCCAGCACAGTGCCTGGCACATTGCTAGTGGTGAAGAAATATTCATTAGTGTATGAATTAACAATTGTTACCTGATGGCCTAGGGTTCCAGGAGCTCCTTTTCAAATGAAAACCTGAGTCCATCTTCTTGTGGGATCCCCTGAAAACAGCTGCTTGTACGGGAAACCCTTTTAAGAGACCAAAACTTCAGGGAATTGTTTCTTTCAGTCCCAATTTTCTACCCTGTCATTGAAATGTACACGGGCCATAGCAGAGCCACTAAATTTGCCCCCAGTTCCAGGCAGATCTCTTAAATTCCCCAGCACACACTTTCCTTGAATGGTTGCACCTTCCAACGCCTTCCCAGTGCAGTGGGAATAAAATCGAACCTCCTCACCACATATGTAACCTTCTCTCTGCCGGCCTCCCTCTCAAGCACTTCACTAGAATGTGATGAAGGGAGCCTTTGTCTTCCGCGTGAGTCCTTTCTTAGGAAGACAAAATCAAATGCACTCCCAAAACGATGTGGTATTACCACTTCTCCTGTATGAATGCTGGCTCACTGAAAAAGACAGCGATGGGAACTGACACAGTGGGATGCAGGAAATAAGGGGCATTTTCACAGCACCCTTAGCCTGGGAAAAGAGCTACGTTTATTATGGAGTCGGCCTTGAAGAGTGGGGCCTCATTGTGCTCATCTGGGTTTCCCACTGAGCTGCCACTCAAATGGCAGCTTGATTGGAAGCCGACAGCCCGTTGCCATGGCCAAGTGAGCGTCCAAGTAGCATCTCCACTGAGAAACAGCTGTGGGAAAGTGCTGCTGCCGCCCTGGTATCACTGGCATCCATACCAGCACTTTTGGAGTTAACACTCTAACAAAACTGTAAATCCCTGCGGTCTCCCCTCATCTAGGAGAAGTTGCTTCTGGTGGTTGATTCAGCATCATCAGGCAGCTAGAATGCAACGCGATGACTGCATTGCTTCATCACCCTTTCGTGAACATCGTCATCACGCAGGAGGAGGACATTCTGACTCAAACACCTTTGCTGTCATTGCAAATGCAATTTACAGTTCAGAACTGTATCCAATCAGGATGACGCAGAAGAAAGGAGAGCAAAATTTGAAATTCCAAATTTAAATGGAATCACCATCTGGTTTATCTTTTATAATTAATGACTCCATGTCCCGTCACTGATAATTTCAAAATTCTAAATCCCAAATCTGAGGTAATTATAATTTAGTAAAGTCATTATCTCTTTTGATTCCATTTGTGTCCTCTTAACTGCTGTTTTAAGTAACAGGCTCCAGGTGTTGTGAGGCTTAGACCTTTTCCCTCTGGTTTTCTATTCCTTAGTCTCATATTAATGACTTAAGATTGTTTTGACTTAGATTTATCTGACTTTTTAGATGAGCTCTTTAGTTTTAGAATAGTCTTAGATTTACAAAAGAGTTGCAAAGATAGCTCAGAGATTTCCATATACATTCACCCCTCAGTATCCACAGGAGACTGGTTCCAGGACACCCGCCCAGTACAAAATCTGTGGATGCTCGAGTCTCTAATACAAAATGACATAGAACTTGCATGTGACCTACACACATCCTTCTGTCTACTTTATTTTATTATTAGTATTATTTTGAGACAGAGGTTTTTTTGCTCTGTTGCCCGGGCTGGAGCACAGTGGCACCATCTCGGCTCACTGCAACCTCTGCCTCCTGGGTTCAAGCGATTCTCCTGCCTCAGCTTCCCGAGTAGCTGGGATTACAGGCACCCGCCACCATGCCCAGCTAATTTTTGTATTTTTAGTAGAAATGAGGTTTCACCATGTTGGTCAGGCTTGTCTTGGACTCTTGACCTCCAGTGATCCACTCACCTCAACCTCCCAAAGTGCTAGGATTACAGGCATGAACCATCCTTCCATATACTTTAAATCATCTCTGGATTACTTACAAAATCACATACAATGTAAATGTTGTGTAAATAGTTGTTTTACTATATTTTTAAATTTTTGTACTATTTTATATATTACTTCGTGATTTTTTTGATTGGCAGGTGGTTAAACTTGTGGATGCAGAACCTGCGGATATAGAGGGCTGACTGTACTCCATGCCACTTTCCCTTTGAAGCAACTGTGAATGGGAGTTCACTCATGGTTTGGCTCTCTGTTTGTCTGTTATTGGTGTATAGGAATGGTTGTGATTTTTGCACATTGATTTTCTGTCCTGAGACTTTGCTGAAGTTGCTTATCAGCTTAAGGAGATTTTGGGCTGAGACAATGGGGTTTTCTAAATATACAATCATGTCATCTGCAAACAGGGACAATTTGACTTCTTCTTTTCCTAACTGAATACCCTTTATTTCTTTCTCTTGCCTGATTGCTGTGGCCAGAACTTCCAACACTATGTTGAGTAGGAGTGGTGAGAGAGGGCATCCCTGTCTTGTGCCAGTTTTCAAAGGGAATGCTTCCAGTTTTTGCCCATTCAGTATGATATTGGCTGTGGATTTGTCATAAATAGTTCGTATTATTTTGAGATACACCCCATCAATACCTAGTTTATTGAGAGTTTTTAGCATGAAGGCTGTTGAATTTTGTTGAAGGCCTTTTCTGCATCTATTGAGATAATCATGTGGTTTTTGTCTTTGGTTCTGTTTATGTGATGGATGATGTTTATTGATTTGCGTATGTTGAACCAGCCTTGCATCCCAGGGATGAAGCCAACTTGATAGTGGTGGATAAGCTTTTTGATGTGCTGCTGGATTCGATTTGCCAGTTTTTATTGAGGATTTTTGCATCGATGTTCATCAGGGATATTGGTCTAAAATTCTCTTTTTTTGTTGTGTCTCTGCCAGGCTTTGATATCAGGAACCATAAAATGAGTTAGGGAGGATTCCCTCTTTTTCTATTGATAGGAATAGTTTTAGAAGGAATGGTACCAGCTTCTCTTTGTACCTCTGGTAGAATTTGGCTATGAATCCATCTGGTCCTGGACTTTTTTTGGTTGGTAGACTATTAATTATTGCCTCAATTTTGGAGCCTGTTATTGCTCTATTCAGGGATTCAACTTCCTCCTGGTTTAGTCTTGGGAGAGTGTAAGTGTCCAGGAAATTATCCATTTCTTCTAGGTTTTCTAGTTTATTTGTGTAGAGGTGTTTATAGTATTCTCTGATGGTTGTTTGTATTTCTGTGGGATTGGTGGTGATATCCCCTTTATCATTTTTTATTGCATCTCTTTGATTCTTCTCTCTTTTCTTCTTTATTAGTCTTGCTAGCGATCTATGTATTTTGTTGATCTTTTCAAAAAACAAGCTCCTGGATTCATTGATTTTTTGAAGGGCTTTTTGTGTCTCTATCTCCTTCAGCTCTGCTCTGATCTTAGTTATTTCTTGCCTTCTGCTAGCTTTTGAATGTGTTTGCTCTTGCTTCTATAGTTCTTTTAATTGTGATGTTAGAGTGTTGATTTTAAATCTTTCCTGCTTTCTCTTGTGGGCATTTAGTGCTCTAAATTTCCCTCTACACACTGCTTTAAATGTGTTCCAGAGATTCTGATATGTTGTGTCTTTGTTCTCATTGGTTTCAAAGAACATCTTTATTTCTGCCTATATTTCGTTATTTACCCAGTAGTCATTCAGGAGCAGGTTGTTCAGTTTCCATGTAGTTGTGCAGTTTTGAGTGAATTTCTTCAGCCTGAGTTCTAATTTGATTGCACTGTGGTCTGAGAGACAGTTTGTTGTGATTTCTGTTTTTTTTTTGCATTTGCTGAGGAGTGCTTTACTTCCAGCTATGTGGTCAGTTTTGGAATAAATGTGATGTGATGCTGAGAAGAATGTATATTCTGTTGATTTGGGGTGGAGAGTTCTGTAGAAATCTATTAGATCTGCTTCGTGCAGAGCTGAGTTCAAGTCCTGGATATCTTTGTTAACCTTCTGTCTCATTGATCTGTCTAATATTGGCAGTGGAGTATTAAAGTCTCCCATTGTTATTGTGTGGGAGTCTAAATCTCTTTGTAGGTCTCTAAGGATTTGCTTTATGAATCTGGGTGCTCTTGTATTGGGTGCATATATATTTAGGATAGTTAGCTCTTCTTGTTGAATTGATCCCTTTACCGTTATGTAATGGCCTTCTTTGTCTCTTTTGATCTTTGATGGTTTAAAGTCTGTTTTATCAGAGACTGGGATTGCAGTCCAAGCTTTTTTTTTTTTTTTTTTTCTCCATTTGCTTGGTAGATCTTCTTCTATCCCTTTATTTTGAGCCTGTGTGTGTCTCTGCATGTGAGATGGGTCTCCTGAATACAACACACTGATGGGTCTTGACTCTTTATCTAATTTGCCAGTCTGTGTCTTTTAATTGGCACATTTAGCCCATTTACATTTAAGGTTAATATTGTTATGTCTGAATTTGATCCTGTCATTATGATGTTAGCTGGTTATTTTGCTCGTTAGTCGATGCAGTTTCTTCCTAGCATCGATGGTCTTTACAATGTGACATATTTTTGCAGTGGCTGGTACCGGTTTTTCCTTTCCATGTTTAGTGTTGCCTTCAGGAGCTCTTGTAACGTGGGCCTGGTGGTGACAAAATTTCTCAGCATTTGCTTGTCTGTAAAGGATTTTATTTCTCCTTCACTTATGAAGCTTAGTTTGGCTGGATATGAAATTCTGCATTGAAAATTCTTTTCTTTAAGAACGTTGAATATTGGTCCCCCACTTTCTTCTGGCTTGTGGAGTTTCTGCCGAGAGATCTGCTGTTAGTCTGATGGGCTTCCCTTTGTGGGTAACCCGACCTTTCTCTCTGGCTGCCCTTAACATTTTTTCCTTCATTTCAACCTTGGTGAATCTGACAATTATGTGTCTTGGGGTTGCTCTTCTCGAGGAATATATTTGTGGTGTTCTCTGTATTTCCTGAATTTGAATGTTGGCCTGTCTTGCTAGGTTGGGGAAGTTCTCCTGGATAATACCCTGAAGAGTATTTTCCAACTTGGTCCCATTCTCCCCGTCACTTTCAGGTACACCAATCAAATGTAGATTTGGTCTTTTCACATAGTCCCATATTTCTTGGAGGCTTTGTTCATTTCTTTTTACTCTTTTTTCTCTAAACTTCTCTTGTCACTTCATTTCATTCATTTGATCTTTAATCACTGATACTCTTTCTTCCACTTGATCAAATCGGCTACTGAAGTTTGTGCTTGCGTCACGTAGTTCTTGTGCCATGGATTTCAGCTTCGTCAGGTCATTTAAAGTGTTCTCTACACTGTTTATTCTAGTTAGCCATTCGTCTAATCTTTTTTCAAGGTTTTTAGCTTCCTTGCGATGGGTTTGAACATCCTCCTTTAGCTCAGAGAAGTTTGTTATTACCGATCTTCGGAAGCCTACTTCTGTCAACTCGTCAGAGTCATTCTCTATCCAGGTTTGTTCCGTTGCTGGTGAGGAGCTGCATTCCTTTGGAGGAGAAGAGGCGCTCTGGTTTTTAGAATTTTCAGCTTTTCTGCTCTGCTTTCTCCCCATCTTTGTGGTTTTATCTACCTTTGGTCTTTGATGATGGTGACCTACAGATGGGGTTTTGGTGTGGATGTCCTTTTTGTTGATGTTGATGCTATTCCTTTCTGTTTGTTAGTTTTCCTTCTAACAGTCAGGACCCTCAGCTGCAGGTTTGTTAGAGTTTGCTGGAGGTGCACTCCAGACCCTGTTTGCCTGGGTATCACCAGCAGAGGCTGCAGAACAGCAAATACTGCTGCCTGATCCTTCCTCTGGAGGCTTTGTCTCAGAGGGGCACCCAGCTATATGAGGTGTCAGTCGGCCCCTACTGGGAGGTGTCTCCCAGTTAGGTTACACGGCGGTCAGAGACCCACTTGAGGAGGCAGTCTGTCCGTTCTCAGAGCTCCAACTCCGTGCTGGGAGAAGCACTGCTCTCTCTGGAACTCTTTTGTACAAGATAGTTGTCTCATCTCCTCCACTTATTCATTCATTCATTCATTTTATCAGTCAGTGTTACCAGATGGGAAGGTCTTGACTGTGAGTCATCCAGGTTTTTGGCGTGTTGAACAAAGAATTGAACAAAAAGCACAAACAAAGCAACAAAAGAACGGAGTAGTGAAAGCACAGATTTATTGAAGGGAAAGTTTACTCCAGAGTGGGAGTGAGCTTGAGAAAGCAGCTCAAGAGCTCCCTCATCAATTGCAATGTTTAGGGTTTTTATTAGGGTGAAAGAATTTGGTAACACTCCTAGGTGCCCTTTAGAGGCCTCCAATTGGTTACACCCTATGAAGGATTGGCCCACAACCAATCAGGGGCTGAAATGGAAACTTGACCCGCAGTCAATCAGAAGCTGAAGTGGAAATTTCTGTCTTGTTATCACAGGAGTGAGGATGTGGCCTGGATGCTGACTAATCTTGCCTAGAACTGGCTGTGCCTGCTGTTCTTTTGCTTATGCCTTAACCCTTAGTTACCCTAATCCTTATTCTCCCGCCTCATGAGAACTCATGGACTTTTATTTTGTAGTTTGGATTATAAATGAATACAATGTTATTTACTTTGTTGCTCAAATTGTTTGAGCTTTGACCAGTGGAACTATTTCAGGTTGGAAACTCATCTACTATTAAAAATATAAGGTGACTGTGAAGTTTGGAATGTCAGAGAGAAGCCAGTGGCTCCAGGGTTAGTTCCTTGGGGTGTCTTGTTTTAATTTAATTTTAATTTTTTTTTTTTTTTTTTTTTTTGAGAAGGAGTCTCACTCTGTCACCCAGGCTGGAGTGCAGTGGCGTGATCTTTGGCTCACTGCAACCTCCACCTCTTGGGTTCAAGCGATTCTCTTGTCTCAACCTCCCAAGTAGCTGGGGCTGCAGGTGCACACCACCACGCCTGGCTAATTTTTGTATTTTTAGTAGAGTCAGGGTTTCACCATATTGGCCAGGTTGGTCTGGAACTCCTGACCTAAGGTGACCACCCACCTTGGCCTCCCAAAGTGCTGGGATTACAGGTGTGAGCCACTGTGACCAGCCAGGTGTCCTGTTTTGAGAGTAGCGAAACCTGGAACAGGTGACAGTAGATGGGTAGCTTGTCTCTAAGATGCCACCATCAATTCCTCCCCTCCCTGGATATGTAAGCCACCAAGCCACCTCCCCGTTGGGAGTGGAGTCTGTTCCTCCCTCCCCCTGACTCTGAGCCATCCTCAGAGACTTGGTTAGCCACTAGCATGTGGCAGAAGTGACATGTGGGACTTCCAGCTCTGCAGTTTCTCCAGGCCCTGCTAGGACACTTACTCAGGAATGTCAGCTGCCACCCCAGGGAAGATGTCTCAGGAATGCCTGCACTCACCATGCTGGAAACGCCACAGTGTGAAGCCCTGGACGAGGAGCTGCCAGGAAGAGAGGGAGAGGCCAGGAAGTCCCGAGGTGGCAGACATGGAAGTGAAGATGCCATCGTGGAAGTGGCTGCTCAGCCCCAGCTCCCAGCTGACTCCTCATAGGTCCGAGACAGATTGCTCCCATCCCCCTCCCACACTGCGAGCAAAACCAGATGGTGGTTTCTTGCTACTAAGTTTTGGGGTAGAATTGGAACTGTTAAAGAGGAATTATTCTGAACTTGTTAAAAATGGCAAGGAAGATTTTATTCCAGACTGTTGGGGTAGGGGTGTCTTAGTCTGCTTTGTGTTGCTATAAAGCAGGGTGTCCAATCTTTTGGCTTTCCCTCGGCCACGCTGGAAGAAGAAAAATTGTCTTGGGTCACACGTAAAATACACTAACACTAACGATAGCTGATGAGCTGGGAAAAAAAAATCTGTGCATAAATCTCATTATGTGTCAAGAAAGTTGACAAATTTGTGTTGGGTCACATTCAAAGCCATCCTGGGCCTCATGCAGCCTGCAGGCTGCAGGTTGGGCAAACTTGCTATAAAGGAATACCTGAGACTGAGTAATTTATTTTTAAAAAAAGGTTTTTTTTTTGGTCCATGATCCTGCTGGCTGGAAGACTGGGCATCTGTTGAGTCCCTTCGGTGACTTCCACTCATGGCGGAAGATGAAGGGCAGTGGTGTGTACAGAGATCACATGGCAAGGGAAGGGGTGAGGGAGGGAGGTGCCAGGCTTTTTTTAAACAACAACTCTCATGGGAGCTAATAGAATGCGAACTCACTCATCGCCTTGAGTGTGGCACCAAGATGTTCATGAGGGATCTGTCCCCATGACCCTGACTCCTCCCATTAGGCCCCATCTCCAACATTGGGAATCAAATTGCAACACGCAGTTTGGGGGACAAACGTCCAAACTGTAACAAGGAGTCAAGACTACTGCAGTCAAGACTACTGCAATAGGGGAGGGAGGCTGAACTCTGCTCCAAACACAACAGGGACAAGAGGGGACTTATAGCCAACAGAAGGGTAGATGGAAAATTACTAAGAGGAACATAGTAGGATTCTTTGCTAAAACTAGGCTTGGAGGCCAAGGATGGGGACCCAGGGTGAGGTCTAGATGAAAGAGGACTCAGAGGAGCTGACTGAAGTTTGGTCAAGGAAGGAGTCCTTGTCATTGTGCAGCAATAGATGACCAGAGGCTAGGAGGGAGGTGGCCAGCAAGTGTGGCAGAGGAGGCATGAGCTTTCCTTGACTGCGGCTGTTCCTGATGTAGGAATTGCTGCAGAGGCTGGCCCCTGGCTCTCTGTCCCTATTAGGACTCGAGTGAAGGTTATGAGTCTTCATGCTGCCTGCTGACCAGTACTCTGCATGGCTTCCTGGAGGAGCTGGGATCTGGGATCTTTGCTTCAGTGTATCCTTTTGACAGTAAATCGTTGCGCATCTCTGTGAGTGAAAGGGGTCAGGGCCAGGGCTACCCCATCCCCATTGCTTGTCTCCCTGTGGCACTGTCTCTGATAAGCCACCTGCCATAGATGCCAGCTGTTCCAATGTCAGCCTCCCCACGGTGGTTGCTGGGAAACAGACGCATTTTCTCTGAAGGCATCTTTGTAGTTATCCATAGCCCCAGGGTGATCCCTTATGGTGTGGTGTGAGGCCACTGCCGGGCAGCTCCTTTGCCAGGGCTGGTCCCTCGGCGGCGGTGTGCAGGGACCCAGCATGCACTCATAACCTGGGGAGAACCCACAGATGGCGGAAACCTAGTTCGGGGGCATAACAAGGACTCCGTGGAAGGTGCTGGCACGTTCTCTCCCCTCCCAAATCCAGACAGGCCCCATCGTTCCTCAGCAAATCTGGGATAGGGCCCAATCAATCAGCCACTCTGCAGTCACCCCCAGGGGCTCCCCGGAAGACACCAGGAGAGATGAGGCCCCCAGCTCCACAGACTGTCATCAGCCACTGTCAACCTGGGTCTCAGAGAACAGCAGGAAGAGGGGAGACGTTTCCGAGAGACCCAGCATTTTACCTTACAAGACTGAGCGTATCCTAAAGGTGACGCCAACATGATTCTGTCAGGTTGAATTCACTGGGTCCCGTTCAATTTTGTCCTCACCTCCCTCCCTGCAGTGCGAACAGTTCTGGAGAAGCAGCCGCTCAGGTGCAGAGAAAGCGGAAGCCTTCCTCTCTGCTTACCAGGGGGAAGGGGTGAGTGTGGGACCCACCCTGCCACAGCACCATCCATTTTCCAAATATAGTTTTCACCCCATGCCACAGCTACTGGGGGAGTCCAAACACCACTTTCTAAGTTTGCACACTCCCAGCATTTCTTCCCATGTTAGCAGCACAGATGGGCTTTGAAACTCCCTAGTTCTGAATGTCTTCTTTAATCATCACTCCCACGAAGGGACTCATTGCTGGTTTCGAGATAATCACAGAGTCATGTGATGAATGAAGCCCAGAGCTTGAGACCTACTTGATGTGGCATGAGGACCGTGGCCTGCCTAATGAGGACCGTGGCCTGCCTAATGGGCTCGATGAGATATTTATGACCCTCATGTTTCACTTTCAACCAAAAGCCTGGAGTATTTCCTAAATATTATTTTTAATCGAAATTTGCAGAATCTGTATTCCAGAAATATTTGATCAGTCATACATTTTCCTTCTGAAATGGCTCTCGGGAAGTCAGAGCTCTGTGACTGTGATTACACGGTGTCCGTGCGTTTGGAGAGCCTCCGTGCAGCCCTGGGCAGGCTCTATTGGGAGCGGCTGTGGTCATGAACACAGGTTTCCACTCTGCTTTACTGGCATCAGTACTGTGCACGGAAGAGAGGGAGTCTGAAATGGAATTTAAAAATGACATGAGGCTGGGCGCTGTGGCTCAGGCCTGTAATCCCAGCACGCTGGGAGGCTGAGGCAGGAGGATTGCTTGAGCCCAGGAGTCCAAGGCTACAGCGAGTTATAATCACGCTATTGCACTCCATCTTGAAAGACAGGGTCAGATCCTGTCTCTAAAATCAAAAAAACAAAAACAAAAAGGAAACGACATGAAACCTTTGGATAGTTCTAATTTTCCCTCCTGCCCTAGGGTCACACAATTAGGCAACTACAATGCTGTACGAGGGAGAACAACAGACCTTGCCCCTAAAGAGGGAGTAGTAATATCTCACCCTTGGGTAGAGTTTTACGCTTTACACAGCTCCTCACAATCCTTCTCATTTAGCCCTTGCAATACCCCAGGGAGGGGACGTGCTTCCTGTCCAGTTACAAAGCGGGAAGGAGAGTCTGACAGGTTCCAAGGACTTGGACCAAGGTCCTGGGGCCACTGCACGGGAGCCAGGGCTGCCTGAGCTTCTGTTACCACAGAGAGACTGCTGGACCGAAAACCGCAAAGCCCAAAGACTTCATGTGTGGAGTCCTTCAAAACGTGTAAAGAATGGGACCATTTCTCATCCCATTCTCTCTTCACCGTGAGCCTTTAGAGTATGTGTAGCCGGATGTGGTTTTCTCATTTCACAGTTAAGGAATCTGAAGATGAAAAAGATGAGATGACATTCCCAGGGTCGCAGAGCTCGTGGGCCAGTGTGAAAATGTGGACCCCACTGCCTTGTCTGGTGCTTGTTTCTGGAGAGAGAAAAGCACCGCTGGGCCATGGGGGACACTGGCCGGTGGCAGCTTCCGGCATCTCACCTGTTTTTGCGTGGGTTAAGGCAGTCCTGGTGCAGGGACACACAGCTGTGGCTGTCTTCTCCTTCCAGACCCAGACCTGACAGACAGCATGGGCTGGAAGGACAAGCCCACGGGTGAAAATCCCGCCTTTGCCCCAAGACCTGACATCGTCAGGGTGACCTCCCACAGTTGTCTTTTAGGATCGCTCCGCTAACCCTGTCTTCCCCTCTGCACAGTGAGAATTGTACAGCAGCAAATACGTGCCTGTGGCACTCATACTTGCACATCCATTGTCAGTTTCCTGTGAGGATGTACTTGGAAGGCTTCTTGAACGACAACAGTCAACTTTTGTATCAAAGGCTTTTTTTTTTTTTTTTTTTTCTTCTGGGACAGAGTCTCGCTCTGCCACACAGGCTGGAGTGCAGTGGCGCAATCTTGGCTCACTGTAACCAACCTCCACCTCCCGGGTTCAAGGGATTCTCCTGTCTCAGCCTCCCCAGTAGCTGGGATTACAAGCACCTGCCACCACACGCAGATAATTTTTTTTTTTTTTTAACTGGAGACAGAGTTTCACCCTGTTGGCCAGGCTGGTCTCGAACTCCTGACCTCAAATGATCCGCCGATGTCAGCCTCCCAGCGTGCTGGGATTACAGGTGTGAATCACCACGCCCAGTCTTCAGAGGCTTCTGCATGGGCCACTCAGCATCCTGACCCCTGATCCTTGTCACTGCCCAGATGGGGAGTATCATAGTCCTCACTTTACAGAGGAAGGGAAGTCCCCACCTGAGGCCACCTGCTGTACAACAGAACGTGGATCAAAGCAGAGCTTCACCCAGTCATGCCTTGCTTCTCCCAGTGCTGGCACAGGGCAAGGGCTCCTTGAGTACTAAACGCTGGTGTTAGACTTACCTTCTCCACGAAACCAGGAGGTTTGGAAAATGCCCCTTACCAGTTCACGTGAGGGGTGGCCTCTTAACAAAACCTAGAAAAACCCAGTGACAACAGGCCTGATTTTTAGTTTCTGTCAGAAAGCCTACATCATTATGCTCAGAATGAGGGAATTGGTGATTTTATAGAAATGGCTTATTTAAGAGGCTTAACACAATGTTATCTGGGCCAGGGCATTTTTCCCGTGGGAAGCTTTTGAAAGCATTTATCTTTAATGAAACAGACTAATATTAAAATGCAGTCAATACCATAAAACCAATATAATTTCGTGAGAAAATTTCCTAAAATGACTGTTTCTTTGCAGAGCATGGGATGTAATGAAATGAATCGTCTTTTGGAGGCTATTCATTAATTCCTCCCTGCCTGTCTCTGTGATACCTGTAAGTCCATGGGTAGGAAGCAGGGGACTTCCTAAAGTAAGGAGCATCCGCCACTGTCTTTGCCTCCCACCCCTTCTCCTCTTCCCTCCTTTCTTGCCCTCCACCCCGCCACCTTCTTCATTCCCTTCCTTCCAATATTCAGTGCTTATCTGCGCTGTGACAGGTAATGTTTCTGGGGGCCAATTAATGAAAAAAAGTCAAGCTTTTAAAGAATTAAAGTTAGTGTTATTCAAAGGTCTTAGGCTGAGGCCAGGCGTGGTGGCTCAAGCCTGTAATCCCAACAGTTTGGGAGGCCAAAGCAGGTGGATCCTTTGAGGCCAGGAGATTGAAACCAGCTGGGCAATATGGTGAAACCCCAACTCAACAAAAAATACAAAAATTATCTGGGCATGGTGGGGCATGCCTGTAGTCCCAGCTACTCAGGAGGCCGAGGTGGGAGGATTGTTTGAACACAGGAATTCAAGGGTACAGTGAGCTGTGATTGTGCCACTGCACTCCAGCCTGGGTGACAGAGTTTCACTCTGTCTCAAAACCACCCCCCAAAAAACCCAAAACCAAAAAACAAAGGTCTTAGGCCAAGCATGGTGGCTTACATCTATAATCCCAGCACTTTGGGAGGCTGAGGCAGGAGGATCACTTGAGCCCAGGAGTTCAAGACTAGCCTGGGCAGCATAGCAAGACCCCATCTCTAAAAAAAATTAAAAAATAAAACATACACAAAAAGTCTTACTGACTGGAGCCTAGAGCCCAGAAGCAGCCCTTTAGAGAGGTTCTGTCAAATGCTCCACCACAATATTTCAGCCTACAGCTTATATACAGGTGGTGGAAATTCAGCATGTGCAAAAATCACATCAAACTTGCGCAGATGTTACACTGACACGCAATCACATCACGGTTTGGGTGTAAGAGCGCATCTGGTTCTACATTACAGAGGAATAATCCCTAACCCCATCAGACATTTTGTGTAGGAAAAGGCAAGGACTATGGTCATTTATCTTTTAAGGAATATAGTGACTCTGGCAAGACACACAGGGAGCCATGTGCTCTATCCTGTTCTGTCTTCAAAGCATCTTTTCGGAGAGCTGCTGTATGTCGTCACAGAGTCAGGGGCTTTGTGAAATTCTGCTGAATGAGCAAGCTTGGCTTGGCTTTTGCTACTTTGCCTCTCATGGGGATGATGATGAGCAAGACGGATGAGGTTCTGCCTCATGGAGCTCATGGTCTGAAGGGAGAGGCTTACATCGGTGAGCATCTGTTTCCAATGGAGAGAGTGCTGTGAAGGACAGATGAGGTGGGGGCAGAGCTGGAGTAGGCTGAGCCTGAGGCAGCAAGCGAGCGGGTGGCACTTGGAAGCCAGGTGGCCAGAGCCCAGTGGATGAAGGGGACAGGGGTGGGAGGTGGGTTAGGACAGAGTGTCAAGAGCGAAGCCGCGAGGGGTAGGTAGACTGGATTAAGGAATTCAGACTTGATCACCCTAAGAAAAAGGGGGAAATTCCTGGAAGGTTTTAAGCAGGAGAGTGACTTCATTTATTCTAAAAGTGGAAATAGAAGAGACGATGCTGGTGTGGTCTCTATGGAGCTCCTACTATCCACACCACCTCTGGAAGCTTGGCCCATCCTGTAGGACCTCCATGCTCCCTGCAGTTCCAGCCCCAGGTGCGGAGACACCTATCTCCTGCACTGGTCCTGCACAAGTGGTCTTACTTAGAGGGGCAGGGCAGGCAAAGTGAGCTGGGACAACCGTGTGCAGATGGACAGAGTCCGTGCGGTGTGAATCGCTCACTCAACAAATACTTACTGAATCCCTCCTGGGGCCAAGCAGTGTGCCAGGCAGAGCGGGTGGTGACGTAGCCACAGCGCCAACCAGGCAAATGTAAGAGCCGATTGATTTCTTTATTTATTGAGATGGGGTCTCACTCTGTCACTCAGGCTGGAGTGCAGTGGCACCATCTTGGCTCACTGCAACCTCCGCCTCCCTGGTTCCAGCGATTCTCCTGCCTCAGCCTCCCGAGTAGCTGGGATTACAGGCACACAGCACTACACCAGGCTAATATTCGTATTTTTAGTAGAGACGGGGTTTCACCATGTTGGTGAGGCTGGTCTCAAACTCCTGACCTCAGGTGATCCAGCAGCCTTGGCCTCCCAAAGTGTGTAAGCCACCGCACCCGGCCTATAAGAGCTTTTATTTATTTATTTATTTTTCTGGTGAAATTTTATATATATATAATATATAAATAAATATATAATACATATATATCCATCCAGCAGGACTCAGTTGAGATAATCCCAATTTTGTTGACCATCCAAAGCATGGTCTTCAGGAGCTAGTCGAACATATGCCTTTTTCTCTCCATCAGGCCGAATCATGGTGTTGACCTTGACTGCATCAGTGTCATAGAGCTTCTTCACAGCCTGTTTGATCTGGTGCTTGTTGGCTTTAACATCCACAATGAATACCAGTGTATTGTTGTTTTCTGTCTTCATGGCGGACTCAGTGGTCAGCAGAAACTTGGTGACGGCACAGTAGTCAAGCTTGCTTCTCCTGGGGACACTCTTCCAGGGGTATTTTGGCTACCTTCAGAGTTGCGGTGTCTTGGACCAGTGTGCACTGCTGCTGCTGCTTCCTTCTTTCCTCTTCCTTCCTCCTTCTTCTTTCTTCTTCTTTCTTCTCCTTCTTTCTTTTTCCTTCTTCTTCTTCCTTCTCCTTTCTTCTTCTTTCCTCCTCCTCCTCCTTCTTCTTCTCCTCCTCCTCCTCCTTCTCCTCCTCCTCCTCCTTCTCCTCCTTCTCCTCCTTCTCCTCCTTCTCCTCCTTCCCCTCCTCCTCCTCCTCCTCCTTTTTCTTCTTCTTCTTCTTCTTCTTCTCTTCTTCTTCTTCTTCTTCTTCTTCTTCCTTCTTCTTCTTCCTTTTCAGTGGCTGTGGATGCTTTTCTGCACTGCCTTCTTGGCCTTCAGAGCCTTTGCTTTGGCTTTAGGAGGGGCAGAAGCTTCCTTCTTCACCCTTGGTGCCATCTTGTGAAAAGGGTCCAAAGAGCTTTTCTAAAAGCAGAAGTTGGAAGATCTATTTTGTGGGTGATGGGTGGTTTGTTTTTCTCCATTTGCTATCCAGATAATTGGACAAGCCCAGAGTGAGACGTGCCTCTGGCTGGAGACTGTGGAGTACTCATGGGCATCGGGTAGCATGGCCAGGGAGGAGAAGGGGGCTCTTGTTCCTGCAGATCAACGACTCTTTCCATCTGACAGAAAGGAGTGTCCTTGGTGTCAATACATAACATACATGAGCAAACAGGACTGGGCCAATCTCCTAGTCACTCCTCGAGACACTCAGCCTCACAGGTCTTGTGCGCTCCTGGAAGAAGTGAAGCAAAGCTATGCAGTCTTGGGTCAGGTGAACTCAGCCAGAGGGGTGAGAATTGTGTTAGTATGAAGAGTCAAAAAAATCCATAGTCTTTATCCAAAAACTTTACTTTTTTGCTTTATTGTGTTTTATTCAGATTATTAGGTTAATTTCTTTGAAGGCCCATGGCTTGTGAGTTGAAAGTCAAGGCTCTGTTTCTTACCAGGTGCTTCCCCTCCCGAGCCCGTGTTTCTTCGTGGGTGGGTTCAAGCCGGCGGTGATGGGTCTCACTTGTACTAAGTAAGAGCAGGGTCGTCGAGGGTGATGTGGAATGAAGCATTTCACAAACTTCTCAGTGGCTGCTACTGTCTCTGAGCAGTTCCCATGCAGTATGTGAGTCCAGGCAGTGATGACATGAAAACAGTCAAGGTGAGCATAAGATCATTATGTGAGTGTGAAGTCAGACTACCTTAGTAAGAAAAATCGTTCTTGACTCCTTTTTAAAAGTGCACTTAGCGCACATTTCTCACAGCAGGTTGGAAAGATTCTGAGAGAGTGCACGAATCATTGGATTTTCAGGTGACACCACTTTCTAAAAAGAAAACCATGTAAGTGAAGTGCAAAGGCATCCAGCCTTTGATTTCGGCCTTGAATCAGGCAGCCAATGAGCTGCTGCACACCCGCTCCTGGCCCCAACTCCTCTATTGTTCTAAATGTAAGCAGCAGGTGCTTCCGCGCTCTCTCATTCCAGCACAGACCTGGCATCTGACACACAAGTCTCATTCCTTTCCTTTCCTTGGATGACCTCTGAAACCCTGGCATGCAAAAGCACACATGTCTAGATGGCTCTTTTAGATACATCATTTACAGTGCTGTTAATAGTCACGCTAGGACACATACACCTTTATTGTTTTTCAACTTTCTTCCTTCCTTCCTTCCTTCCTTCCTTCCTTCCTTCCTCTTTCTTTCTTTCTTTCTTTCTTTCTTTCTTTCTTTCTTTCTTTCTTTCTTCCTTCCTTCCTTCTTCCTTTCTTCCTTTCTTCCTTTCTTCCTTTCTTCCTTTCTTTCTTTTCTTCTTTCTTTCTTTTCTTCTTTCTTTCTGACAGAGTTTCGCTATTGTTGCCCCAGCTGGTGTGTTGTGGTGCAATCTCAGCTCACTGCAACCTCCACCTCCCAGGTTCAAGCGATTCTCCTGCCTCATCCTCCTGAGGACTACAGGTGTGCGCCACCACACCCGGCTAATTTTTGTAATTTTAGTAAAGACAGGGTTTCACCATGTTGGCCAGGCTGGTCTCGAACTCCTGACCTCAGGTGATCCTCAGTCTCCCAAAATGCTGGAATTATAGGTGTGAGCCACTGTGCCTGGCCTATCTTTTCGATCTTAAAAGCCACGCACCTAGCTGCTGTTGCCCAGCAGGCAGGCAGCATCCCCGATGCCGGCGCGGCACTTGCTGACAGAGACTCAGATGATGGAAGCACCAGGGTGGAGGGGGCTGTGCATCAGGGGTGCTGGCAGGAGACTTTTCACGTTGCCCCCGAGGACAGCCACCACCCTGGAGAGGACCAAGTGGCACTGAGGGACATGTGCTGTGCACATACGGATGGACCTTCATTGCTTTCCTGTCCCCTATAGAGACAGATGGGCTTGTGATCCTTTCTCTTTTCTTCTTCCTTAAGCCAGTGAACGTCTTTTAAATCTGTCTTCCTCCATAGTTCCTTTGTCTTTGGTTTCAGTTTTTCTACGCTCTTTTCTGAGGCATAAAATATTCTAGATAGAATCACAACCCTTTAATACCATCTTCTTCACCTCCGGAGCTTCATCACCTGGCACCCGGTGTGCGTGTTAAAAACATGCATGGTGAGTGAATAAACTACTGAATTTATTTTTTTGTGCACACACAGGCACTATCCATGCATACCAAAGTCCCAGCAATGACGACATTCATGAATAGAAAACTGGAATATATTTCACCGTGGGAAAAATGTTCTTATTGATTCAGGATCAAAATGGAGAAGTAAGTACAGGATGATGATCTTAATGAGCTCTTTTAGAGTCAAAGAAAGGTACTTATCTGGTTACTTTAAGTAAGGAGGGTTTATTAAAGGGACACATGAGGAAATAAAGAAATGAGGGATGTGTCACCTGGCAGGGGTCAGAGGACAGAGGGGAAGCTTTCTCATTCTGAGTGCAGGGCAGCTGTAGGGATGGGACTGTGCGGTTCCTGGGGTAGCAGGAGCACTGACCTCCCTTCTGTGTCTCAGCACCGCTCCCCTCCCTGGTACTGGCACTCCCTCTCCACCCGGACATGACTTATTTCTTCAGGGATCCTGTGGCCCCTGCTTCTTCGCCTCAATGCTTTCCCAGGCTCCGGGGTCTCCAGGGCTCTGCTCCTGCCTTCCCTTCCACTTTACTGACCCTATTTTCTAACTCTCTGTATTTCACATTCAGACTCCCTGAGAGGAGGGTCTGATTCGTCTATGACAGTGGTGAAAGTTAAATTCACCCCTGAGCCCGGAGCATGGATATTCAAACGAATGAAAACAAGCCACACTATAACCTGCTTCAGTGATCGTCAGAAACTAGCTGGTTTAGAGACGCTCCTTCATTGGGGCTCTCCCACCACCAGCCTCTTAACGTGGACATAAGCTCCCCCTAACTCACTTCCTTTCAGGAGAAAACAAAGAGAAGTCCACCCTCTAAGAGTGAATCTGCAAACCCAGGGGAAAGGACCCTTTTCCCTCCCCATTCTGCAGTCCCTCCCCACCCTCTCTACCTCCACTCACTGTTTTCTCTCCCTTCCTTCTGGATTCAACTCTCATCTCATTGCCCTCTGAGTCCGCTTCTCAGGGCGTCCTGGCAGCCGCCATCTGCAGGCACTGTACATTCCTACACCCCTCAATCACACTGTGCTGGTGGATTTTCACCTTATGTCCCCACTGCTCCCTGTTTGTACGCTAAAGGCTGTTTGTGGTTTGTTGTTGTGTCACAGCCATGTTGGTCCTTAGCTGAGTGCCACAACCCCCCACGCTTTCCCCTGCCCCGACTCCATGCATTCCCGCCTCCCTGGTTCAGCAGACCCAGGCTTCCATCTGGGGAAGTTGAGGCACATGCAAAGCCAGACTGGCAGTGTTGCCCAGTGAAGGGGCATGGCTGGAACCCCGCCCTGCAGCCCCGGAGCTCATGTCCTGGAGTAGCACTGGGCCTGTTTCCCACTCTTCGTTCAGCTTGTTCGGCACGTCAGGGCACATGAGGCAAGAACAAACCTCTTCACATTGGAGAACGCAGCTTCATTCCTGTCACCTCAGTCACGTGCATGACTGATTTCAACTCAGAAGGACTGATGAATGCGGTCTTAGAACTTGCCTTGGGCAGCACTACGAGGTGGAAGTAGGTGGTGTTTGGTGCCTGTGGTGACAGTGTGGCGGCTCGCCAACAGCCAGTCCCCGCCTTTCCCTTGCTAACAGACTCCCAATTTTGTTCTGGGATAGGCTGACTGAAGGAAGATGGAAGCAGTTCCACAGGAAAAATCATTAGTCTAAACCCACCATGAGAATCCCAGTCCCCTTAGAAAGGGATTGGGTTGGGGCAGTGGGGAGTGGGAATATGGGGCCCCATCCTGGCCAATGAGATGTAAAGTCTGTTGGGGAATTTGGTGAAGGGTTTTCCATTCTGTTGAAAATAGAGGTCCACGAAGAGGATTTACCCTTTCCTTCCTGCCTTGGCATATTTTTGTGTGAGGACGTGATGCTTGGAACTGTGGCAGCCACCTTGTGACCAAGAGGGGAAAATACAGAGACAGCAGAGAAGCTGACGCAATGCAGAGCCTCAATACCATCAAATCACTGGATCAATATGGAACTGTGTTCTTCTTTTTTTTTTTTTTTTTTTTTGAGACAGAGTCTTGCTCTGTCACCCAGGCTGGAGTGCAGTGGCACAATCTTGGCTCACTGCAAGCTCCACCTCCCGGGTTCACACCATTCTCCTGCCTCAGCCTCCCATGTAGCTGGGACTATGGGCGCTGCCACCATGCCCAGCTAATTTTTATATCTTTAGTAGAGATGGGGTTTCACCGTGTTTGCCAGGATGGTCTCGCTCTCCTGACCTCGTGGTCCAACCGCCTCGGCCTCCCAAAATGCTGGGATTACAGGCATGAGTCACTGCGCCCGGCCAGAACTGTCTTCTTCTATACTTAGTATATGTAATAACAACCCCCTTTGCTTTAGCCGCTCTTAGTCATGTTTTCTGTTACTTGCTGCCAAAAGCTCCCTGACTGGTGTAGCAGACACCAACACACCCCCAGGCCTCCTGGGACAGGCTCACAGTGGTGGATTTAGCCTGGGGAAGCCTGTTGCACACAAGACTGAGAGGATGGGTAGATAGGAGGGTGGATGGATTCCTCTACTGACAACCTGAGCCAAGAAATGGCACCAGTCCCCAGAAGGTGACAGGATCTGCTGTTGTTCCCACTCATGACCCCAGATACCACCCCAGTCAAGTGTCCCTATTTGTGTCTCTCAGGAGATGATTTGGAAAGGAAACAAATGAGGAGACCCAGAAGTCAATCCCGTTGCGGAGCCACTGGGCTAGGATGAGGTGTGGTCTCCATGGAAGAGGGAACCCACCCAAAGCCATCGTAAACGGCTGACATCTGAGAAGGCCAGGCTGGAAACCCAAATGCATGGGGCAATGGGGTGGGGAGGGGGGGATAACCAGCAGCCAGCCAGAGGAGCTGCTGACCTGTGGGTGGGAGAGCCCCAATAAAGGAGAGTCTCCACAAAATAAAGTAAAATCCACCCAACCCCAGAGGAAAAGGAGCTGTGACCTCTCCCAGGCCCAGAAAACACCAACCTTTGATCACAAAGGCACCTGTTGGGTGAGGAAGTTCCTATTCTTACTTTTCCTTTGGAACACTGGGTAAGGAGGAAATGGAAAACGTATGGAGAAACAGGAACCCCTCTTTTCCCTCTATACCTTCCAGCCCAAAGAAGCAGCAAGCTGGGAGATGCTTTAACATGATCAATTTTTTTTTAATTATTATGAAAAATTTCACATATATACAGAAAGACTACAGTAATGAACCCCCATTCACTCATCCCCTACTCTCAACGATTATCAGTATTCTGCCTTTTACGTTGTATCTATTCTGCCCTGGTACTATTTTTCCTAGAGTATTTTAAAGCAAATCCCAGACATTGCATCACTTTACTGGTATGTACTTCAGTGTATGTCTCTAACAGATAAGGATATTAAAAAAAACCATAACCACAATAACATTATCACACCCAACCAAACTAATACTATTCCTGTAATATCTAATATCTCATAGGCAGTCCGTGTTCAATTGCCCCGCTGGACTCAGAAATGAATTTTTCAGCAGCTTTATTCAAATCAGGGTCTAAACAGGACCCTTGCCTTTCATTCACGGGATAGGCCTCTTAGCACATGGCTTTTCTCCCGATAGATTTTAGCAGCCACTAATGATTGCCGTGAAGCTCCACTATTTCTTTCGGGGGTTGCAAAATTGTGATTTTCTAACAGTGTAATTACTTTGCTATCAATTAGGTGGGTTCTTCTATGAAGCAGAATTTTCCCCTATTGACTGGCTGGTTACTCTGAAATGCAGTCTGTATACGAAAAGCAGAATGGGGCCGGGCACGGTGGTTCGCACATGGAATCCCAGCACTTTGGGAGGCCGAGGCACGCAAATCACTTGAGGCCAGGAGTTCCAGACCAGCCTAGCCAACATGTTGAAACCCCATCTTTACTAAAAATACAAAAATTAGCTGGGTGTAGTGGCAGGCTCCTGTAGTCCCAGCTGCTCAGGGGGCCTGAGGCAGGAGAATCACTTGAACCTGGGAGGCAGAGGTTGCAGTGAGCCGAGATGGTGCCACTGCACTCCAGCCTGGGCGACAGAGCAAGACTGTCTCAAAAACAAACAAATAAACAAGCGAACAAACAAACCTCAGAATAATGCCGGATTCTTCTCTGTTATATACCCATTTTCAGAATAATGTGTAGGTGTCCCAGCAGCCTCCAAAGGGAGCTGATAAGTTTGGTATGTTTGTTTGATTTAGTGTTACTATAAGCCCATGAGTTTTTCCTATATTTGATTGCCATCATCTTTCTTTTTATGATGGTCAGGTTGTCCTCTTTGGTGAGCTAGTGCACCTTCAGGCTGGGTCCTGTGTTGTTTTGAAGATGTGGTCTGATTATTTCCTTGCCTTTAGGGTCAAGAAATTTTAGGCTCGTCGTATACATTTTCTGCCCCAACTCTGACACCGATCATTTCTCCAAGGAATCCTGGTTCCTTTTAGTGTAGATTGATATTTACAGACCAAATCTGTCTGGAGAAGCATCTCCCTTTAAATTAAGTTGGAGACTCAACTATTGCAGGAAATTGGACATTTTTAATTACAGAAATGAGACTCACTAAAGTGCATGGGAAGACTTCTATTTTCTGACACTGATGAGTCTTGGGACCTGCCCTAACTCACATCTAGCTCTGGGTAAGTGAATTACCATTTCTAGCCTCAGGTTTTCTCATTCATAAATGGGAAAAGCAACACCTACCTCAATGGGCTATGATGAGAACGAAGTAAGAGAGTTCACGTGTAAGGATCTTCGTCTCATACATATTCACCGAGCAGTGGTAGTCATGATAGTTGTCATCTCTGAAGCCCAGAACAGAGACCCACCCTGCCAGAACACCAGGGAATGCCTGAGTACCGGAAATTACCCAGAGGATGGAGGGTTCAAAAAGGATGGCCAGATGGGGACTGGCACAGGCCATCTCACAGCTGAGCAAGGGTTCACGGTGCACATGTGCGGATGTGTAGATACACATGCACAGGCACAAACACCGCTCTGAAGCAGCACACCCCACACTGCAGGCTGGGGGTCACGCTGAGAGCACGTCAGGCATTCGGATGATGTGTGGGCTATTATTAGTAGTAATTGCAGTAATCACATATGAACCCAGCATAGGAACTGCTACTATTGCCCTGAAAATGTGTGAGTTAGCAGCCAATTCTTTGGAATACTGAACACACGACTGCACCCGGCGATGAAAGAAAAGGGAGAAACGGCACATGTCTGGCCTCACTTAGAGGTTTGGCGGTGATTTTACCCACTGCTTCCTATGGTTCTGCTGAACACAGCTGGCCAAGTGACCTACAACTGAGGAGACACAGGGCTTCAGATGACAAAATGAAGCCAAATGCCCGGCCTTTCCTAGGAGAGCACAGCAGGTATGCAAAGTAGCTACGAGTGCCAGGAATATTTCCATGTGGAGAATGAAACAGGAGCATGGCCATGAGGGAAGGCGCGTGTCTGTGAGGGAGAACTGTTTTTGGTTCCTGCCCACTGAGATCTGGGGTTGCTGGTTATGAATCATGACTGTAACAGAAGCTCACTGATACATGGTAGTCTTTCAGAACGCCTGGCACTTCGTGGTGAATAAATATTATTAATAAAAAAAGAGGCCGGGCGCAGTGGCTCAAGCCTGTAATCCCAGCACTTTGGGAGGCCGAGACGGGCGGATCACGAGGTCAGGAGATCGAGACCATCCTGGCTAATACGGTGAAACCCCGTCTCTACTAAAAATACAAAAACTAGCCGGGCGAGGTGGCGGCGCCTGTAGTCCCAGCTACTCGGGAGGCTGAGGCAGGAGAATGGCGTAAACCCGGGAGGCGGAGCTTGCAGTGAGCTGAGATCTGGCCACTGCACTCCAGTCCGGGCGACAGAGCGAGACTCCGCCTCAAAAAAATAAATAAAAAATAAATAAATAAAACATAAAAATAAAAAAAGAGCCTGGATGCCAAACAAACTATGCTCTCTCTACTCACAATTTTTCTCTGCTGAACAGATCCTCTGAGCACACTGGATGGGAGGCGGAGGGTGGGCTCAGGGCAGGGTCCAGGCACTCTGTCCCTCCAGCTCCCTCAGCCCCTCACTCAGGATGTGCATTGGACCTTTCTCTACATTGGTGCTGTTCCTTGCAGGTCTGTTTTTACTCCCGCCTCTGGTGGAGTTTAGGGAGGACCACTTGGGGCCATGTCTCCAACTTCAGCTCCCTGAGCCTCCCGCCCACCCAGTTCTCCCACCTGGAGGGCACTGCAAGGCCTGCATTAATTAGGGTTCTCCAGAGAAACAGCCACACATATCTGAGACACTCTACACTGACAGGATGGGTGTAAATAGAGAGAGGGATATATTTTAAGAAATTGGGCTGGGTGCAGTGGCTCATGCTTGTAATTCCAGCACTTCAAGAGGCTGAGGCAGGTGGATTGCTTGAGCCCAGGAGTTTGAGACCAGCCTGGGAAACATGACAAAACCCTGTCTCTATGAAAAAAATACAAAAATTTGCTGGGTGTGGTGGTACATGTCTGTAGTCCCAGCTACTCAGGAGGCTGAGGAGGGAGGATTGCTCGAACCTTGAGGTCGAGGCTGCAGTAAGCTGTGATTGTGCCACTGCATTCCAGCTTGGGTGACAGAGCAAGACCCTTTTCCAGAACCCCATCCCCACACACTCAAAAAGAAATTGGCTCATGTGATTGTGGGGGTTGGGAAGTCCAAATTTCGTGGGGCAGGAGACCCAGGCAAGAGTTGATGTAGCTCAAGTGCAGGGGCAGTCTGGAGGCAGCAGTCCCTCTTCTTCAGGAGGCCTCCATTGTTTAACTCCTTTAACAGATTGAATGAGGCCCAACCCCATTAGGGAGGGGCATCTGCTTTACTCAAGTCTACTGAGTAACTGTAAATCGCATCTAAAAATGCCTTCATAGCAACATCAAGACTGGTGTTTGACTAAGTATCTGGTGGCCTGGCCACATTGACGCATAAAATGCCCCATCCCAAGGCCTTCCTCAGCATGAGAGGAGGCAGCCACCAGAGTTGATCTCCATCACACAGGTCTACTGAAGCAGCTGGAACACAGGTGACAAACACCACGGCAGTACTTCTCTGACTCAAAGGCATTCTGAGCTGGGAACAAACCTGGTGCCTAAGTCAGGTGGAATTGTCAGTCACCTGAAGAAGCAGTGGAGGCAGGAAGAAGTCGAGGTGTTTATTCACTGCTAACTAACATGCTTCTGTGTTGGGCTCTGCAAAGGTCTGTTCGGTGAACTTCACTCAGGGCTCCTGAAAGCTGCCCCAAGCCTGAACGCAAGCACATGAGGAGACACAGGAACATCTGGTGAAGAAGCACGTGACACCAGAAAGATGATTGTTTGTTTACCCTTCGCCATTTGGGAGTGAGTTTGAGGGCAGGACTGTGGCACAGTGTGGTGGATTAAGGATTCTTTGCCACGTCTATCACTGAGAGGTACAGGCAGCTTCCCCTCCCCTTGAATCTGCACTGGCCTCGTGACTCGCTTGGCTAATAGAATGCAGAATCAGTGTGCCAGTTCTTGGGAAAGCCTGGAAGCTTCATGTTCGTGCTCTTGGAACCCAGCCGCCACGGTGTGAGGAAGCCCAAACTGTTCTCCTGGAGACAGCAGCAACATGGGGAACCCTGGAGGATGAAACACTACATGGGGACAGAGAGATCTGGGGTGGGGAGCGAACCCATGATCTCCAGTGTACAGCCAGCACCCAGCCCTCAGATGTGCAAGACACCTTCATGGTCCTTTTGGCCAGCCCGGCCCCAAGACAGACACATTGGTGTGAGCAATCCATGGGGACACCCATGAAAAGCCACCCACGCAGGTCACAGGACCACGGGAAATCATCGAAGTGTTACTTTGAGTCACGATGTTTCACGGTCATTTGTTATTCAGCAATAGGTCACTGAAACACATAGAGTGGCAAGATGAAAGCAATTTATCCAGGAAAACATTCTGCTCTCAGGAGACAAAGGAGAATCAAGATTTGATACAAAGAAGTGACCCACTCATGACTTACTTTGATGGGAACTGTTCAAAGAACGTGAAAGAGTCTAATGATTGGAGAAAAAGAACAATTTGGTGGCACAAAAGTTTCTGGGTGCTGGACAGAATCTAATCTTTGTCATAGCTGGCTGCAGACTTTGGGCCATGACTTTTCTGACTTGGGGCTTAGAAGGCACCCCTGAGGGCCGGGCACGGTGGCTCAAGCCTGTAATCCCAGCACTTTGGGAGGCCGAGACGGGCGGATCACGAGGTCAGGAGATCGAGACCATCCTGGCTAACCCGGTGAAACCCCGTCTCTACTAAAAAAAAATACAAAAAAAACCAGCCAGGCAAGGTGGCAGCGCCTGTAGTCCCAGCTACTCGGGAGGCTAAGGCTGGAGAATGGCGGGAACCCGGGAGGCGGAGCTTGCAGCAAGCTGAGATCCGGCCACTGCACTCCAGCCTGGGAGACAGAGCACGTCAGAGGCACACAGGAGGAATGGCATTGGTAGTAACCTGGAAGATCATCTGAAATGAGAGCCCAGCCCCTCAATCCTCGTGGGCCTCCGAGTAGTGGCAGCAGCAAGTTTTGATAAACTAGGAAAGGATGAAAACAAAGGTGTTCTGACTGAACTTCATGCTCCTAGTGTGATGAATTAAGCAACTTGGAGCCCAGGTATGAAGAACTCAGGGCAAGGCGTGGTGGCTCACACCTGTAATCCCAGCACTTTGGGAGGCCGACGTGGATCACCTGAGGTCAGGAGTTCGAGACCAGCCTGGCCAACATGGCAAAACCCCATCTCTACTAAAAATACAAAAATGAGCTGGGTGTGGTGGCGCGTGCCTGTAATCCCAGGTACTCCGGAGGCTGAGTTAGGAGAATTGCTTGAACCTGGGGTACGGAGGTTGCAGCAATCTGCAGAGATCGCACCATTGCACTCCAGCCTGGGAGAGAGAGCGAGATTCCATCTCAAAAAACAAAACAAAACAAAAAACTCAGGAGGAAAGTAAACCCACCTCTGGTTATTCTCAGAGACACGTGAAACCACAGCCAGTGATGTGCACTCCACACGGGCAGCCTGGGCTTCCTGATTTGCTACTTTCTTCCCATCGGTAAGAGGTTAAACTCGGAGAGATGAAGGCAGATGGGAAACAGGTGAAGTTATTAGCGGCCCACAGTGAGAAGCTACACCTGCTCTGCAATCAAAAACGAAAAAATGCCCAGAAAGCTCAGTAATGCCGTAACCAAAGGAAGCACTTTGTAACAGGCCCCTCCAGCCAGGACAGGAAAACCAATGGATGCTTGGACTGGCACAGGGGAGAGGTGCTCTTCCTTCTGGATCCAGAGGATAACATGAATGAGATCTGAATCCTGCTGAGTTTCTTAGCTGCCCTCTCCATGGGGACATGAAGACCAGCTGATGTTGATGGTTTGGGGGAAAGTTGTTTGTGTTGAAGCAAATGTTGTGGGATTGGGGAGATTACATCTGGAACAGTGAAAATAAATGTTATAATATTATGGTTTCAACATATTATGTTTTAATGTGTTTCTATTTTTAAATGTTTGCAACATAAACGTATTTTAAAGTGTTATAATTTTCATTTTATTTTATGTATGGTAATATTTACTGAATAGAAATTATTGATTTTTATATATTTCCTCACTATACATTTTTAGTAGACTATTTTTGTAGAGTAGCCTTAAAGTCACAGCAAAATTGAGTTGAAGATACAGAGAGTTCCCATATACCTCCTGCGCCCCACCCCACCAAACCTCCCCTTACTATCAACATCCCACAAGAAAATAGTACATTTGTTACAACCAATGAGCCTCCATGGACACATCATTATCCCCTAGAGTCCATAGCTGACGTTAGTTCATCCTTGGTATGGAGCATTCTATGGGGCTGGACAAATGTACAATGACATGTACTCACCATTGTACCATACAGAGTAGTTTCACTGTCCTAACAATCCTGAGCTCTACCTATTCGTTCCTTCCTCCTCCCATTTAAAAAAAAAAATTTTTAATAGTTGTGACTTTTCCAGAGTATCATATAGTTGGACATCACACATTATGCAGCTTTTTCAGATTGACTTCTTTCACTTAGTAATATGCATTTAAAGTTCCTCCATGTTTTTTCATGGCTTGATAGTTTAGTTCGTTTCTTTTTAGTCCTGAATAATATTCCATTGTCTGGAGGGACCACAATTTATTTGTCCATTCACTTACTGAAGGACAGCTTGGTTGCTTCCAAGTTTTAGCAGTTATGAATTGAGCTGCCACAGACATTTGTGTGCAAGTTTTTGTGTGGACATAAAAGTATTGCTTTCAATTCATTGGGTAAATACTAAGAACTACAATAGCTGGATTATATGATAAGAATATGTTTAGTCTTGTAAGAAACTGTCCAATTGTCTCCCTACCTGGCTGTACCATTTTGCATTCCCACCAGCAATGAATGAGAGTTCCTGTTGCTCCACATCCTTGTCAGCATTTAGTGTTGTCAGTGTTCTGGACTTTAGCCATTCTAATAAATATGTAGTGGAATCTCACCATTGTTTTTATTTGCATTTCCTTGATGACATATGACATATGATGTAGAGTATCTTTTCATATGCCTCCGGAGTGGCTGGGACTGCAGGTGTGCACCATCACAGCTGGCTAATTGTTGTATCTTTTTGTAGAGATGGGGTTTTGCCATGTTTCCCAGGCTGGTCTTGAAATCCTGAACTCAAGCGCTCTGCCCACCTTGGCCTCCCAAAGTCCCAGGATTACAGGCGTGAACCAACTCACCTGGCCATAAATATTTGTTGACCAAATAAATGAATGAATGTGATTATCTGTTTGTCAATTAATTCAGTCTGTTTTGTATGGATTTTTTAAAGATTATATTTGTTTTCTTTATGAGATTGCACAATTTAAAGGCAGAGATCACACCTCATGTGAACTATGTCCATTCATATATTCATACATTGAACAAGTATTTATTGAGAGGCTACTATATGCTTGCTAGGGACTGTGCAAGTCATAAAGGATACAGACAGATTTGATCCCTATTCCTGTGAAATTTTCAGCTCAGTCAGGAATGCAGACAACTAAATATGGAATAAAATTAAATAGAGTGCTTATTTTACTAGGAGATGCCTATGTGAATTCTCCAAGATTAACATAGTGCCTGACACATAATTGTTTTTCAGTCAAATAGTTCTTCAGTATGAGCTCTATTGATATTGATGTCATATTACTACTGAGAGATTATAAAGAAATTAATTTCATGCTTGTTTTCACAATTGTTTCCAGTTCAACTTCAAAATTAAAATGGAAGTAAAAAATGTTATTCTAGTGACACACTTAAACCAAGCTAATATAAATCTTACATCAGCGTAAGTAGTAATAAGATTCAAGCATCTGTTGTCTCCAGAAGACATTGTTATGTGTTAACCGCCCAAGAACAAGCACTTGTTCTCAGCTCAGCAAATGACTGTGCCCACAGTGAAGTATTACGTCTCTCCTTGAACTCCAACCCAGTTCATCTCTCCAATCTCAACTGCGTTCTCCTCTTCTCTGCCTAGAATCTCCCTTGTTGTGGATTTCAGACCTTGAGTGTGCAGCTCCCCATCTGGACTCTCGTGAAGGTCATGGTAAACAACACACACAGCATCCCTTTGTCATGGGCTCAGCTGACGCGTCTCCCTCCCTCACCGCTGCCCCGCCAGCCTCTAGCAGCACATCTGCGGTGGACAATGAGTCTCATTTCACATTTTGGCTCTGCGGTAGGCATCATCATGGGGACGGAATACACACCATAGGATAATAAACAAGGGACTGTTCAAGAACAAATATCAAAATAAAGACAAAAGGAAAGAGGAGCTGTTTGTCTCTCTGTTCCTCTAGTTTCCCAGCATTTCTTCACAGGCTTCATGAAAACCTCCAGTTCTGTCTGCTGTAATGTTTTCCACCTTCAAAGGCTTCTCTGAAGAGAGACTGTAGTGTTTGTCTTGGGATAAAATTTGCTTTCTCCGGCGTGTCTGTCCTGTTGAGCTTTATCCAGTGTCCAGGACAAGAGACAGCAGCATATAGGAAGGACGTTGCTGCTGGGGTCACCAGCAGGAGGAGCCTAGAGTGGCAGGGGAGGCTGGAGTGGGGTCCGAGCAGAGCCATGGCCCCTGATGCCTGCTGTTGGAGGAGTCAAGTGTTGTGGGGTGACGCTTGGGAGTCAAGTGTGACGGGATGGTGATGGGGAGTCCAGCAAGAGAGAGAAGGGAGAAGAGTCAAAGGGTGCTCCCAGGGGGGTCCTCCCAAAGCACTGCCTCTCATGTGGGCAACTGTCTTCTCCTCCCCACCCACAGGGCTTCTGGAAGGCCTCTTGCAGAGCCTACCTTTCCCTGAGCTGGTCCTTATTCACCTTATTCACCTGAGTCTTAGGGACTCAGAGCTCAAGGTATGCATCTTGAGCGTGTCACTGAACCACGGAACTCATTCTGCCTCCGTGTTTGTGGGGTGCACACAGAAAGGTCCACAAAAGCCATGTGTTTGCTCAGGCAGAGGTCACACACACAGGGCTTGTGTGCTGTATTTTCTTCCTTTCTTTTTTTAGAGACAGAGTCTCACTCCAGTGACCCTCCTGCCTCAGCCTCCCAAAGCACCGACAGTACAGGTGTGAGCCACCATGCCTGGCCCCATGTACTGTGTTTTCTTTTCCACATACACAGTAATACTATTTACTTTTTAACTAGTAGAATAACCAACTCCTCCCGGTTTGCCAAGGGCTTTCCTGATTTTGAAGCTGAAAGTCTCGTATCTTGGGAAGTCCCTCCGTTTCAGCAGATTGAGATGGTTGGTCACATCTTGTCAAGGAAGTTTGTAAATTACAAACTTACTCTCAGGAAAATTGGTAAAATGTCCGTATGTCCTCTTTAGGTAGGGTCTGTGTTTTGCTGATTTTTGCATCCCCTGGCTGGAGCAGCCAGCCTTGGGCATGATAAACAGGTGTTCACCATTCACTTGAGAAGTTATTCCTCTCTGCTAGTAGAGGTGGAGTGTGCCAACTGTCCATGCACTCTCGGAGGTCACTCTGAAATGAAAACCTTGCATTTAGTACTTAGCTGAGCTAGAGGGAAAGTGAGAGGCTGTAGGACAGAGATTTCTCCTGCATAAAATAATCTGAGGGCCGGATGCAGTGGCCCTCACCTGTAATCCCAGCATTTTGGGAGGCCAAGGCCGGAGGATCACCTGAGGTCAGGAGTTCAAGACCAGCCTGGCCAACATGGTGAAACCCCATCTCTACTAAGATCATAAAAAATAGCCAGGCATGGTGGCGAATGCCTGTAACCCAGCTACTCGTGAGGCTGAGGCATGAGAATTGCTCGAACCTGGGAGGCAGAGGTTGCAGCGAGCAGAGATTGAGCGACAATCTCCAGCCTGGGCAACAGAGTGAGACTCCATCTCAAAAAAAAAGTAGCCTAATAGTTAGGTTAATATTTAAAAGATTTGGTAAAGAAATCACTAAACTCCAAAGAGGGTAAGAGTGACTTCATTTCAGCTATTCGAAAAGGAGGTAGAAATATTTAATAAATATTTAATAAAAAACACTCTTGATGGGAAGAAAGATGGAAGGATTCAACAGAATTACCCTTTAGCTTCTGGATTTTATAGGCTTTTCCAACATTAAGAAGATGTATGTGTCTCAGGGAAATAACATGATATAGTTTGAAGGCTAATCAGTGACTTTTCCTCATTTGTAGAATGCGAGGCTAAAGGAGGGAGACAAGACTCGCTCTGCACTTCCCCAACCTCAGCCTCTTTAGGCGACATCTGTGTGGTAGCATTTATTATTCATGAGTGTTCTTTAAAACAAGAAAAATTTGAGGATCAGATAGGATCTTTCAGGAGTTGAGACTATTGGACATGACTTGTTTATCGCAGTCAGTAAAGGATGGTGAAATAGGAGTGTGATTGATTTTAAAGGCACTACAATTTTGCTTCCTTTTAAACATTGCATTTGGCTAAGGAAAATCAGTTCCTTTCCCAAGCTTTTAAAAAAGGATACAAAGATGTTGCCTGGCTTACATATCACCAAAAAAAAAAAAAAAAACCAGCACACATTATTTTTTCTCAGCACACATATGCCACAAAGTCACAATTATCTATTTATTCTGGGATTAGACATAGGACTGCACCAAGAACAGATTAAAATGCTCTGACTTCATTCGTTTAATTAGGGAGTCCCAAATTAGATTTTTGCAGCTAAATTCTTTGGCCATGCAGGGTGAGCAGCTGTTGCCCAGACACTGGCCTCAAAGGTAGAGCTCCCAACACCACGGTCTGCAGAGCGCTTGCTCCTCCCAGGCTGGCCTCGGTTGGCCACCGTCAGGGAAGCCCATGGGGCCACATCCTGCAGTCCCAGCTTGCAGGACCTATAGAACCACTTCAAACAGTATTTCCAAGAGAGACCCCATTGACCTCTTCTGTTACTATTCAGACATATGCTAAGCTCTGCAGCAGGACTGGCTAGATCATATGTAGTGCCCAGTGAACATAAAAATTCAGGGCTCCTTGTTCAAAAAGTATTAAGAATTTCAAAACTCCCCAGCGGGGCATTAGCCCAGCATGGGCCTGGTGCAACTGATGCCGCACGCCATGAAGCCGCCCTGCTTTGCAGTCTCAATTATGCGTACGATCTGAGCTGGGGTTCTTTCTCTCCATCCCTCTCTCCTCTCGGGTTCTGCCATACTCTTCTACACAGGAAGCCAGGCTGAGGTTGAGAGTCATTGTGTTCTGTACACGATGCATACATGGTGGATTATTTACCAGGTGAGGGCCTCTTTATTTGTACATCATGATATAATTCCTAAAAGCTTCTATTCATGAAAGGGAATGTAGTATTCCTGACTAAAAAATACAAAATGTCCTCCAGCCTAAGATTCAAATATTGTTGAGTGTCTTTGAGATCCTCAGCCAGGAAGACATAAATACTATTTATGGAGATCTGAAAGACTCACAATGCAGAACTATGGTCTGATTTAAAAACCTGAAAATGAACAAGTTCTAATTGTACAACAGAGATTTTGTAAAAGATCTTTCTCAGCAGCAGTATTCTGTTACTTCGGCATCATAAGGTCCAGTAAAGTAGAGAGAGATACCCAGACAAGCAAGCTGGAGGTCATTTGGAACATTAGCAGGCCAGCTATTGTGTCAGGGTGGCACCAAGTTCCAAACAAATTAAAGGTCTACAGAGCAGGGCTATCAACCAACCTCTTGATCACTCTGCTTAACCTTCTCCTTCTTGACCCTTAGCTGTGGGTTTTCTACAAGATGAGTCCTTTACCTCCTTTCCTTTCCTCCTCTCTGGTTCTTCATTATTTTTTCTCCGCAGTTGCATGCACTCCCATTGCTTTAACTGCTGCCTCTAAGGAGAAGGCTCAGAGAATTATTCCACTCTGGTTTTCCTCAGTGTTAGCTGTGCGTGTCCATGTACCTGCTGACCACCTCGGCCCTCCTGTACCAGATGTACCTGAAATTCAGTTGGAGAGAAATGAACAGCAATTCCCAACTCCCCTAGTCATTAAACTTCAGCATCCTTGAGTTCTCTTTTCTCTCCTCTGTTCACCCTTCACATTCAGCCAGGTAATTACAGTATGGCTCTATGCCCACACTGTTTCTAGAATTTACTCTTTCTTCCTGTCTAGCAGCAGAGGGGCGACTGAGCTCCGTGCTCATGTCCCGGTTTGCCCCCTGTAATCTGCCTGCCTACAGACAATGATAAACTCCCTCCTGCCCTGAAACTTCAGTATTTCCCTTTGCCCATGGAATAAATCCTTTAATTGAGCATTTATAGCCTTCCTTAAACTAACCTTAATCTACCTCCAAGCTTCCCGTCCCAATAACGACTCCTTTGTGAATCTTACCCTCCAGCCCGAATCAGCATTCACACCTTTTGAGGACACTGCACACTTCCCTATCCCCAGCTATTCCTGTCCTGCCCCATAGGCCTCTGCGTGTTAGGAAGGCATCCTCTTCACATTTGCTCACCCACACCAGGGAAGCACCCCTGGTCACCACTGTCAGGAGTCATTGTCCTCGTTTGGAGGGTCTGAATCCCACTGAATTGTGCCTTTCAAATGGCACTTGTTCCACCTGGTTATAGGCAAAATTTCTGTCCTGGATTCTGTAAGCTACTTGAAGATAGGGTTTGTGTCTTATTTTGCTTTCCTGAGCTCAGTAAATAGCTTTGAATATTAGTGACTAGATGCAGACGTAGTTATCACACCTACCACATCCAGCTATACAAGTGGCTCTATCAACATCGTGTTTAATGTTAACATCATGTTTAATGTCACTGACAACAAGGTCTGAGAATGTGGTCTGTTAACACATGTCACCACCTCTTCCTGTCTCTGTTGCTACCACCTTAGCCGAAACCACCAGGAACCCTCCTAATTGGCCTCCCATGCCACCTTGCCCCTAGATCCAATCTCCACATAGCAGCCAGGTGAGGTTCTTAAAACGTAAGCCAGTTCTCACCAGCCCATGTTTAGAACCTTCTAGAATTTCTGTAGAGAAAGGTCTGTAGAGAAAAGTCTCAGAATCCTAACCTCATAAAAAAAAAGACGACTAGAAGAATTGTTTCAATGCTGTATTTGTACACCAAATGCACAATGTCATTATACACTTAGAGGGTATAAAATCAGGGCTGCTTTGGGATTGCTAGTGGAGAAGCTAAAGTATTTCCCAAATCACCTGAGCTGCTGGTACCTAGGTTCCAGCTGGAGCGTGTTTATGTGGGAAGAATCAGAAAGGAGATGGGGATCCCTGCATGTCTGGGTCCTGCCTTGGTTTGGAAGCTACTAGACAGCCATTTCTCTCTCTCACGCCTTCTTCCACCCTAGCCACTGATCCCTTCCACACTCTCCGGTCCTGCCTTCTCCCTACTTCGCTGCAGGGCAGGCTGCAGGTCTAAATGGAGCCATAGCCCTTTCCTTCCAGGAGAACTTTCCTGTTGCTGTAAGGACAGAGAATTATTGCCTGGTTTCCTTGGGCTTCGTTCCTGCCTGAGAGCAGAGAGTGGGAGACACGGGAACATGCACTGGAGTGTCTGTTGTCTCCAGCCATCTGTGTACAAAGTGGGAGGACCAGAGGTTTGAACTCAGTGTGAATACAATGCTTCACAAGCGCATGAGAACAATTCTGCTTAGTCAGAATGACAAACATCATTTTCACAGGTGTAAGAAGAAACTGTCAGCATACAGGCTGGGCACCAGGGCTCACACCTGTAATCCCAGCACTTCGGGAGGCCAAGGCAGGCCGATCACCTGAGGTCAGGAGTTTGAGACCAGCATGGCCAACGTGGCAAAACGCCTTCTCTACTAAAAATACAAAAATTAACTGGGTGTGGTGGCAGGTGCCTGTAATCCCAGCTACTTGGGAGGGTGAGGCAGGAGAATCACTTGAACCTGGGAGACGAAGGTTGCAGTGAGCCAAGATCACGCCATTGCACTCCAGCCTTGGCAACAGAGTAAGACCCAGTAAAAAACAAAAAGGGAAGAGAGGGAAAGAAAGAAAAAGGAAGGGAGGAGGGAGGGAGGGAGGGAGAGAGGGAGGGAGGAAGGAAGGAAGGAAGGAAGGAAGGAAGGAAGGAAGGAAGGAAGGAAGGAATTGCCCGCATATACAGAGCCAATCTCTTATAGTGATTTTGTTTTGTTTTGTTTTTCTTTTTTTTTTGAGACAGAGTCTCACTCTATGCCCCAGGCTGGAGTGCAGTGGTGCAGTCTCGGCTCACTGCAAGCTCCGCCTCCCGGGTTCACGCCATTCTCCTGCCTCAGCCTCCCGAGTAGCTGGGACTACAGGCGCCCGCGACCGCGCCCGGCTAATTTTTTGTATTTTTAATAGAGACGGGGTTTCACCGTGGTCTCGATCTCCTGAGCTTGTGATCCGCCCGCCTCAGCCTCCCAAAGTGCTGGGATTACAGGCGTGAGCCACCGCGCCCGGCCTCTTACAATGATTTTTTAAAAATGAAAGAATAGTGTCTGCGTGGACCACCTACAAGAAACTTCTTGGCCGGGCGCGGTGGCTCAAGCCTGTAATCCCAGCACTTTGGGAGGCCGAGACGGGCCGATCACGAGGTCAGGAGATCGAGACCATCCTGGCTAACACGGTGAAACCCCGTCTCTACTAAAAAAAAATACAAAAAACTAGCCGGGCGAGGTGGTGGCGCCTGTAGTCCCAGCTACTCGGGAGGCTGAGGCAGGAGAATGGCGGGAACCCGGGAGGCGGAGCTTGCAGTGAGCTGAGATCCGGCCACTGCACTCCAGCCTGGGCGACAAAGCGAGACTCCGTCTCAAAAAAAAAAAAAAAAGAAAGAAAGAAACTTCTTGCACATTAGTAACAGGGAGTTATTCTGGTGCTTCATGTTACTGGAGGCAGAAGGGGAAGAAAGAAGCTTATTCAAGGACGACCCACCTGCAATCCCCTTGTCTGTTCTCAGAGAAGCTGTGAATTGCTACTGTGCTTCTGAGACCTCGGAAAGATGTGTGCGTGACCGCATGTCTATTAAATTTCAGGGATATCGCTTCAGATGGAAATATGAGGAGTCCTTCCCGGTCCTCATGAATTCACGTCTGTCAGCTGCAGAAAGTCTGCAGTGGGGTGATGGTTTCGGATTGATTAGTCAGAAGCTAAATGTCTAACAGAGGTAGCAAGATGAGCACTTTCTGTGGGTAGCTCCCTGAGTTTTGCTAGTCTGCCAACAGGGGAACCATCTGTATTGGAAAGTGCAGTTCGTGGTGCAGGTACTTGCTGAAGGTGAGTTGGGGAATCTGTAGGGTGGCCCGAAACCAGCACTTGTACCCTTCGCGCACTCGCAGGCCACAGGGTCCTCACCCACCCTCCTGGTGCCTTCTGTGCCCTTATAGAAATCCTGCCGGTGTGTCACGGAGGCAGTCTACCAACAGGACGAGGAGAAGTCAGAACACCGAGATCTGCCTTTTACAAACGTCCAACTTCCACTTTGAGGTGGTAGCTACCAGTGCAGGGTAAGGAGGGCAGGAGCACCCATTGGCAGGTGTACCGCCTGCGCCCGGAGGGAAAAGGAAACCGCGGCTGCCTTTCCCACCCCGGCTGCTGACCGCTTTTTGATTTTTTACAATTTTTCCGAATAGTAAAATTTCCATTTTCCCAGGTACCTGGGCTCCAAATATGTGTTATCTTTGTGTAATCTCTGAAGACTTGGTAAAGAGAGCAAATTCATGTAGAAGAATACAAATCATCCAGTGTCCTATTCCAGAGCTGGCCACTGCTACCGTTGATTAGATTTCCCTTGATGCATATTGTTTTACATGGGTGACACTATCCTGGGTGGAGTTTCAAGACTGTGTGTTGCTTTTTCCTTGCTCAGAAGGGAGTGGGGAGAAATGTTATCATAAGCATTTTCCCATGTCATGAAAAAATTCTTCATACAATAATGTGAGGGGAAATGTGTATTATTAGCAACTGATATGAGAATTCCTTTTAGGGGAAAACTTGCCTTTTTAAAGAAAAAAGCTCTGAGGAGGAGTGTGGGGAATCATTTGTCAGTTGCTCGAGGGAGTAGAGGAAGCAAGAATGAGTGAGAGACAGTGGAGTGCACAATCCCAGCCCTGTCCAGGAGCCACACAAGCGCAGTCAATCACCCAAATCATGAAACACTCGAGGGAAATAGGAGCTGAATTAAAGCAGCCCTGGGCAAGGCATAGCCAGAAAAAAGTACTTGAAAAGAAGCTCTTGGTAATCTACAAAGTTAATGGGAAAGATTTGCATTTTCATAAATTGTGGAAGGGAGAATCAGGGCATGTCAATCAGACATCTGAGAGACCACGGGGAGAGCCCCCCGGTCCCTCAGCTGGCATCAGGTTGCTGTTCATAAAGTCTTAGTGGTTGCCCTGTGTTCCATTAAACAGCAGTATCCTTTAACTAACAGTTTGAATAAGTTTATGTTCAGATTATTTACTTGGACTTTGAAATCACAAGGTTGAATGGCATAAGCATTTTAAATTAATACCTGGTCATCTTGAAGAATGTCTATGAATTTCCAGACCTACAGGCAGCAGTATGAGAGCCACTTCTCTGCATACTCGCCAGCACTTACCTGCTATTTAGAATCTAGTCCATATGCCACTGCCTCCATGAAGCCTTTTGTGACCTGCCCAAGTGTAAATAAGGTGTCTTATAAACCCTATAATGTCTCATGTTCCCTGCACCCAGGCAGTGATTCTATTTTGTTCCATATTCTGACTATTAGCATGTATACCTCCTCCTGGAGCTATGCTGTAGACTCTTGAAGGTAGACTCTTGAGGCTTTCTTTTGCTTGTTGTAAAATGAATAGTGAAGGGGAGCAGAAGCTCATGTTTCTTAAAGAGTGGGCAGCCCCTGCTGCTCTGATTTCATGTCTCCTGTCCCAGATTAATAAAAGGATCAGGTTCTAAGATCCTGCTGTTATAACTGATTTGGTGCCTGCATCACTGAGGTTATCTCTGGAGAACTCTGGAGAACAAATGGGTGAACAGTGTTGAGGCAGAAAGGGCATGAGGTGGGGTGAGATTCCAGCATGGAGTGTTAAAGAAATTATTTGAGAAGGGAAGTTGTGATTGCCAGGAGTCAGCAGGGCCTCAGTAAGAACATCCTGGCCGGACACAGTGGCTCATGTCTGTAATCCCAACACTTTGGGAGGCTGAGGCAGGAGGATGACTTGAGCCCAGGAGTTTGAGCTCAGCCCGGGCAACATAGTGAGACCCTGTCTGTACAAAAATACAAATTAAAAAATTAGCTAGGCATGATATTGCATGCCTATAGTCCCTGCTAGCCAGGAAGCTGAGGCAGGAGGATCACTTGAGTTCAGGAGTTGAAGGCTGCAGTGAACTATGATCTTGCCATTGCACTCCAGCCTGGGTGACAGAGTGAGACCCTGTCTCTAAAAGAAAACAAGACACATCCAGACTGACCTAATTTCTTTTGCTGCCAAGATCATGGGTGAGCACAGTGCTGGTGATGGTTCTTTTGGCTCCTGAGTCAAGAAGTAAAAATGTGTGCTCAGGCCGGGCGCGGTGGCTCAAGCCTGTAATCCCAGCACTTTGGGAGGCCGAGACGGGCGGATCACGAGGTCAGGAGATCGAGACCATCCTGGCTAACACGGTGAAACCCCATCTCTACTAAAAAAATACAAAAAACTAGCCGGGCGAGGTGGCGGGCGCCTGTAGTCCCAGCTATTCGGGAGGCTGAGGCAGGAGAATGGCGTAAACCCGGGAGGTGGAGCTTGCAGTGAGCTGAGATCCGGCCACTGCACTCCAGCCTGGGTGACAGAGCAAGACTCTGCCTCACAAAAAAAAAAGAAAAAAAGAGAAAATGTGTGCTCAGACAAGTTGGTGGATCCAGAATTGTCTGAACAACTCTGTCTTATCAGTTTGCATAGGTTGCAGATCAGTGTCTGGGTTTTAATACGGAGAGAGGTTTTCCATGATGTTCCTCAGAGCTCCTTCTTTTATCTGAACAGGCCAGTAGTTTTATCGATGACTTGGAAGAAATTGTGGAAGGAGGAGGTAAGTCAGGAGTCAAATGCAGGTTTGACTGAAAGCTGAGTGGACCATGACTGCAGTGGAAGATGAAATCAATGAGTAAGAGTGCTAGGCCAAATTTCATAAAATAGAATTTAACTTTGGTCTTTCAAAACAATTGCACAATTACAGGGTCGGGGGCATCAGAGTTTCAAGTAACAGAATTTCTATATGTTGGTCAAGAATTCCTGTTGATTCAATCTCCATATTTAAAGACAGAAGATGATGGGCCTTCTGCTCTCACCAGGCCAGGCATACCTTGGAGTATGACATTTAATTCTAGAACACTTCAGAAGAGAGGGACAGTACCATTCCACATTTTACAAGAAACACTTGAAGAAAGAAGAAGCTTGAAGAGCAGGAGACTTGGAGATACTTGATAGCTAGTTTCAAATACCTGGAGAGATGTCGTTTGGAGTGTGCACGAATTAGTTTTCTAGAGGGGCAGTATGGTGTTAAATCTTCTGGTTCTTGGAGTTTCTACACTTGGATGCAATAATATATGCCATCTTACGTACTCTTTTTTGTTTTCCAATAAAGAGGCAGAACTTAATTACCCTCTGCTTGAATCTGGTCTGGCTCTGTGACTTATTTTGACTGATAGAATATGTGAATGTAATGCATATAACTTCTGAGGCTGGATCTGAACAGATATGCAGTATTCACCTTTTCTGATGAAAATGCTTGTTTTTGGGGTCCAGCTGTCATGAAAAGAAGCCCAAGCTAGTTCTCTGGTGTCAGCCACATGAACTTCCCCACTGTTCTTGCCAGATGTGTGAGCGACACCATCCTGGACATCCTGGTCCTAGTGGCCATCATACTGCAATCCACAAAAGACCTCAGCTGATGCTGTGTGGAGCAGAAGATTCACCCAGCTTAGCCCTGCCAAAATATCTGACCCACAAAATTATGAGCAAATAAAATGATTATCACTTAAAGCCATTAAGTTTTGGAGCAGTATGTTACTCAGTAACAGATAATCAAAACAGTGATTAAAAAGACATATTATGAGGCTGGGTGCAGTGGCTCACACCTGTCATCTCAACACTTTGGGAGGCTGAGGAGGGCGGATCACCAGAGGTCAGGAGTTCAAGACCAGCTTGGCCAATATGGTGAAACCCCATCTCTACTAAAAATACAAAAATTAGCCAGGTGTGGTGACACACACCTGTAATCCCAGCTACTCAGGAGGCTGAGGTATGAGAATCACTTGAACCTGGGAGGCAGAGGCTGCAGTGAGCTGAGATCATACCACTGCACTCCAGCTGGGGCAACACTGTCTCAAAAAACAAAAAACAAAAAACAAAAAAAAAAAGAAAAGGAGAAGAAGAAGAGATACTAATGGAGCCAGAGTGCTTTGCCACTCACTAGTTACTGATCTTGAGCAAATCATTTAATTTCTTTGTGCCAGTTGCGTGATCTGAAAAATGGGAGAGACCCCACCTCATGTGGTGACTGTGGACTTAAAAGATTGAATGCATGAAAATCACCTGAAACTGCATCTGGCACATAAAAGTTGCTCAACGCAGGAGTATAACTAGAACTAAGGGATAGAAGCTGTGACGGTTTTTTAAAAATCAGCTCTAAAAAGAAATCTCTAGTGGGATTGTCAGGATGTGGAGTAAACTGCCTCTGGATGCAGTGAAGTGCTTTCCCTGGAAGCACTCCAATCATGAATGGCTGGCTGCTTATATAATTTTGGATCGAGGACCCTGCTGACCTTAAGATTCTGTGTTTCCGTTGTGCTGGGGGTGAAGTAGGCATTCAATGTGCTCAATGGGCTTTTCTCGAATTGATTTAAGTTAGATATATAAGAGAGACGTACTCACCCAGCTAAATCATGGTAATTTCAAGATTACCCAACATATTTTATTTGGCATAGTGTTTTCTCATCAACCATTAAAGTTCCTGAACACATCCTTTATCTGTAAGATAAGGGACTTGAAGCAGAACTAAATGGCTTATTAATTATTGAATGGACTGCTTATAGTACCTTCCTGCCTGCGAATTCAAGGCTGGAACATGAAGCAAAGTCACTCAGCCTCCCTGCCCAGAGAGGGACTGTCCCAACTTCCCCAATGCAGGGGCAAAAAGGCACAAAGACACAGATCTCACTTCACCCCTCTGCAGCTTCTGAGACCACTTAAAAGAAAACAGCCCTAATGTAGCCCCTGAAATGCAGAGGTTCAAGAAAGGAGGAGGTGCCGATTTCTTCGATAGTTAACAAAGGAATAGGGAGGTCTGAAATGGAAACCTTTCTATCTGTGACAGTCTCATAAAGTGTCCCCAGTTTGTTCCCAAGGGCCCTGGGCAATAACAACCCTAAAATCACTTGTAATTCAGCTGAATATTTCTTATCAGGTCAGTCTAGGGCAGAGCTCCAGATAGGGACAGAGACTCAGGAGAGCAGTGCTTCTGGGCCAGACAGGGGTGGGGCCCCAGCTTGCTTCCTGGGCTATTCAGTTTCTCCACACTTGGACATCAAAGACAGTGATCTTCAGAGTCTAAATGAGGGCAGACTGACCCAAGAAACAGGGACAGGTGGTTACTTTGCTACTCACTCCGAAACCCCACATGGGGTATTTTAATAGTGTTCTCCATCTGTCCAACCTCAGGGGTTAATCCCTTCCTAATCTGAGCTGTAATAATTGGGTAATCAGACAAGACACTGCAAAGAGCCCAGGCCATAGTTTTGCTGTTCTTTTTGGCTAGACTTTTCTTTTATTAGAGAGAAGTATAGCTGACCTAGAAATTTCCTGTTTCAGCTTCAGTCTTCCACTAAACAAAAGCAGACACTGCTAAGAAGTGTATGCATGTTTAGAAAGCACAGCCCTCCTTCTTGGGGGGAATTTCAGTCACTGCTCACTGAACATACAGGAAGGAGAGCTGCTATGCGCAAATCACATGATCCTGCTTTTTGCTACAAACTGAAAAAAAAAAAAAAAAGGGGAAAGAAAAGGCCCCCAAAGGCCCGTAGTTAGCCTGGGCTAATGAGTTCACTGGTGTGAGTCCAGGACACATCCCAGAATGAATACATCTGCTGAGATTTCTGTCTTTTGAAAGAAGTGACCTTGCTGTGGTGGATAGCAAATGAAACATCAATGAAAACTGCATGAAACCGGATCAGGGACTTAACCTAAAGCCCACGAAGAAAACCCGGTAGGTGGTTAGGATCTGGGACAGAAGTAAGCCTGACTATTTGGGGATTAACCATCATGGAAGAAAACACAGATTTTTTTTTGTTTTTTTCGAATAAGAAGAAGAGAAAACTAACACCCAAGCTGCTGAGGCCTGATCACACTGACCTACAACCCGAGATGGAACAATGGTGCTGTCGGCCTAATGAGCTGGCGAGTTCACACTGAACCAAGTCTCACACTGACGAGCCTCCTGGTTACCGTGCAAGGCAGGCATCATGGTTTATTCATGGTAGCACCCAGCACACGGGAGAGACTCTACAAATGCTCATGGAACAGAATGGACACCATGGAGGTCCTTCCTACGCTACTCTGGAGGTGGGAATAACCACAATCAGGTTTTTAATCTAGTGCATTTCAAACATTTACTAGACGTGTTTGCTTGAACCAAAAAATACATTCCCCTAAGGGAAGGCTGAAGGGTATGAAGAGAGCTGGGAGCGGGCGATAGAGATTGGTACAGGGAGGTCTTGAGAGGGAATGCACTGTCTTGTGGGAGGGGGAAGCGTGGAGGAAAGTGAACCCACTGGGGAGACGAAACGCTTCCTTTCCCCAGCACAGCTACTGAGTAGGTTGATTTGTAGCACATTCTGCCAGCTGCCTGCTCTAATCTGTTCTCTCCTTCTGTAGTAATAGGAATGTGGCCAGGCACGTGGTTAGACCATATTTCCCACTCTCTCGTAGCCAGATGTGGCCATGTGACTAGATGTCACCAACAGAAGTGAGAGGAAGTGATTTGTTCCATGTCGGAGTCAAGCTTCTTAGAAATGGATGTGCTTCTTCCAGGATCTCTTTCTCCTTCCACCAGCTAAATGCAGAGAGCAAGAACCCCACAGTGGGGACACAGAGAAGTGAAGCCTGGGACCCTGAGTGATCGCATGGAAGAGACTCACCCTTCTGGTTTCAGTACTTGACTTATAGATGAGTGCTATGATCTGAATGTTTGTGCCCTCCCCAAATTCATATGTTGAAATCCTAACCTCCCAGGTGATAGTATCAGGAGGTGAGATTTTTGGGGAGAGGATTAAGCCACGAGGGTGGTGCCTTCATGAATGGGATTAGTGCTTTTATAAAATAGGGCCAAGGCAGTTCATTCCCCCTTCTACTATGTGAAGACACAGGTAGAAGGCACCATCTATGAACCATAAAGCAAGCCTTCACCAGATAGCGAATCTGCTGGTGCCCTTGACCTTTGACTTTTCAGCCTCCTGAACAGTGAGAAATACATTTCTATTCTTTATAAGCCACTCGATCCATGATATTTTGTTATGGACGTCCAAATGGACTAAAACAGTGAGTAAGAATAGACCTCTATTGAGTTGACCTGTTTTATTTTGGAATCTATTTTGCTACACAAACTAGCCCAATCTTAAATAACATATTTGACTACCAAGGGAAGTAACCCACCCTGCCACGTGACTCAAAGGGGGAAAGGAGGTCATGGCCCAAGAAGAGGAGTCATCCACCTCTGACTGAGATGGTTGAGCCACTCAAGTGCAGCTCTGCTGGTTGGCGGATGTGCCTGTCGCAGAGCGGAAGAACTTCTCACTCTCATCACAACTCTCTTTCGGTAAAAGTCAGAGCCAACTTACGGGAAGTCAGCCCTGGGGCACCGTGATGATTGACACTGTATAGAAGTTGGCCTGAGCATTTTTGTGATGTATCATGGGAATATGCTGGGCCTCTGACAGAAACAGAGGATCTGGGGTCCCAGCCATTACATGGGGAATAGATAGAAATTCATTAGCTGCACAGAGTGGGTGACAGCATCTCAGATGACAGCTGCAGTGTTTAGAAAAGCAAGAGGACAATGATATCTTCAGGAAACATGCTCAAAAGTGTTGGCGCATAGACTGTGAGAGCATGTGTGTTTGTGTCTTGTTTGCAGGAGGTTAGGGATGGGGTAGGGCTGGGCAATGAAGCTGGAATAGGCAGGCAAAGCAAATGGTAAGACTCAGCTTTCAGAGTTCAAAATATGTGTTTGAAGTCCATGATATCTTTGGGGGAAAAAAGGTTTATTTGTTTGCCAAAGCTATGGTCATTTGAACTTCAGGAGCTGAGATCTTGACCTAAGCGGTAAGTTGCAACAAACATGTAATTGCTCTGAATGTGGTTTTGTCTGTTGTCTAGACGAGTTAAGATCCCAAGACTTTAAGAAATGGAAGAAAAGAGTTGCAGAGGAGGAAAGGGCAGGACAAGTCCCCAGAGGGCCTGGGACAACCAGCTCTTCCCCCATTACTTGCCTGTAGTTCTCAGAATAACTGTAGAATGTGCTGGGAATGCAACATCCTGAGATAAGGAGGAACTGGCTGGGATAGCCTGGGCTCTGTTCCCATCAGCCCTAGAACAGGATGTCCTGCAATACTTTATCCCAGTGATCCATGGGTCCCCTGGCATAAAACCTAACTCAGAGTGTGCTATCAGGGTCCCTCAGCTGTGGCGCAACACAGGGCACATGCAGATGGGACTCCATGGGGCCTGGGCAGAGCTGCTGAGCCTTGGAGGACTGCCTCACTTCACTTGCTGAGTGAGTGCTCTGTCTCACTGCACTTGTACAAGAGGATTGCTACTGGTGCATGGAGATTGGTGAAGTGTTTAGAGTCCTCCCCTGGGATTGATACCTGTGCACCGTGAAACTGCTCCACAGAAAGAATGCAAGAACCTGCTGAGGGTCTTTAGGAAGGGGCTGTGCTCCCTGCACCCTCCACCCACATTAGCTCCTAAGGAGTGGGGATAAGACACCCCTCCCCTCATGAGCTTAGGGACCTGAGAGTAGAGAGGACCCTGCTACTGTCTGAAACGCTCACATATGTCCTCAGAGCTGCCATGGCAGGGCCAGTGGAGGGGATCTTAAGACAAGGGGCAGGGGCAGACCTGGAGTGGCATAAGAAAGCAAGAGAACTTTCCCATGTCTTTTTGACAGAAGTGGAAGTAGTTGGGAAAGGGGGCCATGATTCAGAAGAGTTGCAGGGTTGTGATGTGGGGATGCCATGACAGAAAGCAGCTTGCTCATATGGCTGGAGATTGGGGGCAATGAGAAACCCGGGCAGAAGGCCTACCTTAGCTACACAGGGTGGTTCATACTGTGTACATGCTGGGTGGGCTGGACCAAGGCCTGAGTGTGAGGCCAGCTTTGTTTCAAGAAGCAGATGCAGAGTCGAGTTTTTGTAAAATGAGCACAAGTACACCCAAGGGGCAGGGGCGTGGGCTTCCTACTGGTGTCCCACTGTGGGCCAGATCATTTCTGCAGCCTCCCTGCAGCTTCCCAGTCTCGAATCTCCAAGCCTGGCCTCCTCATTCACAACAGAGGGCCCTCATCTTGGGCTCTGGTTCTGGTTTGCATCCCTGCTGGGGTTAGATGATTCCCACTGCTTATTTGGCTGCTCTCTAACAGGGCATCTATCCATGCCCAGAGCCCTGGCATCCCGTCCATGCACCCTCTGCTATCTGACCTCATTCTGCCCTGTTTTTGGCTGCACTGTACCCACCTTAGTGCCAACAGCTGAAGAAATCCCACCCTCTTTGCCATCTGAGATACAATGTTTTCTAAGAGTAACTCTAGCTAAATGGCAGCGCCAGAGAAAAGGGAATTATTGGGAGGAGCAGCTATGGTGTGACATGTTTCTCAGGCCATTCTGGCTTCTATGCAGGGAATGGAGAACAGGGAGAATGACAGTGGTCCTCTTGTTCTATCCTTTCCACTACATGGGAACTTTGATACCTGTCTTAGGTTCCTCCTAGAAAATTCTGAGAGGTCTCACAGGTATACGCCAAGATCTACCCTTCTTGGTCAATACTGTTTCCCTTCTTGCTTCCTCTGGTTGGCAGTGGTGCGGTCCCATACTGCTGGCAACCCCAGAAGTGCCATCAGTGACCCCAAACTCTGCTGAAGGCCTACACCTGATGAAGAAGCTCATGCCCAGGTTGAACCCACTGATGACTGAGCCCAGGGATAGTCTTGTCTGTGTCAAGGGTCCTGGTGGCTGCGTTGAAGGACTGAAGGAGAGACGGATTGTCACCACTGCTGACCATGTTTGTGGTGGGTTGAACTGTGTCTTCCAAAAGATCTGCTGCAGTCCTAACCCCGGGTCCCTGTGAATGTGATGTTATTTGGAAATGGGGTCTTTGCAAATGTAACCAAGGTGTAAGTTAAGAAGAGGTCAGACTGGAGTAGCGTGGGCCTTTAATCAATGTGACTAGTGTCACTCTAAGAAGAGAAGAGACACAGACAGGCACGCAGAGAGGAATATAACATCTTTGCCTCAGACCGAGGCAGAGATTGGAAAAATGTGTCTCGAAGCTAATGGACTCCAACGATTAAACAACCAGAAGCCTGGGGGGAGACATGGAAACTGCCCAAATACCAGTGCTGTCAGCTGCCGCATGGCCTGTGCCCCCTTGGTGCCTACCAGCACTACAGGGAAAAGCTCATTTTGCTTTTATTTGGTCTTCTGTGGCACTCCCCTTGCCTAGAATCCAGGTACAAACCCACGGGAGCTATTAACTCACAGTCAAAGCTGATGTTTGGGGAAATCAGGAATCAAAATATGCTAAAGAAAACACAAGAACTTCAGTTTAGCTCGGGGCCTAGTATTGTCAGACCTGTAGCCCTCATGCTGCTTGTCCTAGCCTCGAGCCTCATCTTCCCAGGCAAGGGGGGCACAGGAACATGCCAGCAGCATTGCACCTAGGGCCAGGCTTTCTGCAAGGAGCATCCACATATTTCTCTCCTGGCACCTGTGCACTTCACATTGTGGTCTCAGCTTCCACGAGGCCCATGGAGGGCAAGGACAGGCCTCAGATACAGGAAGAGAGTGGACAGCAGGGAACTTTAAGACTAGTGGCTCTGAGCTTTTTTCTGTTCATCTCATAAAGAGGAACTGGGGTTGGACATTTAGGGGTTCTCACCGGCAGCACAGCTTCTCAAGTCCACCTTGGAGGCTAATCCCATGTGGGAATGGACATGGGCAGGGAGGCAGACATTTCAGCCTGGGGTGAGGTCAGGAGCTGGCCAAGCGGTCTGCGGACGGGAGGTGGCAGTCTCAATCTGGGCATTGTTTCCAAACCACAGTGATGAAGCATTATCCCTTTAAAGACCCACAGCAAGTTTAAGGTAAAGCTAGCAGCCTCCTTAAGCAGAAATGCTGTGACACACAAGAAGTCCCTTAGCAGCAGCCACACAGCGGCTCCAAGGGAAGCTCCTTGGCGGCTCACCTAGGATAGAAAATTCCACCCAGTGCTGGGCATGGTGGCTCATGCTTGTAATCCCAGCACTTCGGGAGTCCGAGGCGGGCAGATCACTTGAGGTCAGGAATTTGAGACCAGCCTGGCAAACATGGTGAAACCCTGTCTCTACTAAAAAAAAATTAAAAATAAAAAAGCACACAAAAAATTAACTGGGTTTTTTGGTGCACACCTGTGATCCCAGCTACAGGGGAAGCAGAAGCAGGAGAACAGCTTGAGCCTGGCAGGCGGAGGCTGCAGTGAGCCCTGAGATCACACCACTGCACTCCAGTCTGGATGACACAGCAAGACTCTGGGGAAAAAAAGAAAGAAAGAAAGAAGGAAAGGAAAGAGGAAAGGGAAGGGAAGGAAAGGAAAGGACAGGGGAGGGGAAGGGAGGGGAGGGGAGGGGAGGGGAAGGGAAGGGAGACAGAAAGAAAAAGAAAGAAAGAGAGAGAGAAAGAAAGAAAGAAAGAGGAAAAAGAAGAAGGAAGGAAGGAAGGAAGGAGGAAGGAAGGAAGGAAGGAAGGAAGGAAGGAAGGAAAGAAGGAAGGAAAGAAGGAAGGAAGGAAAAGAAAAGAAGAAAGAAAAGAAAGAAAGAAAAAGAATTCCACCCAGTAAGTTTTGGGCAAAGGGCTGGACTGCTTTGAAGGAAGCCTAAAAAAGGAAATGCTGATGATGATGATGTTAAGTTCTTAAATGGTCCTTCCTGTGTTTCTCTTAGTTTTTTTCCTTGTTTTGAGTACCATCCTCCAGAGAACCTCACTACCTAGCAAAAAAAAAAGCCTCAACAAAATGACAAATACTTCCTGGTGCCAACAAAGAAAAGTCCACACATGTCTTCCAGCAAAATCCACTTGCTGTTTGCATTTGTGACGCATCTTAATGTTTTGGAATGGCTTTTCCCCAAAATGTTTCCCCTCGGCCTGTACTCTATTCCTTTCTACTCTAATTTTCTGTTCACTCCCAAGCTGGAGCAGGATGGGGGAAAAGAATGAAAGAAGAAACCATAAACAAAAATGGGAGTGCTCATGGTAAAATTATCTTCACTGTCATGGTCTGTCTTTCAGGAAAAAAAATAAATCACCATTTTGCTTTCTCCACTCTTGACTGTGAAGTTTAATATAAGGTATGGCTCAGTCTTTGTGATGGTTCATAACCTGACTCTAACCATCAAACCATCGGACCATTCTGCACCTCATCTCTCTCCCCTGCAGACTCTCTCCTTACCTCTCTGGCTCTTGGGGTAAGTTCCTTTCAGCTGGCCTCACCCTGCTTTTTCCCACTATCCCTATAACCAGGATGTTGTGTGATGTTGTGTAGGAGGATGCTGGAGGGTCCTCACTCACACTGCAGACTCTACAGCTCCCATGCCCAGTGTCTTCAGGTGGTTCCAGGGGTCCCTGCTTTCTTCTGTCTCAGGGCCAGGCAACTTCCCCAGACTGAAGACAGCTTTGTCTCTTTCTGTTTGAGTGTTGATGTCCCAAAGGAATGATACCCATTCCAAAGTCCTCTATCAGATTTCTCCCAGGAGGCCCAAAGATTCTCATGTAAATTAGTCACATTTGACCTGTCCTGATGGGTGAATAAGCAGACCACTTTCTCCCAGTGGAGAAAGGGAGATTTTTTAATAGGCGACTTACTTTTCCTTGATCCCAGTCACAAACTCTTCCAAACTGACAGAGCTGCATAGTAACTCACAAATCTAAGCAACTGTATGGGTGTGTGTGTGTGTTTGTGTGTGTGTGCATGTGTGTAAAATTGAGACTTTCTATTGTTCTTCAAAAGGTTGTAAAGACATAACAAATGGGTTTCTCTTTACAGTTCCTTACACCCGGTCTCCCCAGAAAGCACTGAGGAGTCTGATTCATGATGTCAAGCGGTTAGTTAGAATCCGGGAAAGCCTCTCTGGCCTCACCTTACTTCCTGTTCCAGGAGAGACGCTCATTGATAGTGAGAGAGAGTTGACGGGATTAGAGTTCGGAAGTAACAACCTCTCGTGAACCTGAACTCATTGATTTCTTTGTTTTACAAAACAGTGTTCTTGATAAAAATAAACAAAAAAGGAAATAATACAACTAATAACTCCAAGGTCTAAATGTAAACCAGCTGTATCTCATAACAACAGAAGCTGCAATGGCCAACATACGTCATTAATAAAACGCCAACTTACGTGGATGGGGATTGGAATTTCTTGGCATAATGCAAACAGCACATAAAAAATGAGTAGGGAAGAGACTGGTATTTGTATACACATGTAATTATTACATATATTCTTAAACGATATCTAATAAATAATCAAATTATTAAATAACATATACTATATATACTATATTATATTAATATAGTTATATTAATTATGTTAACATATTAATATATGTATATGCTTATATTAATATATGTGTATAATATATGTATATACTTATTATATTAATATATGTATATAAATATATATTATATTAATGTATTATTGATTATATTAATTATTAATATTATATTAACATATGTTATATTAATATATGTATATGCTTATATATATTATTTTATATTAATATATGTATATGCTTCTCCAAATTTCTTCTTTTTGCTAAAAAGCACTCATCTGGGATTAGGAAATCAGATGTCACGATTAGAATATTAGCAGTCACTTTTAAAATCAGAACACAGAAGAGATCCCTAGACTGGGCTGTTCCCAGAAAAAAGGTTTTCCCTCTCCCCAGTCCAGGCAGGTAGGAATGTCTGCAGAGACCCCTGGACACACAGGGACCCCTGCCAAGCTTTTTCTGCTCTGTCTGTTGGGGAAGGGGGCTACAAGTCAGTCCTGGTGGTATGGGGGAGGGGAGTGGTACAGCAGTGACAGGAATAATGCCAGTGTCCTGCTGAGCGGGAAAGGAGAGGGCAGAACCCAGACTCGAAGGCCCACCTGTGGAGTGGGTCTGAGATTCCCAGCCTGTGTTCTCGGTCAGCTTGTCTATTGTTATCAAATGCGGGCTGGGCCCTGGCGTCTGTGACTTCATCCCATGGTGGCTGGAGTCTGGGGTAAAACTCATGGTTGTCCCAAAGGTGCAGGCAAACTCCACCCCGGGGAGCTGTTGTGCCTGCATTGCCGGGTTGCTGATCGACTGACTGAGTGGTGCCGTGTACTTTTGTCGCAAGAACCATAACCATAACGACAGCCACACAGCATGGACCTAGCGTGTGCTTAGCTCTGGACAAGACATGGATGGAGGCAGACGTGCTTCCTGCCTGCTGCGCTTAGTGCACTAGTGCTAAGGACAGACATGAAGGGCTTGGGAAAGGCATGAAGATGCATGGAGTCCAGGAGAGAGGATAAGAAAAACAAGCATTTTGTGCTGGGTTGAATTGCGTTGTCGTTTTTAGAGGCATTTCGTGATCCGTGGTTGCCCTCCCGCGAAGAGCGAGTCTGCAGAAGGATTCGGAAGGTGGGTGAGAGTTGAGGGAATTTGAATTCCATAATTACGACTCGAATTTCTGCAATCAGCTCGCGGCTGTGTTGCCTGCTCTTGCCAGAGAAACGCCATGCAGCGCCGCGCCAAGTCGGATGGAAGTGGGTTAGGGTATTACATAAGCCCTTGCGGGAGGGAAGATGGTCTTTTATGTGTGTTTCTTTTGCAGCGGCGGCGGCGAGCGCGGCTCAGGTTGATTTAGAATACGGGTGACAGTGGCCTGGCGCGAGCCCACTGCTGACGAAAGCGGCTTATCCCGCGCGGTTTCCATGGAGACGAGCCGGAGCCGCGGCGGCGGCGGGGCTGTCAGCGAGCGCGGCGGAGCTGGCGCGTCCGCGGGGGTCTGCAGGAGGAAGGCGGAGGCCGGGGCCGGGACCCTCGCGGCAGACATGGACTTGCATTGTGACTGTGCCGCCGAAACGCCGGCCGCCGAGCCGCCGTCGGGGAAGATTAATAAAGCTGCCTTCAAATTATTCAAGAAAAGGAAATCGGGTGGCACCATGCCCAGCATTTTTGGGGTCAAAAACAAAGGGGACGGGAAAAGCTCGGGTCCGACAGGTCTGGTGAGGAGCAGGACCCACGACGGCCTGGCCGAGGTGCTGGTGCTGGAGAGCGGCCGGAAGGAGGAGCCGCGCGGCGGGGGCGACCGTGGCGGGGGCGGCGGGGGGCGGCCGAATCCCGGGCCCCCCAGAGCCGCAGGGCCCGGCGGGGGCTCCCTCGCCAGCAGCTCGGTGGCCAAGTCGCACAGCTTCTTCTCGCTGCTGAAGAAGAACGGGCGCTCGGAAAACGGCAAGGGAGAGCCGGCAGACGCGAGCAAGGCCGGCGGCAAACAAAAGCGGGGGCTGCGGGGGCTGTTCAGCGGCATGCGCTGGCACCGGAAAGACAAGCGGGCCAAGGCGGAGGCCGCGGAGGGGCGCGCGACCGGGGGCGGCCTGATCCTGCCCGGCTCGCTCACCGCCAGCCTGGAGTGCGTCAAGGAGGAGACGCCCCGAGCCGCGCGCGAGCCGGAGGAGCCCAGCCAGGACGCCCCGCGAGACCCAGCAGGTGAGCCCGCAGGGGGAGAGGAGGTGCCCGCCCCCGCCGACCGCGCCCCAGCGCGGAGCTGCCCAGAGGCCGAGGGCCCCGCGCGCCCCGGCGACACCGGCGCCCGGGGAGAGGACGCCGCGGGGCATAGGCGCGCCGAGAAGCCCCGGGGACCCCCCGAGCCGGGGCCCGGGGAGGTCCGCACGGCCGAGGACGCTTCCAGGACGGGGGCCGTTCCGGTAAAGACGGTCCCCCTTATCGACTCCGAAGGCGGCAGCGGCCGGGCACCCGCCGCCCCGGACCCCGCCTCTGCGGATCCACCCTCAGACCCGTCGGCAGATCGTATTTGTTTGATGTTTTCTGACGTGACTTCACTGAAAAGCTTTGACTCTCTTACAGGCTGTGGAGATATTATTGCAGACCAAGAGGAAGAGGCAGGTCCCAGCTGTGACAAGCATGCCCCCGGGCCAGGCAAGCCGGCTCTCTCTAAAAAGAACCCCGGCGTGGTGGCCTACCAGGGAGGCGGGGAAGAGATGGCCAGCCCGGACGAGGTGGACGACACCTATCTGCAGGAGTTCTGGGACATGCTGTCCCAGACCGAGGAGCAGAGCCCCGGGCCCCAGGAGGGCGCGGCCAAGGTGGCAGCTGCGCTGGAAACCAAGGTGGCGCCCGAAACCCCCAAAGACACCAGGTGTGTGGAAGCGGCCAAGGACGCGTCCTCGGTCAAGCGCAGGAGGCTCAACCGGATTCCCATCGAGCCCCATCCGAAGGAGGAGCCCAAGCACCCGGAGAAGGAGCAGCAGGAAGGCGTCCCCAACAGCGACGAGGGCTATTGGGACTCCACCACGCCGGGCCCGGAGGAAGACAGCTCGAGCAGCGGGAAGAAGGCGGGCCTCCCCCGGGATAGCTACAGCGGGGACGCGCTCTACGATCTCTATGCTGACCCGGACGGAAGTCCAGCAACCCTTCCTGGAGGGAAGGACAACGAGGAGACGTCCTGCCTGTCCCGGTTAAAGCCCGTATCTCCAGGCACCATCACTTGTCCACTGCGAACACCAGGCAGCTTGCTGAAGGACTCTAAGATCCCTATTAGCATCAAGCACCTGACCAACCTTCCATCTAGCCATCCCGTGGTGCACCAGCAACCCTCCAGGAGTGAGATGCCCAGAACAAAAATCCCGGTTTCCAAAGTGCTGGTCCGCAGAGTCAGCAACCGGGCCTTGGCTGGGACCACCATCAGGGCAACGGCCTGCCACGACAGTGCCAAAAAGTTGTGAGGTCTTCCAGGCCAAAGTGGATGGGCCACATGTCAAGGAATACAACTTTTCCCTGGAAACCACTGAAGTTAGTTTTGCTTTTCCTAAAGAAAGTCTTTTAGGACACCACCCGTCCCCGCCTGCTCCAGAGCATGGACCGAGGAGGTCTTTGTGCCCTGAGCAGGGACAGGATAACACCAGAAAGAGGGATGCTACACTTGGGATTCTCCTCTCAGGATAAGTCCCTGAGAATTATTTTCAAGCACTTTTTTCTTTTTTACCTTTAAGTTTTTCTTCTTTTTTCTTTACTATAGTGAACACTTGGAAGTCACCTTTACTTGCCTTTGCAGAAAACAGGACTTAGCCAAACCTAAATAAGAGTCATGCCTGGATATTGGGATGAGCCAGTGTCCAGAGGCCTGAAGGAACCACTGAAGAACCAGAGGAGATCTCCTCTTCCAAGACAGATTTCCTTCCTTCCCTTCTTTCTTCTTTCCTTTCCAGGAAAAAAGAAAAGAAAAGGAAAAAAAGAAAGAGCCTTTGCTGTATCACTGTGTGGAAAACACCTCCAAAGCTGAAAGAGCCAGGTATTTACCTGATGAGCAGAGGGGACCACTGATTGGCAGAAAACTTCCCTACTTCAGTTGCTAGATATGCAAATTGATAAGTATCTAACACTAGGAAAATAAAGGCGGGTTTTGGTTTGGTTGATTTCAATAATTTGTTTGGGGAGATATAAAAGGCTCAGGAGAGCAGGCTTTTGGTTTTATTTGTTTCTTCCCCCACCCAGTGCAGAAATCAGGATCAGGGAAAGATTTTACTAAATGCCAATAGATACAGTATTTAAGCGTTTATAAGCTGAAACCTTCTCATGTGAAGATAATGCATAGTTTACAGTTTATCCAGCTGTTAACATTTTGTAATCGTCAATAATCTAGAATATAAAATCCAGTCTTACAGCTAGACGTGATGACGGTCCCCAAACCATTGACGTTCTATTATGTACTGTAATGGGAAGAGATTCTGATTTTGTTTTATGTGGGTTCTCTGGTTCTCAAAACAGCAACAACAACAAATCTATTGTGCTGGTGTCCCAGAGGAATGGCTCTGCCTTGTTTTGGGTAAGAGTCTGTTTCTCACCCCAAAGCCTCTTTTCAGATATTTTTTTTAACCTTGGTTATAAAATTTTGGATCCAACCATTCCTCAATATGGTGAGTGCAAAATGAGGAACACATAAAGAAAAACAATAGAAAGATACAGTTTTTCACATCATTTGCCTTTTGCTTTATGGACTTATGATGAAGACAAGTGTGTGCAGAATATGATATTGGCAAGCTTATGTATTGTATAGCCTTCATGCCAAGATTTTTTTTGAAAAGTCGTTTGTCTCTTTGTATGTTTTCTAATATTTCAGATGAAACATCTGTTTCAGAAAGGGTTATTATATGCCTAGTTTCAATGATAAACTGAAGCAGTTCCTAGAATGCTATTAGTGTCTAATGATGAAATTAATATCCTTTTTTAAATACACTTCAGTGTATTTAATCAAAAGACCAGAGCTTCTACTAGCAGGTGATTCATCATAGCAGGAAGATTATGCATATTCAAGTGAAACTACACATATGTAAATGACATGAACACTTCTGTATAAGTCTCATTTCCAGAGAGATTGCATTAGTAATGAACTGTTATTACATGCTTTTTAAGTTTGTTTTCTGTTTCGTAAATGAAAGACTAAGGCAAGTTAAATATCTGAAAACCTATTTTAATAATATGAAGAAAGTAACAAAATAAATGGGCATCAAAGGAAAGCAAATTTGAGCCAGTAGCAGAAAGTAGGCCATTCCCCATTTTAAATTTGCAGTGATTCAATTAGGAGAGGTTTGCTGAATTTCTTCATTAGTCATATGACTGGCTTTTATTGCATTGTCTCAGATCCATAATGCTTTTTCAAAGTAATCTTTTAATATTTAATTTCTTTATGTGTGTAGCTGAGGCCCTATATGCAGTCATAGCCTTAAGCATTCTGAACACACGACCAGGAATTCATGTGAGCATCTCACACTCACGTGCTCTTGCACACAACTGTGTACAGACTAACAGACAAAAGACATCTACTCTAGATTTGAAAATTATTTTTGAAATTATTTCTGTATTAAACAAGGGATTTAAATTTGATTTCATGCCGATAGTACTATTTAGACTCAAAATACATTCATCTTCCCCTAGTGAATGGAGAAAATATAAATTTTATTCCTAGCTGTAAAACAAAGGATCTTGATTTCCTTGTGGTACATTTTCCTGCAAGGGTTATATTCTCCTTTGCATGAATCCACGGCAAGGTTATGTTCGTTCATTTGTTCAGTTGTACAGGAAAGTTAAGAATACCTGAAAAACTTATGAGAACATTGTAATAGTAAAGGCAATCTATTTCTTAAGCAGTAGAAGAGAAGTTTTTGCTTTCCTAATTTTCGGACTTATTCCTCCATTTACATCGTTATGCTGTGTCTCCTCTTTATAAGAAAAGGAACACGTGAGCAAAGTTTATCTTAATTTCCACTGGCCTGTCAATTAACCAGTTATAAGAGGTATAAAATATTTTCTTTTTAAATTTATATTTTCCACTTTTTTTTTGCCTTATATTTTTAAGAATTGCACCCACACCAATCAAATAAAGGATTTGGGCAATGAATTAAGCAGCCTCAATCACTTGATGGGAAATCCCTGGAGTGGCAGGAAGAGTGGATTCTCAACTTTTTCCAACCGTGGAAAAGGGATCATAGTTGCTTTCTTGTGCCAAGGGCTACTTTCTCTCATTTGTGTTCATGGAGATTGTTTTTTCAAGAATTTTCCTAGATTTACATTCCAATTTTTATTAATGCATTATATCTAATGACATTGTGAAGATGATTCAGGCCCATATTTGCTGACTTTTTAAGGGAAGGATTAGATAGAGGCTAATTGTATCTTTCCCATGTATGTATATTCTAAGATAGTTGGTTGATTGACTTCCTTTGGTTGAAAAGCTGCCCAAATTAGACAGGAAAAAGTCCAATCAACTGTTGGACAAAAATGTATCAGTTGGTTTAATAGCTCTGCACAAAGATAGCCTGACTTTAATGTCTATATTACACATACACTGTTATTTGAAACACTCTGCTTTAGTACAGATGGTGGTTGATGCTTTTAGCCTGCCATTAGCACCAACTGGGAGAAATTTTACTACAGCATTTGAAATAATCACAAGAGGAAATAGATTTTTTTATTTTATCTAAAAACAACAATAGAATATAGAATACAAAGGACTTCCTTTAGATACATTTTCCACACATTATCTGCTTATTTAAATACAAAGGGTTTAATATCTATGAAGGTAATAACTCACTGTGTTGAAAGGATTTATTTCTTCATCTCAGAGGTAGTCTTCAAGTATTTGCAATTAAACCGTATGCAAATAGCCCTTTGCTTACACATTATCCAGGTAAAAAGACTATGTCAGGTGTTGAGATTTCTTTGAATTTTCTAAGAGTTTTCATTATTTACACCTTTGTCAGATTAATTTTAAAGGCGACTCCTGACTGTTAGCTTGGTGTGAAGAGATCCACTCAGGCAGCTCGTGTCTCCTAAGTGCCCTCAGACAGCAGTGACGGGACACTTCACATGACGCTAGCATGTTTGCTCTGTCCGCATGGCAGAATGCATTCCCTGCTGTTAGTCATCTAGATTTCTCTCCTGAATTACAAATAATGAATTTGGCTCCCCTGATGCTTGGTTTCTACTGAGACCTGTTCCAGTCCATTCACATATGCTTTGCTCCCCTTCTCATCGTTAAGATATTAATTCAAGAAGTTTTTTGCTGTTAAGCATAAGGAAAAAGCATCACAATTGCCTCGTCTCATCACTGAGGAAAGCTAGTTTAAAGTATCTGAGTGACATAAGAGAAAAAACCCAAATACCTCACCTAACCCAGTTTCCCTTTCCCCGCCTCCAGGCAGAGCAAGGAAAGGAACAGTTCTTATTTGTGTAAACTCAGCCTTAGAAAATTTCAATTCATAACACACAAAAATATTTATGAAACGGTTTGGGACCAAGGGGGTAGTATGGTAGACGGGTGTTGTATAGAGCCTGTGTGGGGAAGCAGAAGGCAAGGGTGTAGTTCACAGGCAGAAGCGAGCTGTAACACTGTCAGTGCAGTGTGTAAGGGTGGCTCCTCACAGGCGGCCATCGATTGTGAGACCTCATCTTGGTCTGCAGATTTCCTGGTGGCTGTCATGCATTGCTTCTCAAAATCCTTGCACTGTGATAGGGATTTAAAGGAGACAGATTGTTGCAACAATAGCCACTTCTAAGGAATGTTTTTATGTCACTGCAGATGATGTTTTTAAGAGGTGATTCAGAATGATAGTTTCATGATTACGGAAAGGAGTTCCTTCTCAAACTGCCAAAGGAAAGATGAAAATAGTCACGAAGCTTCCAGAACTGAAATTGGGCACCTTTCATCATTGATATTTACTTTAATTCAATACCACACACATTTATGGGGCATCTACTGTATCGAATACTTAATAAAACCCCTCAGTTTGGAGCTCACACCTAAGCTGTGCTGTAACTGGATTTTCTTAATATACATTAAAAACACAAAACAATTTTATTTTACATTTGTTTGGTATTTGCATTTGTTGCTTACAGTTTGTGGGGTGAAGCAGAGTGGTGTGAGGCCGAGGAAGGGCGCTATGAATTAAGCCACACGAATGCCTCTAAAAAAATAGTAAATATAACAATGGTTAACATTAGTTGAATACTTACGATATGTCAGGCACTGCTAGGAGATTTAGAAATAATTACTTAGTCCTCTTAACAGCCATATGGGGTAGGTAATATTATCTCTCCAGTATGACAGCTTTAATTCATCCTTTTTGTTTCTATCCCTTTCCATCTCTCTCTCTCTTTTTTCCCCTAGTCTCTAGGACAAGGATATAAACTCTTTAGTGATTTGCAGTAATAGAAGAGCTAAGTACTGCTTAGTGTCATTGTCAGCTCACTTCTAATAGAAAGAGCTAACCCATGTCCATGCAGCTGCAAATTAGTTTTGTGTCTGAGATGACGGTGCTCACAATCATGTGCAGGGAACCCTGCCACTATGCTACGCTGAGTAGGCAAACATTGGCCTTCCCTTGGACGGATCCTCTTCTCTTAGGATTAACATGGGAAGTACAGACAGAAATCTCTTCTGTTGTCATGACGATATTTCTTCCCTGATAGGGTATCATGCATTCCAAGCGTGTTTGTTTCATTTGTTTTTATTCCTACCTTACGCCCAGTCCTGGTGGGTTCTGGGTGGCCTATGCATATGTGTGTGTGTTTTAATTGAAGTAAGAATATTGAATATGAGATCTACCCTCTTTTTTTTGTTTGAGATGGAGTCTCATTCTGTCACCCAGGCTGGAGTGCAGTGGCGTGATCTCAGCTCATTGTAACCTCCACCTCCCAGGTTCAAGCGATTCTCCTGCCTCAGCCTCCCAAGTAGCTGAGACTACAGGCGTGCACCACCACGCCTGTTAGTTTTTGTATTTTTACTAGAGACAGGGTTTCACCATGTTGGCCAGGCTGGTCTCAAACTCCTGACCTCAAGTGATCTGCCCACCTCCACCTCCAAAGTGTGGGGATTATAGGCATGAGCCACTGCGCCCAGCCTACCTTTTTTAATTTTTAAGTACACAATAGAGTATTGTTAACTATAGCCACAGTGTTGTACAGCAAATCTCTCTAACCTATGCATCCTGCGTAACTGAAACTCTATGCCCATTGAACAGCAGCCCCTCATTTCCTCCCCCATCAGCCCCTGGCAACCATCGTTCTACTCTCTGCTTCTATGAGTTTGGCTATTTTAGATCCCTTATAGAAGTGAGAACGCGCAGTATTTGTCCTTCTGTGACTGGCTTATTTCATTGAGTATAACATCCCCCAAGTTTACCCATGTTGTTGCATATGGCAGGATTTCCTTCTTTTTTCAGGCTGAATAATATTTCCTTATATGTATATGCTGCATTTTTAAAAACCCATTCATCCACTGACAGACATTTACATTATTTTCACATCTTGGCTATTGTGAGTAATGCTACAATGAGCAAGGGAGTGAAAATATCTCTTAAGATCCTGATTTCAGTTTTTTAAAATAAATACCCAGAAGTGGAATTACTGGGTCATTCATATGGTAATTCTAATTAAAAATAGAATTATTTTTAATTTCTGGAAGAACTTCTGTGCTGCTTTCCACAGTGGTTTCATCTGTTTACATACTTAGCAATGGTGCATAAGGATTCCAATTTCTCCACATCTTTGCCATCTTGTTATCTGTGTTTGTTTAAATGACAGCTGTTTGAGTTGTCCCTTGCCTTGATGCAATTCTGAACTTCAGAAATAAGCACCTGGCTCCTTTAAAAGCCGTCCATCCTATGTTGTGTCCACAGCCACAGAATCCTGTCCTACATTTTCTGATTCATTAACTCATTCAACTAATAGCTATTGAACACCTTCAATAAGTCAGTCACCATGAAGATGAGTATTTTATATTGAATTCTATTAACATATCCTCTATGTTTACTATGGTGCCAGAGAGGATGCTGTGTGCTTTTTTTTTACATTGTTATCTTTACTGTTCACAAGAACCATGTAAGGTAGGTATTGGTAAAATTGGGTAATTTTGGAAATTCTTCAATCATCGAGTAGAATAACTTTCTGCTCTATGTGAGAAGATATGTTTTAAATAAGATATGGCTTAGGTTTCTGGTTACTTGAGACATATTATACTTTCTCAGATACTCTCAGACCTGAATCATTTAACAAAATAAAGCAGAAATACTAAAAATATCTGGTTCAATAGATAGAGGCATGGAGTAGACATGCGGAGAATGCTTGTTCACTTGCCTTGAAATGGCTCCAGGTGGCCTGAAGGAATCAATGAACCTTCTCAAATATCTATATTATAACCATTGGTCCCTACTACACATTTATTTCTAAATAAAGGAGGAGAAACTCTAGCAAAGTAATATTTAACATTTTCACTGCTTCCAGGATAAATCTTACTGAATATGGAGGATCTGATAGTTGTAGGTCTATCAGGAATATCAGGGAAAATGCTTTTGATGTTGTAGGCAAAGTAGATTCCTATCATTTGTACTTGACACCAGCTACCTAGCAGGCTCATTGTGAACTTCAGGTTTTGCCCATGTTATTTATATAAAGTATCTTAGTGTAATATAGGGAATTGCAGGTTATTTGAAAATAGTAACAAAGAAAACCCGAACGAGAAACTCCATTTCTATAATTAGTTTTCCTGAAAGTCAGGCATGTCTTTGAGGACAAGCTTTTGGCGGTATTATTTTTGTGCACAGGAGGAAAATTGTTAGTAGGTTTATAGATATTATTTTTATAATAGAATGTTAAACCCCTGAAAAACATCAAAAATTGTCTCCTAGAACTAATTCTATGTTTTAAAAACTTGTTTTAAAAAGGGATTCTAAATAGCAATAGGGTCTTTTCTCCTTTCTCCACTCCAATGGTTTAATGGGATAGAGGAATCAATGTTTATATTTTTAAACCTGTAAATATTTTATTTTGGGTATTTTGTATATTTGTTGATATAATTCCATTTTGTGCATATGTACCATTGTGCATGTTGCTGTTTTTGATAGTCACTCTTTTAATGAATGTAAGAAGCTTGGACTAATAGCACTTTTCTTGTTCCGTTCAAACATCTGAAAATGAAACTACCACACTGCCATTTTAACTGTTGTGTTTAATTTCAGTCAATAAATTTTGTTGCTCCTTTGCATTTAAAGTGAATTCTGGTTATTATTTCTCCAGGATCAATTTTATTTCCAGTCTTTTCAATTTTTATAAATTATACTAATGATGGTGATAATCAGGAGATGATGATGTGTGCGACTGTCTTGTGGAAAGACCAATGGGAGGCCCATATTTCTTTCCACACTTTGTAAACAAGTGAAAAATTCCTTGTTTGGTTTGGGCAGCTGCCTTTTGAAAAGCTCATTTGTTATTCTGACTCTGATCTGAATTCTGAGCCCTTTACTTAGAAAATCTCCATTCCTCATCATCTCTCATGAGGCCGGCTAATCCGGGCTGACTGTCAGGTAGCAGCAACATTAGGGCCACTGGAATCTTTCTAAAAAGTTGCCTTCTGGTTTTTGTTTATTTTGTTTTTGGTGGTATGTTTTCATTTTCTATGTGTAACAGGTAGGGAAGCCTCTCACGGAAGGGAGGCCGGAAACCCCCAGATGTAGCTACTGATCCCTGTAGGCCAAGAGCTTTCCATGCCATGGTCCAAGAATGGGCTGAGAACCTAAGGGGAGGTGGATGCATCCACAGTAGGACAGCAAGGACTGTTTCCTAGACCTTTTTTGGTAGCTGATGGTCAAGCACAGAAAATCAGTCAGGATAAAGATATTTGAGCAACACCTTTGGCCACATATTATAACCCTGGACCAAACAACTAGATAATCCACATTCTTTTCAACTGCAAATAAAACATTTGTGATATTGATTATATCCTAGACGATGAAGTAAGTCTTGACACATTTCAAAAAATAGTTCCTCACAGAATGTGTTCTCTTACCACAACACACCTACACTAGAAATTAGTATTACAAAGATAATTAAAATCACTCCATACATTTGGACATTTGAAAAATGCACCTTTCAATAATAGCTCATGGATCAGAGAATAAATGAGTAAGGATACTAAAAAACCATTAGACATGCATAATTATGAAAATGATCTATATTAAGACATGAAATATAACCAACTCTGTACTTAGGAGAAATTTTATAGCTTCAAATAGGTTGTAAAAGATAAGGAGCTGAGGATTAATAAGCTGAGAATCCATTTTAATTAAATGTAAGAAGTTAAGAAAAGAATAACAGAATAAACACGTAAGAATTTTAATTAAGAACTGGCTAGGTGCGGTGGCTCATGCCCGCAATCCCATCACTTTGGGAGGCTGAGGCGGGTGGATCACTTGAGGTCAGGATTTCGAGACCAACCTGCCCCACATGGTAAAACCCTGTCCAAAAATCCAAAATTAGCCTGGCATGGTGGATGAGACCTGTTAATCCCAGCTTCTTGGGAGGCTGAGGCAAGAGTTGCTTGAACCCAGGAGGTGGAGGTTTCAGTGAGCTGAGATTGGGCCATTGCACTCCAGCCTGGGCAATAAGAGTGAAACTCCACCTCAAAAAAAAAAAAAAGAATTAATATTAATAAGAGCAAAAAGCAATAATACAGAAGACAAAGATACCCTAAAGTAGATCAACAAAGATAAAAATTTTTTGAAAACCATCTAACAATATTTTTAAAGAAAAAAATAGAAAAGATAAAAGTATGGTTCAGAATTAGACGGGCATAACTACAGTTGCAGTAGAGATAAAAAGTATAATGAAAGAATGTTAGACATATTATGGCAATAATTTTTTTTGGAGACAGGGTCTAGCTCTGTTGCCCAGTCTGGAGTGCAGTGATGTGATCATGGCTCACTGCAGCCTGGACCCTTGGGGTTAAGCGAGTCTCCTGCCTCAGCCTCCCAATTAGCTGGGAGTACAGACCCACAACACCATGCCCAGCTAATTATTTTATTTTTTGTAGAGATGAGTTTTCACCATGTTGTCCAGGCTGATCTCAAATTCCTGGGATCAAGTGATTTCCTGCCTCAGCCTCCCAAAGTGCTAGGATTACAGGTATCAACCACCACTTCTGGCCTATCATGACAATAGATTTTTAAAACTCAGGTAGAGTATGCAAATTCGTGTGTGTGTGTGTGTGTGTGTTTGTGTGTGTGTATAAAACATTGGAATATATGTGAATATATATATATAACCAAAAGTGACTTGAGAAGAAATGGATAACCTAAAGAGTCCTAGAACTATGAAAGACAGTGAATTGGTAGTTAAACTCTTTCTCTCCCCCTCCAAACAAAACAAAACAAAACAGAGCAAAGCAGTAAAACCAGATAGCAGAACAAATGTTTCAGCAAAATCTAGTGATTAGGCAATTCCAAATTTATAGAAATGTATAGAATTTATATAAATTTATATAATTATAAAAAATTATAGAAACATCTCTATTGTGAAATTCAACATTTCTACATAAACTATTAGAAAAAACTGAATCTAGTCATCTGTAAAACCAACCATACATCACGATTAAGTTGGGTTTATTCCAGGAATACAAATATGGCTTCCTGTTCAAATGAAATCTCTAGAAATATTTTTTACTACTTTAAGAGACTGAAGGAGAAATATATGATATCTCAAAGTGATAAATTCACATGACTGAAGCAGTTCTTAGTGTCCCCTAAGAATTCCAGAAGTTGGATACCTAATTCCTGTCGTACTCCTGAAGAGTACTTAAGCTCTTCAGGACAGTGGGTTTCTTTAAACTTTAAACATTTAGTCTAGCAACACTATGTTAAGCAGTTGCTCACATTTCATTCAATTTAAGGTACTATACATGTACTCTTCTCTCATGTGTCACAAAAAAAGTCTTCCAATCATAAGATGCACCCAATTTCAGAGATATAAAAGTGTGAAAATGTGCCTCTTAGAATGGATGAAATATTGATGTATTTGTTAAAAGTTGTAGCAATAATATTTTTCCTCTTCCCTTAGAGAAAGGAAGGTTTTCTGGTTTTTATTTCTTTTTGAAAAAGACGGTTATCTACAGATACCAAATGTCCAGACGTTTGGAAGCAATTAGTGTTTAGTGAAGAATGTATGAGGCAGACACAATCAAGATCTCAGACTTTAGGCAAGTTGTATATTCCTCCTTGTATAGAATTTTACATACTTTTTGTGAAATAAGCATGGAAAAAACTCGCTTGTACTCAGGGTTATTTTACAAGCTTCTCACTTTGAAGAAAGTGAAGGCCTGCGTGCCTGACATTTTTACCTCTTATCTTTCTTCATCAAGAAGATCTCCCAAGTTGGCAGGCAAGAATTCAGTGATCATCATTTTATCTTTCCCTGTCAGCTGCTGGCACCTCAGTGTTTCCCAGAAGACACCAATTTCTCACAGATATATGTCTGGTACTTCTTTCCAGATGGTAATGTGTTTCTTAACAAGCTTCTGGCTCTTTCTTTTGCCCATGGGACTGCATTTCAGAAGATTTGCATCACATCTTGTTTTCTCAGTCTTTCAGAAATGCACCGGGTCTGATGCATGTCTACAACCAATAATAGTGGCTGCCTGGTGGATGCCAGGTGGATTTCTTCTCTCCTAAGTGAAGTGCCCCATCCATTGGCAAGTCTAAGCCCAACATTTAGTTCAAGGAGTGATGGTCCACCAAGATTGATATCCCAACCTGCAGGTCTTTAAATAGCAATAAAAGATGATGCTGTACTTGGCTGCACTATTGCAAATGGTCTACGGTGCCACCTGCCCAAGGACTTGCATCTTTTAATTGATCATTTCTTTTCACACTTTTGGTTTTAATCTTTCCTTCTCATTAACATCATTATTTTTTATTCTCTTAACTGCCTTTCTTCATACTGACCTTTAGCCCAACATTATCTTCCCAATAATTCATTTATTTTTTCTTGGGGGGAAATCCATACAACTCTTGCTTTTGGGGAAAATTTGTTCTGAGAATCATGTTGTATCGGGAGAACCCGCTCCCGATGGTTGCGTGAGTTCTTTTCTATTTCCTAAGTGTCTCAGCTGGTTTGAGAAATAAAGGGAAAGAGCACAAGAGAGAGAAATTTAAAGCTGGGTGTCCGGGGGAGGCATCACATGTCGGCAGGATCCGTGATGTTCCCCAAGCAGTAAAACCAGCAAGTTTTTATTAGCGATTTTCAAAAGGGGAGGGAGGGCACGACTAGGATGTGGGTCACAGAGATCACATACTTCACAAGGTAATAAAATATCACAAGGCAAATGGAGGCAGGGCGAGATCATAGGACCACCGGATGGGGCGAAAATAAAATTGCTAATGAAGTTTCGGGCACACATTGTCATTGATAACACCTTATCAGGAAATAGGGGTTTGAGAGCAGGCAACCTGTCTGACCAAAATTTATTAGGCAGGAATTTTCCTCCTCCTAATAAGCCTGGGAGCGCTACAGGAGACTGGGGCTTATTTCATCCCTTCAGCTTCGACCTTAAAAGACGCTTCTAAGGGGGCAGTTTATAGGCCTACGCTCAGGGCACATTCTCTTTCTCAGGGATGTTCTTTGCTGCGAAAAAGAATTCAGCGATATTTCTCCTACTTGCTTTTGAAAGAGGAGAAACATAGCTCTGTTCCGTCCGGCTCACCGGCGGCCAGTTCAAAGTTACCTTCCCTGTTCCCTGAACATCGCTGTTATCCTGTTCTTTTTTCAAGATGCCCAGATTTCATATTGTTCAAACACACATGCTCTACAAGCAATTTGTGCAGCTGACACAATCATCACAGGGTGCTGAGGCGACATTCATCCTCCTCAGTTTGTGAAGAAGATGACAGGATTAAGAGATTAAAGACAGGCATAGGAAATCACAAGGGTATTGATTGGGGAAGTGGTAAGTGTCCATGAAATCTTCACAATTTATGTTCAGAGATTGCAGTAAATACCGGCATAAGAAATTATGAAAGTATTAATTTGGGGAACTAATACATGTCCATGAAATCTTCGCAATTTATGTTCTTTTGCGGCGGCTTCAGCCGGTCCCTCCATTTGGGGTCCCTGACTTCCTGCAACAATGTGGTAATAAGCTGGTGTTCTTTGGGATTTTTGTAGAATAAGTAATTTGTCTGGTCTTTGCTCCTCTTCCTAGGAGATAACCTCTAAATCCTTGGAAATTCCTGAGTGATAAAATTGTCTTCATTATTCATGGGGGGCTCCCAGACCACACCTGAGTTTATGCTAATGAGATGACTTAGGATTGGGGCTGGTCGCACCAGAAATACCAACCCTGTGATTAAAGGGTTGGAGCTCTGAGCCACGACTTCCTGACTCCTGAATTCCAGAATGGGGAAGAGGGCTGGAGATTGAGTTCAAGTACATGGCCAGTGATTCATGGAATTAAATCCTAATAGAATCTCTGGACGCTGGGGCTTCTTGGATGAACTTCTTGGTTGGTGAACACGTTGATGTGTCAAGAGGGTGACATGTCCCAATTTCAAGGACAGAGAGCATGAAGCTCTGTGTTCAAGACCCTCCCAGACCTTGCCCCATGTGTTTCTGCATTTGACTGGTCCTGAGTTGTATCCTTTATAATAACTGTAACAGTAAGTTTAGCACTTTCCTAAGTTCTCTGAGTGGTCATAATGAATTATCAAACATAAGGAGGTCATTGGAACCCCCAAATTGTGCAAGTGACCTGGGACCTCTGAATATGTGGCTGCCATCTGAAATGAGGGCCTTCTTCTTCCCTTCACCTTATGGAATCTATGCTGAGTGGCCAACGTCAGAAACGAATTGCAGTATTGCAGAATACAGTGAAAAGAAAGGCTTAATTTTATCAGGTACGCATAAAGTATTTTAAAAAATTATTTTCGTTATGTTTTCTATAAATAAAGAAGTAAAAATTGATGGTATGTTCTTAGAGTTTGTATGCCCAATTGCTCTCCAGCTATACTGGTTTCCCAGCTATTTCATGAAGCTTTGTCTCCCTGAAGCTATTTCATGAAGCTTTGTTTCCCCTCCCTGCTTGTGGCTTTCACTGGATACTCCTCAGAGGTGTGCTTTGAGGAACTGATCCCCTCAGCCTTCAGGGCAGCCTGGCGGGGACTGGATTGGCTGGCCAGCATGCTGGCTTGGCGTTCCTCTGAGTCTGGCTGGAAAGGAGGTGGGGGGCCCAACACTGTCCCACGGTACCCCCAGGACTGAGCATGGATGAGGAACGGTGGGACTCCCTGCAGCGCTAGGAGGGGCAACCAAGGTGACCCAGCACCTGGAGATGGACTTCAGCCGCCTGCTCCTTATTTAGTGGACAAGCGGGTGGAGCTGCTGGTGGAGTTCATGTTGGAAATGTCCAAGGAGCAGGTCTCCATGGCTCAACGTGTAGCCTTTTTTGGGGTGGGAGTGCCAGGTGGGCCAGGCCCCAATCTCTGCCTTCCCATTCACCAGGCTTGTCTGTTTCTGGCTAATGGGCACTTTGAGTGGAGTCTCTGTCCTCAAATAACTGCTCTAAAGCATGTAAGATAAACATGAAAAAGGGAGAGCTTTTTCACTGCAAAATGTTTAAAGCCAAAAAGTCCAATTGGAGTCAAAATCTATATGTCACTATTGTAAGACCTTTCGCCATGAAAGAAAAGAAAGTGTTGTTAGATTCTTTAAATCTCATTTCAAGGTGTTTGGAAGATTTGCAAAATGGTTTCCAACTTATCACCCGTTCGCGTGAACACGTTGTCTCCTGGATGGCGACTATGGAGAGTTAGAAAAAAAATGTGGAGCCACTTTTGGCTCAAAACCCAAGACACAAGCTACGCCCAAGGCAGCAAGCCCGCATTTTTCAGTGAAGTTCTCAAAAAGATTTTATTGGAAACTTTTATAGAAAGTTAATATGAAATATTTCCCTGGATATTTATTTTTCTTGACATAATTATGACATAATATGAAGAAAATGTAATGCAGTTTACCAAGTCCCATATGGTTGTCCCCAGATCCCCATTGTGCTGTCTAAATATTGTCATTTTCTATGAGCGCCATGACAGGAAAACCTTGGGAGGCCCTTCCCTTCTCAATGTCGTGAGGTCTCCAAGCTCATGTGAGATTCACTCACCTCTTAGGGAAACTCCAGACTGCAGTCAGTAATTTCAGTTATTCTCCCTGTTTTATACTGGAATAAAATGACTTTCTACTGCTCCCTCCCCCAGTAGCTGTTAAATAATAGCAGCAATAGCACCAATGAACAGCATAACGAATCTCAGTGGATTCTAGTATGAAATTCAATGACAAACATAAGTACACAGGTTTAACACATTTTTCATTTTAAAAAATCAGAAAGCAATATAAATGACAACCTGGTCTTTTGAGTCAAAATGCAATCCTTCAAATGGTGGATGTCTGAGTCCCTTTTCTGTTGCTGAAAACAGGATACCAGAAACTGGGTAATTTATAAAGAAAAGAAATTTATTTCTGACAGTTATGGAGGCTGAGAAGTCAAAGGTCAAGGGGCCACATCTGGTGAAGGCCTTGCTGGTGGGGATTCTCTGCAGCGTCTGAGGTGGCACAGGGCCTCACATGGCGAGGGGGCTGATTGTGACCATGTGCTAGTTCAGGTCTCTCTTCCTCTTCTTAGAAAGCCATCAGTCCCACTCCCACGATAACCCATCAATCCATTAACCAATCAATCCACGAGTCCATGAATGGACTAAGCCATCGCGAAGGCTCTGCCAATCACTTCTGAATACCGCCACGTTGGGGATGAAGTTTCAACATGAGTTTAGGAGGGGACAAACATTCAAACCACAGGAGTGGGCAATTCAGTTGAGCAAAAATGTGGGTTCAGAGGAGCTCTGGAGCATGTATTTCACGACAAACCCTGAGCCACCTTGACACAAGTGAGTGGGCTGTTTCTTCTCTGCGCCAGCCAGCTTTGAGCTGGGAGACTGAGCATCTTTTTCTGTACTTACTGGCCATTTGGGTTTCTTTTTCTGAGCACCACCTGCTCATAGTTTTCACTTGGTTTCCTCATCTCCCTAAAGCCTCTGCTCTCAACCTGCCCAGATAACAGGACAATTCAAGTGTTTCCTTAAACAGGTGTTTCCCTAGTAACAAGTCTGATGGCAGCTTGAAAAATAATTTCTCCCCCTTGCTACCTATGTAATTACATAAAAGAGAAAACAGTGAAGGCAAATGGAATGGAAGGAAGGAGGAATTCTGCTGCAGACACTAGGGGAGCCCTGCCCAGGTCTCCAGGGAGGCTCAGGTGCTCGTGCTAATAATAACTTGAAGGAAACAAAGACATTTAATCCCATAATATCCTTTGGCATATTTTGAGATGGCCGTTCAGAGGACCAGCCTGGACCAGCGAACAGAACTAGCCTTGCAAAACTGCCTTTGTGAGGGAGATTTGCATCTGTAGAGAAAACCCGGCTTGAGGCCATCCTGGTTTCTCTGAGGCCTTCCCTTGTCTGCATCTAAGAACAATGAACTGAGAGGCTGGCAGTTGAACACTGCATGTTCTCACTCATGTGTAGAAGCCAAAAAAGTTGATCTCATAGAAAGTAAGAAGTAGAACAGAGGATACTAGAGGCTAGGCAGCCTAGGGGGAAGGGAAGACAGGAAAAGATTTGTTAAAGGATGCAAAATGGCCGGGCGCGGTGGCTCACGTCTGTAATCCCAGCACTTTGGGAGGCTGAGACGGGCGGATCACGAGGTCAGGAGATCGAGACCATCCTGGCCAACATGGGGAAACCCCATCTCTACTAAAAATACAAACAATTAGCCGGGCATGGTGGCAGAAGCCTGTAGTCCCAGCGACTCGGGAGGCTGAGGCAGGAGAATGGTGTGAATCCGGGAAGCAGAGCTTGCAGTGAGCTGAGATCGTGCCACTGCACTCCAGCCTGGGTGACAGAGCAAGACTCCATCTCAAAAAAAAAAAAAAAAGGATGCAAAATTATAGCCAAACAGGAGGAATAGCTCTAGTGTTCTGTAGCACTGTAGGACTGTAGGGTTACTGTAGTTCACAATAATACATCAGATAGTTTCAAATAGCTAGAAGGATGATGCTGAATGTTTCCAACACAAACGATTAATGTCTGAGATGATAGATATGCTAATTGTCGTTTTCTGATCGCTGTACATTATATGTATTAATACATCACTGTGTGACCATGAATGTAACTACTGGTTGTCAATTTAAAAATTAAGAAATAAATAAAAGGTAAATCTAAAGAAATAAAAATAAAGGTCTAAAAAAAATTGACCATTTGTTCTCTCTGAAGGCTGCTTTCCCCTCTATAACAAGACCACCTTTGCTGGCCAGGCCTCCTCTTCTCCCTGCTCCCATAACCTGTTTTGCCACAATGCAAGCCCCCATTTTTCCTGTAACCTCAAGATGGTATAGAAGCTTCTGAACCCCATTAGAGGTGGGGGCAATGGCTCTCTGGTTCTCCCCTGTGTGTGTTTAATAAATGTGTGTTCCTTGTGTGAGTTGATTTTTCAGTGAACCTTCAGAGGGTGAAGGGGAAGCTTTCCTTTGGCCCCTACAGACTCATCTCTGCGACCTTCTCTTGGCTGGAACTCCCTCTCCAGGTGTGTCTGCAAGCCGCCCTCATGTGCCTGGAAAGGGGAGACAGAGGCCCTGCTCCCTGGACTGAAAGCAGGTCAGGCTCTCAGGTGAAATCTCTGCTCCAGGCCCCCGTGGGATCTGGCAGAGGGTAGATCTCCCCAGAAACCGCATCCTTGCTCACCCTTCCTCTTGCCTTTCTTCACCCTTCCTTTCAGGATGCTCCTAGGAGCCCTCCTGGAACAAAACACTGGCCCAGAGGTCCCACCTGGCCCTGATTTTGGGGAACTCAGCCTGACACGGAAGGGGAAGATGGATTTTTCTTGAGATTGAGATTTCCCTAGTAAGATTTGGAGTTGGAGGACACAGAGAGAGGGAGTGGTGAGGACAAGGGAATCAATGTGTGTACACGTGAATGTGAGAGAGGCAGTCTAGTTGGAAAGCAGCAACGTGGGCTGAGAAAGGAGAGCAAAAAGGAAATTAGGAGAGGCACACATTCCATGTTTCTTACGAGGAGGAATAAAATTGCCAAGAAACTGTGGTTTCCCGAGCCCAACGAGGTGGCCAGAAAGAGCTCTGATGGAGCCTGGGACGTTTGTGGTCATTTGTGGTTGGGGCACTCATTTCGACCCCTGGGGACCTGGTTTCTGAAGGCTGCACACCAGGTAAGGTGCCTTCTCCACTTGTCCCTGACAGTCTGCAGTCCTGCTGCTGTACGGACATTCTCCCGGCAGTTTTTGTTTCATCTGCTCTGACTTCCTAGCTCTGCTCACCTAGGGAGCTAGTGCAGCGAATGTGGCTTCTCTGATAACGGGTAGACCACATTCTAGGACCTGGTAAGTGATGACAGGGTTCCCTTTTTATATGAGTTAATTGAATAAGATAATGAGTGCAAAAAGCTTCACAAAACACCAGGCACACAGTAAGTGCTCAATACATGTTAGCTATTATCATACGTTTAGCACCAGGTGGAGAGGACAGTGATGAATTAAGGGTAATTAATCATACGCCTAGAGATTTAAAACCTAATAAGTCTTAGGTTTCCAGCAGGCTCACACATATTACCTTTGATTTTCACAATAACCCAGTGAAATGGGTAAGGCGGAATTGTTGGAACTAGAATTCCAGGAGTTTTGAGTTGAAAGGGGCCTCAGACATTTTGTCTCCCAACTCTTTTATTTTACAAATGAAGAAACTCAAGTCCAAGGAGGAGAAATGACTTTTCTCTAGATTCCATGGGGAGTGAGGGGTGGTTCTAAAGTCAGATATGTGTCTGCTTCTCTTTTCCAGCAGTGGTGGAATGCAGAGGGGTCAGACTGGAGGGGAGAAACTTGTTCTCAAGCTTTTGCTGTACCTCCAGGCCTTGTGAATTAAGGCAGGTAGAGAGGAGGAGGGGGAAGATACAGATTCGAGGGCGATTTAGAAGCTGGTAACAGTACTTGACAAAGAACTTGGTATGAAAGAAGACAGAGAGAGAGAAATGGCGTCCGTGTGAAGAGACCACCAAACAGGTTTTCTGGGAGCAACATGGCCGTTTATTTCACCTGGGTGCAGGCGGGCTGAGTCCGAAAAGAGAGTCCGTGAAGGGAGATAAGGGTGGGGCCGTTTTATAGGATTTGGGTAGGTCAAGGAAAATTACAGTCAAAGGGGGGTTGTTCTCTGGCAGGCAGGATTGGGGGTCACAAGGTGCTCAGTGGGGGAGCTTTTTGAGCCAGGATGAGCCAGGAAAAGGAATTTCACAAGATAATATCATTGCTTAAGGCAAGGAATGGCCATTTTCACTTCTTTTATGGTGGAATGTCATGGGTTAAGGCGAGGCAGGGCATTTGCACTTCTTTTGTGATTCTTCGGTTACTTCAGGCCATGTGGGCGTGTATGTGCAAGTCACAGGGGATGCCATGGCTTGGCTTGGGCTCAGAGGCCTGACATTCCTGCCTTCTTATATTAATAAGAAAAATAAAACAAAATAGTGTGAAGTGTTGGGGGGCGAACATTTTTTGGGGGGTGGTATGGAGAAAGAATGGGCGATGTTTCTCAGGGCTGCTTCAAGCGGGATTAGGGGCGGCGTGGGAACCTAGAGTGGGAGAGATTAAGCTGAAGGAAGATTTTGTGGTAAGGGGTGATATTGTGGGGTCGTTAGAAGAAACATTTGTCGTATAGAATGATTGGTGATGGCCTGGATACGGTTTTGGATGAATTGAGCCGAATAAAACAAGGAGAAAAATGGGTATTAAAGGACTAAGAATTGGGAGGGTCCAGGACGTCCAATTAGAGAGTGCCTAAGGGGGTTCAGCATAGCCTTGCCAGCAAAGATTATTTATTTACTTTAAGGGGGAATTTAGAGTGGTGGTTTGGGATAGCACTAGGAGATATCAGCTGTGATGGCTTGGAGAAACAGTATAAACCGGCAGTGTAAGCACGAGCAGGGCATTTATGAGTAGTTGAGAACGGTGAATAGGAGTATGACTAGACAGAAGATAGTCGGGATGACAAGTTTTTTGGGGTGCAGTCCAAGTTGGTCTGGTGTCTGGAATGAGACTGGGACTTAATAAAAAGGAGTGTCCACACAGGAGCTCAAATGGGCTGTAACCTGTAGCATTCCGAGGACAGGCCTGAATTCTGAGAAGGGAAAGTGGTGAAAGTATTATCTAGTCCTTTTTAAGTTGGTGACTGAGCTTGGTGAGGTGTGTTTTTAAAGGACCATTAGTCCGTTCTGCCTTTCCTGAAGATTGAGGATGGTAAAGGACATAAAGGTTTCACTGAATACCAAGAGACTGAGAAACTGCTTGGGTGATTTGACTATTAAATGCTGGTCCGTTATCAGACTGTATAGAGGTGTGAAGGCCGAACTGAGGAATTACATCTGACAGAAGGGAAGAAATGACTGCGGTGGCCTTCTCAGGCCCTGTGGGAAAGGACTGTACCCAGACTAAGAGATATTTTCGTTTTCTGACTTGGGGCATGTGAGTAAAGTCAATTTACACAAATCCTCGAGCTTGACGTGTAGGAAAGGGAGGGGGCCTGAACAATCCCCGAGGGGCAGTAGAACAGCAGATGGAACACTGAGAAGTGATCTTCTTGAGGATAGATTTCCATGATGGAAAGGAAATGAGAGGTTCTAAAAGACGGGCTAGTGGCTTGTAACCTACATGGAAGAGGTTATGAAATGACGACAGAATAGAATGGGCCTGTGAGGCTGGAAGCAGATATTTTCTTTGGTCTAAGAACTATTTGCCTTGTGTGGGAAGAGATTGATAGGTGGAAGTTTCAGCGGGGGAGGAGGTGGGAGTGGCCGATGTGAAGGAGGAAAACTGCCATGAGGGATAGAAGTTGGAAGCTAGCTGCTTTTTTAGCTAATTTATCAGCATAAGCATTGTCCTGAGCGATGGGATCTGATGCCTTTTGATGGCTGCTTTTTTATCTAACTTATCAGCATAAGCATTGTCCTGAGCATGGTTGGGGGAAGAAAATAGATTTTGGAAGTTATGAGAACTGTAGAGTCGAATAGTTGGTGATTTTTAGGGTGTCTAACAGTATTAAAGCAGTGGCAGCCGCTGCGCGCAGACATGAGGGCTAGGCTGAAACAGTAAGGTCAAGTTGTTTGGACAGAAAGGCTACGTGACGCGGTTCCGGCTCTTGTGTAAGAATTCTGACCGCACTAACCATGCCTAGGAAGGAAAGGAGTTGTTGTTTTGTAGAAGGGATTGGGGTTTGGGAGATTAGCCGGACACGAGCAGCTGGGAGAGCACATGTGTTTTTATGATAATTATGCTGAGATAGGTAACAGATGAGGAAGAAATTTGGTCTTAACTGAAGTAATGGGGGCTGTCTGTGAAGCCTTGCAGCAGTACAGCCCAGGTAATTTGCTGAACCTGATGGGTGTCAGGGTCAGTCCAAGTGAAAGCAAAAGAGAGGCTGGGATGAAGGGTGTAAAGGAATAGTAACGAAAGTATGTTTGAGATCCAGAACAGAATACTGGGTTGTGGAGGGAGGTATTGAGGATAGGAGAGGATATGGTTTTGGCACCACGGGGTGGATAAGTAAGACAATTTGGTTGATAAGGTGCAGAGATCTTGAACTAACCTGTAAGGCTTGTCTGGTTTTGGGACAGGTAAAATGGGGGAATTGTAAGGAGAGTTTACAGGCTTTAAAAGGCCATGCTGTAGCAGGCGAGTGGTAACAGGCTTCAATCCTTTTAAAGTGTGCTGCGGGATGGGATATTGGCGTTGAGTGGGGTAAGGGTGATTAGATTTTACTGAGATGGTAAGGGGTGACTGATCAGTCGCCAAGGAGAGGTATCCTATGCTTGCCGGTTAAGATGGGGGGATCAGAGGGGAGGATGTGAAGGAGGCTTTGAACTGGGGGAAAAGGCAGCAATGAGGTGTGGCTGTAGCCCAGGAATAGTCAGGCAAGCAGGTAATTTAAAATGTCTCGACCTAATAAGGGAACTGGGCAGGTGGGGATAACTAAAAAGGAGTGCATAAAAGAAGGTTGTCCAGGCTGGGTGCGGTGGCTCACGCTTGTAATCCCAGCACTTTGGGAGGCCGAGGCGGGTGGATCACGAGGTCAGGAGATCGAGACCATCCTGGCTAACAGGTGAAACCCTGTTTCTACTAAAAAATACAAAAAATTATCCGGGCGCAGTGGCGGGTGCCTGCAGTCCCAGCTACTGGGGAGGCTGAGGCAGGAGAATGGTGTGAACCCGGGAGGCGGAGCTTGCAGTGAGCTGAGTGAGATTGCGCCGCTGCCACTCCCGCCTGGGCGACAGAGTGAAACTCTGTCTCAAAAAAAAAAAAAAAAAAAAAAAAAAGAATGTTGTCCTCCAAGTTTGCACCAAACTTGGGGAGTTTTAAGAGGTTTAGAAGCCTGACCGTCAATACCCGCAACAGTTATGGAGGCAAGGGAAAGAGGCCCTTGAAAAGAAGGTAATGCGGAGTGGGTAGCCTCCGTATGACAGACTTGCCCTCCACTGTAAGAGTTACTCAAAGCGTCTGTGATGGTCCAGGAGGCTTCCAAGGCGGTGGGGCAGCGTCAGTCTTCAGCCGCTAAGCCGAGAAGATCTGAGAAGGAGTCAGTCAGAGAGCCTTGAGCCAGAACTCCAGGGACTCTGGGAGTGGCTGCCTGACAGGTTGGACAGTCCGATTTCTAGTGGTGTCCCGCTCAGATGGGACACGGCTTAGGAGGAATCCCGGGCTGCGGGCATTCCTTGGCCAGTGGCCAGCTTTCCGGCACTTTTAGCAAGCTCCTGGGGGAGGAGGTTCTGGAGGAACCCGTGGCAGCTGCGGTTCAGGCATTCGGAGTTGTGTGCTGTGCTGGAGATGTGGCTGGGGTTTGTCTCACAGTGGAGGCAAGGAATTGCAACTCAGAAATAAGTGGCTACTTGGCTGCCTCTACTCTCTTATTGTACACCTTGAAGGTAAGGGTCATTAAGTCCTGTTGTGGGGTTTGAGGGCTGGAATTTAATTTTGGGGGTTTTATTTAATGTCGCGAGATTAGGTAATAAATAAAATGCCTATTGAGAATAAGACGGCCTTCTGACCTTTCAGGGTCTAGGGCTGAAAAGCGTCTCAGGGTTGCTGCTAAACGGGCCGTGAACGGGGCTAAGTTTTTCATATTTGATGAAAAAGAGCCTAAACGCTAACTGATTTGGGAGAGGTCGGTTAAAGAAAAAGGAACATTAACCTTGACTATGCCTTTAGCTCTAGCCACTTTTTTAAGAAGAAATTTCTGGGCAGGTGGGGGAGGGCTAGTCGCGGAACGAAACTGTAAGTCAGACCAGGTGTGAGGAGGGGAGGTGATAAAAGTATTATAGTGGAGGCTGAGGAAAAATTGGGACCTAACTTGGCCTGGCGAGGAGGACAGAGGTCAGAGGGGTCTGTAGAAAAGGAAGACTGGAAAGACTCAGCGAAGCTTGGGGTTGGGACTGAGGGGACAGGCGGGAAGGAAAAAAGGAAGATTTGGGACGAGTTGCATTGGGAACAGAGACTAGGGAGGGACCGATGTGTAAAAGAATGCCTGGACGTCAGGCACCTCAGACCAGTTGCCCATTTTATGACAAGAATTATTTAGATCCTGTAGGATGGAAAAATCGAAAGTGCCGTTTTCTGGCTCTCTGGAACTACTGTCGAATTTGTATTGGGATCAAGCGGCATCGTAGAAGAAAATAAGGCATTTAGGTTTTAGATCAGGTATGAGTTGAAGAGGTTTTAAGTTCTTGAGAACACAGGCTAAGGGAGAAGAATGAGGAATGGAGGGTGGAAGGTTGCCCATAGTGAAGGAGGCAAGCCCAGAGAAAAGAGAGAGTAGAGACACAGAATAGAGACACAGAGAGAAGAATTTTGGGGGTTCTTGCCCTCCAGAAAAGTGGGAAAGGGGTCGGGGCATGGAAGTAAGGGATTGGGGCACAAAAATAAGAGGTCGGGGTTCTTGTCCCTCCCCTCAGAAAAGCAGAGAAGGGGTAGAAACAGGGAGAGAAGGGGGTCGGGGTGCTTGCCCCTCCCCCAGAAAAGCGGGGCTTGCCACTAAGGATGAAGGACCAAGGCAGGCATCCCTGCAGCGTGGTCAGACACCTCTGAAATGTGGGTGAGTAATCAGAGAGGCGTCCCTGCAATGATTAAACACCAAGGGAAGGCTGCCTTCCCCAGTCCGTGACCGTTTTGGGTCCACGGATAAAATGTGTCTCCTTTGTCTCTACCAGAAAATGAAAGGAATTGAAATTAAGAGAAGGGAGAGATTGAAGGGTGGCGCCAAGACTGAAAGGAGAAAGAGGTCGAGCGATGGTGAGAGAGGTTGGAGAAGAGAGTACAAAGAGGCCGCTTACTCGATTTAAAATTGGTGAGATGTTCCTTGGGCCAGTTGGTCTGAGGGCTAGAGGTCGTAGGTGGATCTTTCTCACGGAGCAAAGAGCAGGAGGACAGGGGATTGATCTCCCAAGGGAGGTCCTCTGATCCGAGTCACGGCACCAAAATGTCATGCGCATCCATGTGAAGAGACCACCAAATAGCTTTTGTGTGAGCAACACGGCTGTTTATTTCACCTGGGTGCAGGTGGCCTGAGTCCGAAAAGAGAGTCAAAGATGGGAGATAAGGGTGGGGCTGTTTTGTAGGATTTGGGTAGGTCAAGGAAAATTAAAGTCAAAGGGGGGTTGTTCTCTGGCGGGCAGAGTGGGGGTCACAAGGTGCGCAGTGAAGGAGCTTTTTGAACCGGGATGAGCCAGGAAAAGGAATTTCACAAGATAATATCTTTGCTTAAGGCAAGGACCGACCATTTTCACTTCTTTTATGGTGGAATGTCATCGGTTAAGGCGAGGCAGGGCATTTGCACTTCTTTTGTGATTCTTCGGTTACTTCAGGCCATGTGGGCGTATATGTGCAAGTCACAGGGGATGCCATGGCTTGGCTTGGGCTCAGAGGCCTGACAACTCCGAAGTTTCTAATTTGGGTAAAGGGTAGAAGATGATTCATTGAAACAGGGAAAATATTGAATGAAAAGCAAATATTGGAAGGAAAATTAGTTAATTAGGGCGTGTTGGGTTGTGAGCCTTCGTTACATGAGTTGAAAGAGTAATTGAATCATCTGATTTGGAGGTCATAAGGATTCACAGTTCTGTTCCTGGGGAAGCATTAATAATATGTATATATGTTTTAAAAAATCGGCCTGGCGCAGTGGCTCATGCCTGTAATCCCAGCACTTTGGGAGGCCGAGGTAGGCGGATCACGAGGTCAGGCGATCGAGACCATCCTGGCTAACACGGTGAAACCCCGTCTCTACTAAAAATACAAAAAAATTTAGCCAGGCGTAGTGGTGAGCACCTATAGTCCCAGCTACTCGGGAGGCTGGCGTGAACCTGGGAGGCGGAGCTCGCAGTAAGCCGAGATCCCACCACGGCATTCCAGCCTGGGCAACAGAGCAAGACTTCATCTCAAGAGAAAAATAAATAAATAAAAAATAAAAAATCTCCTGTGGACGGAAATGTCTATGCCCACCATTCTGACAAAGTGAGCTGGATTATTCAACAGCAAACAATTCCATTTTCAGTGGAAAGCCAGAAGGAATGTGAGTCACTTCAGAATATTGTTTACCATTCTGAAGGAATGGATGAGGAATACAGAGTGCCTCTCCTTCTAGAAATTTCCTTTCAGCTGGATTATGTCTTCAGGTGACCTTAAATTTCTGTTTCACTGAATGGAAATAAAGTAGGATTTACCTCCAATAAGTCAAGGGGTAAGTCAAGGCAGTAGCTGAAATCACACTACTTTTTGAGAGTATCCTGGTATAATTGATGGTCTTTTTTTCTTTTTGGTAGAAACAGGGTCTCCCTGTGTTGCCCAGGCTGCTGTTGAACTCCTGGCCTCAAGTGAACCTCCTGCCTGGGCCTCCCAAAGTTCTGGGATGACAGCATGAGTCACCGCACCCGGCCTATAACGGGCAGTATTGATTTGCCTTCGCAGCATTGAGCCTCCGCCTTTTGGTGGCTTTTGGCCCCCAGTCCCTGCAGGGAGATCCTGCCTGAGAGAAAAGAGGTGGCAAACAGAGTGGAGAGCTGGAGAGAAAGCCAGGGAGCGGGAAGCAGATCCTGATGCCCATGCTCACCTGACATAAATGTGACCAAACTCTGCTCTTGAACTTTTTGACTATCTGAGCCAATTAATTCCCTTTCCTACTATAGATGATTTGAAGTGCAATTTCCAACACTTGTAACAACAACAGAAATCCTTACTAAAGCACTTAGAAGCATTCATGTTTAAAATGTGGCTCTTGAACTTCAGTCCCTGGATGCTGTGTTTGTGGGTAGGTGGTGTTACAGTAGATGGGTTAGTAGCTCCCATTCCAGCCCTTCCTAGAGTGCAGAAGTTGGAAAGTTGGAAACTACATTCCCACTCGCTTTGAAGCTGGTACTCTGGACAAGGTTTAGATTCTGCCAGTAAGATGAGCTTGTGCGAGACCTTGATTAGAAACAGGGTCACCTGGAGACAGTGAGCCTCAGGCGAGATTTGATCAGGGATGGAGTTACACAGGAGGAGAGAAGAGTGGGGTGTGGGGCTCCCGTTTTGCTGGCACAGATCCTGGTGGAGGCGGACTGCTTTTGTGCCAGTGCTGGTGGTGGCTTTTGATTGGAAGCTTCCTCGCTGGGCAGAGGCAGACCAGTTCTACTGTAGGGCTGCAGGCTCCCCGCTGTTGTGTGAGCTATCTGTCCTCTGAGCAAAGCCTCTTCTGCTTCAACTGCTGTACTTTGTTACTAAGAGCCTTGAACAGTGATATGCAAAGTACATGTTTCTAGGGAAACAAACTGTGAACTTTGTCACATTTTCAACAAGTTTTGTCATCCAAAACTGGTTGGGTTCAGGGATGGAAAGGGGTGAAAGGGCCACGGAAAAGAAGCATGAGATCCATGAGGGAGCCCTCTCGGATGCTGAGGAGGATAAATCAGCAGAACCAATTGTGAAAGAGGAGTGAAATAGTGAAAGTAGGCCACTGCACTTGGCAGATTCCAGAGCTCTCCAATTAGGATGCAGAGGGGCAGCATCCTAATTGCCATGAATGATGGGAGAGTAGAGCAAGGACAGGAGATGTTTGAACAAAACATGTTCTGAAGCAAAGAAAATAGAAGAATGAGAGATTGATTTTCTGGAAGAAGAAAAGTTGTTTTTTCCACCCTCCCTTCCTCCCTTTCTTTCTTCTATTTTTTTAAAATTTATTTTAGAGATAGGATCTCATCCTGTCATCCAGGCTGGAGTGTAGTGGCACAAACATAGCTCACCGTAGCCTCAGCTTCCTGGGCTCAAGTGATCCTCCCACTTCAGCCTCCTGAATAGCTAGGACTACAGGCGTGTGCCACCATGCCCAACAAAATTTTGCTTTTATTTCTTTTTTTTTTTTTTTTTTTTTTTTTTTTGAGACAGAGTCTCGCTCTGTCACCCAGGCTGGAGTGCAGTGGCCAGATCTCAGCTCACTGCAAGCTCCGCCTCCCGGGTTCACGCCATTCTCCTGCCTCAGCCTCCCGAGTAGCTGGGACTACAGGCGCCACCACCTCGCCCGGCTAGTTTTTTGTATTTTTAGTAGAGACGGGGGTTCACCATGTTAGCCAGGATGGTCTCGATCTCCTGACCTCGTGATCCGCCCGTCTCGGCCTCCCAAAGTGCTGGGATTACAGGCTTGAGCCACTGCGCCCGGCCTTATTTCTTAAAGGCTTGGTCTCACTATGTTTCCCAGGCTGGTCTAGAACTCCTGGGCTCAAAGCAATCCACTTGCCTCGGCCTCCGAAGTGCTGAGATTCTTTTTCCTTTTTTGACAGTGAGAGACATATGTAAGTTCATGTGCTGAAGAGCAAGAGCCGTGCGGCAGGAGAGATTGAAGCTACACAAAGAGGAGGGAGTAACTGATAAAGCTAGGTGGAAGAGGAGGGCAGGCAGGCGGGCAGGAGCAGAGGTGGCAGGCTTTCCTTGGACAGGACGCCTTTTCTGATACTGCAGCAGTGGCGGAGGTGCAGATAGATGAGAAGTCAGAAGAGAGAAGCTGCGGGCTCTGTGCCTGATGGTTTCTCTTTTCTCAGTGGCATACGAGGCTGGCCATTTCTGGAGGGTGAGAACAAGGTCTGCCTGTAGCCTGGAGAAGGACTGCAGAGGCTGCTTTGGAGAATGAAACAGGGCACTGGGTTAGTCAGGACTTCCCAACAGCAGGTGACAGAAAACCCTGCTCAGACTCACGGAAACAAAGAGGACAGTCACTGGTTCATGGAAAGGCCAAGGGCAGGGGTGGTTTCAGGAAGGTATGTATCTAGGAGTTCAAACAGTGCCATCAGATCTTGCTTTCTTTCCCTCTCTGTTTCATTGGTTCCAATTCTCAGGGGCCACTGCTTGGTCCCTGGCTCATCCTCTTAGGATCCAGCACAAGGAAAGAAAAAGGAGGTTTCCTCCTGGAGGTCAAGTCCAAATTTTGGCCTTGACCTGGATTCCACTGACTGGGGTCTTCATCTCATCTTTGAGCCAATCATCGTGGCCAGGGATTTGCCTTACTGTGATTGGTCAGCCCCTGAGACATGTGATCACCTCTGATCCAATCATTGCTGGGTGCTGAAGAGCCACATGTTCCATCCCTTAGCACAGGGCAGGAACCACACTCAAACTAAATTTCCCCCAAGTGGAAAGAAGATGAGGAAATCCACACAGGACAAGCAAGGGTGATAAATGTGAACCACAGGCGTTGCTTCAGGTCCAGGAGAGTTCATGTTCTTAAAGTGGAAAGGAAAGCCAGAAAGTGGGAGGGACTTAAGGTGACTGCCAAAGTCTGAAACAGCACCGTGGGGACTGAGAAGAGACAGTTTACACATGAATACAAGATTATAAGCACCACCCCATCCCCAGGTTAGATAGCACAAATACATAGATGAGTCAATCAGCACAACTCTGAGAGTGTTTTTTTTCTTTGTTTTGTTTTGTTTTTAAGCAACACTTGGTAGCCAGCCCTGGAGTGTGAAAGCAGAAATGTTCATAGACATGTACCCAACGTAGTCAGAGTTATAACTAGAATGGAAAGTGCCCTAAATCAGTCACAATGTATTGATTTGTGCGAAATTCCTGGGCATGCACAGATCATGCAACAAGTTGACAAGTTATGGCTAGGGAGCAGGTGTGGGTCTTCAGCTTCTCTTACAGGTGAATTTACTCTTGGGAAAAATGTAACTACAGGCTTTGGAATGATCCCTCAGCAGAATAAACACGGTGCATTGCTGTGAGGACTGTGAGTTGTGTGCCTTCTTGGATTTGATGTGCTCAAGTTAATCACACATAACTAAGCCAGTACTTAAAATAGATGGGCCACCAGTGAATTAGCATGTGATTTGCACAAAATCTGCTTTCAGTTTTAATTTTATGTTGCTCCCCTTAGGGTATTCTTAATAGAAGCAATAATCTTTTTTGATTCCTAATTGCCTCCCCAACCCCAGTCTCAGTTTTTCTCATTCACTCTTTATAGTAATCAAAATATTTTCTACAAATCTACAGTTAAGTCAGAAAAAAACGTTGAGCCTGATGGTGAGATGGGACAGCAAGTGCTCCAATAATCCCTACAGGACAACTTTTGAGAATATGACCATCAAATTCAGAGATGGAGTTAATTATGTATCACAGAAATTTAAAAGCAAGAGATTTGCATATATATTTTAAGCAAATTTTTGTATATTTTCTAAGTAATATAGGTTGCACCATATTTCTTATAATAGGAATTTCACAACAACTTCCTAATACACGTCTTTGCTTCCAGCTCATCTGTGTATCTATTCTATGTGGCTGGGAGAATCATCTTTCTCCAGAACAGCTCTGACAAGGCTTTGCCTTGATCAATCAGCCTTATTGCTTAGAGAACAAAGATTGCATTTTTATGGCCTTCTAGGTCCTTTAAAATCTGTCCTCAAACTTCCCTTTTAATTTTTTGTGTTTAAACATTAAATATTTCGATACAATGAAAAGTTGACAGAAGGAATAAGAGACATCCAAGTGCCCACAACCAAGATTAGACTGTTAATTGGTTTTCCATATTTGTTTCCTATTTTTGTTTAAAGAAAGTCTTACAGATAATCTTAGAGATGGGGGAAAAATCCCAACCAAGATGTTTGGTGGAGTTTGATATTGAAATATTTGATAGTTTTCCTAATTTCACACACCACTCAACACAATACTCCTGAAACAAAATGTGTGGGTTTTTTTCCCACACACCAAACAATTCTAGAGTGGACACCAACTGGGTATCCTGAAATTCAGTTCAATTCAGTTCTGACACTATCTCCTTGGTGATAGCCTCAGATGCCACAGGTTAAAGACTCAGTTGCATAAGACTGCCCACACCCTCCCCTCCCCTCTTTCAGATGCCAATCTAAGGCTCATCTGTGACCTGTGCTTCTGTACAAGCAGCTATAAATTGGGGTTCCCATGGCTCCTCGTATTTGATTAATTGGGTGAAGCAGCTCACAGAACTTACGAAATACTTTACTTACCATTGCCTATTTATTATGAAGGATATTACAAAGGAAACACATGAACAGCCAGATGGAGATGCACAGGGAAAAGTATGGGAGAAGGGCCCTGAAGCTTCCATGCCCTTTCTATGCCCTTTCTTGGGGCACCATCCTCCAGGTACCTCCATGTGTTCAGCAACCCAGAAGCTGTCCAAAGCCAGTCCTTTAGGGGTTTTTATGGAGCTGTCATTATGTAGACATGACTGATTCAATCATTGGCCATTGGTGATCAACTTAACCTTTAGCCCCTCTCCCCTCCCTGGAGGTTGGGGGGTGGGGCTGAAAATCTCAACCCTTTAGTCATTCCTTGGTCTTTCCAGTGATCAGTCCCCACCCTGAAGCTATCTACGGCCCCCCAGCTACCAGTCATCTCATTAGCATACAAAAGACATTATTATTATTATTATTATTATTTTGAGACGGAGTTATCACTTTTGTTGCCCAGGCTGGAGTGCAAGGGCACGATCTCAGCTCACCACAACCTCCACCTCCCAGGTTCAAGTGATTCTCCCGCCTCAGCCTCCCCAGTAGCTGAGATTACAGTCATGTGCCACCACACCCAGCTAATTTTGTATCTTTAGTAGAGACAGGGTTTCTCCATGTTGGTCAGGTTGGTCTTTAACTCCTGACCTGGGGTGATCCACCTGTCTCGGCCTCCCAAAGTGCTGGGATTACAGGCGTGAGCCACCACACCAGGCCAAAAGACACTCTTATCACTGAAAATTCCAAGGGTTTTAGGAGCTTTTATCAGGAAATACGGACCAAGTATATCTTTCATAATATCACAGATCTGGTGGAGGGTCTCTGCTGCTCTGCATCCCCATCTGGCATTCACAATGTAGCAGCCACCAGATTCCTCTCTTTGCTGCCCTGAAGAGAATCACGATCCTGAAGTTATGGATATTTTTTATCCATGTTTATATATTTTTGTTAATCATATGTGGATGTATACATATGTAAAAATATGTATATATTTCTGTTAATTATACAATCTCCTTCACTGACATATTTTCTTTCTTTCTTTCTTTTTTTTTTGAGATGGAGTCTCGCTCTGTCGCCCAGGCTGGAGTGTAGTGGCCGGATCTCAGCTCACTGCAAGCTCCGCCTCCCGGGTTTACGCCATTCTCCTGCCTCAGCCTCCCCAGTAGCTGGGACTACAGGTGCCCGCCACCACCTCGCCTGGCTAGTTTTTTGTATTTTTTAGTAGAGACGGGGTTTCACTGTGTTAGCCAGGATGGTCTCGATCTCCTGACCTCGTGATCCGCCCGTCTCAGCCTCCCAAAGTGCTGGGATTACAGGCTTGAGCCACCGCGCCCGGCCCGTATTTTCTTACTGTTACAATTTTTGCAAGGGTGGTTTTCACTTTTTATTTAATGTTTTTGAGATTTATCTGTACGGGTCTAATTTATTTATTTTAACCTGCCATATTATATCCCAATGTATGGATATATCAAAATTTATAGAGCTATTCTCTCTCTCTCTCTCTCTCTCTCTCTCTCTCTATATATATATATATATATTTTTTTTTTTTTTTTTTTTGAGCGGGATCTTGCTCTACTGCCCAGGCTGGAGTGCAGTGGCATTATCACTGCTCACTGCAGCCTTGACCTCCCAAGGCTCAGGTGATCCTCCTGCCTCAGCCTCACTAGTAGCTGGGACTACAGGGATGTACCACCACGCTCAGCTAATTCTTACATATTTTTAAATTAGAGATGGGGTTTTGTCATATTGTGCATGCTGGGAGCCATTCTTCTACTGATGAAAATTTCATCTGTAATAAAACAACGCTGTACAAATATCTTTATGCATGTTTCCTTATGCCTGTAGTATGAGTTTCTTCAGGGTAGTGTTTTTTTAAAATTGTGTTCTATTAACATATTTCAAAAACGATGCAGATAAGTGCAGAAAGTAATGAAACAGAAAACAAAATGTACTGTTATTTAACAAATCCTTTGAGAACTTGCTGTCATGAGACAAAATAGAAAATTTTCCAATTCTCATAGTCAAGAAATGCTCTACTTCTGAAAAATTTTTTCTGTGAACCTTGTAATAATTGGGGTGCACTTTTTGCTTTGGCTGCTGAGAAGCTTGGCACCAAATCTGTGGCTCAGTCTGGGAACTGTAGCTCTGTATGGTTTGTATTTTGTGTGATAATCTCTCCCTGGCTTAATTCTTTGTCATCTCAACTATTCTCTATGTGTGTGTATTTTATGTATGTGTATGTGCTTTCTAGAATCATTTGTGGAGTGCAGCATAAATGTATCAGCGAGTAAATAAACAGATTAGTACAGCAAGACTACACAGGGTAGAATGGGCAGATCAAATAAGCTGTACCCATTATAGAATTCTGCCTTTAAACTAATTTCTGTCAGGATGCATTTCTCTTTCATAAATAATGTAGTTTATAATTTTATAACTTTGGCATTTTTCTCCCAGGGAACTAAACCCTGCCCCACACTATATAATCATTTCAGAGGTTAGATTGTCATGCTTTCTTGTCTTGATCAGAGTGTTAATATGTAAATCAAAAGGACAATTTATGAGCTTGGTAATATTCAGTGGTTAGAAGCAGGAACAACAAAAGCTGAAAAACTCTAACATTATCTAAAAGAAATCCATTAGTCAATGGCTCCTTCTCTTTGAAAAACAAAAAAAAAGGTTAGACTTGTGAACGCCGTAATCTGCCTGCAAAAAGATTATATGTAAATCATATGCAAATTATCTCCACTGTGCTGACAGTGACTAAAAGCATTTATTGTATCTTGCATGTTCGGCTAACAAGAAATATGGTGAGTAACTCATTCTTTAATAGCGTAGTATTTTGGGATCTAAGCCATTCTCTGGCCTCAAATGAATAGGACTTTATGCATGTTGCCCTGATGAACCTTTACAATCACGTACTGGGGTCATTTTCCTCCTCATTTTAATTACATCTTCTGATGTTCAGCCACTCATTTCATTATAAATGTCATATTTTTTCCTTCATTATGATGGAAGCTACAGATCCTATAATAATGTAAAAGGTATTTTAAGTGCCTGCTTTTTTCCCTGTGCCCCACTGTTCTGCCTTGGCTCTATTTGTACACACAGATTGGCTTGGAAGTTTTTAATGACTTGGCAGGTCAAAATAGTTTCTGGCAAAAAAAAAAAATAATAATAATAATAATTTAAAGAAACAACCAGTCATACCAGAAATTTTTTGTCTCGACTGACCTAACCAGTCATGACAATCGCTGTCATTTTCTGGTTTAATGAACAGTGAAATAAAAATTAAATGAATGTAAAAGCCCTACTTAAATTATTTTAACATGGATGGTTTTCTCACCCCTCCCAAGGCTGATTTTGCTCAGTTTGCTTCTATCTTAGGTGTTTTCAAAGTGCACTGGGTGTGGACAAATTGGCCCACTGGGTGAATAGGGTTTGAAGGTTGTTGAGTCTGTTGATGGGCTTGTAGCACTTAAGTGCTGGTTTGCTTGTTTCAATTACAAGCTGAATCTTGTATCACATCCTAGAATGATTTTTTTTCTTTGTTTGTTGCCTGAATAACATTAGAGGAAGATTTAAAATACAAGAAAAATCATCTGAGATCTTACTCTCTTGATAACAATTCTTACCGTCCTTTACAAAGGATTTGTCCACAAATGTATTTTTTACTTGGTTACCTCCAACCACTTATTCCCCTACTTCAGAAAAAAAATCCTTGTATTATCTCCCTCTGGACACAGATGAAACCAAATGACCCTTTTGGTCTAGTTCAGGGCTTTCCACCCAGCACCTCAGGGCTGGACGATTTTTGCTGTGGGGCTGTCCATCCTGTTCATCGCAGAATGATCAGCAGTACTCCTGGCCTTCGCCCACCGATGCCAGTAGCACCCTTACTCCAGTTGTGATGGCCAAAAACGTCTACGAACTTTGCCAAATGTCTCCCAGGGGTGGGCGATGTGGCAAAATTGCCCCAGTTGAGGACCACTGGTCTATTTTTTTCTTATCTGAGGAAAATAAATGATGAGAATGAAATCCCATGGTCTAGGCAGGAAGGCAGAATGGTCCAAGTGGCAAGGCAGCTGGCCCCTGAGGTCAGCATGCCAGCCTCCTTGGGCCGATACTTACCATGAAGCCAGCCGTGTGGGCACAGAAACCCCAGACCCAGCTCTAGTAACGTTAGAAACAAATCACAACTCTCTCTGGGAATGTGTGTCGTGTGTCGAATGTGTGTCTCTGGGTCTTAACCATAATCTTCTGAGGAAGATAATATCATCTGTGTTCTGTAGATGGGGAAACTGAGGCCCAGACAGGGTAAGTAATTTATGCACCATTAAGTGGGGAAATCCAAGATTTAAACTCCGAGCTGTAGGATAGTAAAGCTTATATTCTACCTCTTATCACTACACAGAAGGGGTGATGTGTGATCCAGGCCTCTGGGTGGAAGCAGGGTAGGGCCCTGCGGAGGTAAGCTGCCCACCCATTTCTGGAAAGTAAGAAAGCTAGAAGGTTTCTGTTGTGCCAGGAAACCATGCCTTTTGTTCAATTCCTGAAAGGATGTCAATGGCTTTGTACTCTAGTTTGATTCATTTCATGGCTGATGAAGGAGTGGAGGTGGGCATCTCTGATATTCTTGTTAAACTGCACTGAGGTAGGATGAGACAGAAACATCTTTCATCTGCGTAAGGCCCAGGAGAAACACTTGTGGAGGATGAAGAAGGATAAAGCCTTGGAGTCAGAGGTTCTTAAATCCCCCTGGCTGTGCCAACTGGAGCATCCCAGAGAAACAGCAAAGGAATCAACTTGACATTGTTCACACCGGGGTTGACTTGTCTTGTTTCCTTCCCCAAGGACAGGGGAGAGGAGAACCCGTTAGAGAGATGATTAGGCCAAAGCTGTGGAGCTTCAGAATCACACCAGGCCAGGCAGGCATTTGCTGACCCCAGCCCTGTGTTTTTCAGTATGGGGTTTGAAGCTGAAGGTGAGGACTGGACCGCTCAGAGCATCAAGCAAGATGTTTAGATTCTGTCTTGTGGGGAGATAAGGAGAAGGCGTGGGGTTGACAGGCAAGGAACGTGTTAGAAGAGAGAAGTTGGTGTCTAATGGGGAATTTCATTGTTTCCACTGTGGGTTAGGTGTTGTGAGTCCTCTCTATGGAATCCTCATGAAATCTTGTATGGATTTCCCATCATTGCATCACGGAGTTGGTTAGCCACAGATGGGAGTTGGGTCCAAATGCTAACCCTGCTCAGGGCACAGGAGAAAACAGAGGCTGCTCATGTGGGGCTGGTCCATCCAGGTTGTTCTGATGATCACAAGAGAAGAATGGGAACAGAGTCACCAGCGTCTTCCTAAGCACCAGACATTCCACGCTCACCAGCAATCAGTCCTCATCACAACTTATGAGGAAGGTGACTGCTTCCACCACATTACAGTTATAGGAATTGAAGCTCAGAGAAGTTAGGCAACTTTCCCAAGATCAAGCAGGTAGTAAGTAGCAGAGCAGAGACTGAAGTCCATCTGTGATGGGCTCTAAGCTGGGACTCTGACCTGCTGCACCAAACTGCCTACCGAGAAAGAGCAGACTTTAAAATATCTCTGTTCTTAGGTTTCTTCGCTGGACAGAAGTGAATACTCTATTGAGGTAGAGGAGTGAGGGTCCTCACAGGGGGTCCACACTAGCTGGGTCCTATCAGCCTCACTTTGTGGAAGATAGGGCAGGTTTTGGCAGAGACAGGCATCGCCATCCGCCCACGTCTTGTGGAGTTCCTGGTTGCAATTTCTGTAGTGCCTTCTCAGCCTCTCCACGCCAAGGTCCCAGCAAACACGTGATTGTGCTCAGGCCTGCTAATCTCAGGGAGGTATGTAATTCTTTCAAAGAGGAAAAAACAGTGACTGCCTCCAGATGGCACCTGTCTGGGAGCGACCACGTCAGCAAGCCCATCACTTTAGCCCATCCCCAGCCTTGTGGCCAGTCTTGCCTTTGCTGCGCATGCCTTGGTGTGCAAAGGGACTTCTCCAGCAGCTGATTTTGTTCTCTGAGAGCTGTGGGTGGTATATGGTCGAATATCAACCATTGGCACCAAGGAAAAGCCAATAAGGATGCTGCCATGCTTGGAAGAGACAAGAAGTCAATGATGTCACTGTCAGCTACTATTTGGAGACGGAAAGGAATATATCAAAGTGAAGCAAAGAAGAATCAGGTACTCTTTCCTAGTTGGGCTTGCGGGACACAGGATCAGGGACAGAAGCAGTGCATAGGGCTGGACCATGAACCTGGTAGACCACAGTCAAACTGGAGAGGCCAAGTGCAGCAATCTGGGGAGCACTTGCCAAGTGTCAGGAGTCTCAGAGCCCACAGAACTGTGACCCACGCTCACCACGTAACTGGAGCACTGGTGATGTGGACTCCAACAAAGACAGCTCACAAAGAAGATCAATGAAAACCTTTTTGAACTCTGAGAGGGAGAGGGAGAGTCTTCGTATTCATTCGTGTGTGTGTGTGTGTGTGTGTGTGTGTGTGTGTGTATCTGCAGACTATATAGATATTAGAAGACTAGGCCTGGTGCAGTGGCTAGGCCAGGTACAGTGGCTCACACCTATAATCCTAACCCTTTGGGAGGCCAAGGTAGGCGAATCACCTGAGGTCAGGAGGTTGAGACCAGCCTGGCAAACATGGTGAAATCCCATCTCTACTAAAAATACAAAAATTAGCCTGGCATGGTGGTGCGTAACTGTAATCCCAGCTACTCGGGAGGCTGAGGCAGGAGAATTTCTTGGGCCCAGGAGGTGGAGTTTGCAGTGAGCCAAGATCGCGCCATTGCACTCCAGCCTGGGTGACAAGAGTGAGACTCTGTCTCAAAAAAAAAAAAAAAAAAAAGGAAGGCTATATCTGTATATAATCCTCTATGTGCTATCACTTTTCTAGGTGCTTGGGATAAAGCAATGAATAATGTAAACAAAACACCTTGCTCATATGGAGATTCCATTACATCTACAGATCTATATTATGTCTACAACTATATGCATGTGTACGAATGTGCATACGTAGGTAATTGTCAAATCATGTCCACTTGAACCCATACTGTGGCTAAAAAGGTATTAATAAACTGCTATTCTTTCTTTAGAGAATAGATGACAAACATGAAATCTAGAACATTTTTATTAGCTTACAAATTATGTTGCAAAATACAGAAACACTTTATTCTTGTAATTAGATGAGATATTCCCTACTATTATTTTGTTTATACCACTAATTGATTTAACAACCTTTTTATGAAGAGCTTATGCTGGGGAAGGTAAGTGTCAGTTCATTATCTGCTCAAACACTCATGACTTAGACATTAGTTTTGAGTAACGGGTTTCACTGTATTCATTTTCAGCAGAATTTGCCAAGTTAGAACTAGAGTTTATTGAAAGTACCATGGCAAGGCGGGTGGATCACTTGAGGTCAGGAGTTCAAGACCAGCTTGGCCAACGTGATGAAACCCCATCTCTACTAAAAACACAGAGATTGGCCCAGTGTGGTGGTGGGCACCTGTAATCCCAGCTGCCTGGTAGGCTGAGGTGAAAGAATTGCTTGAACCCGGGAGACAGAGGTTGCAGTGAACTGAGATCATACTGTTGCACTACAACCTGGGCAACAGAGCAAGACCCTGTCTCAAAAATAAAAATAAAAATAAAGAAAGTACCATGGATTAACTTAAGGTATTGACAGTCTTTAAACAGAATAAAATATGTATGGAAATGACCCATCCACTCAGGTAGAACTTTCTCATGGATGTTAATCTATTTTTCTATTTCAAAGCTTGGGAAATCATCCACTGCAGCTGAAAATAAAACCTGTGTGTCATTTAACAGCAAAATTTCTTTATTCCTATCTTGGTTTTGTTGTTGTCGTTGTTGTTGTTTTTGACTTGGAGTCTCGCTCTGTCACCCAGGCTGCAATGCAGTCGTGCAATCTCGACTCACTGCAAACTCCGCCTTCAGATTCGAGTGATTTTCCTGTCTCAGCCTCCCAAGTAGCTGAGGTTACAGGCATGCACCACCACGCCTGGCTAATTTCTGTATTTTTAGTAGAGGAAGGTTTTTACCATGTTGAGCAGACTGGTCTCTAACTCCTGACCTCAAGTGATCCACCCACTTAGGCCTCTCAAAGTGCTGGGATTACAGGCGTGAGCCACCACAGCCGTGTGGTGGAAACACAGCCTATCTTGTTTCCAAGAAGCAATAGCGCTGGGGTATCCTAATCCATTACTGTAATATACTGCATTTTTCAAGACCCTTTGCAAATCTCACTAACGGGTTTAATGAACCAGAACTTGATCGTGCAGATATTACCAATCAGCTGGGTCTTGCTCTAAAATTGCCAGTGGGACAGGTAATAAACTTGTATGGAAATGTCTGCTAGGGGGCCTTCAGCAAGCTCTCTGGGCTTCAGTGTTGTTTTTTGCCCTCAGCAAGATTTGCTGGTGCAGCAATGGTGCATCCCCCGTTTTTATGCCCAAAAAGCAGCATTGTGTAAATTCATCCTCCGTGCTGTTGGCAATTTTCACGAATTGTTTACAGTGCTCTAATTTTTACACTCTCTTTAAAGGATCTTTGTGTATGCTGATTGCAGAAGGTAATATTTCTGGCATCAGTAACCATGGTAATGAATAATTCTCCTCTCAGAATTGGTGCCAGCTGCACTAGTGTCTCGATAGTAGCACCCCGGTGTTTTGCTAATGAGCGACTTTTCATTTGCTGTAGGAGGACATTTCTACTTCTTCACATCTTTGCTTGTGCCTTGTTAAAGGCTCTTCCTTGAGACCAACATTTGAAAAACTAAATGCCATTTGGTAAAACCTTGATCTCAAAAGAAAAACATTCCTAGTTCCAGAAAGCAGAGCAGGCTGAATGAAATCCTTTGAAGGTTCTATGGGGGGGCCATCCCCTGCCCGCCGCGGTCCCTTCCTAAGCCCCCAGCATCGATCCTGTCTCTTTCCGTCACGCGCAGAGAGCTTGCCATCGGCCGTCTCCTTGGACTGCTAGGGAAAGGACTTTCAATATTTTAAAGATTTATGGTATGAATAATTTAAGAGAAATAAAGAAGGCTTCTAAACTCTCTTTGAATTATGTAATGGGAGCTTTGAAATACGTTAGCATTTTGCCTTATCAGATTTAATTTTTTTTGTGGGAAGGCTGAAGTGGAAATGTAAGCCACTGCCTCCCTTTATCCCTTGCTAACGATGAGACCAGGAGAGACAGAGGGCTGCTTACCCTCGCAGGAGATAAGGGCCAGCAGCGACGGATACTCTTTCCAGCTGTGCGCTATTTCCACAAACAATTGGCTGAAGACCTTCCGCCGCTTTTTAAACATCTGAATCCCAAACGACTGCTACTTCCAGCCTGGGTGGCATTTAAAAGAAAGTAAAGGGAAATTGATATCCAGAATCACTGCCGAATTTTCTTTTTTCCTAGTCGTTTTGGTAGGGATCCCCGATCGCATGACTTTCTGGTGTGGCCACTGACTTTTATGCCAAACACTGACTGGCAGTCACAGGCCATCAGGGCATTCACAATATTGTGACATTCACAACAAGGCAAATGTATGGTGCTTCCTGTGCAGGTTACACACTTCACGTGTGTTCACTTACCTTATTCTTACACTGACTCTGTGTTGTCGCTATTATTATTTCCATTTTACAGATGAGAAAACTAAGACCCAGAAAGGTTAGGTAACTGGCCCAAGGCTACCTAGGTGGTAAATTTGGGGCCAGCATTCATATCCAGGAGGACTGAGTGAAGAGATTCATTTTTCTCCTCCCAGAAATGATAACCTGACTCTGATTTTCCCCTTGAATATTTCCCAGTAGATAAAAGGATCACAAGAATATAAAATATACTTACATGGTTCTCTCAAATGAACTAAAATAATCACTTCCATGATATGGAGATTTGTTTTTTGAACCTAGTTACTTGTAGCCAAGAATGGTAAATCTTTCGTTGTCACAGCTGTATTCCAGAGTTGAATTGATAAGTGGAAAATATGGAGGCTTTGGTTTTTTCAACAGTCAGTCACCATCAGCGGCCTTATTGGTATTATCCTTTAAGAGAGCACAACTGTATGCTCTTAAAAAGTGAATTTTAGCGTTGCGTTGATGAGTCACAAATGCTTACACTTCTGAGAAGCAGAGCACAGGGAAGAACATCTTTATTGGCACCAGTGAGAGTGGGGAACAGAACAGCCTTCCTGGCAATGGAGCATTTTTGCACACATTTATCCCACATCGGAACCTGCGAATGTCTTGGAAGGGATCCATTAATATAAATTCAAAAGGACAGATGGTGAATGAAGGCGAGAGAATGCTACTGTAAAAAAGGAGATGAATTCACTTATTAAGAAATCAGCTACTTGATATAACATGGCAAGTTTCCACGGAATACTACAATTTTCAGTGAGGAAAGGGATTTCCCGACAGCTTGCTTTGAAGGAAAGATTTGTCCTTGGATCACCATGAACCACAGTGATTGTACAAAAGTCTTCTTCATCGAGTCTAGGATACTCAGGCTAACTCCCCTGTTCTCACTTCCACAGCCATTCCTCGGGGGCTTTGCTTCCCACCTGCTCTACATTCTGCTCCTCCTCAAGAATATACAATGTGATAAGCATGGATCAGCAATCCAGTGCAGTGCTGGCTTCAGGGGGACAGCCATTACTAGAAGACATGCATTCTTTCTTTTCTTTTCTTTTTTTTGAGACGGAGTTTCACTCCTGTTGCCCAGGCTGGAGTGCAATGGTTTGATCTTGGTTCACCGCAACCTCCGCCTCCTGGGTTCAAGCAATTCTCCTGCCTCAGCCTCCTGAGTACCTGGGATTACAGGCATGCTCCACCACACCTGGCTAATTTTGTGTTTTTAGTAGAGACAGAGTTCCTCCATGTTGGTCAGCCTGGTCTCGAACTCCTGACCTCAGGTGATCTGCTCGCCTTGGCCTCCCAAAGTGCTGGGATTACAGACGTGAGCCACCATGCCTGGTTGAAGACATGCATTCTTGTGAAGCTGACAGTTTATAGGAGGAGACAAATGGGAGAAAGACATCATTTCGTGATGGAGGCAGAGTGTGAACAAATTTAGCTGCCAGAAATAAGACCTCAGAATGTGGTGGGTACTGTGGCAAGCCAGAGAGAGCAAACGTGAATATATAGATTTTTGTGTAAAAAATTCTGATTTTTAAAACACATGCAGTGAAGCAAAACACACCGTGAGCTGAATTCAGCCCCTGGGCTGCCAGTTTGCATGCTCTGGTGAAAGGTGACAGGACAGGAGACCAGAGGAGGGGACAGCCTAGGACACACCTATCTCTGCCTCTTATCTCTCTTTAGGACTGTAGAGTTAGGATAATCAAATAAACAAACCAAAGCAGACACTCTAAGCATCTTCGTTCCTTTGTGCTGCATGGACTGGGTAATTATATAAAAAAGAAATTAATTAACTAATTTTAAAATTATTATTATTATTATTTTTTTTTTGAGACGGAGTCTTGCTCTATCACCCAGGCTGGAGTGCTGTGGCCGGATCTCAGCTCACTGCAAGCTCCGCCTCCCGGGTTCACGCCATTCTCCTGCCTCAGCCTCCCGAGTAGCTGGGACTACAGGCGCCCACCACCTCGCCCGTGTATTTTTGTAAAAAATACAAAAAAAATTTTTTTCGTATTTTTTAGTAGAGACGGGGTTTCACCGTGTTAGCCAGGATGGTCTCGATCTCCTGACCTCGTGATCCGCCCGTCTCGGCCTCCCGAAGTGCTGGGATTACAGGCTTGAGCCACCACGCCCGGCCTAAAATTATTATTATTATTATTTTTTTTTTGAGACGGAGTCTTGCTCTATCACCCAGGCTGGAGTGCTGTGGCCGGATCTCAGCTCACTGCAAGCTCCGCCTCCCGGGTTCACGCCATTCTCCTGCCTCAGCCTCCCGAGTAGCTGGGACTACAGGCGCCCACCACCTCGCCCGTGTATTTTTGTAAAAAATACAAAAAAAATTTTTTTCGTATTTTTTAGTAGAGACGGGGTTTCACCGTGTTAGCCAGGATGGTCTCGATCTCCTGACCTCGTGATCCGCCCGTCTCGGCCTCCCGAAGTGCTGGGATTACAGGCTTGAGCCACCACGCCCGGCCTAAAATTATTATTATTATTATTTGAGACAGGGTCTTGCTCTGTCCCCCAGGCTGAAGTGAGAAATTTATTTTGTGCTATGGTTTTAATGTATCCCTTCAAGTTGACGTGTTGGAAACTTAATCCCCAATGCAACAGTGTTGAGAGGTGAGGCCTCTAAGAGGTCATTAGGTAATGAGGGCTCCACTCTCATGAATGGCTTAATGCTGTTATTGTGGGAGTGGGCTTCTGAGAAAAGGGTAAGTTTGACTTACCCTTTTGTCTCCACTCCACTGCCTTTTGCCTTCTCTTACCCTCTCACCTTCCACCATGGGATGACACACAGCATGAGGGCTCTTGCCAGATGTGAGACACTTGAACTTGGACTTCCCAGCCTCCAGATCTATAAGAAACAAACTTCTTTTGTTTAAAAATTATCCAGTCTCTGGTATTTTGTTATAGCAACACAAAATGGACTAAGACATTTGGCTTATGATTCTGGAGACTGGGAAGTCCAAGGGCATTGCGGGCATCTGCTCAGCATCTGGTGAGGGCCTTCTTTGCGTCTTCGTAACATGGCAGAAGGAATCACATGGCAAGAGAGCAAGGGAGAGACTGAGCTTGCAGCCTCAAGTCCCTTTGTAATTGGCATGAATCCATCCACGAGAGTGTAGCCCTTACACCCTAAACACATCCCATTAGGCCCTACCTCCCAACACTGTTGCATCAGAGATTAAACTTCTAACATATGCTTTCTTGGGGGACGTATTCAAACCATAGCACCCAGGAAAACAAAAAGAACAAAATGCAAATACAAACAGCTTAAGATCCTGCAAGGCACAAGAGCATGGTAGTAAAGGATGGCACTGCCTGGGTTTTAATCCTGGTCTGGTACTTGTTAGCTGTGTGGGCTTTTAGGGGAAGCCACTTCACCTCAGTGCCTCGATTTTCTCATCTGTAGAATGGAGAGACTCCTAGTAACCCCCTTATGGGTTGTGAAGATTAAATGCGTTGATACAGGTAAAGTGCTTGGAAGAGTGTCTGGCACCATCAAAGTCTCAGCTACTATTGGTTTTATTAAGGCAGATGATTTCAGGTTGTAAGGAGAGGTCCCAGAAAAAGCAGTGAGCAGTTTATTCAGTATAAGATGGGCTCATTCCCTGGGCAGTCCTCTGTAGCAGCACTGTCTTGGGCTTCTTTGCATTGTGCCTACTCTGTCTCCTCCAACTCTTGTCTCCATCCTAGGCTGTAGCTTTTTTCCAGGTCTAGACTTCTGAGATAGACCCTAAGCTGTACGTTCTTGCCAGTTGTAGATCAGCACTTCTGCAACTGCTTATGAATCACCTGGAGATTTTACTAAATGCATATCCTAATTCTGGAAATCTGGGGTGTAACCTGAGATTCAGCACTTCTGACAAGCACCTAGTTCTTGCCAACTTTGAGGAGCCAGGAGCCAAAGAACCTGCTGCCTCGACATCTTCTTCCAAAGCAAGTTTTACAGCAAATATTGCTTTCTGGAGTCTTCATTCTCCTTTAGCACCTGAGGTCCAGTCCATATACAGTCCCCTCCCACTTCACAGCTCATTCGCACGGCAGTGATGAAAGATGGACCCTGCACCTACAAAATATTCTGGCTCATGATATCAGCTCCATCTGCCTGCTCAGCTTCTCTATGACTCAGGAACACACTCCTCCCATGGGAGTGTTCTAGTAAGCATCTAATATGAACAGAGTTTTCCAAATTGTTTTCTAATTTCACGACACCATAGATACACTGTGAGGGGAGCAGTTTTTCCCCAGAATAAACGCAACAAACAGAACCTTCTGTTGCAGCCTATTTTACTTGCCTGTCGACTCCTCTGTCTTTCTTTTGAGAAAATGATCTCGGAAAGGCCAGGATGTCTTGTTCACTGTTGGACTCCCGCCACCCGCTCTCTGCTAGACCCCTGCTTGTAGTCTATAATATATGAGGAGGAAGTGAATGCAGTTATACACTGTATGAGTGATTTGGCCACTTTCCACAACACACTTTTGTTCCAAAATGCCCAAGTCACCCATAGCTCATTAAGGTATGAGGATGCCACAGTTTACTTGGCTCAGATGTCCCCCAAAACCTGGGAAAATGGAACCAAAGGGCCTTTCTTTATGTTGGCACCGATTAACCAGCTTATAAGCATCCCAGCTGCAGAGAAGCAGAAGAAAGTAAGTATTCTTAAAAGAAAGAATAACCTAAAGCTGGAAAAATGACAATAGCTGGAAGCATGATAGAGTTACACAGTCTGTCCAAGTTGCCATGTAAGTAGTCCTTGGTGCCATTTGTACTTTGTATTTGGCCACCCTTAGAGGCCACCCTCAGTGGAGTGTTGCTCTGTCCTTACCCTGGCTCACACAGCCCCAAGAGTTAGCTATCACACCACTGACTCTCTTGTATCTGTATCACTTATTTATTCATTGATTCACATTCATTTCAGCTGCTCACTGGCTGACAGGCCAGAACAGAAGGAACAGTACAGCTTATTTGAGTTAGAACAAGAGGAAAGGATGAGAATTCAATAAAGCACAGATGATGTGTGTGTGTTGGGTGTCAGGGAGTTTGGGGAGGACAGAACTGAGGTCTGTATCAACCCCACTCTCCAGCCAGCCCTTGGGGCAGGTGTCTCGGAAAGATCAGTGTGTAGGTGTAGCCCTTTGTCATGTATTGAGGGACTGTTAACGGAGGGTGTCAACCAAGGGTCAGAGACAGCTTTGGACAGGGAGTGCAGGAGCAGTGAAGCCAGGAATAAAAGCATCGCCAACCAAAGTTGGACCAAGTCCCAGGGCCTGGGTAAAGTCTCACGGGACTCCCTATGGCTATGATGTTCCAAATCTGTCTCAGACCTATGCTACTGACAGCTCTGCATCTGCGAGTGATTTTCATGACGAGATTGACAGTGCAGGGGCTCGAAGAGAATCTGTCACAACTGAAATGCAACTGGATTAAGACTGACTGACAAAGATCGTCTAAAACCCAAAACTCGAGAAGGCCTTGGACTTTGAGGGGAAAATGGAGAGGAAAAAAAAAAACCACATAAAGATGTGAAGGTTAGAATGCAGAGTGTGACACAGAAATCATAAAAGACTCTGTGCCCGATGTACTACATACCTAGCAAAGAATCTGGACTATTTTAGTGGGGGATACAAAAGGTTTTATGGGGAATAATAGAAGTTTTATTCACAGAACGTTCTGCAATTGTATAGTATCTTCAGTTTACAACGTAATTTTATATAGATTATCTTTTTTTCTGCTCACTGAGACCTCAGGAGAAACACAGGAAAAAAATTACTCTAAGTTAACTCATAAGAAATCAATCTCAGTTTTTCTCACATTATAATACATAGATCATCCACATCAGAAGCATTTATTTAAAAATTGGGTTTCTAATCTCTGCTCCTGGCACAGGAAATAAGAACTTCTAGGATGAAGCTCAGAAATTTGCTTTTTAAAAAATCTTACTCTTTATTTTTGTCTCTACTGAGGTGTAATTAACAGACAAAAAATATATCTTAAGGTGCACAGTGTAATGTTTTGATATACATCTACATGGTGAAATAATCACCACAAAGAAACTTGAATTTTTAACAAGTTTGAGAATGTGGGCTCTAGAGATTAAGGAACTTGCCCAGGTTCACACCCTCCCCCACTCACTCTCACACTCACTCACACTCACGTGGCGCGATCTTGGCTCACAGCAACCTCCTCCTCCCTGGTTCAAGTGATTCTTCTGCCTCAGCCTCCTGAGTAGCTGGGATTACAGGCATGTGCCAACACGCTCGGCTAATTTTTGTATTTTTAGTAGAGACAGGGTTTCACCACGTTGGCCAGGCTGGCCTCGAACTCCTGACCTGGTGATCTCCCCACCTCAGCCTCCCAAAGTGCTGGGACTACAGGTGCAAGCCACCAATGCCTGGCCGACTTTTTATTCCATGTCATTACCTGACCACCTCTCACAAGGTCAGTAGCCTTTTAGCTAGACTCACCGCTACCAGAATTTCTAGAATTTCCGCTCTAGAAAATTTCTCGAATTTCTGCTCCTTTACATTGCTATCCAAACAGTTTTTCTAAAAATAAATCCTAATTGTGCCATTTCTTTAAAAACCGTAGTTGATGTCTAGCTTTTATAGAACAAGTCCACATTTCTCACTAAAATCTTAACCCTTTTTTTTTTTTTTTTTTTGAGACGGAGTCTCGCTCTGTGGCCCAGTCGGCTCACTGCAAGCCCCGCCTCCCGGGTTCCCGCCATTCTCCTGCCTCAGCCTCCGGAGTAGCTGGGACTACAGGCGCCGCCACTACGCCCGGCTAATTTTTTGTATTTTTAGTAGAGACGGGGTTTCACCGTGTTAGCCAGGATGGTCTCGATCTCCTGACCTTGTGATCCGCCCATCTCGGCCTCCCAAAGTACCGGGATTACAGGTGTGAGCCACTGCGCTTGGCCTGAGATAGTATTCTTGATATGCATCGACCGGGGTGATGACGGTGCCTTTAGATGGCAGGAACCTTCAGAGGACTCCTGGCCCCTGGCCTCCCCACCTTCTGAACACATCCTCTGAGTGCTGCCTCAGATGGGTGCTGGTGACACGGAGGATTCAAGGGGCTGTTTCTTTGGTCAGCCAGGAATGCCGGGACCAAGGCGTTGAAAGATATGGAGGATTCAGGGGTGCTGTCAGAGAACTCCATTCCTAGACATTTCCCTGGAAGACCACCTCAGGGTTAGAGAGCAGGCCCGGCTCTCACCTTTGGATGCCCAACAAGAGACATCTACCCGGTGGACTGAGTTCCAGGAGCCTGCCCCGGCTTTGTAGGTACCTTCCCAGGTGATTGCAAATGTCTCCTATCTAATGGTGGCCAAGTTTTAAATTTGTTTTTCTGAAGAAACATGTTCAGATTTAACTTTTATTATTATTTTATGTATTCCTTATGGATACATAATGATTTTATGTATTTATGGAGCACATGTAATATCTTGATACACTATGTATCAAAATATGTATGTTCATACAATGTATAGTGATCAAATCAAGGAAATTGAGGTAGTCTTCACCTCAAACACTTGTTATTGTTTTGTGTTGGGAACACTCAGAATATTATTTTCTAGCTAGTTAAAAATATACAATAAATTATTGTTTACTATATTCACCTAACTGTGCTATCAAACATTAAAACTTATTTCTTTTATCTAACTATATATTTGTACCCATAAACCAACCTCCCTTCATCCTCCCACTCCCATCCCCTTCCTAGCTTCTGGTAACTGTCATTCTATTCTCTACCTCCATGAGATTAGCTGTTTTTTTTTAGCTCCCACAAGTGAGTGAGAACATGTGGTATTTGTCTTTCTGTGCCTGGCTTATTTCGCTTCACATAATGTCCTCTAGTTCCATCCATGTTACCGCAAATGACAGGATTTCATTCTTTTTTTGGCAGAATAATATTCCATTGTGTATATACCACATTTTCCTTATCTATCCACTTGTTCATGAACACTTGGGTTGAGGGCGTATCTTGACTATTGTGAATGGTGCTGCCATAAACATGGGAGGGCAGATATCTCTTTGATACGTGGATTTCCTTTCTTTTGGATAAATACCCAGTAGTGGGAATGCTGGATTATAGGGTAGTTCTATTTTTAGTTTTTTGAGAAAACTCCATACTGTTTTCCACAATGCCTATACTAATTTACATTCCCACCAACACTGCAGGAGAGTTTGCCTTCCTTGGCTTGCTTGCCAGTATCTGTTATTTTTTGTCTTTTTGAACACAGCCATTTTTACTGGGGTGAGATAGTATCTCGTTGTGGTTTTGATTTACATATCCCTTATGACTACTGGTGTTGAGCATATTTTCATATACCTGTTGGTCATTTGCATATTTTCTTTTGAGAAAAGTCTATTCAGATCATTTGCCTCTTTTCATTGTATTATTTGGGTTTTTATTGTCTGTTGAGTCACCTGATTTCCTCATATATTCTGTCAGACGGATAGTTTGGAAATATTTTCTCCCATTCTGTGGGTTGTCTTTTCACTCTGTCGATTGTTTCCTTTGGTGTGCAGAAGCTTTTTAGCTTAATTCCGTTTGTCTGTTTTGCTTTTGTTGCCTTTTCTTTTGAGGTCTTACTCAAAAAATCTTTGCCCAGACCAATGTCCTGGAGTGTTTGCCCAGTGTTTTCCTGTAGTAGTTTCATAATTTTAGGTCTTACATTTAAGTCTTTAATTCATTTTGATTTGATTTTTGTATATGGCAAGAGATAGGGGTCTTGTTTCATTTTTCTGCATATGGATATCAATATTCATTTTTCCCAGTACTATTTATTAATGAGACTGTCCTTTCCCTAATGTGTGTTCTTGGCACCTTTGTCAAAAATGAGTGGGCTTCATTGAATGGGCCCAGAGGTATTCCCTCCTCTACATTTTAAGATTGGTTTGAGTAGAATTGGCATTAATTCTTCTTTGAAAGTTTGGTGGACTTATTTCTGGGTTCTCTATCCTGTTTCATTAGTCTAGGTGTCTGTTTTTATGCCAGTACCATGCTGTTCTGGTTACTATAACTTAGTAGTACAATTTGAAGTCAGATATTGTGATGCCACCAGCTTTGTTCTTTTTGCTCAGGATTGCTTTGACTGTTTGGAGTCTTTTGTGGTTCCATATTAATTCTAGGATTTTTTTTTTTTTCTATTTCTGTAAAGAATGTTCTTGGATTTTTTGTTTTGTATTTTGTTTTTGTTTTTTTTTTTGAGACAGAGTCTTGCTTTGTCACCTAGGCTGGAGTACAGTGGTGCCATCTCAGCTTACTGCAACCCCCCTCCTGGGTTCAAGCAATTCTCCTGCCTCCTGAGTAGCTGGGACTACAGGCATGTGCCACCATGCCTGGCCACTTATTGTATTTTTAGTAGAGACAGGGTTTCACTATGTTGGCCAGGCTGGTCACGAACTCCTGACCTCAGGTGATCTACTCACCTTGGCCTCCCAAAGTGCTGGGATTATAGGCATGAGCCACTGCACCTGGCCAATTACTGGTATTTTCATAGAGATTGTGTTGAATCTGTAGATGACTTTGGGTAGCATGGACATTTTAACAATATTAATTCTTCCAATCCATGAACATGAGATATCTTTCCTTTTTACATGTGTCCCCTTCAACTTCTTTCACCAGTGTTTCACAGTTCTAATTGTGGAGATATTATACTTCTTGGGAACTATCTGTAGAAGTAAAACTGAATTTTCTTTGGAAATTTCACTGCTTATTCTTAGGTATTTTAATTTTTTGTAGGTATTGTAAATGGGATGGCTTTCTTGATTTATTTTTCAGGCTGTGTGCTGTTGGCATATAGGAATGTTACCGGGTTTTACATGTTGATTTTGTATGCTACAACTTTATTGAATTTGTTTATCAGTTCTAAAAGTTTTTTTGGTAGAGTCTTTAGGGTTTTTTAAATATAAAATCATGTCACCAGCAAACAGGAACAATTTGACTTGTTCCTTTTCAATTTGGATGCCTTTTATTTCTTTCTCTTGCCCTACTGTTCTGGCTAGGAATTTCAGTACTATGTTGAATAAAAGTGGTGAAAATAAGCATTCTTGTCTTGTTCTAGATCTTAGAGGAAAAGTTTTAATTATTCCCTGTTTACTATGATGTTAGCTGTTTGTCACATATGGCTTTTATTGTTTTGAGATATGTTCCTTCTATATCCAATTTGTTGAGGATTTGTATCATGAAGCAAGTTGAATTTCATCAAATGCTTTTCCACTACCTACTAAAATAATCATATAGTTTTGTCCTTGATTCTGTTAATGTATTGCATCACATTGATTGATTTGCATATGTTGAATCATCCTTGCATTCCTGAGCTGAATCCCACTTGATCATGGTGAATAATCTTTTCAGTGTGTTGTTGGATTCTGTTTGCTAGTATTTTGTTGAGGATTTTTGCTGCTATGTTCATCAGTGATATTGGTCTGTAGTTTTCTTTTTTTGTTGTTTTTGTGTTCTTGTCTGGTTTTGGTGTTAGTAATATTGGCTTCATTGAATGAGTTCAGAGGTATTTCCTCTACAATTTTAAGAATAGTTTGAGTAGAATCGGCATTAATTCTTCTTTGAATATTTGGTAGAATTTAGCAATGAAGACATCAGGTCAGGGGCTCTTCTTTGATGGGAGACTATTACAGCTTCAACTCTCATTACTCATTATTGTTCTGTTCAGGTTTCTATTTCTTCATGGTTCAATCTTGGTAGGCTGTATGTGTCTAGAAATTTATCCATTTCTTCTAGGTTTTTCAATTTTTTGGTATAAAGTTGTTCATAAGAGTCTCTAGTGAGTGTATTTCTGTGGTATCTGTTGTAATGACTCCTTGTCTGTCTCTGACTATTTATTTGGATTTTCTCTTTTTCTTAGTACAGCTAAACATTTATTGATTTTTGTTTTGTTGATCTTTTGTATTTTTTAGTCTCAAGTTCATTTATTTATGCTCTAATCTTTATATTTCTCTTTCTTTCTAATTTTATGTTTGGTTTGTTCTTCCTTTCCTAATTCCCTGAGGTGCATCATTAGGTTTATTTGAAGTCTTTCTACTTTTTTGATGTCGGCATTTATTGCTATAAAATTCTCTTTTAGTATTGCTTTTGCTGTATCTCATAGGTTTTGGTATGTTGTAATTCCATTTTTATTTCTTTTAAGAAATTTTAACATTTTCTTCTTGACTTCTTAATTGGCCTAATGGTCATTCAGGAGCATATTGTTTAATTTTCATTTATTTATTTATTTATTCATTTATTGAGACAGGGCCTCATTCTGTCACCCAGGCTAGAGTGTGATGGTGTGATCATGGCTCACTGCATCTATGACCTCCTGGGCTCAAGCAACCCTCCTACCTCAGCCTCCCATGTAGCTGGGACTACAGGCAGCTGCCACCATACCCAGCTAATTTTTGTATTTTTTGTAGAGATGGGGTTTTGTCATGTTGCTCAGGCTCGTCTGAAACTCCTTAGCTCAAGCAACTCTTTTGCCTCAGCCTCCCAAAGAACTGGGATTAGAGGTGTAAGCCACTGTGCCCAGCCAATTTCCATGTATTTGTAAAATGTCCATAGTTTGTCTTGTTATTAATTTCTAGTTTTATTCTATTGTGGTCAAAAAGATACTTGATATGATTTTGATTTTTTTGAATTTTTTGAGAACTTGTTTTGTGGCCTAACAATCATCCATCCTGGAGAATATTCCATGTGATGAAAAGAATGTGTATTTTACAGAAGTTGGATGAAATGTTCTGTAAATGTCAGGTCCATTGGTTTAGAGTGTCAGTTAATTCTAATGTTTTGTTGTTGATTTTCTGTCTGAATGATCTAAAGTGGTGTGTTGAAGTATCCAACTCTTACTATATTGAGGTCTTTCTTTTAGATCTATTAATATTTGCATTACATATTTTGGTGACCCAATGTTGGGTGTACAAATATTTATAATTGTCATATCATCTTGCTGAATCAACCCTTTTGTTATTACATAATTACCTTCTTTGTCTGTTTTTACAGTTTTTGACTTGAAGTCTATTTTATCTGATAAAAGTATAGCTACTCCTTCTTTTTTGTGGTTTCCATTTACAGGAAATATCTTTTCCCATCTCTTCACTGTCAGTCTATGTGTATCTTTATTGGTGAAGTACATTTCTTGTAGGCAGCATATAGTTGAGTTTTTAAAAAAATTTAGCCACTCAGTGTCTTTTAATTGGACAGTTTAGTTTATTTACATTTAATGTTATTATTTATAAAGACTTACTACTGCCTTTTTGTTATTTATTCTCTGACTATTTTGTAATGCCTGTTTTTCCTTCTATCTTCCATTCTTAATATCTTTCTTTGTGGAGAGTGATTTTTCTTCTGGTGGTATGTTTTAATTCTTTGCCTTTTATTTTTACTGTACTATTATAGGTTTTGCTTTGTGATTACCATGAAGCTTACTCAAAACATCTTACAGTTATAACAAGTTATTTTGAACTGATGACAACTTAACTTTGACTGCAAAGAAGAGAAAAGAAACAAACAAGCAAGGAAAAACTGAAAAACTCTGCGTTTTAACTCCATCTTTCCTTTTACATTTAGGCTTTTATTGTCTTAATTTATATCTTTTTATGTTGCCTGTTTCTCAACACATTGTGGTAGTTGCCATTATGTTTAATGGATTTTTTTTTAGTTTTTATACTAAAGATATGAATTTCTACATCACAATCACATTATTAGAGTATTCTGAATTTGTCTGTGTACTTGCTTTTACCAGTGAGTTTTATACATGTCTGCCTGTCGCAAATTAGTATCCTTTTCTTTCAGATTGAAGAACTTCCTTAGCATTCTTGTAAGACATGCCTGGTGATGATGAATTCCATTAGCTTTTGTTGTCCAGGAAAGTCTTTAACTCTGCTTTATGTTTGAAGGATAACTTTTTTGGTTACAGTTCTTGGTTGGCAGTTTTTTCCTTCAGCAGTTTGAATATGTTATCTCACTTCCTTCTGGCCTGTAACGCTATCACTGTGAAGTCTGTGGCCAGATGTACTGGAGCTCCTTTAGATGTTACTGCTTCTTTTCCCTTGTTGCTTTTAGGATCCTCTCTTTGTCTTTGACTTTTGGGAGTTTGATTATTATATGCATCGGAGTAGTCTTACTTTGGTTAAACCTGCTTGGTGACCTTTGACCTTCTTCTACCTGGACATTCATATGTTTGTCTAGGTTTGGAAAGTTCCCTGTTGTTACTTTGAATCAAATTTCTACCCCTCTTTAAGGGCCAATGACTCTTAGATTTGTTCTTTTGAGATTGTTCTCTAGATCTTATAAGTGTCCTGTTTCTTTTAAAAGTTATTTTCCTTTTCCCTTCTCTGACTGTGTATTTTCAAATAGCTTATCTTTGAGTTCATAGATTTTTTTCTTCTGTTTGATCAGTTTTACTGTTAAGACAGTATTGTACTTGTCAGCTCATCAATTGAATTTCTCAGCTCCAAGGCTTCTGTTTGATTTTTAAAAATTATTTCAATTGTTTTGTTAAATACTCATATATTTTTTGATTGCTTCTCTGTGTTATTTGAAATTCATTGAGCTTCCTCATAAAAACTGTCTTGAATTTCCTGAGAGGTCACACATCTTAATCTCTCCAGGGTTGGTCACTGGTGCCTTATTTAATCCAAGAAAACACCCTAAGCTCAGGTATGCTGTAATTTTTTTTGCAGACTCCTAAACACCTAGCTCTGATGTTCCTGAGTAAGATTAGGGAGAATTCTCTGGGTTTCCAGGCAAAGTCCCTCATTCTCTTCCCTCTCTTTTTCCCAAGCAGAAGGATTCTGTCTCCATTCTGTAAGTCTGGAGTTGGGGGCGGGATGACAAGGGCACTCCCATGGCCACTGTAGCTGGCACCATGCTGGATCATACTTGAAGCCCATGACCTCCCAGGCCAGTACAGTATCAGGGCTTGTCAAGGCCTAAGACAGGTACCGCCTGATTTCCGCTGATGTTTATTCAAGGCGCAAGGCAACTTTAGTGAGCCAGTGGTGAAGTTGGCCAGGACTGAGGTCTGTCTCACTGTTGTAGCAGATTCCCTACTGGCCCAGTGAGGCTTTAGACACATTGCCCAGGAGCAGCAGCTTAAAACTGGGGGCTTCCGGGTTTTCCCTACTGCTCTCTTTTATTGTGGCAGGGCTGGTAGCAAGTTCCAAGGCAACATCTTCTGTACCCTTCTCTCTCCTTCTTCTGAGCAGGAGTCTCTTTCCACAGTGTTCTGCTTGGAGTTGGGAGAGGTGTGATGTGGGCACTCCCATGCCTGCTGCAGCTGGTGTCAGGCTGGGTGGTATCCCAAGCCCACAACCTCTCAGACTAGTGCAGCACTAGGGCTTACCAAAGGACCACGGTCACTAAGGCCCTGCAACTACTTTAATCGGCCCAGTGATGAAGCAGGCTGGATACTGGGTTCCTCCCACTGGGGTGGTGGATTCCCCTCTGGCCCGGGGCAGATCTAAATTTTCCATTTGTGAGCACTGGCCTGGAATCGAGGGCATGGAAGTCTGCCCGGTGCTGTGTTCCACTGTGGTGGGGCCGGCAGTGAGTTCCAAAGGGAAGTGCCGCACTCACCTCCCTCTCCTTTTCCCGAGCACAGAGATTCTGTCTCCGCACCGAGCTGCCTGGTCCTGGGGAAGGAACAGTGCGTGCAGTGCGGGATTGTCCTTCCTACCCTCTTCAATGCCGCTTTTCTTGTTATTATGCTAAAACCGGGTCCTGTGATCCTTACCTGATATTTTAGCTCTTGTAAAGGTGTTTTCTCATGTGGGTTTGCACTCAATTCAGTGTCCTGGAGGGGAGGGTGGGGCATGATCACTGCACAGTTCGATTCAGACATCTTGCTCTGCCTTGGATTTCACCTGAGTTGTATTGATCCCTCTATTCCCAAAGCCTGTGTTCAATAAATGAAAGTTCACAGAATAAGGGAATGGTGAATTTATTACAAGAGCTTTAAGGGATTTCTTTGTTTTCTTTCTTTTGTTTTTTAAGTAATGCATGAACAGGGCAGATTTTCTTAGGAAACCATTGCCCTAGGGGCGCTTTACATGCTTGGGGTAGGAGCCACAGGTTCCTGAGCTCCAGCCTAAACACCCTAGGTTTCTCTCGTTCCTCTGTGTTGACCCTGGGCGGGATCAGGAGATTCAGCTGTCATGAGGTCATTAGGAGCGTGCCACAAGGAACCCGGGGACAAGGCTTCAAGAGTCAAGGCAACCCTTCCCGTTTTGGAGAGAGTCAGGAGAGACAGGGTGTTAGCTGCAGCCAAAAGGACAAGACCAACTTTACCACTTTCTTCTTTCAGGAGGAAGAATTCACTGAGTGAATTAGTCCCCTTGAGCCTCAGCTTGCTCCTCTGTCAAATGGGACAATAATTCATTTTTAATTGTACAGCATGGGGAGGAGTACACTAAGCCAGTGCCCTGGGACTATGGCCTGTTATTTCTTTTCAGTAAGAATTTTTGTATTTTTGCCTGATAGTGCCAGGGGCACAGCCAGTACTTCATTTGTGGTGTAATTTATTAATATTCCTATTTCTCCTACCAAAATCAACTCTTCTCTGACTTTGAAATCTCAGTGTGTAACACACAGTAATGATTCAGTAAATATTTGTTGGATGAATAAATGACTATGGAAAGAAAGAAAGGTCCTGGGAAAGGTGGTGCACACTTGTAATTCCAGCACTTTGGGAGGCTGAGGTGGGAGGATTGCTTGAGCCCGGGGGTTCAAGGGCACAGTGAGCTGTGATTGCACCACTGTTCTCCAGCCTGGGTGACAGTGCAAGATCTTGTCTCAGAAGAGACCGCCAGCCAGACACACACACACACACACACACAGAGAGAGAGAGAAAGCGAGAGAGAGAGAGAGAGAGAGAGAGAAAGCGAGAGAGAGAGAGAGAGAGAGAGGAGAGAGAGAGAGGAATACATTAACCACAATTTACCACCTTCAACAGGACCCATAATATATTTGTAATTTGTTGTGAGGTTTTCAAATCTTATACAAGTGTTGAATTGCTGGTGCCAAAATTCAGAGCCACTTTACAAAAGGTAAAAATTCAGCATGTGAACTTTGTTTTTGGACCTAGAGAAAGAGGTGTGCTGAGAAGGCTCCAGGGGAGCAGCCATCAGCAGGAGGGTGGGTGGTGTCTCCTTTAGTCTGGGAAGGGAGGTGTGGTTCTCAACGGAGAAGCTGCCTACCATCAAGGATTGATGTGGAGATAGGAGAAGAGAAGTAATTGCAGCCTGAGCCAATTGTGAGCAAGCTCATGGGCTTCAGAGTTTGGGCCTGCATGGGAGGCAGGAGGAGTCCCTGGAGGGGCAGCACTGGCAGTGCCCGTGGTCCATGGGTCTAGAAGCTGCTGCTGGTCATAGCGCACTGGCTTCATCATAGGCAGGGTGCTACCTGCTACCAGGCTCACCCTCACGGTGGTTCTGGGGACCATGTGCACTACTGGCCCCTCGCTATGTGAGTTGGGGGAGAGACTCTTACGGGGTCTGGGATTCATTTGCTGAGCTGCTTTTTATTCATCTTTAAAGTTGTTTCAAAATTTGCAGGGAGAGCTCACCAGGAGGAAGCATGGAAAAAAATAAAAAATAAATAAAAAAAAAAAAAGCTTACTCAGAAGTTCAGTGAGCCACCATGGAATTTACATTACCTTAGGTTAATAAATAAACGTAAAATTCTTAGCAACGTGAAATAAGAGGTCACAGGAGCATGCAGAACATCATGATCTTGCAAAAAGAGATGAGGCTGTCGGCAGATGTTCCAGCCAAGCACTTCCTGCTTTGACGTCTCCGTAAAATGCAGGGTTATCTGCAAAGCAGGTCTGAGGGGATCAGTGTTTCCATTCTTTACATCTCAAATGCCAACGGCAAAGAAGAACTTGGGAGTTCTTAATTCAAAACTATGTCACATAAGAAGGTAGCAATGTAAAAAACCTTCGCATGATAGAACTTAAAGGAATTGTAGTGAAAAATCTAGTCCAACCCGCTCATTTTCAGGTGAGGAAGCAGAGGCATGGAAAGGTCACACAGTGACAGAGCCCACTGATTGCAGAATTGGGATTGCTGTCCCCAGTCGGCCTCTTTCTGCTACATTGTTGCTTCTCCTGAACAATTGAGTAGCAAAATAACAATTTTATGATTTCTAAATATATCTAGACATTCCCATAAACCTCTACCTTCATGGGTTCCTAGCTGGGCGTCTCTCTGTAACAAAAGGCAAATTAAGGAGAAAAACTAACAGAAGTTGAACACTATGTGTGTCTCCTGGATACCTGGGTGATGATCCAGAACAATGAGGAAGTCTCTAGAGTAGACCCCAAACAGTTTAAACGTCATGCTTGAGTACCATCTTTGTTTCTTTGAAGCAAAGAAAGAAGGGTGCCTAAGCCTGGTGGTTCTGGAAACACTTTCTAAGTTTTTCCTATGAGGGGCACTTCATACCTTGTGCTGAAATGTGATCACCAGCATTCAGAGGGACGAAGTCCTTCCTGAAAGGATTCAGGTGGGCTGGAACTGTGCCACAGGGAGAGCTCCTCTGAGAGTGGAAAACTGTCCTGAGAAGCAAAGCACTGAGGCCTTGGGACCAAGGAGCAGCCTCAGGCAGTGCAAAGGCACATGCCCTCGGGGGACAGGAGCTGTGCTTGGCCCTGCCTTAGAGAGAGCGGGAGCAGGCTTATCAGCCAGCAGCTGCACGAAAGAAAAAGACAGAGTGGCTCCGGAGTGTGAGGGGACCGCGGGCAGCACTGGGACCGGGTGTTGCAACGGATCTGAAACAGCCACGGTGTCACACGCGAGGGCCTGGCCCGGTGTCTCGTCCGGTATGCTGAGGCCGCCCAGGCATTCAGCTGGCACTGATTGCATCAGACACAGAGCCCAGGAGCCTGATCCAGTCACGAAAGCACAAGGCCAGCACGGGAGGACAGGAAAGAGCGGAGCACTGAGCTGCGGGCTCTCATGAAGACTGAGAAGCAGCGCTCGGTTCAAAGGCCGCGCTGGGATTGCCAGGGGCAGATGGGGCTCTTAGTTGGGGCATCGGGAAAACAGGGGCACAAACATAAAAAAAAAAAAAAAACTCACCGAAGTTCTGATTTTGCAATGAACATATAGAAGACGCCTCTTCCAACTTCAGTGTACATGCCCTGCTTGACTATTTTTGTGGCACCACAGTGTCCTCAGTGCTAAGCGCCTCTAAAACCTTACGATGTGGCTGAGAAGGAAGCTCGATGACGGCTCCGGAAAGAGAAGACAAAGAAAGCAAAACATCATTAGTCTTCCGGGCATTCAGAAAAGACTGCGCACTGAATTTTCCTCTTCGTGCCAAGTGAAACTGAAGATGCCTCCATTTTTGCCAGAACTCACCTTCCTGGTGTTTTCACAGCAGCCTCCTCTTCTCTAGCCTTGTGTCCCATCCCGAGGGCTGAGAAGGCAGGGATAGGCCCCACCATTTGCCTCATGATGGCGTATCTGTGGCACATTCTCCACCAAAATCCATTCATCCTGGTGCCTCTTTTCTGGTCTCATCTCCCACAGCTTTAATTCACCTCCATAAAGATTGTTCCAGCTGGGCACAGTGGCTCACGCCTGTAACCCTAGCACTTTCGGAGGTCCAATCTGTAGGACGGTTTGAGGCCAGGGGTTCAAGACCAGCCTGGGCAACACAGCGATGTTACCGGAAAGGAGTCCCGATCCGGACACCGAGAGAGGGTTCTTGGATCTCCGGCAAGAAAGAATTCAGGGCAAGTCCACAGTGCAAAGTAAAAGTACATGTATTAAGGAAGTAAAGTGGTGAAATAATAGCTACTCATAGACAAAGCAGGGCATTCTCGAAAGTAAGAGAGGAAACACGTCCTCCCTAGGTGTATAAGGATAAATCCTGTTTACATACAGGATTAAAAAAAAAAAAAGATCATGGGGAGATGTACTCTGCTACAAGGGTCTATGATAAAGGGTTCATTTTCTTAATTACTTTATTTTGCAAGAATTGATGTTATCTTTAAAGCAAAATTAGGAATGCATCTGTTCTCAAGATATTGGGATATCAGGACACTCCTAAGTCTGGGTCTGTTTAGTAAACATTATCAATCTGTTCCCTTAACACCTAGAGGCTAAGAATACCTAACTTTCTGGGAATGCAGCCCAGCAGGTCCCAGCCTCATTTTTCCTATCCCTCACTCAAGATGGAGTTGCTCTGGTTCCAACGCCCCTAACAGGGAGACCCAGCTAGAAACCTATGAAGGGTAGAGGAGAAAATAATTTTCACTCCCCTACACAGGCACCCTCATTCTCCTAGTCATCCGGGTTTATGCCAATAGAACATTTTTGAGTCTTTCTTCTCTGGCAAGTTAACATTTTTTGTCACTTATTTGGTCCTGTAAATCTTCCCAGTGGCTTCTGAAATCTATATTTTCATTTCTCAAAACAAAATTCCTCTAGAATTCATGTCCTTATGTTATTTCATGTTTGGCAAGTAATGATATCATTTGATACATGTTTTGGGGGAGAAATGATGGAAGAAAGTTCATTTACAAACCCTCATCAGAGGTGGAGTAACTGGGAGGCAGGGACAATGTGTGAATCATTCCCAGGGTGTAGCAGGTCCTCTATACAGGCTAACTGAATGCTAATTAGAAGGAAAAGACAGGAGAAGACACCCACCTGGCCTTTCTTCCAGTCTCTGCTCTTGCTAATCTAGCCTATTCAGTGTTCACAGATACTCACATTTCCATGTTCAAAATGTTCAGCCTCCTGTTAAATACATCCTTTTTGTGTCATCCAAGGATTCACATATTTGACTGTAAGGCAGAAGAGAGGGCAGTGTGTGTGTGTGTGTGTTGGGTGAGTGTCTCTGAGTTCGTGTGTGTGTGTGTGTGTTGGGTGAGTGTCTCTGAGTTCATGTGTGTGTGTGTGTGCACGTGTGCCTGTGGTGGGTGCTTAAAGAGAAGATGAGACTAGACTGTAAGGAGATGCAGGAGGACAGCAAACAGCCCCGCCATCTCCCCATTTCCCCCTTGGTATTCCTCTGGGTCACTGAAGCTTTCTGAACCTTGAGAAGGGTGACTTGATAGATCAGGGAGCGTTTCCATATATTTCCAGGGCAAGTTTGCACCGGGGCAACCTCCTGTGTTGGGAATTCCACCCAGTATTTTCCTTTGGCAGAAGATCTGCCTTCAGCAACTGCCCAGGGTTTACAAAGTGGGTTGGGACCACTCGCTGGGCCTCTGAGGACACCATCTCCTGTGGGGTCTCTGAGTTGAGAGAGGCCAAACAGAAGAGAGGGCTGGTCAGGGCCAATCCTTGGAGATGGCATGGAGCCCTTGCCCAGGGAGCGCTCAGGAAGTGGCCTCTGAAACTGCACAGAGGGAGGAAGAGGAAGCAGCACTGATTATTATTAATTTATTTTTGGACAACAACCCTATCAAGCACCCTGACATCATGAGACTGGACAGGGAAGACACCCAGCCCTCTGGTGATCAGACGCCATCCTGGTTGGGATCCTGGGGCCCCAGACGGCTCCCTCTAGCTGCGGGAGGGCAGGTGGCCTTGTGTTTCTGCCACTGTGCTTGAAAACACGCAGAGGCAGGCCTAGGGCCCCGGGAGAGGATACTGTGGGCTCCGCACCTATTTCTGTTTTCAATGGAGGAAGGGAAGAGGGAGACAAGTCAGGGTTTTGATATCTAAGACGGGTTCCACTCATTAGCTATTGTAGTCACTTATAATACAGTTTGGGAAGGATGCCTTGCCTCCTAGATCAAGCCTTCATGATTTCAGCCCATTTCAGGAAGGCTTTTCCTCCTGTAACCACATCCACACCCGCAAATGCAGCAGGGCTGGCTTTGTCAGTCAGTGAGGTGAATCAGCTGGAGGTGATCTGAATGTTAAAACCATCTGCTCACAGCCGCTGAGCCTGGACCCTCCAGAAGATGGCAGCAGTGGGACACTGTCACCCAGGAGTCAGGCTTTGAGGGACTAATTCCTCTTATTGGAGCCTGTATTACTTTGTACTTCCAGTAAAAATATTCACTGTATGTAGAACAGTAACAACAGGATGAATCTTTTGTTCAATATGATTGAATCGTATAGTGGAGAAACAGAAAAAAACACTTTTCCTGTGGTCTCTAATTCAAGTGCTGGGTGTTATGTCCCAGTTTCCAGAAAATAGATCTTGCATGTGCTGTTGGAAATCTTTGCTTCAATAATGAATAAGATCTACTGCTTGAAAACTTGCTTTTGCTGCAAGAGCTGGGAAACTGCAATTTGAGTGAACTCTCAACAAGGAGAAGTTCTTAATATTTTGTGTCTCAGAAAGGACACTCGTTTCTTGTTTTGGTTTTTTGTTTTTTGTTTTCCCAGAGCCTTGCTCTGTCACCCAGGGTGGAGTGCAGTGGCATGATCTCAGCTCACTGAAACCTCAGCCTCCCGAGTTCAAGCAATTCTCCTGCCTCAGCCTCCCAAGTAGCTGGGATTGCAGGCGCGCAACACCATGCCCGGCTAATTTTTGTATTTTTAGTAGAGACGAGATTTCACATGTTGCCCAGGCTGGTCTCGAACTCCTGACCTCGTGATCTGCCTGCCTTGGCCTCCCAAAGTGCTGGGATTATAGGCATGAGTCCCTGTACCCGGCCCAAACTCATCTTTTTCTTAGACGATAGTTTAAGACTTAATTTTATTCCTAGAAATATGTTGTTCTGTAGGATTGCATATGCTCTTCTCATTAATATAGACTGAAATCTATTTATATTAATGAGAAGTATATTTTGTATAGTAATTACTAATTACTATATTAAATGCCTATATTAGAATGTCTGTATATGTAAATGTATATATTTATAGTTTAATATATTGTTTATGCTTTAAGAATAAATTATATATATATACTATAAACATCTGATATATAAATACAGATCACAGATCTCACATAGTAGGAAAGTTCTTTCAATTAATTTCATTTTATATTAAGACTGTAGACAACTGTTATATTAGAGGTCTGTAGCATAGCCAAGTGATATTTTTAAAAGCAAGCCAGTCTACGGCTGGCTGTTTCTAGCTGGCAAAGACTGAAGCTAATTCTGAAGCACAGGGCACCTTATGTTAGCAGGTTGTCCTGAGTGATGGAAATTGCACTTGGGATCAACACCAGTTCATCTGGATTACCTGAAATTCCTTAGAGGCCGTGGTGGAAAGGATCAGCTGTTCTCTGAGAGTGGGATACACTCTCATTCTCAATAATCCTCTGTCGTTTTTACACTTGCTTTGACTCAGCTGCAGAGAACCTAAATCACAGTCCCACCAGCAAAACTTCTCCAGGCAGACAGCATCTCCAAATGGCATATAGGAGGGATGACAAAGGGACTAGAAGCTCTCACTAAAGTCACAGTCTGCCTTTCCTCAGTTTCCTTGTTTGTAAAATAAGAACTGGAGAGACATAGCATCTATGAGCCCTTTCAGTGTTAACATTTCAGTCTGTTTCTGAAGGTATTAGGAGAGAATTAATGATTTATCATCACCTCCTTCATTACTTCTGTCTAACTCTGCTAGAAGTAAGGGAAAGCATCCTCTCTTTGTTTCAGCACATTCACACAGGCTGGCTAACGAGACCCCACACTGAAGAAGCCTAGGACTTCCACGGACTCCCTGAAATCTAAGTCTTTATTTTTAACATACAGCTTTCAATACTAGCTTCATAAGTCCCAGATCCCTGCAAAGGTAAATGTTTTATTTTCTGTAACTATATTCAGAGTAGCAGTTCTCTGAATCTGTGTATTGCTCCTGGCAGAAAGCAAATGTCAGCTCATTCCTGTGTAATTGATATGTGACATGTTAGTTTCCAGACCTAGCTAAAGTACTTACTAACAGATTTTAGATGATGGACAAGACCTTTCTTTTCTCTCACCCTTCAATGAGAAAATCAGGAAGATAGAACTCTGATACTTTTTTTTTTTTTTTTTTTGGCTGGTCTTACAGTAATTTTGGAAAGCAAAAGAAAAAAAGATCAAATTTTTGGAAAGAGAATGATCAAAACAATATTAAGAAAAAATAGTGGAATATATATATATCCATATATATGGATATATATCCATCATCCATGTGTATATATATACATGGATGATGTTTTACTTGTCTATTTAGTGAACACAAGTTTGTTGAATTCATTTGGGAGGTAGTGATTTTTAAATCACATTTATCAGATTTCATTCAACTGAGAATGACATATAAAAGCACCAGATCAATGCATGGGGCACAGTCACTCAGCAAATGTTAATACTATTTTTTACAACATGTACTTGAAGGGTGATTATTTGCAATCATCTCAGGAACATCTATATTATTTGCATGATAACAGCTCATATGAAGAGATTATGATAAGCAGATTGTTGGCTAGTTTCACTCAAGGTTTTCTTAGACTAGGGTCTGCTGAGACCTAATACCTTTGAAGATGAATCATCCTGTTAGTGAGAAAATGAACTTGGCTCAGGTAGCCCATTGCATCCTTTTTGGTCTGTTTTCCCTTAAGTTCAGGGTCAAAATCTCTTCTCTCTAGAAGAAGTAGAATGTGTTTTACTCCCACAAGGGATGGGCCCACCTGTCTTGGTAGTTGGGAAAACTTGCTAGTGGTTGCTACAGTTTCACAAGAAGCTCTGCACAGACAGAGCCTTATCTCCTAGTGTGATAGTTGTGTCTTCTCTTGATAGTTCCTAAACAGTAGAGGCTCAACCTTTGGGATGGGGCTAACGAGAGAGCAGAGGAGCTTTATTCATTCTCAGGTGCCTGCAGCTGTGAACCAGACAGGGAGCAGTGCTGAGCACCAGGATCCTAAGACAGGTGCTCATTGATTATGACAGATGCAAATTCAATAAGCATTTGACAAAAGCACAGTATTTTTTTTTTAAAGAAAAACGCCTTTTCGTTTGTAAGATTGCTCTGACAAAGTAAATGTCAGTGTAATGCAACTTATAGCCTATTCTATTCTCTATCACCATAGTTACTGATTTAGTGAGTCGTCTTAACTCTCAGAACATCAACATTGAAGGGCTTTATTTTCCCATTAACAACCATTAGCTGCGCTCTGTTAAACACCACCACTCCATTCTCTCAGAGAGGAATACTGCTTAATGACATATCAGTCCAATCATATAAACCTTAGTATTTTCAGTTATTAGAACATTCTCATTCTAAAAATAACTAGTCCTGTTCATTTTTTTTAAAGAAAGACACTCTTTTTTTTTATTGAGGTATACGTTGAAAACTATAAAACCTTGTTGAAAAAATATAAAGATATAAATAAAACGAACATTCATGTTCATGGATTGGAAGACTTAATATTGTGAAGATAGTAATACTCCCCAAACTGATCTACAGATTTAACATGACCTCTATTAAAATCCTGGCTTCCTTTCTTTTGCAGAACTTGACAAACTGTTCTAAAATTCATATGGAAGTTTATAGGACTCAGAATAGCCAAACAATCTTGAAAAAGGAGAATAAAGATGGAGGACATTTACCTCCCAACTTTAAAATGTATGCCAAAGCTCCAGAAATCAAGGCACTATAGGGTTGACATGAGGATAGACATATAGATGAATGGAATTGAATTCAAAGTCTGGAAAGGAAGCCTTACATTTATAATCAGTTGATTCTTGACAAGGTTGCCAAGACCAGTCAATGTGGAAAGAATTGTCTTTTCAACAAACGGTAGTGGGGCAACTGGATATCCACACACACACACAAACACACAAAATAAAGTTTGATCTTTACCTCACACCATATACAAAAATCAACTCAAAATGGATCACAGATCTACATGTAAGAACTAGAAGCCTTAGAAGAAAACTCTTACAAGAAAACTTTTTTTGCTTTTTTGTGCCATATCTAAGAAACTGTTGCCTCATTCAAAGTAAAAGAACATCTGGTGGTACATGCCTGCAGTCCCAGCTACTTGGGGGGCTGAGGCAGGAGAATCTCTTGAACCCAACAGGCAGAGGATGCAGTGAGCTGAGATCACGCCATTACACTCCAGCCTGGGCAACAAGAATGAAACTGTCTCAAAAAAATAAATAAATAAAAAAGAATATCTACCTTAAATTAGGCAATGATTTCTTAGATATGACACAAAGAAGCACAAACTTCAAAAAGAAAAATAGATGAACTGGGTTTCGTCAAAAGCAAAAACGTTTGTGCTTTAAAGAATTCCGTCAAAAAAGTGAAAAGATAGTTCATAGAATGGGAAAAATATTTGCAAATTGCATCTGATAAGAGACTTGTGCCAAAATATATAGATTCTTTTACAACTCAACAATAAAGTTTGAGTAGACATTTCTAAAAAAATATGTGAATGACCAATATATACATGAAAAGATACTCAACATCATTAAGTCATTAAGGAAATGCACATCAAAATCATAATGAAGCACCACTTCTCACACACTGGGGTAATTAATATAAAAAAGAGACAATAACAGGTGTTGATGAGAATATGGAGAAACGACAGTCCCTGTACATTGCTAGTGGGATTTTCAAATGGTGCAGCCATTTGTCAGTTGCTCAAAAAGCTAAACATATACTTACCATGTAACTCAGCCATTCTACTCCTAGAGGATTGAAAACATCTGTCTATACAATAACCTGTACATAAATGTTCATAGCAGCATTGTTCCAAATAGTCAAAAAGTGAAAACAACCCAATTGTTCATCAGCTGACGAATGCGTTTTTAAAATGTGGTATATCTACATAATGAAACATCCTTCAGCATAAAGAGGACTGAAGTACTGATTCATGCTACAACATACATCAATCTTGAAAACATCATGCTGGGTGAAAGAAGCCAGTCACAAAAGGCCTCAAGAAAGTGAAGAGAAAACCCACAGAATGGGAGAAAATATTTGCCAACTATCCATCTGATAAGAGATTCATAACCAGACTATGTAAGGAGTTCAAACAACTCTGTGAAAAAAAAATCATAATCTGATTTTTTAAATGGGCAAAAGATCTGAATAAGCATTTCTCAAAAGAGACATACAAATGGCAAACAGGTACATGAAGAGGTACACAACATCACTGATCATCAGAGAAATGCAAATGAAAATTGCAATGAGATATCATCACACCCCAGTTAAAATGGCTTTTATCCAAAAGACAGGCAGTAACAGATGCTTGCAAGTATGTGAAGTAGAGGGAATCTTTGTACACTGTTTGTGGGAATGTAAATTAGTACAGCCACTGTGGAGAACAATATAGAGGTTTCTCAAAAAACTAACAATGGAGCCACCTTATGATCCAGCAATCCCATTGCTGGGTATATACCCAAGAGATTAGTATATTGGAGAAGTATCTGCACTCCCATGTTTACTGCAGCAACATTCACAGTACCAAGATTTGGAAGCAACGTAAGTGCCCATCAATAGACAAATTGATAAAGAAAATGTGATATATATACACAATGGAGTGCTATTCAGTCATAAAAAAGAATGAGATTTTGTCATTTGCAAAAACATGGATGGAACTGGAGGTCATTATGTTAAGTGAAATAAGCCAGGCACAGAAAGACAAACTTCACATGTTCTCATTTACTTGTGGGAGCTAAAAATTAAAAGAATTGAACTCATGGAGATAGAGAATAGAATGATGGATAGCTGGGAAGGGTAGTGGAGCAGCGAGTGGTGATTGTTAATCAGTACAAAAACATAATAAGGTAGAATGAATAAAACCTAGTATTTGATAGCATAACAGGGCGACTCAGCAGTAATTTATTATATATTTAAAATAACTAAAAGAGTATAATGGGATTGTAAAACAAAGAAAAGATAAATGCTTGAGGTGACAGATACCCCATTTACTCTGATGTAATTATTATGCATTTATTTCCATATCAAAATATCTCATGTACCCCATACATATATGCACCTACTGTGTACCCACAAAAAAATGTAAAACCCAGGCAAACAAACAAAGGCCTCATATTTTGATTCCATTTGCAAATGGTCTAGAAGAGGCATATCTATAGAGACAGAAAGTAGATGAGTGATTGCCAGGGCCTGAGGGGCGGGGGAGGATGAGTATGGGGTTTCTTTCTAAAGTGACAAAGGGTCCTGGAATTAGATTGTGATGGTGGTTGCACAACTCTTGGAATAGATTACAAATTACTGAATTGTATACTTTTTGAAAAGAGTGAAGTTTATGGCACAGTATGTGATTATATCTCAATGGAGCTGTTATAAAAATGTATACACCTATGTAATCAATCGATTGGTTCATTTCTAAGCTTCAACCTCATGTTCAATTCCTATGTCTACTCCAATACCCCCACTAGACTTATGTTCTCTCCTTCTACCCTGTTCCATGTCCCTTGCTGTGAGGGGAGGGAGAAGAGAGGAAACAAAATATGGCTGCCTTCTCCCTTGACTGTCCTTTGCAGGTGGCCATGTGCTCCTTGATTGGCCATGACTTTTCTTCTAGCTCATTGTCTGTACAGGCTTCATACAGACAGGTAGTGGCCATAAAAGGTTCTACCAAGTAGGAGCTCATCTCTTCCAAAGTGTTCTAAACACTGAGGGTCCTTGAGAAGCTTAGCCACATTTTTGGGCGGTTAACCATCTAGTGGCCTCAGCCACTATTCCTTTAATGTATGTGAGTCTGGGATCCTACACATTCCCCAGTCCCTAGCGGGACCCCCTAATCTCATAGTCCCCAGACAGTAACAGGTTGTGAAGATAAGGGAGAGGTCTAAAACACAGTCCCTGCCACCCAGGTACTTACAATCTTCTTGAGGACATTGTATTGGATATTGTCTGCGGCCAACCCAGCATCAATTTCCCAGCCCCGCTTCCTCGTTCTAAACAGAACCCTGATTTTGTTCCAGTATGCACCCTGTTATCAGCCCTAGGGTCGCCCTCATTAGACTAAACCAATCTGTGTGTTCCCACTGCCAGTGATAGGTTTAGACAGAACTGTGACTAAATTTGGGCCAATGACATGTAAGAAGTGGTTTGCTAGAGGTTCTGGGGACATCCTTCCTCATTCTCCTGGGAGATCTAGTAGTAATTCTCCAGGCAAAAATGAAGAAGGATGTAGCCTGGACTGCAATGGTCTCCCTGGTCCCCCAACAAAGGGAGCCAGCTGACACTGAATCCCACGCTGTGTGTAGTAGAGGAGTGAGACAGACAGCGGAGCTGTCAGAGCTGGGACTGAGCAGTTGGGTCAACCAAACACGAATCTTTAGACTTCCCTCTAGCGTAGCCATACATTTCTTTAAACCAGTTTGAGTTGGATTTTCTGAAATTTTCAATCAAAAGCTTCATTAGCAGTGTGTCCTCATCCATGGAGGCAATGAATTAGGAATGCTGTCTACGGAGTGTGACTTTCTCCTTACTAAGAAAGTTTCTTGTGTTTGGATCAATACCACTCTGACACTAGGGCAGGAACTTGGTTTAGCAACTCTCAGGGGAATGTATCGCTTCAGCTTCTCTTCCACCTTCTTTTTTTTTGAGACGGAGTCTCGCTCTGCCGCCCAGGCTGGAGTGCAGTGGCCGGATCTCAGCTCACTGCAGGCTCCGCCTCCCGGGTTCCCGCCATTCTCCTGCCTCAGCCTCCCGAGTAGCTGGGACTACAGGCGCCTCCACCTCGCCCGGCTAGTTTTTTTTTTTTTTTTTTGTATTTTTAGTAGAGTTGGGGTTTCACCGTGTTAGCCAGGATGGTCTTGATCTCCTGACCTCATGATCCACCTGCCTCGGCCTCCCAAAGTGCTGGGATTACAGGCGTGAGCCACCGCACCTGGCTCTTCCACCTTCTTTAATTTTTTTTTTCTTTTTTGTTTTGAGATGGAGTCTCGCTCTGTCACCCAGGCTGGGAGTTCAGTGGCGCAATCTCAGCTCACTGCAAGCTCTGCCTCCCAGGTTCACGCCAGGATTACAGGCGTGAGCCACTGCGCCCGGCCCACCTTCTTTAATTTTTAAAAGTTGATCTATAACTGTGCAGGTTGGTGAGTTTTCACACATCAATAAACTCATTTACCAACTACCCAGGTGAAGGTATAGAAAGTTATCAGCACCCCAAACGGTTCCTTCTTGCCTGTTTCCACTCAATGCCCCCACCACTGGCAAAGTCAAGCACCTGTTCTTTTTCTACCATCACGATTATCGTCGTCTGTCCTCCATCTTCATATAAAATGGGTTAGTCAAAGTGTGACCTGTCAGGTCCAATTCCTTTTGTTTATCGTAATGTCTGCGAGTCATCCATGCGGGGTGTTCTCAGTGGTTTGCTCTTTCTCGTTGCAGTGTAGTGCTCCATTCTTTAATGTTTCCATATGTATTTATTTTTCTGTTCTTTAGTTGATAGACATTTAGATTTTCCAGTTTGGGGGTTTTATGAAGAAAGGTGCTGTGAGCATTCTTGGACATGTTTTTCTGGTAAGGCCTCATTTCTGTTGAATACATACCTATAAGTGAAAATCTTAGGATGTATGTACATTCCGTTTTTGCAGAATGCCAGTTTTCCAAAGGAACCATTTACATCCCACGGGCAATATATGCAACTTTCAGTTGTTTCATGTCCTCTCCATCACTTGATATTTTTAGTCTTAATTTTAGCCATCCTGGTGGGGGTGTAGTAATAGCTCATTGTAGTTTTTTCTTTTTCTTTTCTTTTCTTTTTTTTTGAGATGGAGTCTCGCTGTTTTCCAAGCTGGAGTGCAGTGGCGTTATCTCTGCTCACTGCAACCTCCACCTGCCAGGTTCAAGTGAGTCTCCTGCCTCAGGCTCCCAAGTAGCTGGGATTACAGGTGCCCGGTACCACACCCAGCTAATTTTTGTATTTTTAGGAGAGATGGGGTTTCCCCATGTTGACCAGGCTGTTCTTGAACTTCTGACCTCAAGTGACCCACCTGCCTCAGCCTCCCAAAGTGCTGGGATTACAGGCGTGAGCAACCGGGCCCGGCCTCATAGTGGTTTTAATTTGTACTATACAGGTAGTGAATCCTGCTGAACACCTTTTAAAACATTTACTGACTATTTGGGTGTTTTCATTTGTTCATTGTCCATTGGAGTCTTTTTCTCATTTAGTAAGAAATAATAAATAAATTCAAGTTGCACTGGGTGCTGTTTTGTCGGAGTTCTTTGAATATTCAGAATGAGTCCTTTGCCAGACATAAGGATGGCAAATGTCTTCTCCCAGTCCATGGCTTGCTTTTTTACTTTCAATGTTGCCTTTTATTGAACAAAAGTTCTTAATTTTAATAAAGACTAATTTATCAATCTTTTCTATTATGGCTGCTATTTTTGTGTCCTGTTTAAAAAATGTGTGCCTACACATAGTCTTAAGTATTCCATATTTTTTCTAGACGTTTATTGTCTTATCTTACACTTTTGAGTCAATGGTCTCAGATTATGTTTTGTGTATGCTGTGAGGCGGAAGTCAAGGTCATTGGGTGTGCAATTGAGCCAGTGTCTGACTTTATTGTAAATCAAGTGACTCTGTGTGTGTCTCTTCTGGATACTCTAATTTGCTTATTATTCTATTTGTTTATCTTTGCACAAATACCATAGTCGTAATCATTGCTGTAACTTCACAGTAGGTCTTGATATTTAGCAGTGTCAATCTCCACCTCTGTTCTTTTTCAAGATTGTTTGGCTATTTTAGGTTCTTTGCTTTTCTTTCTTTCTTTTTTTTTTTTTCTTTTTTTTTGAGATGGATTCTCTCTATGTTGCCCAGGCTGGAGTGCAGTGGCACGATTTCCACTCACTGCAACCTCCACCTCCCGGGTTCAAGCAATTCTCCTGCCTAAGCCTCCTGAGTAGCTGGGATTACAGACACCTACCACCACACCCGGCTAATTTTTGTATTTTAAGTAGAGACAAGGTTTCACCAGGTTGACCAGGCTGGTCTCAAACTCCTGACCTCAGGTAATCTGCCCGCCTCTGCCTTCCAAAGTGCTGGAATTACAGGCGTGAGCCACTGTGCCCAGCCAGTTGTTTGTATTTTCATATAAATTTCAGATTTCATTTGTTCATTAAAAAATCCTGCTGAGATTTTATTTGGGATTTCATGAATCTGCAGAAAATTTTGAAAGGAACTGCCATTTTGTCATCGTGAGTTTTCCAGTCCATGAGCATGGCATATGCCTCCATTTATTTAGGTTAAGATTTCTTGCTACAATATTTTGTAGCTTTCAATGTAGCATTTTTGCACATCTCTTGTTAGATGTATTCCTAGATACTTGATGAAATGGGGATTGTTTATGCTATCGGAAATTGTATGTTTTTTCTGCACAATCCGTTCATTTCTTTATTTTAAAAACTTAAAGAGCTTTATTGATATGTTATATACTGCACTTAAGTGTAAAATTTGATAGGTTTTTTTTTTTTTTTTTTTTTTTTAGACGGAGTCTCGCTCTGTCACCCAGGCTGGAGTGCAGTGGAGGGATCTCAGCTCACTGCAAGCTCCGCCTCCCGGGTTTACGCCATTCTCCTGCCTCAGCCTCCCGAGTAGCTGGGACTACAGGCGCCTGCCACCTCGCCTGGCTAGTTTTTTGTATTTTTAGTAGAGACGGGGTTTCACCGTGTTAGCCAGGATGGTCTCGATCTCCTGACCTCGTGATCCACCCGTCTCGGCCTCCCAAAGTGCTGGGATTACAGGCTTGAGCCACCGCGCCTGGCCAAAATTTGATAGGTTTTGACAAATGTATACACCATCAAACCATCACCGCAATTAAGATAACAAACATACCACTTTGAGAGGCCGAGGTGGGCAGATCACCTGAGGTCAGTTTGAGACCAGCTTGGCCAACATGGTGAAATCCCATCTCTACTAAAAATACAGAAATTAACCAGGCGTAGTGGTGGGCACCTGTAGTCCCAGCCACTCAGGAGGCTGAAGCAGGAGAATCACTTGAACCCCAAAGGTGGAGGTTGCAGTGAGCTGAGATTACGCCACTGCATTCCAGTCTGGGTGACAGAGCGAGACTCTGTCTCAAAATAAATAAACCAACCAACAACCAAACATATCACTTTCAAAAGTTTTCTCCTGCCCTGTGAAATCCTCTCTGCCTGACCTGACCTTCCCACCTTCCAGCAACCACTCATCTCCTTTCTAACATTATAGATTAGTCTGAACTTTTCTAGAATTTGTATGTACTCTTGTCTTTGGCTTGGGTTTTTTTTCCTACTCAGCATAATTATTCTGAGATTTCTCTGTGTTTTTGTCCATATCGCTAGTTCAGTCTTTCCATTGCCTGGTAGTGTTCTACTGTGTGACTCCTTCACAATTTGTTTAGCCTTTCGATGGGCACTGGATTGTTTTCAGTTTGGGGATATTACCAATGCAGCTGCTATGAACATTTGTACAACTCTTTATATAAACATATGTTTTTTTTTTCTCTTGGGTAAAACCCCAAGAGCAAAATGCTGGATCTTCTGGTATGTATAGGTTTAAGTTTTTAAGAAAGTGTGAAGCTATTTTCCAAAGGGATTGTATTGATATTGGTTTTTAAATTGTATGTTTAAATTGGTTTGTGTATGTAGAAATACAATTGATTTTCAGTATATTGACCTTGAATCCAGTAACCTACTAAGTTCACTCATCCTTTCAATTTATTAATAGGTTCTTTGGGCTTTTCTGTGTATGCACTCATGACATTTATGAATAATGACAGCTTACTTTTCCTTTCCTGTCTTTATGCTTTAATTTGTCTTTCTTGCCTGTTGTACTGGTTAGGTTTTTTAGTCCAATGTTGAATAGAAATGTTGATCATGGATTTTCTTTTCTTATTCCTTGACAGGGAAAACATTCAATATTTCACTATTAGAACAACATGATGTTATTCTAGATATTTTTAAAATATACTTTATTCCTAGTTTACTGAGCTTATCTATTCCTAGTTTACTGAGCTTTTGCATTTTATGACTAGATCTCAAATTTTATAAAATAGTTTTTTAATATTACTGAGATGACCATATGGGTTTTCTCTTTTATTCGCTTAATATGATGAATTACATGGATTGATTTTTAAATGTTAACTAACTTTGCATTTCTGGAATAAACCTCAATAATGTTTCATGTTGACAGCATTCCTAGGAAAAGGAGGTTTCCACATAAAGTTTATTATCACCTTAAGGAGAAAACTCTTCTTTAAAAGTTTTCTTTGGGGAAAGATATATTTACATGGTTTTGCCTGCTTGCATGCCTTTTTAGTGACAATAAACTGAGGACAATCTCATTTTCTCCTGTGGACTCAGAGTTGCCATTGTCACTGACATTTGTTCCATTTTTGTATATATGTATTTTTTGGTAGAGACAGGGTTTCACCATGTTGGCCAGGCTGGTCTCGAACTCCTGGGCTCAAGGTATCTGCCCACCTCGACCTCTCAAAGTGCTAGGATTACTGGCATGAGCCACCTCACCTGGCCTGCTGATGCTCTTATTGTTGAGTACTTATATTGTTCTTTTCCTGTTTCTTGATATTTGAGTACCAAGCATTGCTTCTTGCTGCTTTTAGTGTATTTATTTCTGTTCTTTCTCTATTCGATTTTTTAATAAGAAGGAAATAACTGTGTCAGATTTATATATATTTACATATATATAATATTTAAATTTATATCTATTTATATAAAATAAGAGTAGCTTGTTTCTGAGTGAGGGCATATTGGATGTTCCAGGAAGAAGAAAATGTGTGTTCTTTGTATTATTAATTGCAGCTGGCTAAAGGCCCTGTTTGCTTATGATACGTTTTCCATTCTGTATTAGGTAGTCGATGCAGTGGACTGAATGTTTATGTTTCCTAGAAGCTCCTATGCTGAGTCCTAACCCCCAATACGATGATAAGAGGTGGGGTCTTTGAGTAGTCATCAGGTCATGAGAGTGAAACCCTTGGGGAAAAGATTAATACCCTTAGAGAAGAGGCCCGGTAGAGCCGACTCCTTCCCGTTTGTGGGGATACAGTGAAAAGATGGACTCTATGAACCAGAAAGCAGACCCTTACCAGGCACCAGATGCTAAATCTGCTGGCACCTTGATCTTGGACTTCCCGGTCTCCAGAACAGTGAGAAATAAATTTCTGTTGTTTACAAGCCACCCAGTTTATGGTATTTTGTTATAACAGCCTGAAGGGACTAAAAGAGTTGAGATTGCTGGATAAGTAAATATTATGATATTTTAATGTATCACTGATCAGGCAGTTGGACTTAATTCAAGTTTGAATAATTGACAGTAATAATATTCAAGTCAAATACAGTCATGTACACATTTTATATAAAACGTAATTTTATGTAAAATAAAATATATCTAGGCTGGGTGTGGTGACTCACACCTGTAATCCTAGTGCTTTGGGAGGCTTGAGGCAGAAGGATTGCTTAAGCCCAGGAGTTCAAAAACAGCCTGGGCAACATAGCAAGGTTCCTGTCTCTACCAATTAAATAAATTAGCTAGGCATGGTGGTGTGTGCTTTCAGTCCTAGCTACTTCGGAGGCTGAGGTGCGAAGATTGCTTGAGCCTAGGAGTTTGAGACTACAGTGAGCTATGATCCCACCTCTGTACTCCAATATGGGAGACAAAACAAGACTTTCTCTCCATATATATATGTGTGTGTATATATATATATATACACACACACACACACACACACACACACACACACTCCCTCTGCCCTGCGGCTCCTCTCTCAAGGAATTGCAATGTTCTTCACCTAGTGGATGGGAAAAGCGACATTGGAAAGCCCATCAGTTTCTTAACTGCCTTGTCTTGAAAGACACGCATCACTCCCACTAACATCCCCTGGGTAAGGGCTAGTGACATGCCCTGTACTGATGCAGAAAGGAGCTGGGACACACAGCCTCTAAACAAGCAGCTGCTTCTCAGAGACAACACCACTCCAGGGAATGCATTGTCAAATTTGGTGAAACATCTGCCTTTGGTCAAATTCCCTTGGCCTCGGACTCCTCTTCTCTTCTTGACTATCCATCAAAATCCTACTCATCTTTGAAGGCTTGGCTTACAAGCCATCTTACGCACAAGGTCCTTCCAGATCTCTCTACTGGGGTACGTTGTGCTTCCCCCCATACTTTGCTCATCCCTCCATATGGCCGGGAGCTACTTATGAACATGTGTGTCCTTCAGTATAGGGGGCACTTCTCAAGAGTGTGGACTGGAGATCATTTCTTTCTGTTTGTCCCACATCATCTAGAATAGCACTGCACACTCACACCAATATTCCCTCAGCTGTTCTGAGAAGTCTTATGAGAATTTAAGCACTTGAGTGTTTAGTATATGAAATTCCTCAGGACATATGATGTTGGCCAATCAACAAGCATTTTATTGTCTGCTTTGCAAACCCAGTTTCTGTATTAAGGAAGCTTATAATCTAATTTGGCAGGAAGTCAATAGTTAAGTTGTAAGATTGCTGACCGGGCACAGTGGATCACGCCTGTAATCCCAGCACTTTGGGAGGCCGAGGTGGGTGGATCAGGAGGTCAGGAGATTGAGACCATCCTGGCTTACACAGCGAAACCCTGTCTGCACTAAAAATACAAATTAATAAATAAATAAATAAAAATTAGCCAGGTGTGGTGGCAGGCGCTTGTAGTCCCAGCTACTTGGGAAGCTGAGGCAGGAGAATGGCGCGAGCCCAGGAGGCAGAGCTTGCAGTGAGCCTAGATTGCACACTGCACTCCAGCCTGGGCGACAGAGCAAGACTGTGCCTCAAAAAAAAAAAAAAAAAAAGATTGCTAAACCAAGAATAACCCATTTTTAAAAAGAAGGCCAGGCATGGTGGCTCATACCTATAATCCCAGCACTTTGGAAGGCAAAGGCAGGCAGATCCCTTGAGCCCAGGAGTTCAAAATCAGCCTGGGCAACATGGCGAAACCCTGTCTCTACAAAAAATACAAAAAATTAACCTAGTGTGGTGACGCACACCTGCAGTCCCAGCTACTTGGGAGGCTGAGGTGGTAGAATTGCTTGAGCCCAGGAGGCAGAGATTGCAGTGAGCCAAGATCGCACCTCTGCACTCCACTGTGGGTGACAGTAAGACCTGTCTCTAAATAAACAAAACAAAAAAAAAGAAGAAGAAAGTATTTAAACTATTGGGGTACTTGTGACAAGACCTTCAGCAAACTTGTATTTAACAACCTGGAAACTGGCAACATCTGAGGACTGAAGCCCTGCTGTATACACCACGTATACCACAGACATTGTCAGTGAGTAAACAATATACCCCAAACCATCTTTATATTTTTTCAAATACGAACATTCTAATCTTATGAAAGTCATTTAACTTTAACCAGAATGAATTTCTCCATAATTTACCTACAGGCCCCCAAAATCGGAATGAATAAAAAGCATGTATTTTTTATATATGTGTGTGTGTTTGTGTGTATAACATATATGTGTGTATGTTATATATATGCACACACACATTATATATATGTTCGTATGTGTTGTATAGCTATACCCACACATTATATAGTGACCTCTCTCTATATATAGTTTATTGCAAAGTAATATGGTATAGTTATATTTCTATGTAGTGCAATGTCACAGCCTCATCCTAAAGGAGAATGCTCAAATGGGCTGTCCTTTTATACAATTCATTATGTGTAACATTAATTATAAATATTTATATTAATTAATATTACCAATAAAGGAACTACAAGTGGTGATAAATTACATTGGGAGGAGGAGGGATGGTGGGAAGGGGTAGATGAAACATATCCTTTTTTTTTTTTTTTTTTTGAGACGGAATCTCGCTGTGTCGCCCAGGCTGGAGTGCAGTGGCCGGATCTCAGCTCACTGCAAGCTCCGCCTCCCGGGTTTTCGCCATTCTCCTGCCTCAGCGTCCCGAGTAGCTGGGACTACAGGCGCCCGCCACCACGCCCGGCTAGTTTTTTGTATTTTTTAGTGGAGACGGGGTTTCACTGTGTTAGCCAGGATGGTCTCGATCTCCTGACCTCGTGATCCGCCCGTCTCGGCCTCCCAAAGTGCTGGGATTACAGGCTTGAGCCACCGCGCCCGGCCGAAACATATCCTTATTTGTTACAGCAGGAAGTCAAATTACAAAATTGATAAACCAAGAAATAACTATGTACAATTATTATTGAAGAAAATCAACTACCAGAAACACTAAAATCAAATGATTAAGTGATCATCTCTGTGATCAGAACCAAGTTTAGCCTCCTGTTCAATTAGATTTTTAAAACTATATTTTTGACTTAAAAATAATGCAATATAAATTAATAATTCTTACCATTTTGAACAAATGTTACTGAATTTATAATTACTATTTTGTCATTGCATATTTTCATCTATGAATATTAAAAATAAACACTATATGTAAAGACCTAAAATTTTGGTGAAAAGGTGATTTTCAAATTTGAAATATAGAGATGCAGTAATAGAAAATGTAAAGAAAGACAGTAAATTCACGATTTTTCTTTTTTTAACTGTTTAAGAAATTTTTATTAAAGCAAGAATTTTATAATCCAAACTATGTTTCCTTGCTCAGTTATCAATTCTGTTACTTAAAACAGAACTCACATTTTGAGCTATTCCACAGTAAAGAATTAAAAAATTAAAGAAAGGAATGCTTTAAATTTTTGTACTTTGCTGAAAATTCTTTTCCCCAGGGTCTACAAAACATTAACTTGTTTTTATATTTTACTATTTTTTTTGTTTTTAAATCAATTAAGTAATCTTTTTTGTTTTTTGTGTTTTTAAATCAGTAAGTAATCTAGGACTAGCATCATATTTGCTAGACCTGGCATTTGCTGGGTACATAAGTTTCAAAGTTTCCTTTCCATTTTTTATTTATTTTCGATTTTGCAATTTTTTTTCTCATAGTATTTAAGTTTCTCGATGTTTAGATATTTTTCTTCGGTGAAGCACAAGGTTCTTTTCGTGGTCTCTGATCAATTTTAAATAGTTGGAACACCGGTGGCACTGTTAACTTCTTTCTGGGTAGCCTCTTTAACTTGGTGGGCTTGTAGTACAGCTACAGCTTCATCAACCTTAGAACGGAGTGACTGTGGAGACTCGAGCATATGAAGAAGTTCTGAATTATCAATCTCCAACAACATGCCAGTAATTTTACCAGCAAGAGTAGGGTGCATGGCTTGAATAGGAGGAAAGAGCCGTTCACCCAACATTCGCTGTGCTCTTCAGGAGGGGCAGATGCCAACATGGAAGCAGTCAAAGTTTCCTGATCCTGTACATGAACAGCAGGCTGTTGCATTGTAACTTGTGGCTGTGCATTAAGATGTTGCTGAGGATTGCGAACTCCCGCAGCATATTTATACCGTGGAACCGTGCGCACAGCAGGGGTAGCTGCAGCAGCAGCAGCAGCTGCAGGACGTGGACCCACTGTCGGTGTTGATGTGTTAGCAACACGCTGCGTTGACATGACTCGTGGAACCTGTGAGGAAGTTGGTCTCATAGTACTAAATGGTAGCCTAGGAGCAGCTGGGCGGATAGCACTGGGTTTATTTTGGAATGGATGAGGTCTGGCACCCTGAGCAGTCCAGCAAAGACTTGGTCTTAGTTGAGCATTTTGGCTAGGAGGATAGTATGCAGCACGGTTCTGAGTCTGTGGAACAGCTGCCATGAAGTAACCTGAAGGAGGTGATGGCTGGTAGGGGTTGATTACAGGGTTGGGCACAGCCCGTACACTTGCCATTCTCTGCATATACTCGTTAGTGAGGTGAGCCTGGCGCTCTTCTTTGCGCTGAGCTAAAGCTACATACAATGGCTTTGTGGCCACAATTCTACCGTTCATTTCTGCAACTGCTTTAGTGGCTTCTTCTGGGGAGGAGAAACATACGAAACCAAACCCTTTGCTGCGACCACCTTCCATCATCACCTTTGCACTAGTGATTGTACCAAATGGAGAAAATGCTTTCCGGAGACGTTCATCATCAATATCATCATCAAGATTTTTCACATAAAGATTAACAGCCTGGTATCTGGTGATCCTATCTTGCTTCATCTGTTCAAATTTGCGCTTAAGTTCCGTCTGCCGTTCCACTTTTTTCTGAGCTCGACCAACGTAAATTTGTTTTCCATTGAGCTCCTTTCCATTCATCTCATCTACAGCTTTCTGTGCATCTTCATGTCTTTCAAAGCTCACAAATCCAAATCCTTTGGATTTTCCACTTTCATCAGTCATTACTTTCACACTTAAGGTGGGCCCGAACTTGCCAAAGAGATCCTTAAGGCGCTCATCGTCCATGTCTTCTCCAAAATTCTTGATGTAAACATTGGGGAACTCTTTTGCCCTAGCTCCAAGTTCAGCTTCTCGTTCTTTACGAGACTTAAAACGTCCAAGAAATACTTTGCGATCATTTAGGAGCATTCCATTCATTTTTTCAATAGCTCTTTCAGCCGCTTCGTGTGTCTCAAAGTGTACGAATCCATACCCCTTGGAACCATTTTCATCACAAACCACCTTACATGAAAGGATGTTACCAAAAGCAGAAACTGTATCATACAGTACTTTATTATTAATGGATTTATCCAGATTTTTAACGATTATGTTGCCCACTCCACTTCTGCGAAGTGATGGATCACGCTGAGACCACATGATGCGCACTGGCTTGCCCTTTATAACATCAAAATTCATGGTATCCAGAGCACGCTCCGCGTCCTTTGGGTGCTGGAAGTTCACATACGCGTAGCTGGAGGAGCGGCGGGTGATCACGTCCCTACAGACCCGGATGGAGAGGATGGGCCCCGCCCGGCTGAACTTCTCATAGAGCATCGCCTCCGTCACGTCGGGGTGGAGGTCCCCCACGTAGAGTGAGGCCGTTGGGTAGCTGGGGGTGCTGGGGTTCATTCTCGGCACGGCTGCCCACAGGGACACAAGCCGCAACCGTTCCGTGACAGTAGAGCGAGTGCCAGGGCGGGGACCGGAACCGGGGGGAGGGGAGCGAGGGCAAGCGTAGAGGGACAAAAATCAACCGAAATCGCAACCTACTCAACGGTCACAGAATGTGGTGGATCCACTGCCGCTGGCTGCCGGCTGCCAACTGGGAGCCAGAGGGGCGGTGTGGGGTCCGGGCAGCGGGGAGGCCTTGGTCTCTTGGTTCCTTTTTGGAGCTGCTGCGGGGCTGCTGGCGGGCGGCTCGGGCTTAGCTGCTTCACCGGGTTATTTTGTAAAAGAGCATTAATGGTTTTTCTAAGATGATTTTTATCATCCAAATTTCAAATGCCTAGGAAAAAATAAACGAAAGCATTTTTTTCTCCTTTCTACTTTAGTATGTTTTTATATATGTTCTACTTTACACAAATATATTTTTATGAAATATTTTCTACTTTTTACCTCGTCTGTACTAAAAATACAAAAAATTAGCTGGGCGTGGTGGTGCTCACCTGTAATCCCAGCTACTCGGGAGGCTGAGGCACGAGATTCACTTGATCCCAGGAGGTGGAGGTTGCAGTGAGCCGAGATCGTGCCACTGCTGTCTAGCCTGGATGACAGAGCGAGACTCTGTCTCAAAAAAAAACCAACCAAACAAAAACAAAAAAAATGACTTTTTATGTTATATAACAATGTAAAACATAATAAATATGTATTTTATTTTGTTTTATTTTATTTATTTATTTTTGAGACAGAGTTTCGCTCTGTCGCCCAGGCTGGAGTGCGATCTCGGCTCACTGCAACTTCTGCCTCGCGAGTTCAAGCAATTCTCTGCCTCAGCCTCCCGAGTAGTTGGGATTACAGGCGCCCACCACCAGGCCCGGCTAATTTTTTGTATTTTTAGTAGAGACGAGGTTTCACCATCTTGGCCAGGCTGATCTTGAACTTCTGATCTCGTGATCCACCCACCTAGGCCTCCTAAAGTGCTGGGATTACAGGCGTGAGCCACCACACCCAGCCAATAAATATGTAATGTTAATATAGTATTATATATGATATAGTCTCTTGAGGTCAGGTTGGGATTCATTGTTAAGTATAAGTTTTATAATTATAAGTACACAATCTTAATCTTGTGACCTAATATAGCTACATATCTAACTAATTGATGATCTGAAACAATTCTATTTAAGAAAATCCTTTAAGAAAGGCCCAGTCCGACAAAAAATACCAGTTGTGGGGAGGATCTGTTCATTCTGTTCATGTTACAAATAATTTATTATAGACTTTTTTTTTTCCTTAGATGGAGTCTCCTTCTGTCACCTGGGCTGTAGTGCAGTGGTGCGATCTTGGCTCACCGCAACCTCCGCCTCCCGGGTTCAAGGGATTCTTGCACCTCAGCCTCCCGAGTAGCTGGGATTACAGGTGAGCACTGCCATGCCTGGCTAATTTTTGTATTGCTTTTAGTAGAAACGGGGTTTCGCCGTGTTGACTAGGCTGGTTTAGAACTCCTGACCTCAGGTGATCCGCCCACCTCCGCCTCCCAAAGCTCTGGGATTACAGGCGTGAGCCACCGCGTCTGGCCTAGAGGGTTTCTTGAAATAGTGTTTGCCACTAATATAAAATTCAATTAAAAGTTTAAAAATTAAGTTGATACACAACTTTTTAGGAACACATCCATCTTTCAACAATGTAGGCTTGTAAAAAACAAGTGCTAGGAAAGGTGTGATTACTCAACAATATGAGAGCGATTTTCTGCCTCATTAACAAAAGCAAAATGCTCTTCCAGAGAAAGGCAGCTTTGCAGAACCATGTCAGTGTGTTTATGGGCAGGAAAGCAGATTCACAAAGATGTGAGAATGGACTTCCTCTTATTTCCAACAGACGCAGCCTACGGAATATACACTTGGGCGGAAGAAAACCCGGATGAATGTATCAAAATTCCAGGCTTCTTGGAGACTTATGATTTAATTTGTGACTTCATTTTCAGATTTCCCAGAAGTTTTGAGGATTGCAATCCCAAGCCCAGTGATGGTAGAGCATTTAAAACAAGCCTAGATGCAGGAGGTCATTTCCACTGGGCAACTAATCTGTCAATTGTATTATGGTTTAGAGAAAACCCTACTGGAGTGCAGTGGCTGTAGCTCACTGCAGCCTCCACCTCCCAGGCTTAAGAGATCCTCCCACTTCAGCCTTCCAAGTAGCTGGGACTAGAGGCTCGCGCCACCACACCCAGCTAATTTTTGTATTTTCTGTAGAGATGGGGTTTCGCCATATTGCCCAGGCTGGTCTCGAACTCCTGAGCTCTCCAACTCCTGAGCTCAAGCAATCCACCCACCTCAGCCTCCCAAAGTGCTGGGATTACAGGCATGAGCCACCACGCCTGGCCAGAGAAATGTATTCTTTCCCAGATCCTTCTAAGTTTATACTGGCATATTATATGGTTTAATCACAGCTCTCAGTCACCATGGTTTCCAAAGTAATGGGGAACAGAAATCCCCACGTCTAATTCCTACACTTTCCCTCTTCCCTTTTGTGGAGCTTCCTTTTCATTTCACAATTTTTAGCAATTATAAGTTATTCCCTCCTCTCCTGGGAGAGTTGGTAATCTGAAAGAAAACATCTCGTCTTTGGTTTGTTGTCAGATAAAACTGAAGGTAGTCTTATGCACAAATAAGGCAGAATAAAGTCAGTTCTTAGGTTTAAAAAAGAATTAAAATGGAAAGCCTCAAATATGGACTGTCAGGCTACCCTGTTGACATATTATTGTGGTCAATGGTGTCGAATTGTACAATGGGGTTGTAAATGTTGCACCTACACATATTGTCCAAATAGAAACGTACAAAATGACACTTTTGTCCTTGTCCAAATAGAGAAGTACAAAAATACACACTTTTGGGCAAAGAACATGAGTAGACACTTCTCAAAAGAGGACATACATGTGACCAACAAACATGAAAAAAAGCTCAATATCACTGATCACTGCAGAAATGCAGATCAAAACCAGAATGAGATACCATCTCACACCAGTCAGAATGGCTGTTACTAAAAAGTCAAAAAACAACAGATGCTGGTGAGGTTGCAGAGCAAAACGAACACTTTTACACTGTTGGTGGGAGTGTAAATTAGTTCAACCATTGTGGAAGACAGTGTGGTGATTCCTCAAAGATATAGAGGCAGAAATGTCATTTGACCCAGCAATCCCATTACTGGGTATATACCCAAAGGAATATAATCTTTGTATTAAAAGATACATGCCCTCATATGTTCATTGCAGTACTGTTCACAATAGCAAAAACATAGACTCAACGTAAATCCCCATCAATGATGGATTGGATGAAGAAAATGTGGTACATATATACCATGGAATACTATACATCCATAAAAAGAAACGAGATCACATTTCTTACAGGGACATGGATGAAGGTGGAGACCATTATCCTTAGCAAACTAATGCAGGAACAGAAAACCAAATACCACGTGCTCTCACTTGTAAGTGGGAGGTAAATGATGAGAACACATGAACATGTAGGGGGAGAACAACACACACCGGGGTCTGCTGGAGGGTGCAGAGGAGGAGGGAGAGCATCAGGAAGAATTGCTAATGGATGCTGGTTTAATACCTGGGTGATGGGATGACTTTTGCAGCAAGCTACTATGGCATACGTTTACCTATGCAACAAGCGGGCACATCCTGCACATGTACCCCTGAACTTGAAATAAAAGTTGGAAATTAAAAAAATATTTTGAGCCGGGCGCAGTGGCTCAAGCCTGTAATCCCAGCACTTTGGGAGGCCGAGACGGGCGGATCACGAGGTCAGGAGATCGAGACCATCCTGGCTAACACGGTGAAACCTCGTCTCTACTAAAAAATACAAAAAACTAGCCGGGTGAGGTGGCGGGCGCCTGTAGTCCCAGCTACTCGGGAGGCTAAGGCAGGAGAATGGCGTAAACTCGGGAGGCGGAGCTTGCAGTGAGCTGAGATCCGGCCACTGCACTCCAGCCCGGGCGACAGAGCGAGACTCTGTCTCAAAAATATATATATATATATATTTTTTTTTTTTGAAGAAAAATACACACTTTCAAGACTATGAAAATCAGCATAGGTAGGAACCCAAAAGACAATGAATAGAAAGAAAATCATAATTAAGACCATTTTCATTGGTCAGAGTCTGTAAGTCTGGTGAAGAGCTGAAGAAGCAGCATGTCTAATCCCATCTCATTAATCAAGCTGGCCAATGAAGACAGATGCCTGCTCTTGGTCCATTCTGTCTGAATGAGGCTAGAAAATGTTCACCTTACAACATGGGAGTTAACAGGCATGAGGAGCTCTAAGCTTGCCAGCTTGGCCCTTCAAGCCGTTTTTCTGTTAGAAAAGAAATGGTTTGGGGGTTGCTTTTATTAAAAGAAAAAGCCTTACCAAGAACTTCATTTACCCTATCTGCCTAAAAATTATTTCTTAATAACTCCTGTATTATTTCCCCCAAGATAAGCAAATTTAACTACTTTTAGGGGGTGTTGAAAGATGATTCTTTTTGGCTATTTCCCACTGAAAAGGGGTGTCATGTGGAGGAACAGCAGCTGGGCCTTCTCCTGAGGTTGATTTAATGGCTCTTGGAAGAATGGCATGTCCATGTTTGGCTCTGCTCATAGCACTATTTGGAGTTTGATTGCTTCTAGGCGAAAAGAGATAAATTTTACAAGAAGATTTAAAATATAGGGTTAGAATATAAGCATTAAGATTGCCACCATTAGTGGGGGTCTTATAGACCTTAACTGATAGCAGGGTTTGGTACCTGTTAGTTACACCAATGGATTGCAATACCAGTTTGCCTGCACTAGATGTCGCTGTACATTACCAGAAATGTTAATATAAAAGTAAGACTTTCCTTGAGAAATGGAAAATATTTCCCTCTTGACTTGCCATTAGAGAAGAAATTTAGTCCAGGCCATCTTTATAACTTGCAATATGATTGGGAGAAATACATTATTGGGTGGCTAAAATAACTTTAGCATTAATTTTGACAATTCCTTTTCTTTATTTTTTCATGACTTTCACAGACCCTCTTAAAACACACTTCAACTTTACGACTTGTCTTAAACATCCTTCCTTTAAACAACCAGTCATTTCTTTCCAGGACAAGTATTTACAATACAAAATCCTTTCTTATATAAAATTTCTTTCTTTATAACCTTTTTTTTTATAGCTTAGAGTGCATTATATTACCAACCTTTAGTAAAAAGCTCTATTAATCTTAATGATAGCAAAACTTTTATGCTTGCTTCTTATCTGTAACTATTACTCCTGCTATAATCAAAACAACTTTGACTAAATTTCTCCTGCAATTATTAATCCTTTTATAAGGATGATAATCAGCCAAAATATTACAGCAATTAGAATTTTACAACCAGAATTCCACACTGGGTGCCACAGTGTATAGTCCTATTGCAAATAGTAGCGTGACTGTAACAAGTTCCACAAGAGTGGCATAGTAAATAATTTTCGTTTAAAACTTTGCTTGCCAAGATATAACATTTCCCTTCGGGGATTTACAAGGTTACAAATGCAATTTCATGTATCATTAAAATTTCCCTGCAAATACGTGTTAAAAAGAAGTTCTAATATTTGGTGGCAAATTTTGAGAGGAAAGGGCAGAAATGACAAAAAGTATCTATTGAGGTAAAGGTGGGGTTGAGTAAGATGAGGAGCCCTCCCTCACTCAGTTGCTTATCTTTTATGATTTTTAGCATAAGATCTTCTATTTCTCTGCATTCATATTTGGGTCATTCCTCTGGGCTGTCAGAGATTGCTCCCTCAGCTCTTCAGGCTTTGACTTCAGTGTGATGTATCCAGGAGTTGATTCCTGTAACTTTTACTGCTGAGAGGGTTGAAAGAAGAACAGTGTAGGGCCCTTCCCAGCTTGGCTTAGGGAAGGAAAGAGATGAGAGTTTCCATTCATGCCTAATTTCCTGGATTATATAAAGGTGGTTTTATTTCCTGGGGTTGGGCTTCTCCTAGTTGTGTTAATTCCTGTTGGAAATGAGCTAGAGAGGTTACATGCTTAACCAATGTAGAGGTTCTCTGCCTGAAAACAGTCTCTGAGCACACTGTTAAGGTGTATCCTTTCCCAACTGAAAAGCTTGACAAAGGATTTTCAGGACTGTCACTGGCTGGAGGCTGGCAAATAGAGTTTGCCATCCTGACTGTAAGCATCTGAGGGCTGAAAAGTATGCCCTTGAGAAGTGGCCTATTCTATTTCTGCAGCAGAATACTGAGATTTACTTTCTTTTATGGAGCCCTCCTACATTAGAAAGGCTTGAAGTGTGTCAGTGCCTTGAGGCTCCCTTGCCTTTGACTTAGCTGCCTGATCAGCTCATCTATTTCCTTCAGCTACTTCATCCGTTCCCTTTTGATGTTCCCTACCGTATTTCCCTGCTATCTCTCGTGGAAGAAAAACTGAGGATTATAATCTAATTTCCTGATGATATTTTATAAGAAACCCATTAGTGGTAAGAAAATGCCTTTACTTTCAAATGGCAGCATGAGCATGGAAAATCAGGAAGGCATACTTGGAGTCAGTATAAATGTTAGCTACGTTTCCCTTGCTTATTTTAAGTGCTCTTATAAGAGCTATTAGCTCAGCTAATTGAGCGCTTGTGTTTGGGGAGAGTGACTACTACGTACTTCTTTGCTTTACCGGCGGTTTGCTAGCTAAGAGCTCCCCCTAGAGGACAGTGATTTTGCCACGTTATGTGGGATGTAAACAGTTATTTCCTAGGGTTATTTCCAACAGTTAACTTGAAGGCTTTTCTAACTAGTAGAACTATCATGACAATGGCTTGGAAGTATGTGTAAATAGGTCCTCCAAACTACAACTAAGGTTGAGAAAAATACTGGATTAGAGTTTTTCCTGAGATGCCACTTATGGTCGTGCTATAGGAAGAGGGGAGGCCTAGATGAGAGAGGAGAAGAGAGAGAGAGACTGGCTCAAGTGTTTAGAAGGAGATCTACTTTCATTTTCTCCCTCCCTTCCTTTGTACTGTTAACATATATTTTTACTTCCACATATTATACACTTCACACATTTTTATTACTTTTACTTTAAATAGAAATAAGATATTTATTCAAATGAGAAAATAAGATGATTTTATATTCGTACCAGAATTACTATATTTCTGGAGTTCTTTATTCCTTTGTGTAGGTCAGACTATCCATCTCTTAAGCTCCTTCTGCCCCAACAATTTTCTTTACTATTTCTTTTGGTTCAACTTTGTTAATGATAACATCTCTATTTTCATCTGAAAATAACCTCTTTCCCCTTCATTTTGGAGGACAGTTTTACTAGCTACAGAATTTAGAATTTCTTTCAGCAAATTGTCTTTTGGCTTTTCTGAGAAGTCATGGTCATCCTCTATTTGGTTTCCCTTTGATAACTTGATAACATGTTTTTCACCTTTGGCTGATTTTAATATTTTTTGTTTTTTTCTTGAAATTCAGCAAATTGATTATGATGTATTTTGGGCGTGCGTGTGTTTAGCCTACTTTGGGTTGGTTGTGCTTCTAGGATCTTGATGTTTGGAAAATGTTGTGCCTTTATTTATTCAACCACTTTTTCTGTTCCTTTCTCTATTTGCAGTTCCAAAGTAACTTATAATGCATGTAAGACTGCTTGATATTGTCTCATAGGTAGCTGAGGCTCTCTTCGATTTTTTGTTCAGCCTTCTCTTTGTGCTTTAGTTTGGATAGTTTCCATTGCTATGTCTTCAAGTTTTTATTTTTTATTCTGCAGTGTGTAATCTACTGCTAAACTTATTCAGTGAAGTTTCCATGTTATATATTGTATGATTCAACTCTACCAAGTTTTATTTGTTTCTTTTATTACGGTTTCAATTTCTCTCCCTGTCATATTATCTTTAATACCTTAAACATATTTACAATGGCTGTTTTAAAGTTCTCACATACTGGCCGGGCGCGGTGGCTCAAGCCTGTAATCCCAGCACTTTGGGAGGCCGAGACGGGCGGATCACGAGGTCAGGAGATCGAGACCATCCTGGCTAATACGGTGAAACCCTGTCTCTACTAAAAAATACAAAAAACTAGCCGGGCGACGAGGCGGGCGCCTGTAGTCCCAGCTACTCGGGAGGCTGAGACAGGAGAATGGCGTGAACCCGGGAGGCGGAGCTTGCAGTGAGCTGAGATCCGGCCACTGCACTCCAGACTGGGCGGCAGAGCAAGACTCCATCTCAAAAAAAAAAAAAAAAAAAAAAAAAAGTTCTCACATACTAATTCCATCAATCCCTGTCATTTCTGTGTCTGCTTCCGTTGACTTACTTTTATCCTGATTATGGATGGTATTTTCCTGTTTTGAACAGCATTTTTGACTGGATGTTGGACATTGTGATTATTACATTCTTAAGTGTCTGGATTTTGTTTTTTCCCACTAAAGTTTTTTGTTTTTTTTACAGGCAGTTAAATTCGTTATGAAGCCCCTTGATGCTTTAGAGGCTTTTTTTTTTTTTTTAAACATTTAAGATAAATTTTGTTAAAATAATATTAAAAGTCTGGAATAGTTCTTGCTTTAGTGCTAGTTTTGCTCTACTTTCAAGTTATGGCCCTTATGGGGTCTCTGCAGAATATCTCAAGTATTCCTCAAGGTCTTTCCACTCTGAATGGTTAGATCTAGGATCATGTGGGAGTTGTAAGAATTGTTCAGCACAAACAACCCGAAGGAGGCTAAACATGCACACACAATACACCATAATCAATCTGCTGAATTTCTCTGATAGTTTGTCTTTGTTCAACTTTATTCAGTTTCACTCTAAACATGTACGACTTAGCATCCAGCTATTCACTGTACAATATCCCTATGGAAATTCTTAGAGTTCTTTCTGTGTATAGCTTGTTTCTCAACAGTACTCTGTGTAGCAGACTCCAGCTGCCTTAGCCTCCTCAAACTTTGGTCTCTGTTTCCTCAACTTAGTGAGACTATTAAGCTTTGCATAGGTACTACTTCCTGGCACCGTGGTCCAAAAACTGCCTCTAGGCAGAAGGGCTGGCAAAGGTTTGGCTCATTTAGTTTATTTCCTTTTCCTTAAAATTTGTGCTGCCCTTTGTCCAATGTCTGAAGATAACAATTTTTTTCTCAGTATTCTAATAGTTTTAAGCAGGATGACAATTTCAGTACTAGTTACTACATCATGAGTAGTAAACTGAATTCCCCTCGATTTCTAATTAATTATTTGCGGAGATGGGGTCTTGTTGTGTCACCAGGGCTGGAATGCAGTGGCATGATCATGGCTCTCTCCAGCCTCCGAATCTTGGGCTCAAGCGATCTTCCCACCTCAGCCTCTGGAGTAGTTCGGACTACAGGTGTGTATCCTCATGCCTAGCTGGATAATTTTTAAAAACAGCTTTATTAAGATTTTAATAACCAATTCATTCATTTAAAGTGTATAATTCAATGGTTTTTAGTATATTAATGAATGGTGCAACCATCACTGTAGTCAATTTCAGAAAATTTTTATTGCCTCAAAAAGAAACCCTATATACTTAAAAGATTAACTTTTTACCCCCTCGTCTTCCCCCCTGACCTAAGCAAGCACTAATCTACTTTCTATTTCTCTAGATTTGCTTATTATGGACATTTCATATGAATGGAATCATGTTGTATATGGCCTTTTGTGAACATGGTGAAATCCTGTCTCTACTAAAAATGCAAAAATTAGCTGGGTATGGTGGCCTGTACCTGTAATTCCAGCTACTCAGGAGGCTGAGGCAGGAGAATTGCTTGAACCTGGGAAGTGGAGGTTACAGTGAGCTGAGATCGCACCACTGCACTCCAACCTGGGCGACAGAGCAAGACTCTGTCTCAAAAAAAATAAATAAATAAAATTAGCGTAATGTTTTCAAGGTTGATCCATGTTGGAACATGTATCAGTACTTCAGTCCTTTTTATGGCTAATAGTCCATTATATGGATATACAACAAATTGATAATCCATTCATGGATAACTTTTTGAAAATTTCATTGTGTTTTACTTCCTTTTTCCTTTTCGCTTTATCTTCCTTCAAACTGGTATCAGGATTTTTAGTTCATTTGCTCAGAGGTGTCATTTTTGGCAGGAGAGAAAATAGAAGTAGCCTTCAAGAATTTCTGGTCTTTGTCTGTAAGAACCCACTAAATAGAATAGAGTCTGAAAAACGGGGTTTGTTCCTGGACTAGAGGAGCGAGTTGAAAGGCATCTCCTTGTTCCTGGGAAAAGCCCCAGGAAGACAATGTGCTCCAGGAGTGGCATGGGGGTTTCTTGGGGATGTGAGGCGTGGGTATGGGGATTTCCAACCTCCCCAAAGGTTCCAGCTCCCCACACCTGGTACAGAAGCCTCATCGAGCTGCCAGACCAAAAAGGACCATGTGTCTTACTGGAGACTGTGTTGGCAGATGACAGAAGAATGAAGTGTTCAATGCTTTGCACTGTGTAAGACCCTGGAAAGTTGGTACTTCTTGAGGCAGAGCTGCAAGAATGATTGAGGTTGAATTTTTTACTAGTCGTGTTGGATAGGGAAATTGGAATGAAAACTAAACTGGTTTATAGAAAATAATGAGATATATTCATTCTTGCACACCTGATTTTGAGGCCTGAGATGATCCTCACTATGTGAGTTCATTGAATTCAAGAATACAGTGTGAATTTCATAGAAACAAAAGGTGATTCAAAGAGACAGGACACTATGCTTAGAAAAATGTTTTCTATGCCTCATCTTGCCTTTAATCTGTGAGTTTTCTTCATGACCTCTTTCCTATTGGGCATGATAGCTTTATTATGCAACACGAAGTCTTCTAATCATTTTCCAAAAACAACTTGTATCAAAGTTTAAATTTTGGTGAAACATAATGCTCTCAATTTCATACTTTAGGCTGAGCTGATAAACAAATTACCTTTCAGACACGGAAAAAAATACATTTGGTAAAACATTGAAGATACATTAAGAAAAAGCAGGCCGGGCACGGTGGCTCAAGCCTGTAATCCCAGCACTTTGGGAGGCCGAGACGGGCGGATCACGAGGTCAGGAGATCGAGACCATCCTGGCTAACACGGTGAAACCCCGTCTCTACTAAAAAAATACAAAAAAAACTAGCCGGGCGACGTGGCGGGCGCCTGTAGTCCCAGCTACTCGGGAGGCTGAGGCAGGAGAATGGTGTAAACCCAGGAGGCGGAGCTTGCAGTGAGCTGAGATCCAGCCTGGGCGGCACAGCGAGACTCCGTCTCAAAAAAAAAAAAAAAAAAAGAGCAAATAGGGGTCTCCCATTATTTATACCCAAGGATTTTGAGTGTTTGGGAGTGACAGTGCATTCTACCAGTCTCAGTGAAGGACATGAGCACACACTACAGTAGTTGGAATCTTAGTCATAGGTGAAATCAGGAAAAGCAACTCTTCTTGTGTTTACTTTTAGTAGTGTCATAAGAATGAACTAGTTCTTCCTGTGTGACCACAGATGCTCCTGTTTGAGAAAATGCATACCCACCTGGAAGAGCAAAGCACAGGGAAATCTGTTAGGAGCACTAACACCCAGTGAACATTCTGGTGACAGAGACGAAGACTCCAACTGGATTGGATATATTGGATACATCAGCCAGGCAAGCAACTGGGGCAAGGAAAGTGGCAGCTGTGATGAGGGTGCGGTGACGGAGTGGTCTGCAAACCCGGCCATATTAGAACTACTTAGGGATATGTTTAAAAATATCTATTTCTGGATCCACAGTTGCTTTGTGGGGAGCTGGATGTCGGTGTGTGCTTTTAAAAGCTCTCCCAAGGATCCCAAGGTACATGATGTCCTACACAGAAAACTGCTGTCCTACAGGATGCAGCCTGGCTAGGGCTATGTCAGTCTTGCTCTTTTGACCAACTTGGGCACTTGCTAAGACTGTAAGGGGGCAACTGTTCCTCTCTATGTGGCCGAGCAGTGGCCTCATGGGCCCCTGGCTTCCTTTCCTTACCACTATTGGAGAGGAGCAGCTCTGGAGATGTCTGAATCTTGAAACTAACACTTGTAATTGGAACCCAGAAAAGTAATTTACAAAACTGAAAATGTGCTGGGGGATGACACATAATATTACATTTGGTAAAGACTCCATCATGCTGGAAACATCCCTGTCTTAAAACCTGGATGATTTAAATAGGTTTTCAAAGTGGTTTGCACACGTTTAAATAAATAATAAGACATTCCCAGAAGTGTCAATTCATTGGTAAGCACAGTGTCCTCTGGAGGAGCAATCTTATAATCATTTCTGAAAGTAGTTCAGGCACTCAGTGTAACTCACTACAGAAAGCTAACAAGTGTTCCTGTCCTTCTGTAACTCTTGATCTTGATAGGCTGAATAAGAGAGTGGCCACCCTCGAATAATACATTCCGATTAAAACACAGCACATCAAGCTAGACAAACACTATTTCCACCCACATGTATCTAAGGTTTATCGCTTGGCTCATTAATGACAATGGATTTACTAGCAAGCCGCCACGCTCTTTGAAAGAAGAAAAATAAATTATACATGGAACTTGTATCCACATGTTATCTGCTGAATTATTAATTAAATGAAACGCTTCTGTGTGGAAAGAAGGCCAAGTGCTCTGCAACCTTCTCTGTACATTAGAATCCCCTGAGGATTTGGGAAAACTCGGAGTAGCCTCCCCAAGCACTAGACCAGCAGTTCCCCCAGTGAGCACCAGGAATTCACCTGGTGATGGCGGGGCCCCAGCTTGAGTTTCTGAGTTAGTGAGTCGGAGGGGGGTCCAACAACTGGCATTTCTAACAGCTTCCCAGGAGATGCATCTGTCAGAGGTGTTTGAACCACAGCGACTCCATCTTGAATAGGGGATGGGAAAATAGGGCTGAGACCTAATTGGCTGCATTCCCAGGAGGTTAGGCTTTCTAAGTCACAGGATGACATAGGTCAGCACAGGACACAGGTCATAAAGACCTTGCTCACAACACAAGTTGCAGTAAAGAAGCCACTAAAACCCACCAAAACCAAGATGGCGGCCGGGCGCGGTGGCTCAAGCCTGTAATCCCAGCACTTTGGGAGGCCGAGACGGGTGGATCACGAGATCAGGAGATCAAGACCATCCTGGCTAACACGGTGAAACCCCGTCTCTACTAAAAATACAAAAAACTAGCCGGGCGAGGTGGCGGGCGCCTATAGTCCCAGCTACTCGGGAGGCTGAGGCAGGAGAATGGTGTAAACCCGGGAGGCGGAGCTTGCAGTGAGCTGAGATCCCTCCACTGCACTCCAGCCTGGGAGACAGAGCCAGACTCCGTCTCAAAAAAAAATAAAAAATAAAAATAAAAATAAAAACCAAGATGGCAACGAAAGTGGCCTCTGATTGTCTTCACTGCTCATTATATGCTAATCGTAATGCACTGGCATGCTACAAGGCACTCCCACCAGCACCAGGACAGTTTACAGATGCCATGGCAACATCAGGAAGTTACCCTATATGGTCTAAAAGGGGAGAAATCCTCAGTTCCAGGAACTGCCCACACCTTTCCTGGAAAACTGAGGAATAATCCGCCTGTTGATGAGCATATAATCAAGAAATAACTCTAAATATTTCTGGTCAAGTAGCCCATGCTGCTGCTCTGCTTATGCAGTAGTCATTCTTTATTCCTTACTTTGCTAATAAACATGATTTCACTTTATACATTTGCCTCTAATTCCTTCTTGCACAAGAGCCAAGAACCCTTTCTTGGGGCATGGATTAGGACCCCTTTCATGTAACACATCTGCTGCTTCCTAGGACTGTGCATGGAGAGCCACTGTTTTAGGTCAAGGTCGTCACAGTCTCTTGATGGACACCGTTTATCAGTATTTCCCAACCCTTTGGGATTTCCTCCCTTCTGACTTCTTTTCCTCCTTCCTTCCCACTGTATCCGGAATTGGTGGGTTCTTGGTCTCGCTGACTTCAAGAATGAAGCTGCGGACCCTTGCGGTGAGTGTTATAGTTCTTAAAAAGATGGTGTGTCTGGAGTTTGTTCCTTCAGATGTTCAGATGTGTCTGAAGTGGTGGGTTCGTGGTCTTGCTGACTTCAGGAGTAAAGCTGCAGACCTTTGCAGGAAGTGTTGCAGCTCTTAAAGGCAGCACGTCTGGAGTTGTTCATTCCTTCTGTTGGGTTTGTGGTCTCCCTGGCTTCAGAAGTGAATCTGCAGACCTTCGTGGTGAGTGTGACAGCTCATAATGGCAGCACAGACTCAAAGTATGAACAGCAGCAAGATTTATTAGCTGCAAAAGAACAAGGCTTCCACAGCATACAAAGACACCCAACGAACCTGGTTGCCCCTGCTTGCTGGCTGGGGGGGTTGGGGGAGGGGGGCGGCCTGCTTTTATTCCTTTATCTGGCCCCACCCACATCCTGCTGATTGGTCCATTTTACAGAGAGCTGATTGGTCCGTTTTATAGAGAGCTGACCAGTCCATTTTGACGGAGTGCTGATTGGTGCATTTACAAACCTTTAGCTAGACACAGAGTGCTGATTGGTACATTTACAATCCTATAGCCAGACACAAAAGTTCTCCATGTCCCACCAGATTAGCTAGACAATGCTGATTGGTGTGTTTACAAACCTTTAGCTAGACACAGAGTGCTGATTGGTGCGTTTACAATCCTTTAGCTAGACAGAAAAGTTCTTCAAGTCCCCACAGGTCCCAGAAACCCAGCCGGATTCACCTCACTGGCACTCCGGGCTGCACCCTGCGGCACCCAGCCCAGGCTCTCCGGCAGCCCGGGTTCCAGACAACCAAGAGGAAAAGAAGGGAAGCGAGAAAGAGATGGAGACCCGCCATCGTGACCAACGACCCCACGAAGAGGGAATGGCAGTCCATGCCCCCGACCCAGCCTCAGACCAAGCCCAGCAGGCGCCGCCGGCTGGCAGCGCTGATTGCGGGCCCGCCAAGCCCACGCCCACCAGGAACCCGCGCAGGCCCCAGCGCGGCGCACAGCCCTGGTTCCCGCCCCTGCCTCTTCCTCCACACCTCCCCTCCAGCAGAGGGAGCCGGCTCCGGCCTCGGCCAGCTGCAAAGAGGGGCCGCCACAGCGCAGCTGGCGGGCTGAAGGGCTCGAGCGCGGCCAAAGTGCACGCGGAGGCCAAAGAGGCGCCAAGAGCGAGCGAGGGCTGCTAGCATGTTATCACCTCTCACCACTTGAGGAAAATGTCACTTAGAATCTCCAGGTGGAACTTTAGAGTTTTATAAAAGCACTCAGGTGTTTTTCGGAATAGCCATGGATGAAGGACAAGTGGTTCGGAAACAGCACGAAGCAGGAGGGAATGCCGGCGGTGAGAGGGGACTGCCTGGGGGAGCGGGGACAGCACCGGGCCTGGGTGTGGTGGGAAATCCATGAGGAAGGTGCCCTGAGCTCCGCGTGTGAGGAGGGCCCACGCTAAGCCATGCAAACAACCATAGTGGGAAAATGGCCGTCCCTTCTATTTTATTTTTAATGTTCTGATCATAAAAACATTTAGGACTATAAAAATGAGCAGATAAAAAAATATTCCTACTCCCTCTTAATGGAAGATGTGTGCGCATTTTAAATAGTCTCTTCCCCAAAGGGAGAAACCAAAGTTCTCTTTTTGCCAGGCCCATTTCCCTGCTTTTCATTCTTGACCTAATACCAGCAGGGAGCAGGATGGCTGGATCTGGCCTGAAGGGAATGTTTCTCCTCCAGGCCCACCAAGACGCATGCGCACGGGGACTTTCCGGAGCTGATTGTTTCTGCTGCATCACCCCAGCCAAGGCTCTGGGCGATGTTTTGGAATTTGTCAGCTTTTGTACATTAGTGAAATATGATTATGTCTTTCTCATTCTAAATAAATATATATATTTGTTTTTGAACCTAATCTTGCATTTATAGTTTTGTATTCTTTTCCTAAAAAGGGTCCTGCAACTACATAAAGTTTTGGCCTCACAAAACCTAGTTCTGACGTTTATCCAGAGGCCATATATATCATTTGGAAACCAGAGCTGTTTTCCTTTTCACAGTCTCCGAAGGAAGAAGAATGAGAGCTGACGTTAAGTGGGAGAACGGAAATCCAGGCCAGCAGCCTCCGCCACACCTGACGAAGATGCAGACCTGCTCCCAGGTCTTCCTACTGAACCTTTAACTGCCATTTACATTGAAACGGGGAGCTCAGAGGAAGCCTCCAGCTCTTTGCATTCCCCACTTTGATTCATCTTTCGGTAAGTCCTTACACCCCGAGAGTCTTGATGGGGGCCTGGAGGGAGCCCTCCATGGACCCAACAACTGTGAACTTTCCCTGGCTGGCTTCCTAATGAATCTGCGTCCTCAATACTCAGCCACGGCTGAGAATATGAGAAAGAGCTGGCATCTTGCAATTAACAGAGAATGTCTCCCTTTTGTTTCTTATCTGAGTTGCTTAAGAGTGCTTTACAAATTAAAGTTAATATGTGGTATACTGCAGAAACACATGCAGGATCTAAAAAACTACAAACTGGCTGAGGGTCTTCGCCTCAAGCAACAAGGAAGAATGTGAGGAGAAAAAACACTTAGCATTTTACAAACCTTTAGCTAGACAGAGTGCTGATTGGTGCGTTTACAATCCTTTAGCTAGACAGAAAAGTTCTCCAAGTCCCCACCGGTTCCAGAAGCCTAGCCGGCTTCACCTCTCACCGGCACTCCCTGTGGGAGCCTGCGGCACCCAGCCCAGGCACTCCAGCAGCCTGGGTTCCAGACAACCAAGGGGAAAAGAGGGGAAGCGAGAAAGAGGTGGAGACCCACCATTGCAGCCAACGACCCCACAAAGAGGGAACGGCAGTCCACGCATGGGACCCTATTAAATTTAAAAATAGTAAGTCTTGAAAATAATTTCTTCTTACACGTGAATAACTTAAAGCAATTGAATTTTTTTTTTCTGTTTCTCAGATGCATTCGATGCTATTCTGAGGTCATTCATTTTTATTTTTTTTTTATTTTTTATTTTATTTTTTATTTTTTTTTTGAGGTGGAGTCTCGCTCTGTCGCCCGGGCTGGAGTGCAGTGGCCGGATCTCAGCTCACTGCAAGCTCCGCCTCCCGGGTTTACGCCATTCTCCTGCCTCAGCCTCCCGAGTAGCTGGGACTACAGGCGCCCGCCACCTCTCCCGGCTAGTTTTTGTATTTTTAGTAGAGACGGGGTTTCACTGTGTTAGCCAGGATGGTCTCGATCTCTTGACCTCGTGATCCGCCCGTCTCGGCCTCCCAAAGTGCTGGGATTACAGGCTTGAGCCACCGCACCCGGCCTGTTCTGAGGTCATTCATGCTCTCCATATTATATTGGTTTTAGGATGGTATGGTTCTTGCAGAAAGCACTTACTCCTCTATTTAAATCCAGATATGTATGGCCTTTTACATTTCACACTGCCTATAATGATGCCAACAGCAGGAAATCTCAAAAGGGTAGAGACTGAAGCTCAGAGATAATGACTAACTTGCCTAATGCCCCACAGCTGGTTAAGCAGGAGACCTGAGATGCTCATCTATCTGATTTCCATGTCTCTGCTCTGGAACTGAACAATGTAACACTTTGGAGCGAGGCAGACTGAAGTTCCAGACTGGGCTCCACCAGTTAGTAGCTATATAATTGAAGGCAAATGATTTAAACTTGCTGGGCCACCATTTCCTTCTCTGTAAATGGGGATCCATGCAGTTATTCTTTTATTCAACAAGGATCTATTCACTATCTCCACATGGTATCTCGAAAGATTTAGTGCAACAAAGGAGCTCAAAGGTTTAACAGAGGGCCAAGCTCGCAGTATGTCCTCAGTAAGTATCAGTTCCATTTTGCCCATATTTATGGTTTACAATGGAGAGATGGAAGAAGGAATGGGTATCTGTTAGCATGTATAATTTAGCATGGAGTGTTAACTGATAAATTAGTTCATTCATCTGACACAATTTTTGTTGTGCACATACTATGTACTGGGCATTCTTCTATATGCTTGAAATAAATCAGTGAAGAAAAAAATGCTGTCATGGAGCTTACATTCTAGCAATGAAGACAGATAATAAGCAAGGGCATAATAAAAAGCTAATCATGTAGTACCCAAGAGCATAATAAAGAGCTACAAAGGAAAGAAAACAAACTGGAGATAGAGGGTGGGAGTTGTATAGAGCAGTGAGGGTGGGCTACACTGAGAAGGTGATATTTGGGCAAAGATGTCAAGAGAGTGAGGTGAGTCAAACCAAGATATGAGAGATTAGCAATCGAGGCAGAGGGTAGATCCAATGCAAAGGCTCTAGCATTCCTGGTACATTATGAGAAGAGCACAGAGGCTCGAGTGGAATGAAGGAAGAGCAAGAAGAGTGGGAAATGACACCAGGGAGGTAATGGAGCCTGGATCAAGGAAGTCCTTGCTGGCCACTGTAAGGGCTTTGGCTTTACTTTCAGTGTGATGGATAGCCATTGGATAGCCGAGTTTTGAGCCAAAACCTGATGTGCTTACTCTGATGTAATATACATGGGTTACTTTGGCTGCTGCATGGAGCTGCGGTGAAAGCAAGAAGACTTGTTAGGAGGCTGTCGTGGTAGTGAAGACAGAGATGATGGTGGTTCAGACCGCAGCGAAGTGGGTAAGAAGCAGTCCGGGTCTGAATACAATGTAATGGCAGAGCCAATGCAGTGGCCTAATGTGTGATTCATGGATTTTGGCCTGAGCAACTGGAAATATGGGGTTGTCATCAGCTGAGAGAGACAAAGCTGTGGATGGCACAGGCTTGGTGGAAGAGAAAACTTGGAGTTTGGTTTTGGACATGTGAAGTCTAAAATAGCTGTTAGATAACCAAACGGGGATACTGAATGTGTAGTTAGATGCTTGAATTTGGAATTTGAGAAGAAAGTGTGGGTGGGCTGCATATATAAATTTGGGGCTTATCAACATAGAGTTGATACTTAAAACCATGAGACTAGATGAGATTATCAGTGGCGTATAGACAGAGAAAAAAAAATTCGAACGGATCCGTAGGCCATTCAGATATTAAGAGATTGGGGAGAAAAGGAGGAAGTCAACCAAAATAAAAAAAGAGTGACCTGTGAGGTAGGAGGAAACTCCAAGTGTGGTACCCTGGAAACCAGGTAAAGAAATGTCCCAAGGGGGAGAAAGCCACCTACAATGTCACCTACTGCTGGTAGATCGATTGGGATGAGGAGCAAGAAGGGACCAGCAGATTTTAGCAACATGAAGGTCATGGGTGACCGACATCAGTTGAATGGTGAGAGTGAAAGCCTGAACATAGTGGATTTAAGAAAGAGTGGGAGAAGAGGAGCTGGAGGCAATGGACACAGATGCTTTTATCAAGAACTGCTACTGCAAGGGAGTGTAATGACATGAAGTGAAATCTAATGGGTAACATGTGGTCAAGAGAAAGTTCCACTTTTTAGGACAGCCTGTTGTGTGTGCTGGTGTGAATGATCCTGCAGAGAGTGGAAAATGGATGATGTAGAAAATAGGAGAGAATTGCTGGAGTGGTGTTCGCAAGAGTGGTTGGATTCGATGGTGCAAATAAGATGGGCTTTAGACAGGTGTGGATAGCAAAGCTGTGGGAAGGCAGAGCATGTGGGTAGTTATTCCTGGAAGGAGAGGTATAGTGAGAGCACAGGAGAGGTCATTTCTTGTTCCAGTTTCTCAGGGAAGTAAAAATTGAGGTCACAGTTGGGAATGAGAATGGGAGAGATGTAACCTAAATCCCTAAGATTCATGCTCTGCCTGATGTGTTCTTGTCCTGGTTCATTTTTCACCTTCTGTTACCATGCAGCTGTTTCTTCCTAAATGTGTCTAGGGAATTCAGAAAAGTGAAGTAGTGGGCATAGGGCAGGCTGCAGGAGCAGTGTGTGTATGTGTTTGTGTTTGTGTGCAACAGAGACATAGTGATCCATCCAAAGAGGCCTAAATCTCAGCAATACAAAAAAAAATCAATCAGATAACTTAGAATTTTAAAATTCTGCAACTTTCAGTGAACACCTTGGTCCCCAAAAAGACAGGGAGTAAGGAGGTCTTATTTCCAACAAATACCAGGTGTTCTTTTATTGTTATTACCTTTTTGTTTGACTTTTCTCTTTCCCAGTAAGGCATTCAGCATGCACATTGCCTAACTCAGCTCACACAGGGCCTCTGAGCCTTCTATTGAAGCACTTTTTAGAGGTATTGCTTATTAAAGGAGGGGGAATGGGGAAAATGAAATAACCTTAGAAAGAGCACCCATGAAAACTTTTTTACATACCAAAAAAGTGTATGTAAATTTTCTTTTGGTAAAAATTATTTGGAGTCAAACGCCACTTTTACCTATAAAATGGTATATTGGGAATCTGCTAGAGGATGTTGAAACATCAGGATTTCACATTTAAGAATTTTTTTTTTTTTTTTTTTTTTTTTAGTACTTGAAGTTCTAGGGTACTTGTGCACAACGTGCAGGTTTGTTACACATGTATACATGTGCCATGTTGGTGTGCTGCACCCATTAACTCGTCATTTACATTAGGTATATCTCCTAATGCATCCCTCCCCTCTACTCCCTTCCCACAATAGGACCGGGTGTGTGATGTTCCCCTTCCTGTGTCCAAGTGATCTCATTGTTCAATTCCCACCTATGAGTGAGAACATGCGGGGTTTGGTTTTCTGTTCTTGTGATAGTTTTCTGAGAATGATGGTTTCCAGCTGCATCCATGTCCCTACAAAGGACACAAACTCATCCTTTTTTATGGCTGCATAGTATTCCATGGTGTATATGTGCCACATTTTCTTAATCCAGTCTGTCACTGATGGACATTTGGGTTGATTCCAAGTCTTTGCTATTGTGAATAGTGCCGCGGTAAACATACGTGTGCCTGTGTCTTTATAGCAGCATGACTTCTAATCCTTTGGGTATATCCCCAGTAATGGGATGGCTGGGTCAAATGGTATTTCTAGTTCTAGATCCTTGAGGAATCGCCACACTGTTTTCCACAATGGTTGAACTAGTTTACAGTCCCACCAACAGTGTAAAAGTGTTCCTATTTCTCCACATCCTCTCCAGCACCTGCTGTTTCCTGGTTTTTTAATGATTGCCATTCTAACTGGTGTGAGATGGTATCTCATTGTGGTTTTGATTTGCATTTCTCTGATGGCGAGTGATGATGAGCATTTTTTCATGTGTCTGTTGGCTGTATGCATGTCTTCTTTTGAGAAGTGGCTGTTCATATCCTTTGGCCACTTTTTGATGGGGTTGTTTTTTTTTCTTGTAAATTTGATTGAGTTCTTTGTAGGTTCTGGATATTAGCCCTTTGTCAGATGAGTAGACTGCAAAAATTTTCTCCCATTCTGTAGGTTGCCTGTTCACTCTGATGGTAGTTTCTTTTGCTGTGCAGAAGCTCTTTAGTTTAATGAGATCCCATGTGTCAATTTTGGCTTTTGTTGCCATTGCTTTTTGTGTTTTAGACATGAAGTCCTTGCCCATGCCTATGTCCTGAATGGTATTATTTAGGTTTTCTTCTAGGGTTTTTATGGTTTTAGGTCTAACATTTAAGTCTCTAATCCATCTTGAATTAATTTTCGTATAAGGAGTAAGGAAAGGATCCAGTTTCAGCTTTCTACTTACGGCTAGCCAATTTTCCCAGCACCACTTATTAAATAGGGAAGTACATATGCAGGTTTATTGGTAATATTGTGTGATGCTGAGGTTTGGGGTATGATGGATCGCATCATCCAGGTACTGAGCATAGGACCCAATAGTTTTTCAACCTGTGCCCTTTTCTGCTGAGCCCCCTCTAGAACTCCCCAGTGTCCATTATTGCCACCTTGATGCCCATGAGCACCCATTGTTTAGCTTTCACTTATGAGTGAGAACATATGGTATTTGGTTTTTTGTTCCTGCATTAATTTGCTCAGGATAATGACTTCCAGCTGCATCCATGATGCTGCAAAGGACATGATTTCTTTTCTTTTTTTTGAGATGGAATTTCACTCTTGTTGCCCAGGCTGGAGTGCAATGGCGCGATCTTGGCTCACTGCAACCTCCGCCTCCCATGTTCAAGCGATTCTCCTGCCTCAGCCTCCCAAGTAGCTGGGATTACAAGTGCCCGCTATCATGCCCAGGTAATTTTTGTATTTTTAGTAGAGATGGGGTTTCACCATGTTGGCCAGGCTGCTCTCGAACTCCTGACCTCAGGTGATCCACCCGCCTCAGCCTCCCAAAGTGCTGGGATTACAGTCATGAACCACTGCGCCCAGCCATTGTTTTGTTTTATTTTTTTATGAATGTGTAGTATTCCATGGTGTATATGTACCACATTTTCTTTATCCAGTCCACCATTGATGGGCACCTAAGTTGATTCTATGTCTTTCCTATTGTCAGTGGTGCTGAGAAGAGCATACAGTGCATGTGTCCTTTAGGTAGAACTTATTTTCCTTTGGATGTATACCCAGTAATGGGATTGCAATGTCAAACCGTAGTTCTATGTTCTCATATGTTTGTTGGCCACTGGTATGCCTTCTTTTGAGAAGTGTATGTTTATATCTTTTACCCATTTTTAATGGGGTTATTTGTTTTTTTGTTTTGAAAATACAATCAATTTATGATCCTGGGAGAGCAAGAAGCAAGGAGCCAGCAAGTCTGGACACATTCCACAGGCCACTGAGGGGTTTTATGCCCCGAGTCCTGGATTCCATCCAAGCCACGAAGGATTTTATGCCTGGGCTTAGGCTGTAGTGTGGTGGGGCAGCCTTCCACCCTTAAGCACAGAGCCTGGTGTTCCATAGGCCACAGGAGGTTTTAAACTCTGGACTCAGAACATGTTCCAAGGCTCTTTTCATATGATATCAGACTAGAAGTCTTGCCTCACTTTTTCTCCCAACAATTGGACTGATGGGATGCTCCACTGTGCACAAGCTTCATGGGTTCTTAAAACAAGGCCCTGCACAAGCACCAAATATGTTCCTGTCACCACAGTCCACCAGCCCTTCAACTATAAACATGCACAGGAGTCGCCTGGGGGCCTTGCTAAATAAAAATGCAGCTTCTGATTCAACAGCCTCTAATGGCCTGTCTTGATGAGCTCCCGAGTGAGGCAGACAATTCCAGTCCACAGACTCACACTTTGAGATAGGCCACCTGGGCCACTGTGTTCAAATGTGCTTGATAACCTGGAGCACTTATTAAATGTCCAAGTTGCCAGGACTTTCTTTTGGAAATCTTGATTCAGTATGTTTTGTTTGGAGCATTGGACGTTTGAGAAAACTAGAATTTCTTTCTCTCCCTTTAGACAAAAGTCAACTACTGTTGAGGCATCATGGGCTTAATAAATGTTGACTAAAATATCCAACTCAACAACCAATCCTGTATAATTTTCAAACTGTATCAGTAACTTGCCAGGTCCGACCTGACCCTGGCTGTGCAATGGATGAAGAAATGCACTCAGACACAGGTATCCCATAAAAGAGCAGGCTAGGGGACCTGGCAGCTCCCAGACGCCGAGGATGGTGCCCTAAAGAGTCAGCAGCCAGGGCCCTGACAGGCTGGTGGCTGCAGGCTTTTATTCAGTACGGATTTAATGACAAAGGTTTCAAGTAAACACCACTAGAGGGTAATTAACATTGCTGACCTCCCGAATAGAGAGCAGTCACGTGTCTGCAGATGATCAAAGGTGGGTCTTAGGACTACATGAGTAAACAAGCTATTCAGATAAACTCCTCTACATTCCTATGTATCTACGCCCTAAGCTTTTAAGAGAATTCAGCTGCCTTCAGCCAAATCATTTACTGAAGCTTTGCAAACGTCCCAGCCTTCCAAGAAGTTTTGTGTCTATTTCCTACAACTTAATTTTTGTAATTTCTCCCACCACCCTGAGAGATCCCCTACAAAAGGCCATGTTTCTTCCTTGCTTGCTCAGTCCAGCTGAGCCAGTTTTCCACTGGACTCCTGAATGTGAGAAGAACACAGGCTCCTAGGACCATCCACAAGCATCTCTCATCACCGTAAAGCTCTGAAACACTGGCTGGGTGCAGAGGCTCATGCCTGTAATCCCAACACATTCAGAGGCTGAAGTGGGAGGATCGCGTGAGGCCAGTAGTTCAAGACCAGCTGAGGTAGCATAACAAGACCCCATCTCTACCAAAAGTACACCCCAAAATTAGCTGGGTGGGATTACATGCCTGTAGTCTCAATTAATTGGGAGGCTGAGGCGGGACTATCCCTTGAACCCATAAGTTTGAGGCTACAGTGAGCTATGATCGCACCACTGCACTCCAGCCTGGGAGACAGATTGAGACCAACAACAGGCTGGCGCAGTAGCTCATGCCTGTAATCCCAGCACTTTGGAATGCCAAAGTGGGTGGATCACCTGAGGTCAGAAGTTCGAGACCAGCCTGGGCAACCTGGTGAAATCCTGTCTCTACTAAAAATACAAAAAATTAGTAGGGCGTGGTGGCAGGCGCCTATAATCCCAGCTACTCAGGAGGCTGAGGCAGGAGAATGGCTTGCACCCAGGAGGAGGAGATTGCAGTGAGCTGAGATCACGCCATTGCACTCCAGTCTGGGCAACAAGAGCAAAACTTTGTCTCAAAAAAAGAAAAAAATATAAAAAAAAAAACAACAACAACAAAAATGAGACAGAAAACTGAAATATTTTAAGTTTCATTTTATTATTGCTTGTTAGTTGTTTAAAGTAATTCTACTTCCACTTACTTCATTTTTAAGGACACTAATTTCGACACTGAATAAAACCTTAATGAAGTTTCATTATAAGTATCTATTATCATTTGATTATTTTATACATAGAAGCATGCAAAAAGCTTAAAATTCAGTTTCATTTGATTTAGCCTTGACTGTAATGAAGGACTCTATGAAGAGGGGACACAGTGTCTGTGGGCTGAGTCCCAGCAACTGCTTGGTGGCAGAGTCCCAGTCTTTCCCCAGTTCAAGCCATGGGCAGATAAATGGGTACTGTCCTTCAGTTCTTCTTACCCATTCACTTGCTTTCTTTATTGCCTCAAAAGCTGAGGGAATATTCCTAGATTTAAAAAAAAGTTTCAGATTTCAGAATATAATAACATGTGAAATGTAATGTGGTACTAAACCCATCACATGATATCAGACAAAATGATTCTGCCAAAAATTAAGATATTCAATGAAAGCAGTTTTCCTTGACATCTTACGGGACTTCTTCTACCCGTCTGATCTTGAGCGTATGCACTGCATTGTCAAGTGTCCCGTGCCCACCACTTCCTGGCTTCCGCGTGCCTCCAGGCATCCCTGCTGCCTACAGGACAGCTCGAGTTCCAGCCTCTCTACAGTTGTTTATGGTTGTCCCCTTTCCATGCTTCTCAATCTAAATCCTATCCATTCTTCACGCACAAACTCAAGTACTGTTTCACAAATGAGGCTTCTGTTTCTGTCTCCTTCCCACTGCACCAACTTGATTAGGTACCTTCAGGATATCTGAGAGTCCCCCATGAAACTGGCATATATTCAGTTGTGTCACGTAAAGCAGGAACGACTTGCTAGAATAAGCATATTGAGTCAAGTCTGTGTCCACTAAATGGTGTCAAATATTTGAGACTTGAATATTCAAGTCTATTCAACACTCAGAAAAATTCTGAGCTTGTTCATTAATATTAATTAGTTACTTCCTCATTTGTTCTGTCATCTGCTAGAACTTGTTAGTGAACAAGTGGCAACATACACCAAAGTTCTTCAGAAAATTCTATGGGGGAAACTTAATATTTTGAAAATTCTCTCCCTGTTCCTGATTTTTCCCTGTAAACTGGGAAAGGGCCGTCAGTATAGCGTGGTAGTTCAGAGCTGGGTTTGAGTCCTGACTCTGCAATCACATGATATTGGTCATGTGATACTGTGTGGTTTCATTCAACACTGGGAATCTCAGTTTCCTCTATTACGAGAATAACATGAGGTCCTATGGGTTTGTGGTGGAAATTACAAAGCTTATAAACTTAACATGCTTACTAGTTCCTGGTACACAGTAGGCACTCAATAAATGTTCACTGAATGTCATGATAGAATGAACATACTAAATAAGAAGCATGCCAAAGTGGGTAAAAGACCAATATTTCCTGGTAAATATTCATCTACTTATAGTTACTAACTGCTGAAAACAACAAAACTGGCTTTGAATATTTTCACTAATTCAGCTGGCCTCCTTCAGTCCAGTGGCCTCTACACTTTTTGGTTCACCGTTCCACTAATAAGAAAATCTTGTAACTACACCCCCATGTAATGTGCTCCTGCATCAATGTTACGTACATCTTGAAATAGAAAATATAGAAACAACTTCAAATATGCAATAGGGAGTAAAAAATATCTATTTATTTATTTATTTATTTTAGATGGAGTCTCACTGTGTCACCCGGCTAGAGTGCAGTGGCACGATCTCAGTTCACTGTAACCTCTGACTCCCTGGTTCAAGTGATTCTCCTGCCTCAGCCTCCTGAGTAGCTGAGATTACAGGCGCGTGCCACCATGCCTAGCTAATTTTTGTATTTTTAGTAGAGACAGCCTTTCCCTATGTTGGCCAGGATGGTCTCAATCTCTTGACCTCGTGATCTGCCCACCTCAGCCTCCCAAAGTGCTGGGATTGCAGGTGTGAGTCACCATGCCCAGTCTAAAATCATTTTGTCTTACGTACTAAAGTGCCAACAAACCATTTTGCTGGCACAATAGCAGTAATGTGGTAAGAGCAGTATGCTGGAATATACTTGATCAATTTTGAAAATCTTGCTTTAATACTTTTGTGATATTACAGTTCGAAAGCAGGTTCAAAGTTTATACTTGTTCTAACAGCTATGATATTAATAATTGGCAGTGATCTAAATAGAATAAGTGCCTCTTTGGATGTGCCTATTAAGTCAAATACTAATTTGTTAGTCCCATCTCCTAGCTGTTCAAAGTGTTTTTTCTTTGATATTTATTCAGTTAATCCTCTTGGCAAGTGGCACTGGTTTATTTTAAAATAAAATACAAAAATTAGGCTGGTGCAGTGGCTCAACTCCTGTAATCCCAGAACTTTGAGAGGCCAATGCAGGCAGATCACTTGAGGCCAGGAGTTCGAGACCAGCCTGGCCAACATGGCCCAAAACCTCATCTCTACTACAAGTATAAAAATTAGCTTGGCATGGTGGTGCACACCCGTAATCCCAGCTACTCAGGAGGCTGAGGCATGAGAATTGCTTGAACCTGGGAGGTGGAGGTTGCAGTGAGCCAAGATCATGCCACTGCATGCCAGCCTGGGCGACAGAATGAGACCTGGCCTCAAAAAATAAATAAATAAAAACAGAAAAAAGAAAACCCCCAAAATAGAAAAAAAAAAAAAACACATTCTCATCTTTCTTGGCAAACTAATGAGAAGGTATTGTTTTTTTAAAAATGGAAGTATACATTACATACAGTAAATTATGATTTTTCTTTGTTTTAGACAGGGTCTCACTTTGTCGCATAGGCTGGAGTACAGTGGCAGGATCACAACTCAATGCAGCCTCGACCTCCTGGGCTCAAGCAATCCCCCCACCTCAGCTTCCTGAGTAGTCACACACTACCACACTAGGCTAATTTTTAATTTTTTTGTGGAGACAGGGTCTTTCTATGTGGTCAAGGCTGGTTTTGAACTCCTGGAAGCAAGCAATCCTCCTGCCTTGGCCTCCGAAAGTGCTGGGATTACAGGTGTGAGCCACTGTGCCCAGCAATGCCTGGGTAATTTTAAAAAGTTTTTTGTAGAGATGGGGGTCTCATTGGTTACCTAAGCTGGTCTTAAACTCCTGGGCTTGATCTTGCTGGGCTTGATCTTGCTGGACTCAAGTGATCCTCCCATCTCAGCCTCCCAAAGTGCTTGGATTACAGGCATGAGCCAATTTGCCTAGCTCAGAACTTCCTGAACACCTGTTTTGTGTTTGAGAACTTTTTCTTAATCATGACACTTAAAAATTGTTTTAATTTTTAATTAAACAATTAATTAATTTTAATTTAATTAAATTTTAATTTAATTTAATTTCCCCTGTCTCATTTTTTTAAAATGCAGTGGGTTTTGTTCACATCAGGATCTAAACAAGGTCTACCCTTGCTTTTGGTTGATATGTCTCTAAAGGTTTATTTACAGGTTCTGATCCTCAACCTTTTTTTCTTTATTGCCATTTATTTCCCCACATTTCAGACTTTGCTGACTGCATTTGCATGGTGTCATGTAACATGTTCCTCTATTCTCTGATCTAATTCCAGTTTAGAAATCAAGGAGTTTCGTTTAACTTGATTTTATACATATTAGTTTCTAACAATATTAATATCTACCTTCCAAAATAGCAAATCAAAAGTATTAACACCATGGCTACTCCCAGTGAGATTTCTTCGTAATATTTTTTAATCCTTAGGTACTATCCCACTAGGGAGATATAGTCAAATTATGTACTAAGTCACCTTAAATTAATACCCAGGCCGGGCACGGTGGCTCACATCTGTAATCCTAGCACTTCAGGAGGGTGAGGTGGGAGGATTGCTTGAGCTCAGGAGTTCGAGACCAGCCTGGGTAACATGGTGAAGCCCCGTCTTTACAAAAATTACAAAAACTAGCAGGGTGTGGTGGTGCACACCTGTAGTCCCAGTTACTCAGGAGGCTGAGGTGGGAGGATGGCTTGAGCCCAGGGGGTGGAGGTTGCAGTGAGCTGAGATTGCACCACTGCACTCCAGCCTGGGCGACAGAGCCAGATGATCTCAATAAATAAATAAATAAATAAATAAACATCAATCTTATCCATTATTATGTAAAATATCTACATAGTTCCAAAGTCAAAACTGCAAAACAAAGCACACTAGGAGAAACCTAGCTTCCATCCTTGTCCCCTCTACCAAACCCCCCTTGCAATAATAATATTTTTATTAGTTTGATGAGTTTTCCCCTTATCTTGCCTTTAAAAGAACATAAGCCAATTACATGTGTATATGTGTATGTATGTACATATGTGTATGTATATACTTATATATATATGTATGTCAGAAGGATCCTGCTCTGGTCTGGTCTTGCCCCTGTCGCCATGGGGTGGGGGTCTGCAGGGACAAGAGAATGTGCCCACCCCAGAGCCCATATCCTCCTGTTTAGACCCTGCAACTCCAGCGTCCCTGACCACATGGCCCTAAGTCCACTTCCAGGGTCTTCCCTGGGTCTGTCACCCTGAGTTTGAACAGTACTGCTATCTCACTGGTGCTGCAAGGTGGCTGGGGTGAGGGGGCACTGGCATGGGGTCTGGATGGCATTTTGATGGGTAGGGTGGGGTATTCATGTGTGCATGCAAGGCCTCTTAGGGTCCTAGGGGTCAGCCAAGGGCCGAATTTGAACCTGGCCTTCCAGGTGGTTATGAAGTTGTATTTGCCAAGGTAGGAGATTAGAACACATTTAATCTAATAGTTTGCTGGTTTGATTTATAACTTTTAAATACTTAGACATATAGTATGTGGGTTTCCATTTGTATTCTTGTCTCAGGCCCTGCCATTGTTGGGAACAGGGCTGGGCCCAACAGTCATATTGTGGGTCTTATGGAGGCACCCAGGATCAGCGCACTGCAGCGAAGGGTACCATATCCAGAGCCAGAAGCGCCGAGCTCCAGCGCCCGGGATCAGCGCACTGCAGGGAAGGGTACCACATCCAGAGCCAGAAGCACCGGGCTCCAGCGCCCAGCCCAGGATCAGCGCACTGCAGCGAAGAGTACCACATCCAGAGCCAGAAGCGCGGGGTTCCAGCGCCCGGGATCAGCGCACTGCAGCCAAGGGTACCACATCCAGAGCCTCAAGCGCCGGGCTCCAGCGGGAGCTGCACTGAAACTCTCCGAGCCTGTTTCCTGTGCAGCCGCGCCAAGGTACAAATACCACATCAGCCCTGCCCACCACAGGAGACTGTGGGCAAGCTCTCACCTGCAAACAAACTCTCTTCCTACATACTTAGAAAGCAGTCTACACATGTAAGATAATTCCCTATAGCTGTTCGTAAGGTTTATTAAATAAATAGTTGAAAACATAAATAAGTTACATAATACTATAGTTAAAGCTACCTGGAAGTAGAAGCGTCATCCAGTTTCATCAGTGATTTGAACACTATTCCCTCTTTTTCCAACTTGGTGCGAATAAACTGTAGTACCAGCATTGTGGCAATTAGGTCCAGGAGACGTTCTCTTCCTTTTACACCTGAAAGGAAGAAAACTCCATTAAGTCTGTTGGAAATTCTGCATCTCAAACTGTGCCTGTTTATAAAATTCCCATTAAATAATTATAATATGGTTAAATCACAGTACATGAGCAGATCATGAAACTCTCTAATACTCTTCAAGGTCCTTAATTAGCTTGCTATTTAAATAAAAAATGAGGACGGTTGGAACCATGTGCCTATCATATTATCCTGATGGTTGTCAGGAAACTGAACTGTACCCAGAGTGCCCCTTGCTTGCCATCTTCAATACACAGAGAGCCATGAAGTTCAATGAAAGAAATCCAGTTTTCAGGCTCCTGTTACAAATAGCTTAGAAGAGTAAACCTAAATATTCAACAGATAAACAACAGATATGACCAGCTACACTGGTGTATCAAATTATTTCTAGTGGTTAGTACCTATAGGTATCCAAGATATTTTACTATATTACAAAATGTCAAAATTGAAAAATGAATGTTTACATGTGTTGAACTCAGAATTAACAACCCATTTTTATTTAAAAAATGCAAGCAGCTTTTTTTGCTTTTTTTTTTTTTTTTGGAGAGACAGCGGCTCACTCTGTCATGCTGGAGTGCAGTCGGTGTGATCAGAGCTCACTGTAGCCTCCAACTCCTGGACTCAAGTGATCCTCCTACTTTGGCCTCCCAAAGTGTTGAGATTATAGGCATGAGCCACAGCATACAGCCAAAAAATGGTTTTAGGGAAGAAAAAAAAACCCAAATCTCTGTCTTATAATTAAGAATATACAATTACTTTGAGTAAAGACAAAAGGACCTGGCAGAGTATGCACATATCTGCATATACACCATTAATTTTACATCGTTGAGGTAGCCAAAACTGCTCATAAGAGGGCTTTTATTGGCCGGGTGCGGTGGCTCAAGCCTGTAATCCCAGCACTTTGGGAGGCCGAGACGGGCGGATCACGAGGTCAGGAGATCGAGACCATCCTGGCTAACACGGTGAAACCCCGTCTCTACTAAAAAAATACAAAAAAAACTAGCCGGGCGACGTGGTGGGCGCCTGTAGTCCCAGCTACTCGGGAGGTGGAGGCAGGAGAATGGCGTGAACCTGGGAGGCGGAGCTTGCAGTGAGCTGAGATCCGGCCACCGCACTCCAGCCTGGGCGACAGAGCCAGACTCCGTCTCAAAAAAAAAAAAAAAAAAAAAAAAGAGGGCTTTTATTAAGTAATATAATGTTCTTAGTAGACAAAAAAGGAATTGAATAAATTTTTAAAAACACAATAACAAAACCAAGCCATTGTCCCACAAAAGAAAAATCAATGGCGACAAAGCAGTTTAATTTGCTGGATTCTTTTGTGGCTTATTTTTTGGGTATTATTTACAAAATGTTAGACTAATTTTTAAGCAATATTCATAATAAGCAACATACAACTCCAAGAATAATATAATAAAGAGTAAACTGATGAAATGCCTAATGTGGATCAGCGTCACTTAAAAAACAAATTCAGAAGAAGGGATGATAAAAGAGAAACGAAGAAGAGCACAAAAGACAAAGTTGGGTACAGATATAAAAACAAGTCTGAGAAAAAAATCAGACAGCTTGAGACTATGTAGAGGAAGAAAGGCAGAAAAACACATGCTTTCAGAAAAATAACACGGATAACACAGAGCAACACAGAGAAACACAGGAAAAGCCCATGGAAAGGTTACATCCATGAAATCCCATCCCCTTGCATCTGTGACTCAATTTTCTCCAGTTCTCCTCTTGTTTCTCAGTCCGCTCCTTCTCAGCGTCTTTGCTGTTTCTTGTCCAGTCTGAACACTAAACACTGTCGTGTGGCAGGCTGGTCCTAGCACCTGCTCTGCTCAGACTACCTTCTTTCTTTGGGTGACCTCATCCAGAGCTAGGCTTTAACTACTACTCACGTTGAGAATTCTCCCAGTCTTTTCCAATTCTGACCTCTTCCCTGAGCTCCAGCCTCACGTGACAATATATTTATCTTGAATTTTTATCTCACTCTGTCACGTGGGCTGGAGTGCAGTGGCACAATCGTGGCTCACTGCAGCCTCAACATCCCAGGGCTCAGGTGATCCTCCCACCTCTGCCTTCCCAGTACCTGGAACCACAGGTACACGCCACCATGCCTGGCTAATTTTTGTATTTTTGTAGAGATGGGGTTTCACCATGTTGGCCAGGCTGATCTCGAAATCCTGAGCTCAAGTGATCTTCCCGCTTTGGCCTCCCAAAGTGCAGGCATTACAGGTGTGAGCCACCGTGCCTGGCTTATCTTTGGTTTTCAACAGTTTGACTCTGGCCTATCTAAATGTGGTCATTTTTGTATTTATCGTGCTTGGAGTTCTGCTGAGTTTCTTGGATCTGGAAGGTGCTGTTTTTGGTCAATTTTACAAAAGTGTTCAAATATTTTTCTGTCTACCCTTTCACTTTCTGAAACCCTAGTTACACAAATGTGAAATCTTTTGATATCATTCCACAGTCTTGGCTCCTCTGTTCATTTTTCGTTCTATTTTTTTCTTTCTATATTTCAGTTTAGATAAGTTTACTGAGTACATTGTCAATTGAATTAAATGATTTTTTTTCCTGTTCTGTCCATTCTGTTGTTAAGCTCATTCAATGACCTTTTCATTGCAGATACTATATTTTCCAGTTCCAGGATTTTCATTTGGTTCTTCCTTATAGTTTCCATCTATTTGCTGAGATTCTGCCATTTATTCACCCATTCCATCCTTTTCTGGTAAGTCAATCCTTCACTATATTTTTAAAAGCAGTTTTAAAGTCTGTGTCTGCTAATTCTAACATCTGGGTCATCTGTGGGTCAGCATTTATAGCCCATTTTCCCCTTGATCACAAGTCATGTTGTCCTGCTTCTTCGTATGTTATTAAATTTTCATTCCATACTGAACATTAAAAATGACACCTTGTAGACTCTCAGCTATCTTACTCTAAAGAGTGTTCAGTTTTGTTCTGGTGGATCCTGTGTAGGCTTTGTTTTAGGTTTTATTAGGATGGGTCTATTTTGGATTATCCCTTTGTCCTGGGGTATAGTCCTTGATCATGAGATACGATGCTTATGACCCTTTTACGGTTTCAATGGAAAGATATTCATAAGTCTGATTTGGTGCAACTTGAACTCTAAACTCTGGCCAGTACTAGGCAGCAGCTGCAATCTCTGGTTAGCTCTGTAGCTTCCCAGCTGTTGCTTTTTTCTGGATTCCTTGAGGTTGCACTCTGTATACGTATAGGTTAGGAGAGAGCCAAGGATCTGAGGGGCATTTGGATGCAGATTTCAGAGCTCCCTGCTCTGCGGTTCCCTCCTTTATAGGATTTTAATCCTTAACTTCCAGCCACATTGGCAACCTCAAACTCCAACCCTGTGTCCTCATCCCAGAAAGACTTTCTGTTTTAGTTCAAACCTCCCACTGTGTCTCATGAGCTGAGAAATGCCTTTAGGTGACAAGCTGGATACACGTAGAGCCCACCTAGTTGGCTTGCTTTCTTTCAAAGATTATGTTCACTCTAGTTTCTGCCTGTTTTTGATTATTCTCCTGGCCTTCAAAGAATGGTTTTGAACATTTTATTCAAAGTTAATAACTGTTATTGGCAGGACAGTTAGTCAGATACAGGCTCTTCTATTATTCCAGGAACAAGCACTCACTCGTCAAGTAAATTGTCATCACCCCTTTTCAGCCCCATGCAGGTCAAACAGGTTATGCATTTGCCCACCCACTCAGTCTGGAATATGAAAACTCTGGCATTTTAGAGGTGATGGTGGGCCAGTGAGACACTGCTATTCTGTCTATCCATGCATATTGGCTAGTTGTTTAATAATGTGTATTTTATTTAAAAAAAAAATCTCCAGGCTGAGCACGGTGGCTCATTCCTGTAATCCCAACACTTTGGGAGGCCAAGGTGGGCAGATTGCTTGAGCTCACAAGTTCAAGGCCACACTGAACATGGCAAAACCCCATCTCTACCAAAAAAATACAAAAATTAGTCAGGCATGGTAGCAGGTGCCTGTAGTCCCAGCTACTCAGAAGGCTTAGGTGGGAAGATCCCTTGAGCCTGGGAGGTGGAGGTTGCAGTGAGCCAAGATAGTACCACTGCACTCCAACCTGGGCAATGGAGCCAGACTTTGTCTCAAAACAAACAAACAAACAAACAAACAGCTCCTGTCCTAGGGCTAGCATTTGACCTTTAAACCACTTGCTGGGTCAAGGGTGCTCAGGACTTCCTCACTATCCCCTTTGTTGTCATGAGAGGAAACATCCAGAGGTTGAACAACTGCTTCTGGCAGAGGCTGGCTAGGTGCTCATCAGAGCTGTTTTCTCCTCCTGGACACACAGCTTAACTGTACATTTCTCAGGCCTTCGTACATGGATGGGGCTATGTGACTAGTGTTCTTCCTCTTGTCTAGAAGGGGGACGATGCCAGGGTCATATTTGTTCTTCTCTCTTACCAGCATAATTTTAAAGACATATATTCAAGATGGTGGAGTCACAAGGAAGGAGTCAAGGTCTCTAAATCACCACATCAGTGGAACTTTCTTCCTGACTGATATTTTACTGTGATAGGGACAAGAAAGTCATCTTTGATTATGTTAAGCTTCTGAGATTCTTTTTATAGCAGTTGGTGCTATTTATGCTAATAAATTTGCTCAGATAATACCCTAATTAGTGGCAAAAATATGACTAGAAACCCATCTCCCATTTCCTTTGATGGTTAAATATAATTCCATTCAAATATAACTTTCATAATTATTACATTAGTATACTAGTTTACAAAATATCACAATTAGGAGCATGCTTATGAATGAGTGAAAATAATGACTTAATAAATGGAAAGAGAGTGACTTACCCAGAGATTGAATGCCTTTTTGTTTAAGAAAGCTGTGCAAAGCATTTGTATCAAGATTTAATATAAGTCCCAGTTCTGGTGTAAGTTTCCAGAAGCCATCCTACAAAATTAAGAAAACGAATGCAAGTTATGTTATTCACATTTTATCACATAAGAAGTTATGTAGTGGGGGAAGGAGAGAGGCAAGGGTTGAAAAACGTATGTTCACTACTTGGGCAACAAGATAATTAGAAGCCCAAACCTCAGCACCACACAGTATGCCCATGTAATAAACCTGTACATGTACCTCTGCATCTAAAATAAAATTTTAATGAATTAAATGAAAAAAGAAGTTATGTGATAAATATGTTTCCATTAATTTAATTTCAGTTAATCAAAGCGTTTCTAATATTTTTATTACTGTAAAATAAAGTTCTTCATACACTAGTGACACAGTGTATGTTGGCACCTCATAAATGCTATGAATACTACGTATCTGCGGGCATTTATAAAAAGTGTGGGAAGAGGCTCATGTGTAGAGATTGTTTTAAGTGGTACTTTTTTTTCTTCTAGCAATGCTTTATTTCATTTTTTATTGATACATAATACTTGTATGTATTTTGGGGTACACATGAAATTTTAATACATGCATAGAATGTGAAATAGTCAGGTCAGGGTATTTAGGATCTCCACTGCCTCGAACATTTATCATCTTTTTGTTGGCAACATTTCAAATATTTTCTTCTAGCTATTTTGATGTATTCAAGGTATTGTTAGCTATAGTCACCCTACTGCGTTGTCAACTAGCAATGAGCATTGAACTAGTATTTCTCAAACTTTTAAATAGCATGATTCCCTCTTTAAAAAAATCCCACTTTATTGAAATATGATTGACCTACAAAAAGTCACCAATATTTAATGTATACAACTTAATGTGTTTGGAGATAAGTACACACCCGCGAAACCACCAAACCATCACTTATCAATGCCATAAACTCAGCCACCACTGCCATAAACTCAGCCACCAATGCATAAACTCAGCCACCACTGCCATAAACTCAGCCACCAATGCATAAACTCAGCCACCACTGCCATAAACTCAGCCACCAATGCATAAACTCAGCCACCAATGCATAAACTCAGCCACCAATGCCATAAACTCAGCCACCACTGTCATAAACTCAGCCACCACTGCCATAAACTCAGCCACCACTGTCATAAACTCAGCCACCACTGTCATAAACTCAGCCACCAATGCCATAAACTCAGCCACCACTGTCATAAACTCAGCCACCAATGCATAAACTCAGCCACCAATGCATAAACTCAGCCACCACTGTCATAAACTCAGCCACCAAATGCAAAAACTCAGCCACCACTGCCATAAACTCAGCCACCAATGCATAAACTCAGCCACCACTGCCATAAACTCAGCCACCAATGCATAAACTCAGCCACCAATGCCATAAACTCAGCCACCACTGTCATAAACTCAGCCACCACTGTCATAAACTCAGCCACCACTGTCATAAACTCAGCCACCAATGCATAAACTCAGCCACCACTGTCATAAACTCAGCCACCAATGCATAAACTCAGCCACACCACTGTCATAAACTCAGCCACCAATGCCATAAACTCAGCCACCACTGCCATAAACTCAGCCACCAATGCCATAAACTCAGCCACCACTGTCATAAACTCAGCCACCAATGCATAAACTCAGCCACCAATGCATAAACTCAGCCACCACTGTCATAAACTCAGCCACCAATGCATAAACTCAGCCACCACTGCCATAAACTCAGCCACCAATGCATAAACTCAGCCACCACTGCCATAAACTCAGCCACCACTGCCATAAACTCAGCCACCAATGCATAAACTCAGCCACCACTTCCAGAACTTTTCTTCCACCCCTTTTGTTTTGTTTTGTTCCCTTTTGTGGAAAGAGTACTTAATATAAGATAGACCTCTTAGCAAATGTTTAAGTATACCATATCGGATTATCAGTCATAGGCCCTATATTGTACAGGCCTATGACCTCCAGCATGATTCCTTTTGTTTAACCTAAAAATGTACCCTGATGTAGTCTGAAATATGAAAATGACAGTTTTTTTCTAAGTATAAAATTGTTACATTAAACATGTAATTTAAAACTACCTTCCCTGCATCCCCCATCATCTGCCTGCCCCATCACATGCAGAGGAGGGTGTGCTAAGCCTGAGCTTGGGGGGATATTAACCTCAAAGGACACAGAATCCAGGCCCTAGGGAAACTAACACAGGGAGCAGAAAGCAGGATGTGGCCCTCCGCAGGTGCACAGGTTGAAGAATCTATGGCAATACCTTGAAAAATGACAGCAGTGATAGTATGTACCAACCCATAGAGAACTGGTACCAAGTGCTGTTCTTTTATATGTTTAGCCACTTCCTGCAGAGCACTATTGTTGGGAAAAAGCTGAGTGTTAGGAGGGAAACTGAGGCAGGGCTTGCATAATGTCCTCTGGAATGTGTCTAGACTTGCTGGCTCCTTGCTTCTAGCCTTCCTAGGCTCCTATTTCCATTATCTCAAGTAGCAGAACATGTTCCATATAAATGCTAAACCATCACAGGTGTAAATCATGTGCTTAATGCAACGTGTCCTTTCGACCTCCACATTCCCACCGCCTGTTTCTTTGTTGGATTACGAATAAATACTGTGGGCTCCCAGAGCTCGGGGCCTTCGCAGCCTCCATGATAGCGATGGCCCACTGGTGTCCCACCTTTCTCTCTCTGTCTTTTTCTCAATCCTTTGACTCCACCGGACTTTGTCACCCCCATGACCTGGTGTTGGGTCTGATCACCCCAACAGCTATTATCACACCCACACTGGAGATGAGAACATGGTGGCACAGAAAGGTGAAGCAATTTGTCTAAAGTCACATAGCTAACCAGCAGCAGAGCCAGGAGTGGCCATGGGATCCACACTCTTCACCACCGGCAGTATGCTCGCGGCAGGCTTGTGCATGCACTGTCTCAAGTAGGGAAACTGGGCAGCTGTCATTATCCTGTTTGAACCTCAAACCCACTCTGTGAAGTAGACACTATCATTATCTCCACTATATGGATGAGGAAACTGAGGCTCAGACAGGTTACCTGACTTGCCCTAAATCACAAAGTGGGCTGGGACTCACACTTACTTTTATGCTACATCAAGGCGTTTCCATTTCACTAAACTACTTTACATCAAAACAAATAATCGCAGGTGCAAGATTAGGTCTTAGTACCAGTGCAGAAGCCAAATCTACAGGGTGTTTATTAGCGTAACAAACGGAACGATAAGCTCTAACACAATATACATGCTGAACAACAGCTGTATTCCCATGACCTTATGTGAAAATATTTAGAGTATATGTACAAGTGCTTGTGCTCTACTTCACAGTGGGAAATTTAAATGGATTACAATCCATTAGTTCTAGAATCTGGGAAATTAAGATTTCACCCCATCATCTGTTCGGGGATGTTCATTTTCATGTGAGGAACAGTAACATTCACCAGCATGAGGTTCTGGTCTAATGTTGGTAGAGAAACACCAGCCAGCATCAAGCACACGGTTTCGTTCAGCTGTCTTTTGTTTTGTAGCAAGAGTTCCTCAATGAAAGCAGCAGTATGATTTAGACCCCAGTGCACAAGCCCCTTACTTCACTACAGACTGACGATAGATGGTTCCTTGACCGGCTGCTTTGAATAGCACTGTTCTAAACTATGAAGCCAGCTAATCACAGGTTTAAGGAAAAATAAGACACATACCTCTGTCTGTAGACTGAAGAGTTCTGTCCAAGGCACAGCATCCTGCCAGTGTTGTGTGCACACTATTTCATCCTCCTCTATTACTTCCGGAAAGCATGGGATACTGTCATCTGCTGTATCACATTTTATTTGTAAAAAGCAGCTGTCTAGAAGCACTTCTGATAGTTCAGGACTTTCTGTTTCAGAACTTTGAAAACCAAAGTCAGGGCACTGACTTCCTTCGAGACTGCCTACTGATTCTTCTAGAAGACAGAGATCTACTGGGGTAGTCCAGGACTGACTGCAAAGAGTCTTAGGTAAGGCAGGGGCTATTGGCACCCTACGGCTGGCAGTCAGAGAGGCTGCGGAAGGTTGAAAATGAAAAGGAGAGGAAACAGAGGGATGATAAGACCCAAAACCTCTGATGGGATCAGGATCTGTAGGAAGAGAGAAATGAAGCTGGGGAGAATCTAGGGCAGGGAAGGTGCCAGCAGAAGGCCTGGGGGTATAGCCTCCAGGAAGTGGTGGCGGCTGTGGAGCAGGCTGTGTGGAGCTCAGTGAGCCCTCTGAAAAAGCAAAGCCACAGAAGGGTACACAAGGTAGGTTCTGGGGAGGTCCTGTGGGACAAGACGCCGACTGTGGGATCCAGTCAGCACAACTGCCAGGCACAGGGCCTTGGCTGAATTGAGATGCATCCAACTGTCTGGGAGGAGGAGCAAAACCAAAACCAGCTATCTGACCATGTGAGGCAAAAAGCATGGGAGCAGGACTGTGAGGGCGGGCAGCCGGAGGAAGAGAGGAACCAAAGGCTGGAGCAGAAACACCAAAAAGGCTAGAAGTAGATGGTTCCAGTAGACTGACTTTCCGAAACAGCGGTTCCGTTGCTGTTGGTTTACATGACTCTGTCCAACTTAAATCCAACAGCTTTTCCACACTTCCACATTTCAAACTTGATGTAAAAGCTGGTAGTACACCTAAGCCATCCTCTTCAACATCTTCAAAAACTTCTGGCTGAGATAATTTCTTTCTTCTTTTAGCCCTAAGTTTTCGTTTGGATGAACGTACTTCTTGCCACTCAGAGGATGCTAAAAGAGACTGCCCAGAAGAGAGAATTATTAATGTAAGGGGAAAACACAGAATAAAAAGCACAGTCAAGCACACATTCTTCCTAGCACTTGACTTCCCACCCACCAGGCAGTTGCTCATCCAGAATCAGGATCATCGATGTGAGCTGGGATGCTGAAAATAACACTAGTGCTGGGTGCGGCGGCTCACGCCTGTAATCTCAGCACTTTGGGAGGCCAAGGAGGAAGGATCGCTTGAGGCTAGGAGTTTGAGGACAGTGTAGGCGACATAGCGAGGCTCCATCTTCACAAAAAATAAAAAATTAGCCAGGTGTGCCTCCCACCTATAGTCCCAGCCATCTGGGAGGCTGAGGCAGGAGGAGTGCTTGAGCGTGGGAAGCTGAGCCAGCTATGAGGGCAGATTTGTACCACTGCTCTCCAGCCTGGGTGAGAGGGCAGCACTCTGTCTCAAAAAAGAAAGAGAGAGAGAGAGAAAATAATGCCATGAGAGACATTCAAGATCATTTTAGTACAAGGCCCTCTTTTTCTAGACATGGAAGCTGAGACCTGGAGAGAATATCAGCAATCAATATATTGAAAGACCTTCTCTCGCAGTTCTTAGAATTGTGGAATTTTAAACACCCCTCATTTTACACAGGAGCGAACTGCGGAGCACAGAAGTGGCTTGCCCAAGATCTTACAATGAGCAGTATCACAGTGGGTAAGTTAGGCCTCAAATAAGACAGTCATGTGAAGTAAATTATTCCAGTCTTTTACACTGCTGTACAGCAATATTAAGAAAATGGAAGAACCTTCTCAAAAGCTTTATTTAGTTTTGAGACAGAGTCTTGCTCTGTTGCCCGGAGCTGGAGTGCAATGACGCAATCACAATCACTATAGCCTCAAACTCCTGGGTTCAAGCGATCCTCTCGCCTCAGCCTCCCCAGTAGCTGGGACTATGAGCATATGCCACCACGCCTGGCTAATTTTTAAATTATTCTTTTGTAGAGATGTGGTCTCATTATGTTGACCAGGCTGGTTTTGAACTCCTGGGCTCAAGTGATCCTCTCAGCCTGGCCCCTCAAAGTGCTAGGATTACAGGCGTGAGACACTGTGTCCAGCCAAAAGCTTTAAAGTAATTAAATGAACATATAATTATACCAGAATATGAACAATATGTATGCAAAACAAATTTTGAGGGATGCTGTATTGCTATTATTGTTTCAATGTAAATGTAAAGAGTGTTCCTTTAAAAGTTGCATGTATAAAATCCAGTTTTATATGGATGACAAGTCCCTGATATTTTTGAAATAATTAGCCTGTAATTTTACCTGTGAATATGAACTATTTAAAAAAGGAATAGTCCTTTCCCAACTCAGTCAAATTTCAAGTATACATCTGAATAATTAATATTATAGAACATATGAAAAGATGTATTTAAAAATAATGCTAACCAGAGGTTAAATTTTTAAAAATTAGAGAAGCAAACTGGAAAAGACTAATAGTGATAGACTAGAACTATCACATATTAAAGTCTCTTATAAAATTACAATAATTATAGTAGATGAATCAAGGAACAGAGTAGGTAAGTCCAGCAATAGCTCCTAAAACTGAGAATTACTACATTATGAAGGTGGCGTTTCAAGTCAATAGGAGGAAAAGGAGTAGCCATCTGGAAAAGAAAAACGTTGGTTCCATATCTCTTATCGTATGCCAGGAAAATTTCAATCGGATGAAAAATTAAATGTAAACATGAAAACATAAAACTATTTAAAGAAATAATGAGAAAAATTTTTTAAATACAATCTCTGACTAGGAAAGGTATTTCTAAGCATGATGAAAAGCAAAACAACACTAAAAAAGAAGAAACACAAAGATTAAAAATTTGACTGCATTTAAAAATCTGCATGACAAAAAGATAATAAGCAACATCAAAATAACATGTGGAAAACTGGGAAACACATTTTTACAACGCATAGCACAAAGGGCTAATTTCCCTAACATAAAAAGTTTTCCTAAGATAAATAAGAAAATGACTGAAATCTCAATACAAAGATAAAAGACATGAACAGATAACACACAGGGACACATAGGGCTGTAAGAATATAAAACATGCTCCTTTTCATTCATAAAGAAACAAAAACTTACAAGTCACCAACCAACACATGTTTCACCTGTAAGATTTGCAAAGATCAAAAATTTGATTAAGTCAGGTATTGTGGAGCATCCCAGCTACTCAGGAGGCTGAGGTGAGATGATCGCTGGAGGCCAGGAGTTCAAAGCTGTAGTGCTCTGTGATACAGCCTGTGAATAGTCACTGCACCCCAGCCTGTGTGACACAGCAAGATTCCATCTCAAAAAAAAAAAAAAAAATCATACTGAGAAATATGAGTTATTTTTGTTTAATTTTATAAAATTGCTTCTTGGATAGTATTTTGTATTTTTTAGTAGAGACAGGGTTTCACCATGTTGGCCAGGCTGGTCTTGAACTCCTGACCTCGGGTGATCCACCCACCTTGGCCTCCCAAAGTGTAGGGATTACAGGTGTGAGCCACCGTGCCTGGCCTCATTATGACTCTTCTATTTGCCAAAATCACTCACTTGCTTCCTCTTTCCCTTCCCCACCTTGATCACCTAAGGTGTGGCCCCCAACCTTTATCGCAGCAGGGACTGGTTTCATGGAAGGCAATTTTTCCATGGACAGAGGTGGGGCAGATGGTTTTGGGATGAAACGATTCCACCTCAGATCATCAGGCATTAGATTCTCAGAAGGAGCACCTAGACCCCTCCATGCGTAGTTCACAACAGGGTTCGGGGCTCCCATGAGAATCTACTGCCACTGCTGATGTGACAGGAGGCGGAGCTCAGGCGGTAATGCTCCCTCACTGCCCCTCACCTCCTGCTGTGCAGCCCGGTTCCTAACAGGCCACGGACTGGGGGTTGGAGACTCCTGATTTAAGGAACAGCGTGGGCTCTGGACCCTCAGCTTCAGTGCCTTCAATTTCTTGCTAAGAGTTATAGCATTGAATTTTACAAATGAGTTACTTTTAAAACTTGGATTAGGAGCTAGGTTTTAAAAATCTCTGCCTCTTGCTTCTTCTCAATGTGCTTTCATGAGCGGGAGGGAACAAAGTGGACTTGGGGTTGGTGCAGAAGACACTGAGCCTAAGTCCAGAGGTAGCTGCGGGAGGGCACAAGCCCCCAGCACAGAGTGCTGTTCTTGCTGAGCGCGTCCCAGCAGAAAAGGTGTTGCACTCCCTGGAAGGTCTCATTTCACAATGAAGACGTATCAAATAAGGAAATGCCCCAAGTTTCAGTGAGTCGAGAAGGACCAAACAGACCCGGTTGTCCCGGGCTCTATTGTGGCTGGCTTCTGTTACTGAATTCAGTGGCATGACTCCATGCGGAATGCTGCAGGTGCCACATTTTGGTAAAACAGATACCGAGGGACAGTAACAGAGGCTTGACATTTTTGCTAAATTAGATGGTCCATTCAAAAAAATTATTGCAGGTAATATAAACTTTCAAGTCATCAAGCTAATGGACAATATTTTTCATCTGATATGTTTGGATCTGGAAGTATTAAGATCCAAAGAATTTGCAAATGTAGTATGAAATAATTTATCACCACACTGTATTAAAATGTAAATTAATTTAGAACCAAATAACTTCAAAAATTTCTATAAACAGTCCAGGCATGGTGGCTCACTCCTGTAATCCCAGCTACCTGGGAGTCTGAGGCAGGAGGATCTCTAGAGCCCAGGAGGTCGAGGCTGCGGTGAACTATGATCGTGCCGCTGCACTCCAGCCTGGGCAACAGAGTGAGACCCTGTCTCAAAAAAAAAAAAAAAAAATTTATAAACAACACATGTGCACTATGAGAAAATTAGAAAATACAAGCAGACACAAGTAGACAGACACAAAGAAGAAAATAAACACCATACAGAATGTTGTATCTGATCTCTGGCATACATCCCTCCGGACCTTTGCTGTGAACAAAGTACTTATGTGTGTGGCAGAGTGTAGGGGACTATCTCTTACTTTGTTCATTTAATTTTTGTTGTGGGAAAAATGTATATAACAACGTTTGCTATTTTAGTCATTTTAGAGTTTAGTGGGACGAAGCACATTCACACTATTGTGCAACCATGACCATGTCCATTTTCAGAGCTTCTGCTGGGTGTGTGTTTTTGAAACACATATAAGGTAAGTATATATTTTCCAGGGCCCATTTTAATAGTAAGTCTCTCGTTTTAAGGACAAACAGTTGATTCTTAATTATACATCAGATTTTTTTTCCCCAAAACAAGGCACTCCAAGGGCCCCTTGTGCCGTCACAGAGAGGCCACAGGTCACAGCCCCTCAGCTTGGTCCCTCGCTTTCCTTCAAGCAGCCCTGAGCCCCGTTCTCTGGCTGACCTGGAAGTCTGAACCAGCGTGGGAGCCCACGATGTTGCCAACATCTGCCCTGCCTGTGGGTGAGCCTGCAGGGCTGCCTGAGCCTGGTTGAATGCACCTCCTACTACTCCTGATTCCCCAAACTCTTTGTTTGTGTTGGCTTAAAGTATTAGTTTTCTTTCATGGGCAATCCATGCCCATGGTTCGAAATTCAAAATATACAAAAGGGTGCACTGTAAGAAAGCAAGGCCGGGGGCGGTGGCTCACGCGTGAAGTCCCAGCACTTTGGGAGGCCAAGGCAGGTGGATCAGGAGTTCGAGACTAGCCTGGCCAACATGGTCAAACCCCGTCTCTACTAAAAATACAAAAAGAAGCTGAGTGTGGTGGCGCGCACCTGTAATCTCAGCTACTCAGGAGACTCAGGTACGAGAATTGCTTGAACCCAGGAGGCGGAGGTTGCAGTGAGCCGAGATCATGCCACTGCACTCAAGCCTGGGCGACAGAGCGACAGTCCATCTCAAAAAAAAAAAAAAAAAAAAAGCAAGTATCCCTGCAAATCCAAGGCCACTTGTCAGCTTTCTGCCCCATCTGTTTGGGCAACAGTACCCATTTCAGACGCCTTGGCGAATAATAAATACAGCTAATATTTATCGAATATCTGCCACGAGCTAAACGTGTGTTGTAATGGTCTTAGAACTCTTCATAACCACCTAAGGTGGATTTTATTGCTTTCCCCACTAGTGCATTAGGACTGAAGCACAGGGAAGGTCAAGTCCCACAGAGTGAAGTGCGGGCTGGGGTTCAGACCTGAACAGTTGGCCATAGCACCTGTGATCTTAACCACTATATTTTATTGCCTTTCAATCATCTACCTTTTGTGATCTTTGCCAACCTGACAGAGTTAAAAAATAAAAAGGAATCTCATGGCAGTTTACATTTTAACTTCTTTTAGCAACGAGATTGAACATCTTTCATATATTATTTTCTTATTTATGATCAAATCCTCGCTGTGTCACCCAGGCTGGAGTGTAGGGTGCCATTTTGGCTTAATGCAACCTCTGCCTCCTGGGTTCAAGCATCCTCCCGCCACAGCCTCTTGAGTAGCTGGGATTACAGGCATGCACCACCAAGCCCAGATAACTTTTGTTATTTTTTTTGTAGCGACAGGGTTTCACCATGTTGCCCAGGCTGGTCTTGAACTTCTGGGCTCAAGATATCTGCTGCCTTGGCCTCCCAAAGTGCTAGAACTAAAAGTGTGAGCCACTGCGCTTGCCCTAAGAAACTTTTTGTAGAGATGAGGTCTCCCTTTGTTGCCCAGGCTGGTCTCAAACTCCTGGGCTGAAGTGATTTTTCCCACCTCAGCTTCCCAAAGTGCTGGGATTACAGGCATGAACCACGGTGCCTGACCAGATTTTAGATTTTTAAATTTTGGAAATTTTAGTTTTTTTAACCTAGAGACCTAAGAGTGTTGTCAGCACTGCTTTGTTCCTTTGCTTTTGAATTTGTCTTTCAATTTTTATGTAAGCCACATTTTTCAATTTCTATTATATTTCTGGTTATAAGGGCCACAGTGTAAAGCACTATAGACTTGAAGAAATATTGGTGGTGAATTTAGATTATCAGATAGCACTTTATTGATAATTTCATGACAAACCTGTTATACCACCTAAATGACTTTAGCTTCCTGGCTGACAATCTATTTGCCCATGATAGAAGCGCAGCCACAGGTGTTCTCTTTTTGTACTACACAGCTCCATTCATACATTGTGAAGTCTGTCTACACAGCTCCATTCATACTCTGTGACGTCTGTCTACGCAGCTCCATTCATACACTGTGACGTCTGTCTACGCAGCTCCATTCATACTCTGTGACGTCTGTCTACGCAGCTCCATTCATACACTGTGACGTCTGTCTACGCAGCTCCATTCATACACTGTGACGTCTGTCTACGCAGCTCCATTCATACACTGTGACGTCTGTCTACGCAGCTCCATTCATACACTGTGACGTCTGTCTACGCAGCTCCATTCATACACTGTGACGTCTGTCTACGCAGCTCCATTCATACACTGTGACGTCTGTCTACGCAGCTCCATTCATACACTGTGACGTCTGTCTACGCAGCTCCATTCATACACTGTGACGTCTGTCTACGCAGCTCCATTCATACACTGTGAAGTCTCTGTAATGCAACATGATATCATTCAACATTTTATAAATGTGTGAATATTTTCCATCATCAGGGATACAACAACTCCATGTACAGGTATTAAGGGAGCTATTTTAGCAAAGGGTTCCCTTCATCTTCGTGAACAAACAAAAGCACAATATCAACTTATTTGGTGATCAGCGTTTACCTGGTTCGTGACGGCTTCTTGGGGCTCCCCCTGCCAGCTCATGTAGGGCAGGAAGTCTACATCTTCTTTGGCAATAAGTTCAGAAACTTTTGGAATATCAGGAAAAGGCGACTCATTCTCATCCTATATTGAATCACAAATAGATTAAATCAAACAGATGTTAACCAATGAAATGATGATTACACACTCTAAAGCCCGTGGGTGTTGGTATGGGACACGCTGGTGTGTGGGAATGGAGTGTGTGCCATGGGCCACAAGCGTGAGGGAAAGTGGGGAGCTGGAGTGGCTTTCCTCTTGACGGAGCGCTGGCAGGTGCTGGCCACTGTGCTGGACACGTTAGGTGAATTTTTCCTTAAACTTATGAAGGCGGAAGGGGCTCTCAGGGAACCCAGGCCTTTTCTATTTTTTGAGGGTCTTGGATTAATAAAAGATGATCAATGCCAAAACTGTAACAAAATTATAGTATATCTGAAAAACACACATTAGCTAATTACTAATGATTATAACATTAAAAATGATAACATGCTCAAGTCATTTAGAAAGATCACCTTAAGTCCCAACAGCGAAGCCCCCCATGACTGGGAGGCTGGGACTCGTGGGGTCTGCTGGCCTGTCTGCAACCCACGCTTCGCAGGCCCAGGGCGTGGGGGTCGTCATTAACCATCAAAGTAAGGGTAACTCTCTTAAAGGGAAAATATAAGTAAAATAATTTAATCTCGAATTAACAATAATACATACCCTTTTCTCAACTGCCACAAAGCTTGTAAATTGTGTTATGAGAGAGTTTTCTTTACTGAGTTTAATAATCAGAGATTTCAAGGTTTGTTTCTTCATCTAGGATAGAATAAAACATAAGTCATGTCCTGTTTTGTTTCTATTTAGCTATGTCAATAAATCATCTTAAGATTCATATATTTCAGACTGAATATTGAATTGCAGGTCCCATCTCAATCGGTGGCTCAATATTTCCTTTAAAATGAGATGAACCGACTTAGTCATATATACTGTCACTCTCCATTATTCAGCTCCCTGTAGTTCACAGAGAGCTCTTGCGGGCCGTGGGCTTCCTCATTCTTTCACAGTCTGTGGCTCCCAATTTAAAGCTGAGGAATTGGAAAGATGCAATGATTTGTTCAGGATAAAGGGGTCTTAAACAAAAGAGCACACAGAGGCTGCCAACCCAGGGGCATCTGAGGGGAATAGGGAGACCACCAGGTGACTGTCTGTCACTAGAACTGACTGTGGGGGTCTCCAAGGCCTGCTGTCACGCTGGCACCTTCTTGTGGGGATGGCATTGAGGACTAACGTGCGCAGCCTTGTTGAAGATCTCATCCCTGATAGAACAGTGGGCAGTCCCAATGGCCTGGCGGAGGGGCCCCTCTGCTGAGGTCTGGTCTGCACAGCACGGGGCAAGTCAGGTGGACTTTGGCAGGTCACTCCGCGTTTCACACTCAGGCCTCTTATCAGTAAGACGGGAATACTAACGTTACCACACAAGAGATCTGAGGTGACATCCACTACAAGCACTCAGCGAGTGTTCTCTGAGCCCTCCTCGGACTTTTTCTGATCAGTAAAACATGACAATTTTCTGGAAACCACTGACATCCACTCTTTTGTTAATTCATTCAACAAACATTTACCACACACCCCACATCCCAGGCACAGTGTCACAGATACAGTGATGAATGCCCTGATACCAGTCTGCACTCAGCTGACCTCACTTTCCATTCCCACAGATAAATCAATGTAAGAATGCTCAAGAAGAATGTCTAATAGTTTTTACAATGAAAAGAACAAACCTCATGACTGGTTTCATTTTCGTGAAGAACGCCATCTTCGTAATCTCTGATTAGAGCTCGGGCTGCCAGCTTGTGGATCATCTGTGTTTAAGCAGCAAAAGCAAAAAAAAACAAACAAACAAACAAAAAAATTCATATAGCTTCTAATAAAAGACTTGCAAAGAACATCATTTTAAAACTTGAGGTATAACCTGCATACAGTAAAATGCCCTCCTTTTAAATATACAGTTTGATGAGTCTTAGGGGATGTATACAGTTGTGTGGCCGCTGTTGGAGTGAAGGCACAGAACATTCTCTTTACCCTGAAAAGTTCCTGTGTGCTCCTGTGTAGCTTCCTCCAGCCCTGGCAGCTCCTCATCTCTTTTCTGTCCCTAGAGTTTTGCTTTTTCTATAAAAGGCCATTTTGCTGATTCATTTTATCTAAAAAGTTCAAAACTTCTTTTCTACCATAGGAAGAGCCACCTTGGTGCTGGGATGCCCATTCATGAACATAGTCTGCACTCTGCAGGGTGAGGACTGCACCACCAGGTGCTTCCTCTCCAACAACTGAGAGATGGAACTTTCCATAATTCCAACTCTTATAATCTTGTCATTGGTAAGGCTGCTTCTCACAGAGGAAGAACAACTTGCTGTGACTTTATGGAAAACGACCTCTTCCCAGGTAAAATTAGTTTACCGTCTTTCCCCCTTAGATCTAACTTCTAAAAATACTCTTTTAATTTATTCTCCCTTAGTGTTCCCCACAAAGATCTAATTTTTAAAGCAATATTGAGCTTAAGTTCTATACAGAAGTCACTGGCAACTAATAAGTCAGTGATACTGATTTAATGCTGAAAAGTAAGCAATATATTTTTGAAAAAAAAAACCCAGCAATGTCTGGGAAATGATTTCTCTGGTTATATTAACACTCCTTTGAAGAAAAAAACTACATAAATAGCATATATAGGCTAGGAACTTTCAAGGCTCAACTATAGTGGATTCAGTACCAGTGCAAACTTCTTGGTAACAATTTGTGATATTGTGATATGCAAAAAGCTAAAATAGGCCACCCCAAAAAGACACTTTCTTTGGCATATTTTGAGATGTTATTTAGAGGGACAGCAGACACAGGAGTAGCTCTGGAAAGCAGTCCTTCTGTAGGGAATATTTGCATCTGCAGAGGAATCCTGTCGGTGAAATAAACAGCAGATGCAAACAGGCTTTCCCTGAGACCCCCTTATCTGCCTTATCCAGATTTAGGAAAGATGAATTCCCAGGAATAAGAGGCTAAAGTCTGATACTTTAAAGGGATCATAGAGAAACTGTTACCAGAGGTGCTTCTATTCTCTCTGAGAGCTGCTGCCTGCCAGACTTCATTTGCATCACCAGAAAGCCTTTGCTCACCATGTGTTTCCTCCCCTCTTCCTCCCACAACCTGTCCCACCTCCCCCAAGGAGCCCCACACCCCTACCCGCCTCTGTACAGTATAAAACTTCACTCATCTGGCCCTTCTTTGAGTCTCATGTGGCTCTTGCACATATAATGAAATCTGCATGTCTTTTCCCCTGTTCATCTATTGTTGGATTATTTTATAGACCAAACATCGAAACTTCAGAGGAAAAGTTTGAATTTTCCTACAGACATAAGAAATATATGTATTTGCTATTCCTAATAGGACCCTTCAACCACACCTGAGTTTATGTTAATGAGGGGACCTTTAGAAAGGCCCTAGGATGAGGGCTGGTTGCTGGGGAACTAACCATATGATTAGAGGACTGGAACTTTCAGTCCCACTCCCCAGCCTCCAGAGAGGGGGCAGTTAATCACCAATGGCCAATGATTTCATCAACCAGGCCTTTGTAATGAAACCTGCCTTAAAAATCCCACCTAAAGGGGTTCAGGGAGCTTCTGGGTCAGCACTCATGTGCCAGGAGGATGGTGCACCCCAACTGTATGTCAGACAGAAGTTCCTGTGCTTGGACTATTCTGGGCCTCACCCTGTATACCTCTTCGTCTGGCTGTTAATTTGTATCCTTTATAATATTCTTTGTAATACATGAGTTAATACTAAGGTAAACATTTCCTGAGTTCTGTGAGCTGTTACACAAATTAGTGAACCTGAGAAAGGGTTGTGGAAACACTGACTTGGAGCTGACCAGAAGTGTGGGTAACCTGGGGATCCGCTACTTGCTACTGGTGTCTGGAGTGGGGACCAGCCTTGTGGGACTGAGCCCTCACCCTGTGAGGTCTGTGCCAACCCCAGGTGGCTAGTGTGAGAATTGAATTAAATTGTAGGACTGGTGTCAGAGAATTGGTTGGGAAAAACACATATCTGGAAACCAGAAATGTTGTGAGTACTGGGGAAAAAGGAATTTTTTTCTTTCATAATTCAGTTGCTTTTAATCAAAAAAGGAAAATAACCCACATCCTCAATATACAATATGATCTACCCTTAGTCCATTTATATATATATTATAATATAATTTCTATTATATTATAGAATTCTATCTATATCTATTATTCTATCTATTATAACCAGTATTTCTAAATAGCATCAGTAGGCCAGTGGCATGTAACTTTTACTGAGTCATGAACATCTGAGAACCTCTGTAGCAAAATTTCCATGCATAAATGCCATATTTTATTGCAGTTACTGCCACCCACTGATGCCCATATAGACACACCTAGACCCAACTACCCCAGATGCGGATGTGCTGCGTTAGAAACTGAAGGAAAGTATACTCATTTGTACATACAGCCCATCTCCATATTGTGTAATGAAATTTCAGCACAGGAAAATAACAAAGGAAGTACAGACAGCAGGGGTATCCAATCTTTTGGCTTCCCTGGGCCACAATGGAAGAAGAATTGTCTTGTGCAACACATAAAATACACTAACAATAATGATAGCTGATGAGCTGGAAAAAAAAAAAACTTGCAAAAAAATTTCATAATGTTTTAAGAAAGTTTACGGCAAGATGGCCGAGTAGGAACAGCTCCAGCCTCCAGCTCCCAGCGTGAGCGACACAGAAGATGGGTGATTTCTGCATTTTCAACTGAGGTACTGGGTTCATCTCACTGGGGCATGTCGGACAGTTGGTGCTGGTCCGCGGGTGCCACCCGACCAGCGAGAGGTGAAGCAGGGCGAGGTATCACCTCACCTGGCAAGCACAGGGGGAAGGGAATTCCTTCTCCTAGCCAAAGGAAATTGAGACACACAACACCTGGAAATTCGGGTAACTCCCACCCTAATACTGTGCTTTACCAATGGTCTTAGCCAACAGCACACCAGGAGATTATATCCCACACCTGGCCCGGAGGGTCCCATGCCCACAAAGCCTCCCATGCCCACAGAGCCTCCCTCATTGCTAGCAAAGCAGTCTGAGATCTAACTGCAATGCAGCAGCGAGGCTGGGGGAGGGGTGCCCGCCATTGCTGAGGCTTAAGTAGGTAAACAAAGCTGCCTGGAAGCTCGAATTGGGTGGAGCCCACCACGGCTCAAGAAGGTCTGCCTGCCTCTGTAGACTCCACCTCTGGGGACAGGGCATAGCTAAACAAAAAGCAGCAGAAACCTTGGCAGAGGTAAATGTCCCTGTCTGACAGCTTTGATGAGAGCAGTGGATCTCCCAGCACGGAGGTTGAGTTCTGAGAACAGACAGGCTGCCTGCTCAAGTCCCTGACCCCTGAGTAGCTTAACTGGGAGACATCCCCCACTAGGTGCAGACCAACACCTCACACCTCACATGGCTGGGTGCACCTCTCAGATGAAGCTTCCAGAGCAAGAATCAGACAGCAACACTCACTGTTCAGCAATATTCTATCTTCTGCAGCCTCCGCTGCTGATACCCAGGCAAACAGGGTCTGAAGTGGACCTCAAGCAAACTCCAAGAGACCTGCAGCTGAGGGTCCTGACTGTTAGAAGGAAAACTAACAAACAGAAAGAACACCCACACCAAAACCCCATCAGTTAGTCACCAGCATCAAAGACCAAAGGCAGAGAAAACCACAAAGATGGGGAAAAAGCAGTGCAGAAAAGCTGGAAATTCAAAAAATAAGCGCGCCTCTCCCCCTCCAAAGGAACGCAGATCATTGCCAGCAACGGAACAAAGCTGGACAGACAATGACTTTGACAAGTTGAGAGAAGACGGCTTCAGTCGATCAAACTTCTCAGAGCTAAAGGAGGAACTATGTAACCAGCACAAAGAAACTAAAAACCTTGAAAAAAGATGTTACGAATGGCTAACTAGAATAACCAATGTAGAGAAGTCCTTAAAAGAACTCATAGAAATGAAAACCATAACACGAGAACTACGTGACAAATGCACAAGCTTCAGTAACCGACTGGATCAACTGGAAGAAAGAGTATCAGCAATTGAAGATCAAATGAATGAAATGAAGCGAGAAGAGTAGAGAGAAAAGAGTAAAAAGAAATGAACAAAGCCTCCAAGAAATATGGGATTATGTGAAAAGACCAAATCTACGTCTGATAGGTGTGCCTGAAAGTGACAGGGAAAATGGAACCAAGTTGGAAAACACTCTGCAGGATATCATCCAGGAGAACTTCCCTAACCTAGTAAGGCAAGTCAACATTCAAATTCAGGAAATACAGAGAAGGCAACAAAGATACTCCTCGAGAAGAGCAACTCCAAGACACATAATTGTCAGATTCACCAAAGCTGAAATGAAGGAAAAAATGTTAAGGGCAGCCAGAGAGAAAGGTCGGGTTACCCACAAAGGGAAGCCCATCAGACTAACAGTAGACCTCCCGGCAGAAACTCTACAAGCCAAAAGAGAGTGGGGGCCAATATTCAACATTCTTAAAGAAAAGAATTTTCAATGCAGAATTTCATATCCAGCCAAACTAAGTTTCATCAGTGAAGGAGAAATAAAATCCTTTATGTGAAGGAGAAATAAAATCCTTTACAAACAAAGAAATGCTGAGAGATTTTGTCACCACCAGGCCTGCCCTACAAGAGATCCTGAAGGAAGCACTAAACATGGAAAGGAACAACAGGTAGCAGTCGTTGCAAAAACATGTCAAAATGTCAAGTCCATCAATGCTAGGAAGAAACTGCATCAACTAACGAGCAAAATGACCAGCTAATATCATAATGACAGGATCAAGTTCACACATAACAATATTAACCTTCAATGTAAATGGACTAAATGGTCCAATTAAAAGACACAGACTGGTAAATTGGATAGAGTCAAGACCCATCAGTTTGCTGTATTCAGGAGACCCATCTCACTTGCAGAGACACACATAGGCTCAAAATAAACAGATGGAGGAAGATCTACCAAGCAAATGGAAAACAAAAAAAAGCAGGGGTTGCAATTCTAGTCTCTGATAAAACACACTTTAAACCATCAAAGATTAAAAGAGACAAAGAAGGCCATTACATAATGTTTGTAAAGGGATCAATTCATCAGGAAGAGCTAACTCTCCTAAATATATATGCACCCAATACATGAGCACCCAGATTCATAAAGCAAGTCCTTAGAGACTTACAAAGAGACTTAGACTACCATACAACAATAATGGAAGACTTTAACACCCCACTGTCAACATTAGACAGATCAACGAGACAGAAAGTTAACAAGGATATCCAGGAATTGAACTCAACTCTGCACCAAGGGGACCTAATAGACATCTACAGAACTCTCCATCCCAAAGCAACAGAATATACATTCTTCTCAGCACCACATCGCATTTATTCCAAAATTGACCACATAGTTGGAAGTAAAGCACTCCTCAGCAAATGTAAAAGAACAGAAATTATAACAAACTGTCTCTCAGACCACAGTGCCATCACACTAGAACTCAGAACTAAGAAACTCAACCAAAACCGCTCAACTACATGGAAACTGAACAACCAGCTCCTGAATGACTACTGAGTACATAACGAAATGAAGGCAGAAATAAAGATGTTCTTTGAAACCAATGAGAACAAAGATACAACATAACAGAATCTCTGGGACACATTTAAAGCAGTGTGTAGAGGGAAATTTATAGCACTAAATGCCCACAAGTGAAAGCTGGCAAGATCTCAAATTGACACCCTAACACCACAATTAAAAGAACTAGAGAAGCAAGAGCAAACACATTCAAAAGCTAGCAGAAGGCAAGAAATAACTAAGATCAGAGCAGAACTGAAGGAGATAGAGACACAACCCTCCAAAAAAATCAATGAATCCAGGAGCTGGTTTTTTGAAAAGATGAACAAAATTGATAGACCACTAGCAAGACTAATAAAGAAGAAAACAGAGAAGAATCAAATAGACACAATAAAGAAATGATAAAGGGGATATCACCACTGACCCCACAGAAATACAAACTACCATCAGATAATACTATAAACACCTCTATGCTAATAAACTGGAAAACCTAGAAGAAATGGATAATTTCCTGGACACTTACACTCTCCCAAGACTAAACCAGGAAGAAGTTGAATCCCTGAATAGACTAATAGCAGGCTCTGAAACTGAGGCAATAATTAATAGCCAAGCAGCCAAAAAAAGTCCAGGACCAGACAGATTCACAGCCGAATTCTACCAGAGGTACAGGGAGGAGTTGGTACCATTTCTTCTGAAACTATTCCAATCAGTAGAAAAAGAAGGAATCCTCCCTAACTCATTTTACGAGGCCAACATCATCCTGATACCAAAGCCTGGCACAGACACAACAAAAAAAGAGAATTTTAGGCCAATATCCCTGATGAACATCAATGCAAAAATCTTCAATAAAATACTGGCAAACCGAATCCAGCAGCACATCAAAAAGCTTATCTACCATGATCAAGTGGGCTTCATCCCTGGGATGCAAGGCTAGTTCAGCATATGCAAATCAGTAAACATAATCCAGCACATAAACAGAACCAAAGACAAAAACCACATGATTATCTCAACAGATGAAGAAAAGGCCTTTGACAAAATTCAACAGCCCTTCATGCTAAAAACTCTCAATAAATTCGGTATTGATGGAACGTATCTCAAAATAATAAGACCTATTTATGACAAACCCACAGCCAATATCATACTGAATGGGCAAAAACTGGAAGCATTCCCTTTGAAAACTGGCACAAGACAGGGATGCCCTCTCTCACCGCTCCTATTCAACATAGTGTTGGAAGTTCTGGCCACAGCAATCAGGCAAGAGAAAGAAATAAAGGGTACTCAGGAAAAGAAGTCAAACTGTCCCTGTTTGCAGATGACATGATTGTATATTTAGAAAACCCCATTGTCTCAGCCCAAAATCTCCTTAAGCTGATAAGCAACTTCAGCAAAGTCTCAGGATACAAAATCAATGTGCAAAAATCACAAGCATTCTTATACACCAGTAACAGGCAAACAGAGAGTCAAATCATGAATGAACTCCCATTCACAACAGTTCCAAAGAGAATAAAATACCTAGGAATCCAACTTACAAGGGATGTGAAGGACCTCTTCAAGAACTACAAACCACTGCTCAGTGAAATAAAAGAGGACACAAACAAATGGAAGAACATACCATGCTCATGGATAGGAAGAATCAATATTGTGAAAATGGCCATACTGCCCAAGGTAATTTATAGATTCAATGCCATTCCCATCAAGCTGCCAATGACTTTCTTCACAGAATTGGAAAAAACTGCTTTAAAGTTCATATGGAACCAAAAAAGAGCCCGCATTGCCAAGACAATCCTAAGGCAAAAGAACAAAGCTGGAGGCATCAAGCTACCTGACTTCAAACTGTACTGCAAGGCTACAGTAACCAAAACAGCATGGTACTGGTACCAAAACAGAGATATAGACCAATGGAACAGAACAGAGTCCTCAGAAATAATACCACACATCTACAGCCATCTGATCTTTGACAAACCTGACAAACTGGATCCTTTCCTTACTCCTTATACGAAAATTAATTAAAGATGGATTAGAGACTTAAATGTTAGACCAAAAACCATAAAAACCCTACAAGAAAACCTAGCTAATACCATTCAGGACATAGGCATGGGCAAGGACTTCATGTCTAAAACACAAAAAGCCATGGCAACCAAAGCCAAAATTGACAAATGGGATCTAATTAAACTAAAGAGCTTCTGCACAGCAAAAGAAACTAGGCCGGGCGCGGTGGCTCAAGCCTGTAATCCCAGCACTTTGGGAGGCCGAGACGGGCGGATCACGAGGTCAGGAGATCGAGACCATCCTGGCTAATGCGGTGAAACCCCGTCTCTACTAAAAATACAAAAACTAGCCGGGCGAGGTGGCTGGCGCCTGTAGTCCCAGCTACTCGGGAGGCTGAGGCAGGAGAATGGCGTAAACCCGGGAGGCGGAGCTTGCAGTGAGCTGAGATCCGGCCACTGCACTCCAGCCTGGGCGACAGAGCCAGACTCCGTCTCAAAAAAAAAAAAAAAAAGAAACTACCATCAGAGTGAACAGGCAACCTACAGAATGGGAGAAAATTTTTGCAATCTACTCATCTGACAAAGGGCTAATATCCAGGACCTACAAAGAACTCAATCAAATTTACAAGAAAAAAAAACAACCCCATCAAAAAGTGGCCAAAGGATATGAACAGACACTTCTCAAAAGAAGACATGCATACAGCCAACAGACACATGAAAAAATGCTCATCATCACTTGCCATCAGAGAAATGCAAATCAAAACCACAATGAGATACCATTTCACACCAGTTAGAAAGGCAATCATTAAAAAATCAGGAAACAGCAGGTGCTGGAGAGGATGTGGAGAAATAGGAACACTTTTACACTGTTGGTGGGACTGTAAACTAGTTCAACCATTGTGGAAGACAGTGTGGCGATTCCTCAAGGATCTAGAACTAGAAATACCATTTGACCCAGCCATCCCATTACTGGGGATATACCCAAAGGATTAGAAGTCATGCTGCTATAAAGACACAGGCACATGTATGTTTATTGCGGCACTATTCACAATAGCAAAGACTTGGAATCAACCCAAATGTCCATCTGTGACAGACTGGATTAAGAAAATGTGGCACATACACACCATGGAATACTATGCAGCCATAAAAAAGGATGAGTTCATGTCGTTTGTAGGGTCATGTATGCAGCTGGAAACCATCATTCTTAGAAAACTATCGCAAGAACAGAAAACCAAACCCCGCATGTTCTCACTCATAGGTGGGAATTGAACAATGAGAACACTTGGATACAGGAAGGGGAACATCACACACTAGGGCCTTTTGTGGGGAGGGGGTAGTGGGGAGGGATAGCATTAGGAGATATACCTAATGTAAATGATGAATTAATGGGTGCAGCACACCAACATGGCACATGTATACATATGTAACAAACCTGCACATTGTGCACATGTATCCTAGAACTTAAAGTATAATAAAAAAAAAAAAGAAAGTAAGTTTACGAATTTGTGTTGGACTGCATTCAAAGCTGCCGTGGGTTGGACAAGCTTAACATGGAGCATTCCATATGGAAATATGACATCATAACTTTCAAACAATGGGTCGATAGTTTAGGTTTTGAATCTTACAGTTCCAGTTGTCTTCTGAAGCTCAGTAGTTGACACCATTGTACAAAATTCTTTCTCTTGAATTAGTGCGCACAGAGTTGCCTGAAATGGGGAAAAAAAAATAAATTCCTCATTAGCCTTTCCACTCTGCAGTGTCTTGGTTTAACAGAAATTCTTTTGGTGATTTCGTCTCCCCTTTCCATAACAATGAGAAGCCTCCCCAAAGCCCTGGCTAACCACCAGCTATGTTCCCAGAAGACGAAGATCTGCTGGTGAGAAGGGGAAGGAAGAAGACAGAAAAAAAATAGCAAAATATATTGGTCTGCCCATAGAATAACAACCTCTGCGCCTTCTTACCTGTGTGCAGTGAGGAATGAATCCGTAGACAAGGAGTTGATCGTTGCGAAACAAGGACGGCACCTGGGCTGGGGCCTGCAGGGCCTCAGGCGCATCTGGGTTGAGTTGCTGCCATTTGACCGAGACAGAGTGGCAGCTTGGAGAACATAGCCTCGTCATTTGGTCTTCTATCTGTTTATAAAAGAGGAATTATTTCTCTTTCAATGCTCCATCCAGCAAATAGTTACTTCACATTTAAAACAAAGTATACATTCAATTCTTTGGGAATTTTATAACTCTTCCGTACTTTCTCTCCCTCCTGCTACAGGGCACTTTCCCAAAAAGATTTTAAACATAATTTTATTTTATTTTATTTATTTTATTTTGAGATGGAGTCTTCCTCTGTCACCTAGACTGGAGTGCAGTGGCACAATCTTGGCTCACTGCAACCTCCGCCTCCCAGGTTCAAGTGATTCTCCTGCCTCAGCCTCCCAAGTAGCCGGGACTACAGGCGTGTGGCACCACACCCGGCTAATTTTTGTATTTTTAGTAGAGATGGCGTTTCACCATGTTGCCCAGGTTGGTCTCGAACTCCTGACCTCAGGTGATCCACCTGAGCCTCCCAAAGTGCTGGGGTTATAGGCATGAGCCACCATGCCCAGCTAGAATTTTAAATAATAGCATGATCACATCCTTTACATTTACAAAGCAACCTGAAATTATTCCATTAGCTAATTACTAATATGCAACCTTGGTAAGAGTAGATTCCAGTACTGGAATAGATATTTCTCCAAAGAAGATACACAAAAGCCAACAAGTGCATGAAAAGATGCTTGACGTCACTAGTCATAAGGGAAGTGCAAATCAGAACCACAGTGAGGTTCCATTTCACACCCAGTGGGATAGTTGTTATTAAGAAAACAAGTGCTGCTGGCTGGGTAGAGTGGCTCATGCCTGTAATCTCAGTACTTTGGGAGGCCAAGGCACACAAAACTGCTTGAACTTGGGATTCGAGACCAGCCTGGGCCCATGGCGAAACCCTGTCTCTACAAAAAATACAAAAAATTAGCCAGGTGTGGTGGTGTGGACCTGTAGTCCCACCTACTTGGGGGATGAGGGAAGAAGATGGCATGAGACCAAGATGTCAGGGCTGTAGTGAGCCAAGGTTGCACCACTGCATTCCAGCCTGGGTGACAAAGTGATACCCTGTCTCAAAAAACACCGACAGCAAACAAAAACCAAACAAACAAATAAAAAACAATAGGAAAAAAGTGACGGCATACGTCTGTAGTCCCAGTTACTTTGGAGGCTGAGGTGGGAGGATCACTTGAGCTCAGGAAGTCAAGGCTGTGGTGAGCTATGATTGTACCACTGCGCTCCAACCTAGATGACCGAGCAACACTGTGTCTCAAAAACCAAAACAAACCAAAGAAAAGCCAATTGATTTCAGTCAATATGGAAAAGAAAGGAATGATGAGTGTTGGTGAGGATGTAGAATAACTGGAATCCTGGTGCACTGGTGGTGGGAATGTAAAATGATGCAGCTGCTATGGAAGACAGCATGGCAATTCCCCAAAAAACTAAACATAGAACGACCATATGATCCAGCAATCCCACACTACGCACGTATCCAGAATTGAAAGCAGACTCACACAGACACTTGTATACCAATGGTCATAGCAGCATTATTCACAATAGCCAAAGGACAGAAAGAACCCCAGTGTCCACTGATAGGTGAACGGATAAGCAAAATGTGGTCTCTCCATACAATGGAATATTATTCAGCTTTAAAAAGAAGGGAAATTCTGACACATGCTACAACATAGATGGATGTTAAAAACATCATGCTAAGTGAAATAAGCCAGACATAAAAGAACAATGTCCTATGACTCCACTTATATGAGATACTCAGAATAGGCAAAGTCACAGAGACGGAACATACAGTCGTGGTTAGCAGGCGCTGGGTGTAGGAGGGAAAGTGGAGTTACTGTTTCATGAGTACGTAGTTTCTGTTTGGGCTGATGAAATAGTTCGAAGACAGTGATGGTTGCACAGCATTGTGAATGTAGCTAATACCACTAAATTGTACGCTTAAAAATGGTTAAAATGACCGGGCACGGTGGCTTACGCCTGTAATCCCAGCACTTTGGGAGGCCGAGGTGGGCGGATCACGAGGTCAGGAGATCGAGACCATCCTGACTAACACGGTGAAACCCCTTCTCTACTAAAAATACAAAAAAATTAGTCAGGCTTGGTGGCGGGCACCTGTAGTCCCAGCTAGTCGGGAGGCTGAGGCAGGAGAATGGCTCGAACCTGGGAAGCGGAGCTTGCAGTGAGCCGAGATGGTGCCACTGCACTGCAGCCTGGGCGACAGAGCGAGACTCTGTCTCAAAAAAAAAAAAAAAAATACGTGTGCATGTGTCTTTATAGCAGCATGATTTATAATCCTTTGGGTATATACCCAACATGGCACAAGTATACATATGTAACAAACCTGCACGTTATGCACATGTACCCTAGAACTTCAAGTATAATTAAAAAAAATAAAAAAATTTAAAAAAGTTTAAAATGCTAAATTTTTTTTTTTTTGAGACGGAGTCTCGCTCTGTCGCCCGGGCTGGAGTGCAATGGCCGGATCTCAGCTCGCTGCAAGCTCCGCCTCCTGGGTTTACGCCATTCTCCTGCCTCAGCCTCCCGAGTAGCTGGGACTACAGGCGCCCGCCACGTCGCCCGGCTACTTTTTTGTATTCTTTAGTAGAGACGGGGTTTCACCGTGTTAGCCAGGATGGTCTCGATCTCCTGACCTTGTGATTCGCCCGTCTCGGCCTCCCAAAGTGCTGGGATTACAGGCTTGAGCCACTGCGCCCGGCCTAAAATGCTAAATTTTATCATAATAAGGAAAATTAATTCCAGCAAAACATATTCAATAATTCACTTAAAAACATCAGTCCATTATTTTTATGAGCTGGGAGAATGACCTGCTGAGGAACTCCTGTGTTCCCACTGGTGCCGTCCTGAGGCAGGGCTCACACCTGCGGCAGCACTTGCCTCTTTAAGGCTCCCCTCGCACTCAAGGAAACACAGATGTTCCTATTTCTTAGCCTTGGAAGAATGTGAGATTTCCAAATGTAAATATAACACCAGATGTTTAAAACACATACCTGTTTTCTCCAACTGTGCTTGGATTTTGCATTAAAATATTCAAATACTCCGGCACCACACTGGGACAAAATCCTTAGGATGTGACGATTTGCTGTAGGACTGATTACATTTCACATGTTTTAATTTTTAAGACACTGGAGAAATATTTTTGAAGTACATGTTAACAGTGTTGAGAAAGCTCACAGCTCAATAGGAGAGACGTGACGTGGGGAAGAATGTATTCGTGTGTAGCTGAGGTTAAACAGAGAAAGAGATAATAGGAGGAAACATCTGAAAGTTTGGCTAATTTAAGCTCCCATCTATCAGAGGACTGACTTGTCCTTCAAACAGAAAAAATGTTGAAATTCTTGACTTTCAGTTCACTGAGGGAGGGAGTAGTTGACTCTAAAAACAACCCTATAAGGTATCAGAATGTTGACAAAGATATCAACTTAATTTCCATCAATAACAATATTGCCTGAATCTGATCCCAAAGGCCTAGAGCTGGCAAAGACTGAATAAAGTCTACCTCTTAAAATCTGATACACATCAACATAGCAAGAGGCATAAAGAAGCAACTCTCACTCCAGCAAAGGGCATCTCTGCCATTTAAATGACAAGTGCCCTATTACTTTTCTCTCTACAACAATTCTACAACTATCAAGAACTCCTTGCTTAGAGGAGTTCCTCCTGAAATATTAAAGAAAAGATCAATTATTTTTCAGAAAAAGAGCTTATGAAAATAATTTCCAAGATGTTTTTCAACCTATGGATAAAGACTGGACTTGTCTTTACCCTCTGTATTAACTGGTGATGATCATAACATTGACTAGAAGATCCTTAATATGGGTTACTAGTAGTTATAGCTTCTGTCCCTTAGCAGCCCGGTGAGGTCTGCCTGGAGGTCATGTGCTCTCAGCATGAGTCCAGCACAGCCAGTGAGGACATGTGCCCAGGCCAGTGGGACAAGCTAGAGATATGGATTCTTTTTTTTTTTTTGAGACGGAGTCTGGCTCTGTCGCCCAGGCTGGAGTGCAGTGGCGCGATCTCAGCTCACTGCAAGCTCCGCCTCCCGGGTTCCCGCCATTCTCCTGCCTCAGCCTCCCAAGTAGCTGGGACCACAGGCGCCGCCACCTCGCCCGGCTAGTTTTTTGTATTTTTTTTTAGTAGAGACGGGGTTTCACCGTGTTAGCCAGGATGGCCTCGATCTCCTGACCTCATGATCCGCCCATCTCGGCCTCCCGAAGTGCTGGGATTACAGGCTTGAGCCACCGCGCCCAGCCTAGATATGGATTCTTTTTTTTTTTTTTTGAGACGGAGTCTTGCTCTGTCGCCCGGGCTGGAGTGCAGTGGCCGGATCTCAGCTCACTGCAAGCTCCGCCTCCCGGGTTCACGCCATTCTCCTGCCTCAGCCTCTGGAGTAGCTGGGACTACAGGCGCCTGCCACCTCGCCCGGCTAGTGTTTTTTTTTTCGTATTTTTAGTAGAGACGGGGTTTCACCGTGTTAGCCAGGATGGTCTCGATCTCCTGACCTCGTGATCCACCCGTCTCGGCCTCCCAAAGTGCTGGGATTACAGGCTTGAGCCACCGCGCCCGGCCATTAGATATGGATTCTTATGCTAAGTAATAACATCTAATATCGATTTGGTGCTTTTTGGGTCAGTTCTGTTCTGAGTGCTTTCTATGTATGAGTTCATTTATTCCTCAGCAACCCTAGGACGTAGGTATTTTCATGATCATCTTGGTTTTACAGATGAGAGGTTAAGGAACTTGCCCCAGGTCACACAGCTGATGATTGGCCAACCCAGGTTCTGAGACTTAGGCAGTCTGGCTGGGAGCCCGGAGCCCCATCCCTCTGTGCTGTAAGGCTTCTGTATTCTAGTGTCAACTTCCAAGCTTGCAAAAGTTCTGTGCAGGCCAACAAGAAGACCTCCCCGTGGGTCTGGACTGTGTGACCAGCTCTCTGAGACTCACCCGATACCGCAGGCGAATAACCTGGTGTAGGGGCGGCTCCTCTTCACCAGCTGCAACGTCAGGCTCTCGTCCTGGAGGTGCCCATCAGATACCAGGAGGATGTTCCGTGACCCTCGAGCCGGGTACAATAAGCTAAGATATCGGAGCGTTTTCCAGAAGTCTGTGTTCCCCATGGTAGGTGTGGCCGACTGGAGGAAATTAAGTGAAAGATTATGTTCTCCTTGTTGGATACAGTCACCATTTGCTGTCATCACTGACACATCTAAGGACAGTGTAGAGAGATAGTGACACTGAAAATATTTTCTTTCCCTAATTATACACTTGTGAAACAACTAAACGTATGTCCTTTTAGTTTATTTGATGTCACGCAGTAGCTGTAATATTATCACCTCATGCTTATTTGATTTTTTACAGTTTCCAGAGGACTATGACGTCTACGGGAAGAAATGTCCCATCCAATCGGCCCTGGATTTGCCAGCCTGGCTGAGGCAGCTGGTCAGTCTCAGCTTGCTCAATTTTATTATTATTTTATTTTCTTTCTTTTTTTTCTTTGAGATGGAGTCTCACTCCGTCATTGCCCAGGCTGGAGTGCAGTGGCACATTCTCGGCTCACTGCAACCTCCACTTCCTGGGTTCAGGTGATTCTCCTGCCTCATCCTCCCGAGTGGCTGGGATTACAGGTGTCTGCCACCACACCTGGCTCATTTTTTGTATTGTAAGTAGAGATGAGGTTTCACCATGTTGCCCAGGTTGGTCTCGAATTCCTGACCTCAGGTGATCCACCCGCCTTGGCCTCCCAAAGTGCTGAGATTACAGGTGTGAGCCAACACGCCCAGCATTTCTTTTCTCTTTCTTTCTTTCTTTTTTTTTTTTTTAAATCTCAACCCTTTTAGATGAAGCTGGCTGCATTTTAAGAGGAACAAAACAAAGGACAGGAGAAAACTTCTCAAAGCTGTTAATGCTAGTTGCATTAGGGTGGTAGGACACGGGTGGATTTTTTCTTTCTGTTCTTTTTAATTTCCAATTTTTCCTTAATGAGTTTATTATCATTTTAATTAATGAAATAAAGACCCCACCAATATACAAAAACCACAGGACTAGGGGTGCTCTGATGGTGGTTTGAGGGGCCTAAGCCCTGGAGGTCCCCCTAAAGCGTGGTAGGAAAAGACCCAAGAGATACAGGAAGCCTCTTGCACTCACCATGATGAACTCTGTTGCCGCGATATTGCTTGTGATATGCTTAGGATACGAAAATAACTCCTTGTAACCTGTGTAATAAGATCAGCATGAGGTGCTGCTTCCACACGTTCACTTGCTTGACCACTAACAAACAATAATGTTACTTCATACCATCACGGCTGTTGTAAAGGATGTTATATATTTATGTGTGTACCTTCCTTTTTAGAAAACTGATAATTTTAACATACAAAAGATTCACCACAGGCCAGGCATGGTGGCTCATGCCTGCAATCCCAGCACTTGGGGAGGCCAATGTGGGTGGATCACCTGAGGTCAGGAGTTCAAGACCAGCCCTGGTCAACATGGTGAAACCCTGTCTCTGCTAAAAATACAAAAATTAGCTGGGTGTGGTGGTGGGCACCTGTAATCCCAGCCACTGGGGAGGCTGAGGCCAGGAGGCAGAGGTTGCAGTGAGCTGAGATGGCACTACCGCATTCCAGCCTGGGCAACAAAGCAAGACTCTGTCTCAAAAAAAAAAAAAAAAAAAAAAATCACCACAGTATTTTTCTAAATAATACATCATAGAGCATTCAAACTGTGGTGCTTTACTATGCAAAATGTTGAGTCGAATTCCATGTGTACACGCAGATCGCTTGTGCAAAGGTGCAGGGCATTGCAATGGCCTGAGTAGCTTGGCCGCTGGAAGGCCACAGTCTCTGCTCATGCCCTTTGCACTCCCCATGCTTATCCGACCTCGGTCCCAGCAGCAGCAGCAGACTACATCTCTGGGGAAAAGGGGCTGGGCCTTCTGCTGGATGGCACAGAGGATGAGAATCAATAGGACAGGACTGTCCCCTCAGTCCATTCTACGCACCTCTCATCCCCGAGGTGCTGCCTTCTGGTGGCTGAGACGTCCCTGGGCCCTACCTGGAGGGTGGCACTACCTCCCTTCTAGCGGTGCTGGCTGGATGCTTCCTGAGACCATTCCTTACAGATTTTCTATGACTGTGCTGATGGCAAATGTTTTGTCCTTAGACTGGGACCTCCTACTCAACAGACCAAGGGTTTTGCATTTGGTTCAGCTGCTAATGACAACAGTAGCATTTATAGCTCACTTACTGTGGAACAGGCACAGTTTAAAAATCCTTTACATATATTAGCTCAATCCTCCTCACAGCAACACTGAGCTAGGGACAATTATCCTCAGATCGCAGATGAGGAAACGGAGGCACCAGAAGTTCAAGTAGCACACCCAAGGTGACACACAGAGCCTGGGTACAGCTCCAGAGCTCTTGTTCTTCAGTTTCATACTAGGCTGCTCCTCACTGCACAGGCAGGGTCAGGCACCCACAGCTGTCAGTTCGACAGAGCGCGATTCACGTGTGGGAGAAGAACACGCAGGACCAGGGCCAAAGCACACTCACCTGTGCCGAACTGGATAATGTTTACTTTTTGCTTCTCACCCACCAAGGACAGCGCATGCAAGGCAATTTGCTTGGCTTGCAAAAATGTCACACCCTCCATGGAACTGGAGCAGTCGAGACAAATAATCACTTCACTCTCATTGGCTAGGTCAGGGAGGTCGACATCAAGATCGGGTTGAAAGACAAGCATGCAAGCCTGAAAGGAGAAAGAAGGTGCTGGACTGGAGCTTCTTGTCACTTCAACTGGAAAAGGTCTACTTAGAAAACTCCAAAACTTTCTAGTGAGGTAAACCTAATGCTATAAAAACAGAAAGAATAAGATGTAATTAACAACAAGATGGCCTACTAGGAGTTCCAATCAAAAGTAGAATGTTAGAACTGGGAGTTTCCAATGGAGAAGACATAAACTTCTGAGAGGTCAAGAATTAATATCTGAAAAATCATATAGCATCAACATTATGGAACAAATATATATATACACATATGTGTATCTCATACACACTATTCTAAGAGGAATATACAAGCCATTGTGATTACTAAAATACACACACATACCTTTTGTTCCCTTAATTAACCAATACTTAACTACTATCACGTAAGTTTCCTTTTTTTTTTTTGAGACGGGGTCTCCCTCTGTTGTCCAGGCTGGCGTGCAGTGGCACGATCACAGTTCGCTTTAACCTTAACCTCCTGGACTCAAGCGATCGCCCTGCCTCAGCCTCCTGAGAAGCTGAAACCACAGGTTTGTGTGACCACATCTGGCTAATTTTTTTTCTTAATTTTTTATAGAGATAAGGTCTCACCATGTTTCCCAGCCTGGTTTCAAACTCCTGGGCTCAAGTGATCCACCTGCCTTGGCCTCCCAAAGTGCTGGGATTACAGGTGTAAGCCACTATACACCTGGCCTAAGTTTCTATTTTCATTTTAACTTAGGAAGAGACTCTTTGTCACAGCCACACAAAATGATCTTATTACCAACCACAAGTAATTGCTTATTTGTTTTTCCAGTATCAGTATTTTAAAAGTATAAAAAGTACACAGAATACCCAACGTAATGTCTGATAGAACATGTTCTTTTGGTGGAGCTTAAGGTAAAAATGCCAATATGTACAGGCAAATCATCCATATGAGGGTTTTGGACGAAACGTCAGAAGTTTGGAATACTTGATATCATAAATATTTTTAGTTGTAGAATCTTGGGATGTGAGAGTTCATTTTGTAATGCTAGTTTTTCAAGACAATAATTTGCAAGTTTAACCAACTTATTCTGAAATGTTTTTTCAATAGCATCTCCTATTTCTAAGTAAAAAGGAGTATACCTCGCTTTCTTTTTCTGGATGTTTTTCAACCCACATTCTTGGGAGATAGGCATCAGACAAACCGATGTGAAGAGAAAATCCACTGCTGTCTAACGAGCTGCCTTCCATGGTGCTAATGACAGCTTTGCAGTCTGTGCGCTGCAAAACAAACAGCACCACAACAAGGTGAGAAATGGAGTAACACCATATTAGCAGTCTGCACTTACCTGTCACGGAGCAAACCCTTGCATAGCTTACATAAAACTCTATTAAGAATCAATAAAGTAGTGGTAAATTCCAAAATAATGAAATGTAGGCTGGGTGCGGTGGTTCATGCCTGTAATCTCAGTGTTTTGGGAGGCCGAGGCAGGTGGATCACCTGAGGTCAGGAGTTTGAGGCCAGCCTGGCGAAACCCTGTCTCTACTTTTAAAAATACAAAAAATTAGCCAGGCGTGGTGGCGGGCGCCTGTAATCCCAGCTACTCAGGAGGCTGAGGTAGGAGAATCGCTTGAACCCAGGAGGTGGAGGTTGCAGTGAGCCAAGATCGCACCCCTGCATTCCAACCTGGGTAACAAGAGCCAAACTCCGTCTTAAAAAAAAAAAACCACACACACACAAAACAAAACAAAAAAACCAAAATAACAAAATGCAGGTTTTAGAAGACCATGAGCATATCAGTCACCCTTCTGCAATCCGAAGGCTGATTCACACAGTCAAAATTAGGTACGTGTGAGACAGTCTCAAACTCCGGATCCAAAGATTATAGATCTGCCCATTCAGTTAGACTTATCTGGGTATAGCAGACGGCACATCAGATAATTAAAACCTAGAAGACTAATATAGAACATTCAGCGGAAATCTCAGAATTATACCTTATGTGTATATTTTCATGAATATAAAAAAGCTGTTGAAAATGTAAATAAGCCTTACAACAACAAATGCAAAGGCGTGTGCTCGAGAGTGACATGACCACAAAGTCTCTCCACTCCTGTGTGCGTGCCCCTTTGCAAGGTGACTCTTGAAGTTCCTCCTGCCTCGAGGGAGCAGCTATATTTCCACCCTTGAAACTGGAGTTGGTCATAGGACTTGCTGGGGTTGATGATATGCTGGCAGATGAGATACAAGTAGGGGCGTGAAAAGTGCCCATGCACCGGGGCTGGCACTCTCTTGTTGCTACGGAGGACTCCTCCACCATTATGTAGTGGCTCACGCCTATAATCCCAGCACTTTGGGAGGCCAAGGTGGGTGAATCACCTGAGGTCAGGAGTTCCAGACCAGCCTGGCCAACATGGGAAACCCTGTCTCTACTAAAAATAGAAAATGTAGCTGGGTGTGGTGGCGGGCACCTGTAGTTCCAGCTACTCAGGAGGCTGAGGCACAAGAATCGCTTGAACCCGGGAGGCGGAGGTTGCCGTGGGCTGAGATCGTACCACTGCACTCCAGCCTGGGTGAGAGAGTAAGACTCTGTCTCAAAAAAAAAAAGAGAGGCACTGCAGAAAGGCACAAGAGACAGGAACTTTTTTTTTAATACAACAAAATTTCTCAGAACTGAAGACCACCAGTTACATACAATGAATGAAAATCATATTATTATGAAATTTCAGAATATCAGAGATAAAGAGAAGGTGTGGAATTCCTGCAGAATTCTAAAAAGGAAAATAGGCGGGGTGTGGTGGCTCACACCTGTCATTCTAACACTTCGGGAAGCCAGAGCAAAAAGGATCTCCTGAGCGCAGGAGTGTGAGGTAAGCCTGGGCAGCACGGTGAGGCCCCGCTCTACAGTCTTTTCTATTTTTTCCATTAGCCAGGTGTGGTGGCACAGGCCTGTAGCCCTAGCTACTCAGGAGCCTGAAGCAGGAGGACTGTTTGAGCCAAGGAGGTCAAGGATGAAGTGAGCCATGACTGCACCATTGCACTCTAGTCTGGGTGACAGAGCAAGACCCTGTCTCACAAAACAAAACAAACAAAAAAACTCATCATAATATTAATCATTTCTTGGCTCAGTGGTAAACATCATTTACATAACAAACACTGACTATTGTGAGACAGGTCTTTTGGAATAAAGGGGAGAGGAAAAGTAGGGAGTGAGGTGGGTGGAGGGGGCAAGAGCTACACATCCAACTTCCATAACAGGAAGTCAAAAGACAATTTCTGAAACAGGTGAATCAAGAAAAATCATTAAAAATTAATATTTAAAAATTGGAGGCAAAATCAAAGAAACACCTCAAATATTCCAAGTGATTCACTGTCTCTGGAAACCGGTCTGGGGAAAATCAGGGGCAGGACTGCTGCTTCTTGTTAGAACCTTTGTTAGCATTATTTCACTTTGAAACCACGTGCATGCATTGCTTTGATAAGATAAAAGTAGTGTTAAAATAAGAGCTCTTAACAAATCAAAGGTGCACTAACCTTTTGTTTTAGTTCATGTGTATCACTGAAAATGAATTCAATCACATACGGCATCTCAACAGACATAGTCAAAGAGAAGCTACCAAAAATGAAGAGAAAGTTGTCTCAGTCTACGATCTTAAATTCTATCTGAAATTATTTCAAACAATTCTAAATGGAAATTTAAACCAGAAAACTAATATACATTGAATGAGTAATTGACAGGTTTTATATTTTAGGTACTCACCTTTGCTTTGTTCCTATTTCTTTTATACAAATCTTCGCTACTGTATCCTGTTAAAAGAAAAACATATTTGTATAACTAAGCATATATTAAGTTTCACAATGAGACTCTAAACTGAATGTAATCTTGGCAAGGCCACAACTGTCAGCAAGACAGCTGGTTTCACTTTCAAGTAGAGAAACACAGAAAGTTTGCTCATGGAATGACAGGAACTTCTAAAATACAACTGACCATTTTGACAGAGATTTAAAACTCTACATGTCTGTGTGTACACACACACACACACACATTTTATACATGTGCTGTACATACAAAGTAGGAAGTTTGGAGGGATATACCAAAGCATTAACTAGTAGCTATCTCTGGGCGATAGGATAAAGGATGGTTTTAATTTTCTTATTTTGGCTTATTTGTATTCTCTGTGCTTACCTAGTTCTTCATGATGAACATGCACTACAGATATAACATTTTTTGAGTGATTAAGCAGAATAAAAATATGCTTATTGATATCTGTATCTTTTATTCTTTTCACTTTATGCACATAATGTATCTAAATGCATAAATGTCAGTAAAATTGACTTTATGCCTAAAAGATTATTTTACATGTTTTTCTCCCCATGCATAAATTCCTCCACAGCTCTCCACCACCCTCCCTCGACTGCCGCCAAAATGCTTCTTCAAATCTTATGCGTACAAACCTGAAGGTTTTCATTCAAAGCCTTGTCCTGTTGCCAGGGTGCTACGGTGGCGGGCATCAAAAAGACACCAACAGTGCCCAGGATGCTGAGTTCTGTGATGTAGGTAATTTTTATAAGAACCTTAGCCTTAGGGGGTAAGTTTCCAACACTTACAATAAAAATGTCCTGAAACAGAAACATGACTTAGTGTGCAACTTGAAAGCATACCCGTTATATGCCAGCTAAGTCCATGTACTTCTTAAGAAACTTGAATGACAACTTGCCAAGTTCTTCCTCAGAAAACAGTAATAAAAGCTAAAAGACACATTGGTGGGGCTAACGGAGAATCCTGAAGCCATTCACCAGTGGTGGGAACAGGGTGATGTCCGTGGCAGGCAGACGGAGAGGGGCCCCCTTAGCAGCTGAACTGGGAAGAGGCACTCATGGACTCTGCCCCAGGGGGCTCCGATGTGTGAGCTCCCTGCACGGGTGGGCCCTGCTGCACAGACAGCCTCCACAAAGCCCTTTCTTGAAGACCCTCCCTGACCTCCACGGCACCCAACACCACTTTTGCCAGAAGGTGCAGAACAGGGCAGTTTTTTCTAAGCTTGGCCCTTGCTTAATTATTTTACCCTATGGTAATTTCTCATGTTATTTTTATTTATGTTTTAGAGACAGGCTCTTGCTCCGTCATCCAGGTTGGAGGGCAGTGGTGCAGTCATAGCTTAATGTAGCCTTGAAACCCCAGGTCTAAGCCATCCCCCTAAGTAGCTGGGACTACAGACACCCACCACCATGCCTGGCTGATTTTTAAATAGTTTCGTACAGATGGGTTTGCCCAGGCTGGTCTCAAACTCCAGGCCTCAAGTGATCCACCTTGTGCTCCCAAAGTGCTGGGATTACAGGTGTGAGCTACCACACCCAGACTATCATGTTAATTTTTTTTTTTTTTTTTTTGAGACAGAGTCTGGCTCTGTCTCCCAGGCTGGAGTGCAGTGGCCGCATCTCAGCTCACTGCAAGCTCCGCCTCCTGGGTTTACGCCATTCTCCTGCCTCAGCCTCCCGAGTAGCTGGGACTACAGGTGCCCACCACCACGCCCGGCTAGTTTTTTGTATTTTTTAGTAGAGATGGGGTTTCACCATGTTAGCCAGGATGGTCTCAATCTCCTGACCTCGTGATCCGCCCGCCTCGGCCTCCCAAAGTGCTGGGATTACAGGCTTGAGCCACCGCGCCCGGCCATCATGTTATTTTTTAATAAAAAGTCTTCAGCTTTCTTTTATTGGGATGTTGATAATCACTATACAAGGCGGCAACCCCATGACTAGCTAGTGCAGAAAAAAGAGGCTAGACACATTTTTTTCTGATAACTACGCAGAGATCCTCTCAACATCCCCAACTATGTTCACCATTCTAATTGACCACACTATCATGAAAATTTTCTATATTTAGATTAGGATTAATTTAGGCTTAAAGGTTAAATTGTTACTTTTGACACCAAAGACATCCATTTACAGGATGGAAATAAATAATAAAGAGGTGATTATTAAATACTTAATGGTGCTGACCCTTAAAAGAAATGTATGTATAAACACCTGGGGTTCATTTGAGAGACTGCCACTTAATAGAGTGGGATTGCAGTTCTGTTTCTGGGTAGGATCTAGATGGATGCAGATAATGTCACTTCTGTTATAACACACCAGGCAATCTACAAAATCATAACTTGTCTTGAACGCATCAACCAAGAGAACTGAGTTCCAAAGAGGGGACAGATGGGACACAGGAACTGTGTGAACTCCTCCCGGCTGAGAGTGGGTGAGCTTGCTGGTTTAGAATTGGGAGCTCCTGACCCAAGGGGAGTTTGCATTCTCTCACAGGCATTTCCCCACATCCCCACAGCCTTCCACTGGGCCCACTGGAAAGGCTGGGCAGGGCAGGAGACCAAGGGGGAGCACCTCTCAGTGGAGCAGGTGTGGGGCCACTTCCCTGGATCCTTTCCTCACAGGAAGCAAAAGCCTCCAGCTGCTGGGGGAGGGGCAGCAAACTCTCACTTCCAGAGCTGCGGGGAAGGGGAAGAAATAAACCAGGGATCGATCAGAAGCCTTCCTTACTAGCCCCTGCCCAGGTGCTTGAAGAGTTTTCTTCATTTTCTTTTTCTGTTCCACTGCTTCAGAGAGGAACAGCCACCTCCGCCTGGGGCAGGGGATGACACCCTCCTAGGCCCAGGACCCTGCGCTAGTACAAAGCAGGGGTTGCTACAACTGGAGGAAAGGCAGGAAACTGTCCCCCAAACAACTCTTAACAGACACAAGGCAGAATTTGGCTGCCACTAAGGTAGGACGACGAACAGAAGTGCTAAGAAGTTCCCACCCTAAGGTCCAGGACTGCAGGCCCTGACTGAGACTGAGGCTGAACCAGAAGAATGCCCCTGCCCCACCAGGAGCCTCGTGCAGCACATCAAGCAACGGCAGCCTAGCACTGGGGGAGGGGAAGAGTGGCTGTAACCACCTCTGTCGGACAGTGTGCAGGGTCTGCTGAAAGCTGGGGGCAGAAAATGAACCTCAATGAGAATAGTTCTGGATCCAGGAACCAAGAGGCACAAGGTAGTGGCAGTCCACCACTAGAGGAGTTTGACACCGAGAGTAATAATAACAACAGAGAGTAATGATAACAACAGCAGAACTCAAACTCAGCTCTTCAACCCCTTCAGCTCTTCAACCCCTACACTAGTCTGAAAGAACAGGAGTTGCCATTTCTGGGCATAAATGCCATTTATTTCAGTCTCTCTTCTTTTACGCACAGTGTCCAACATTCAATCACAAATTCCAAAATACACACATTTTTAAAAAGCAAGGAAAAAATGACCCAATGTCAAGATAAAGCAATTAACAGGCAGATCCAGAGATAACCATGACACTGCAACAGACAGGACTGTGATTAATATATGAAAAAACATACAGAAAATGTGAGGAATACATATGAATAGATGGAACCTTTCATTAGAGAGACTGAATTATATTTTTAAATGTCAAAAATGCTAGAAACAAATACACTATCAAAGTTGAAGGATTTGACAAGCCTATCAGCTGACTGACAATAGCTGAGAAAAGAATGAATGAACTTGAAGCTAGGTCAATAAAATTTTCCAAAATAAAACACAACAAGAAATAAAAGTGGAAACACAGAGCTCCAAAAGCTGTGGTGCAATATCAAATATGGTCTAACGTATATGTATTGAAGTCTCAGAAGGAGAAAGAGACAGAGAGAATGAGGGAGAAGAAATATTTCAATAGATAAGGGTCAAGACTGTCCCAAAATGAATGTGAGACAATCCAAACTCAGAGAAATCCAAGCAAAATAAGCAATACATTTTAAAAACAACATATGTACATCACAGTCAAACCACTGAAAACCAAAGATAAAGAGATATTGAAGATAGCTTGAGAAAAAAGATACCTTCACATATAGAAGAACAACACAAGAATTAGAGCTGACTTCTGGTCAGAAACCATATAAGCCAGAAAACAATAAAGCAACATAATTAAAATGCTGAAAGGAAAACAATAAACTGTCACCTAGAATCCCATACTCAGCAAAAAAATATTTTTCAAAAATGAAGGTGAAAGATTCTGTGAGATAAAAGAGGAATGCACTCCTCGCTAGCACACTTGCACTAGAAAAAGAAAGAAAACTTTTTGAATAGAAGGAATATTTCTTTGTATCTATACAAAGAAATGAAGAGCACCAGAAACAGTAAAAATGAGAATAAATGTAGAGACATTTCCCCTTATTTTTAATTGCTTTAAAATATAGTTGATAATCACATAAACAGAACTAAAGACAAAAGCCACATGATTACCTCACTAGACACAGAATACGTCTTTGTACAATTCAACATCCCTTTATGTTAAAAACTCTCAGTTAACTAGGTATTCATGGAACATATCTCAAAATAATAAGGGCCATTAATGACAAACCCACAGCCAATATCATACTGAATGGTCAAAAGCTAGAAGCATTCCCCTTGAAAACCAGCACGACACAAGGATGCCTTCTCTCACCACTCCTATTCAATATAGTATTCAAAGTTCTGGCCAGGGCAATCAGGCAAGATAAAGAAAATAAAGATTATTCAAATAGGAAGAGAGGAAGTCAAACTACCTATGTTTGCAGATGACAAGATCGTATATCTAGAAAACCCCATTGTCTCAGCCCAAAAGCTTCTTAAGCTGATAAGCAACTTCAGCAAAATCTCAGGATACAAAATTAATGTGCAAAAGTCACAAGCATTCCTATACACCAACAGACAAGCAGACAAGCAAATCATGAATGAACTCCCATTCACATTTGCTACAAAGAGAATAAAACACATAGGAATACAGCTAACAAGGGAAGTGAAGGACCTCTTCAAGGAGAACTATAAACCACTGCTCAAGGCAATCAGAGAGGACACAAACAAACGGAGAAATATCCATGCTCATGGATAGGAAGAATAAACATCATGAAAATGCCCATACTGCCCAAAGTAATGTATAGCTTCAATGCTACTCCCATTAAACTACCGTTGACATTCTTCACAGAATTAGAAAACACTAGGTTAAAATTCATACGGAACCAAAAAAGAGCCTGTATAGCCAAGACAATCCTAACCAAAAAGAACAAAGCTGGAGGCATCACACTACCAGACTTCACACTATACTCTAAGGCTACAGTAAACAAAACAGCATGGCACAAGTACAAAAATAGACACTTAGACCAACGGAACAGAATAGAAATCTCAGAAGTAACACCACACATCTACAACTGTCTGATCTTCAAAGTTCTGGCCAGGGCAAACCTGACAAAAACAAGCAATGGGGAAAGGATTCCCTATTTAATGAATGGTGCTGGGAAAACGGGCTAGCCACATGCAGAAAATTAAAACTGGACTCCTTCCTTAAACTTACACAAAAAATAATTCAACATGGATTAAAGACTTAAATATAAAACCAAAAACTCTAAAAATTCTAGAAGAAAATCTAGGCAATAGGCACAGTCAAAGATTTTATGAGGAAAACATCAAAAGCAATTGCAGCAAAAGCAAAAAACTGACAAATGGGATCTAATTAAACTAAAGAGCTTCTGTACAGCAAAACAAACAATCATCAGAGTGACCAGACAACCTACAGAATGAGAGAAAATTTTTGCAATCTATCCATCTGACAAAAAGGTCTAATATCCAGAATCTACAAGGAACTTAAACAAATTTACAAGAAAAAAAACAACCCCATTAAAAAGTGGGCAAAGGACATGAACAGACACTTCTCAAAAAAACACATTTATGTGGCCAAAAAAATAAGAAAAAAAACTCATCACTAATCATTAGAGAAATGCAAATCAAAACCACAATGAGATACCATCTCATGCCAGGCAGAATGGCAATTGTTAAAAAATCAAGAAATAACAGATGCTGGCAAGGCTGTGGAGAAATAGGAATGCTTTTAGTCTGTTGGTGGGAATGTAAATTAGTTCAACCATTGTGGAAGACAGTGTGGTCTTCCTCAAAGACCTAGAACCTGAAATACCATTTGACCCACCAATCCCATTACTAATGGGTATATACCCAGAGGAATATAAATCATTCCATTATAAAGATACATGCACGTGTATATTTGTTGCAGCACTATTCACAAAAGCAAAGACATGGAATCAACCCAAATGCCCATCAATGATAGACTGGATAAAGAAAATGTGGTACCTATGTACCATGGAATACCATGCAGCCATAAAAAGGAATGAGACCATGTCCTTTGCAGGAACATGGATGAAACTGGAAGCCATTATCTTCACAAACTAACCCAGGAACAGAAAACTAAACGCAGGATGTTCTTACTTATAAGTGGGAGCTGAACAATGAGAACACATGGACACAGAGAGGGGAACAATACACACTGGGGCTTGTTAGGGGGCTGGGGGAGGGAGAGCATCAGGATAAACAGCTAATGCATGTGGGGCTTAATACCTCGGTGAGGGGTTGACAGGTGCAGCAAACCTCCATGGCACACGTTTACCTATGTAACAAACCTGCATGTCCTGCACATGTATCCCACAACTTAAAAAAAAAGAATAGTTGAATATATAACAACACATTGTAGGATTTACAATATATGAAGAAATAAAATACATGACGACAATATCACAAAGGATATGGGAAAAAAGAAATGAACGTATACTGGTTGTAATGTAATGTATTCTGGTTGTAAGGTTCTTATGTATGTAGTAGTATAATATTGTAGGCTGTATGTGGTTAGTTAAAGATGTATATAGTAGTAAACCCTAAAGCAGTGCTGACCAGTGTAACTTTCTATGATGATAAAAATGTTCTATCTATGCACTAAGTAATAAGATAGCCACTGGCCACAGGAAACATTTTATTTTATACTTAAATGTAAATATCCACATATAATAAGTGGCTACCATATTTAACATATATTTAACATGTGGCTTTAGAGCAACAATCAAAACTTTAATTTTTTTATTTTTTGGGACAGGGTCTCACTTTGTTGCCCAGGCTGTGCAGTGGCGCCATTATGGCTCATTGCGGCCTCGACTTCTCGGGCTCAAGTAATCCTCCCACCTCAGACCCTTAAGTAGCTGGGACTACAGGCATGCATCACCACACCCAGCTAATTTTTGTATTTTTTGTAGATTTGGGGTTTCACCATGTCGCCCAAGCTGGTCTTGAACTCCTGGGCTCAAGTGATCCATCTATCTCAGCCTCTCAAAGTGTTGAGATTACAGGCATGAGCAACCACACCTGGCCAACAATCAAAACTTTTTAAGAGAGATATAACTGGCCGGGCGCGGTGGCTCACGTCTGTAATCCCAGCACTTTGGGAGGCAGAGGCAGGAGGATCACTTGAGGTTAGGGGTTTGAGACCAGCCTGGCCAACATGGTGAAACGCTATCTCTACTAAAAATACAAAAATTAGCTGGGTGTCGTGGTGTGTGCCTGCAGTCCCAGCTACTTGGGAGGCTGGGGCAGGAGAATCGCTCAAACTGGGAGGCAGAGGTTGCAGTGAGCCAAAATCACGCCACTGCACTCCAGCCTGGGTGAGAGTGAGACTCTGTCTCAATAAATAAATAAATAAATAAAAGATAGAATTAATAAGCCAATAATGGAGATACAATGGAATCATTTAAAAAACAATACAAGAGAAAGTAGGAAAAGAGAGGGAAAGGAACAAAGAACAAATGGTACAAATAGAAAACAACTAGCAAGATATAATATAAATATATATATAATTTAGATATAAATCCGACCAGATTAGTAATTGTATTACATAAAAATGACCTAAACAATACAAAGTGCAGAAACTATCAGATTGGATAAAGCAGCAAAATTCAACAGTATGCTATCTAGATAGTATAGGGTTATGGTGACAAGTCAGTCTAGATGTTTTGAAAAGGAGAAAATCATCAAATGGTCATATAAAATGAAGTCTTGGACACATTGCCATTTAATCTGGCAATGAGGAGGACACAAGTCGTCCTAGGCGGGCACTGTCTTCATCCTTGGTTTCGGCACCACAATTTTCTCTTTATTTTACCATTAAGTATCCTTTTCTGTTACTTCCACACTTAAATATTGGGGATTACAAGCTAGACCTCTATCTTTACAAACAGTATATTAAGAGTTTTAAGACAAATATGTCCAGGTGGCCATGGGAAAATGAAGCCACGGGTCTTTCCTGGGGGAAGGCAGGAAAACCTTAGATGGAGGGATTCCTAAGCTAAGATTTGTTTGTTTGTTTAGAGACAGGATCTTACTCTGTTGCCCAGGTTGGTGTGTAGTGGTGTTATCACAGCTCACTGCAGCCTCAAACTCCTGGACTCAAGTGATCCTCCCACCTTGGCCTCCCAAAGTGCTGGGATTACAGGTATTGTTATGCACCTGGCATATATGGTATTTATATAACAACACATGAATACCATATATTATGATATGACAACATTATAGTCACAAGATGTCAAACACATTCTGGGAGACCTGAAGGTTTGGGTTAGCAACAGTTCTGATCGGACTTTACCCGCAGGTAGTATCTCTTGTGAAGACTGTTTTCTTGTGGACCATATTCCTAGGGAAATATGTAAGTATTTAGGAGGAAACATTTACCAACTCACATAGGAGGACAACCTGATAATATTAAGTGGCAGCCTCTCAAATGAACCCCAGGCTTCTATACACACAGTTTGGCCATACATAGAGCTAGCACTGTTAACTGTTCAATCATCACCTCTTCATTGCCTATTCCCATCCTGCAAGTGGTATCTTAGATGTCAAGACCAATAATTTACCCCTTAGATCTATATTAATCTTGAATGTGCCCCTAGCCCCAGCAAACATTAAATTTTCAAAACACCATGGCCATGTGTCACCCTCGGAGGCGATACTCAAACATATGGCCCCATCTGCAAAAACAACTAAAATACCTGCACTAGAGTTAGACACTGACTACACGCAGTCTAGCACCTGCCAGAGGCCTCGTGAAAACACCCGATATTGAAGGAAAGTAGTCCAGTCGACCTGCCAGCTGTTCCCGCGTCCACGCTGTCCAGGTCACGTCCCTGCTAAAGCCAATCACCTAAAAGCACAGGAACTGGGCCCAAGCAGGATCCGGCAGAAATGCCTCCCTGCTTTATGACTGGACCATCTGCTGGGTGAGATTACTTCCAGGAAAACTGTAAATATATCACACTCTTCTTTTTTTTTGAAGCGGAGTTTCGCTCGTCGCCCAGGCTGGAGTGCAATGGTGCAATTTTAGCTCACTGCAACCTCTGCCCCGCGAGTTCCAGCAATTCTCCTGCTGTAGCCTCTCCAGTAGCTGGGACTACAGGTGCCTGCCACGACGCCCAGCTAATTTTTATATTTTTAGTAAGATGGGGTTTCACCAAGTTGGCCAGGCTGGTCTCGAATTCCTGCCCTCAGGTGATCCGCCTGCCTCAGCCTCCCTAAGTGCTGGGATTAAGGCGTGAGCCATTGTGCCCGGCCAATGCATCACATTCTTATCAGACGATGAAAATTATATACCTCAAATGTTATCATTTTCTCTATCATTCTTTCTGGAAAACTTGGTTCCCAATGACAGGCCTAGCTCTTCCTGTTTGTCTGGAACTATTGATACCGTTTCCTCCTTGGTTCAGATAAGTCAAATGGGTCTGACTGGCATGGCTTCCCCTTACTTAGAGCAAGTGAAACTCTGGGGCCTACAGCAGTGTAAATTATCTCAGCCTCTAGCATGAATTTCATATTTCAAATCCTGTTCTAACTCTCTTTCCCTTTCCTGTATGCACATGGCATGCACACCAAGCCATACCGGAGCATCCTGACTCATCAGGTAAGCGCCATGGCCCTGGGTCACAGCTTCTCGGTACTCTCGCTGGGCTTCTTCCTTCTCTTTAATCTGGAAAAGATGATTTTTAAATCATTCCTTACATGGAGAGTGACTTCAGACTTTAACGAAGAAAACAACATCAATGTTTATTAAAACTCAGGCAAAAACTAAAAACTGAGTCTAAGGTGAATGGAAACTTAAATAAAGTGATCATCGAAATGTTCTGGTAAGAACTTGAACCAGGAAAGGCCAACTAAAGAGAAGTCTCTTTCAGTTGTGATCAAAACATTTCAGAATCAATAGTGAAAAAATTTTTTTTTGGTTGGGAGTTTATGTGGAACAAAACATAATTACTTTAAATTTAGGAAATTGTAGTTTATAATTTTAACTGTGCACTAATCCTTACAATAAACAAAGAATTAATCAACTGTTGTTTCTTTATTTTTTTTAGAAAGTTATAATAGCTTTCATTTCAGCTCGAATCCCTGACCTCAAGTGATCTGCCTGCCTCAGTCTCCCAAAGTGCTGGGATTACAGGCATGAGCCACCCCACCCAGCCCTCTTAAACTTTTCATGCTGAAATCACTCTTGGCACTGTATGCCAAGGCAAAGAATGTGCAAGACACTGACGACAAAGACTGGACAGATGGGGTAGAAACCCTTCATCAGGGAGAGATGTTTAAGGGAGGCTCACTGTGCAAGAATTGGTTCTTCAAAGAATATTCTTTTTTTTTTTTTTTTTTTTTGAGACGGAGTCTTGCTCTGTCGCCCAGGCTGGAGTGCAGTGGCCGGATCTCAGCTCACTACAAGCTCCGCCTCCTGGGTTCACACCATTCTCCTGCCTCAGCCTCCCGAGTAGCTGGGACTACAGACGCCCGCCACCTCGCCCGGCTAGTTTTTTGTATTTTTTAGTAGAGACGGGGTTTCACAGTGTTCGCCAGGATGGTCTCGATCTCCTGACCTCGTGATCCGCCCGCCTCGGCCTCCCAAAGTGCTGGGATTACAGGCTTGAGCCACCGCGCCCGGCCTATTCTTGTTTTATGATAAGGCTGCTACTCAAGCTTATAGCCATGGGGACTCTGGAAACAAAGATTCTGGGAAATGGAAGCTGACTTTGAAAGCAGAGAGCGGGCACGATGCATCTTCTCGCCTTACCTCTCCAACTATGTGCTTCCCATTGATGAAGGCTTCGAAGCCACACACAGCGGCCTTGTCATCCAAAGGAAAGATGTATTTTGCCTCAATGGGCACATGACTTTTATTTGTGTATGTCTGAAAAACAATGACCTGAAGAAGAAAAAAAGCCATACATCTGATGAGACCACATGGACTACATGTGCAGGAACAAGGACGAATGAAAATGATTTTGCATATTTATTTGAATTTCCTTGAATTTGTATCACGTCCCTCAAATTCCCAACCCTCGCTTCACTTCTGCAATGGAGAGCCAGTGTCATGTGATAAAAGGCACCAGTTCCACGGTTAGGCGGTTCATATATGTCCGACTGGAATAGAAGCCACCTGAAGTGTGTCTTACCAACACTGACTTAGCACAAGCAATATAGCTCTTGTTAAGACGGCTGGAAAATTGCCCCTTTTGACTTGTGGACTTTGATGTCTCCTTAGTGGCATCACTCCTTGGCTGGAAACGATTCCAGAATAGTCCTTCTATCCTATCGGCTCTCAGGACTTGGCATTTCCTCCTGGGGACCCCTCTGTGGCTTTCCCTCTCTCCATACAGCCCTCATCTAGCTCCTCATCTCTCTGAGCCTTGGTTCTTCCAGAAGCAAGTCTTCTCCACTCCTCTCTGTTGTCTGTACTATCTAATTAATCTTTCCAACAGACTGTTTTCATCACTCCTTCACTCAGGAAAAGGCGGGAGTCTTTAAATATTTGAAAATTAAGAAAAAACTCAGAAAATTAATAAACAGTAAGATTTTAAACATGTGACAATAATAAGGCAAAAATATTTAATGATCTGTAATCAATAATCCAGGGAAGAGACAAAACTGAAAAACTAAAAGAAAATCTAACTTATTTGAAAACATTGTCCACACCTGGATTTGCTGCAAGCTGGGCTGCCCCTAGGGTGTGTAGGGTGCCAGGCAAAATTGTTCAAGGAGTCCTTGTTAATATAAGCAATTTGAGTCTCCCCAAATCAGCAGGTCAGCACCCTCCTGGAGACAGAATCTCCTGCCATCCTGCAAACGAACACCTCGCTGGCCAGTGGGTAGGATTCCTGGAATCCCGGTCTGGCCAGCCACCCAAGATGAGGCAAAGGTGTGTCCTGGAGTTTCCCAGTGATCTGGGCTACGCTGCATGCAATGAATGGTTAGAGTGTGCCTGGCGGGGAGGCCCCGGGACTGGGGCCCACCTAGCACTCACTGGGAGGATATCAGACACTGTCCCCTTGACTGTGCATGGAACTCCTTCTCCCCCTCTCTTGGATTTCCCCAGTTTTACCAAACCCTCAAAGGCACGTATGCTTGCCCTGAGTCTGATAATCAGGATCACTATCTCATTGTACTTGGTGGAGACTGATGTTTCTTCATTTGCAGTAGCTGTCCTGCCTGTTCTAGTTAGCAGACCTGCCTTGCGCGCGAGTCCCCAGACATCAGGCCTGTGTCAGCTGCACCTCTTTGTATATCACACTGTGTGGCTAGGCACTCACAAAGGTCAGTAATTTTAGATAATGATAATAAAAGCATTTTTACCTGGGCTTAGAACAGAAACTAATATAATGTAACAAATTTTGACATCTTAATTTTCTTCTATGAGATAAACCCATTATGTAACTAAGCTTAACATTATTAATTTATTCCAAGAAGGGTCAAAATGTATGTGCCATGCACATATAAGAATCTACACCCCAGCCTCTGCTTGGATACTCAAGCTCAGTCTACAGTCTGGCTGTTTCATCATAAAATGAGTGAGAAATTCACTGCTAAATAGAGAGTTATTTTGTGGCAAACTTCCCCAGGAACAGGCCTCTTCGGGTTTGAAATAACAAATGGTACAAGTTATGTAATCCCAAATAAGGCATGGAGCACACACGCCTCTCCATGTAACCTAGTTATACTTTGTCTTGCATGTAAAAACAATGCCCTAAGTCCTTTAAATTTATTAGATCCAATAGCCACAACACTGATGGGCAGGTATTATTGTTTCCATTTTACACATGAGGAAAACGTGGCAAAGAAGTAACTTTCCCAAAACTCACAGCACTAGAAAGAATAAGCAGGAATTCAAAGCTAAGCCTTACGAACTCCAGACCCTTTGCTTTGTATGATCTACCACGCCGCACTACGGTGTACTGGTTAAGAACCCGGACGCTGGAATCAGAATGATCTGAGTTCAAATTTGGGCTTTATCGTATTGTTTGTCCCTGAGCCTCAGCTTCCTCATCCAAACAATGGGCATAATTATAGCACTTGGCTCATGGAGTCTGAGAGAATTAAGTACTGCATGTGGAAAACTCAGCTGAGGGCCTGACTCTCAGGACGTGGTAACCATTATGTTTACCAATCCTAAGTGGTGCCAAAGGGATTGGCAGAAATAGAATATGTCCCACAAACGCACCACAAACCCACAGCTGGGTCTTTTCAAAGTCTACGATGTTGCTCTGAGCTGCCTTGAGGATGTGCGTATGGGTCAGAGTGGGCCCAGGGGTGGAGGTCAGCTAGATCCAAACTGCTCTTCTCACCTGACACCCCGTCTCCCCAGTTTAAGGTGGTCACTAAAATGGAACTAACTTCCCTCTACAGGGATCAGAACACCACGGCACTGTACTTGAATGTTCTCAATCTCCTAAAAGGCCTTTATGGTTGTTCAATACAATCTTCAGTGTCAAAAGCCGATGACGAGGCCAAATCTTAGCAAACCAATTCAATTTTAGAAAACTGAAAACTTTCCAAGCTCTACCACTGCATCTGGCCACCTGGCATCCCTGGCGCTGCCTTCCATCCTGCGACTGTGGATGATGAACCTGCTGTGAGCTCCTGGCTGGCCACCTGGCATCCCTGGCGCTGCCTTCCATCCTGCGACTGTGGATGACGAACCTGCTGTGAGCTCCTGGCTGTGGCCCCAGCACCTGCATTAAATAACCCTGCTGCGATGCTTGTCTTTTTGCTTTGACCAGTTCTTTTTCACTTGGTATTTAATGCTCTTTGTGAGCTTTAGTGCAGATAATTTAATAAGGTAGGGTTTGTTCCTTCTCTTTCAACAACCTGATTTTTTTGGTTGGTTGGTTGTTTTGAGACAGGGTCTCCCTCTATCACCCAGGTTGGAGTGCAGTGGTGCGATCTTGGCTCATTGCAACCTCTGCCTCCTCCAACCTGCCCTCCTGTGACTTTGCCCATTCTAGTAATGGCAAGTCATCCTCCCATCTCAACCTCCCAAGTAGATGGGGCTACAGGTGTACACCACTGTGCTCAGTCAATTTTTGTAGAGATGGGGTTTCTCCATGTTCCCCAGACTGGTCTGGAACTCCTGAGCGGAAGCAATCCTCCTGCCTCAGCCTCCCTCCCAGCGTCCTGGGATCACAGGCATGAACCACCGCACCCGGCCACCACCCTGGTATTTATGATAGCAAAATGTTTATATTTTAATAGCTAACAAAGATTTGGGAGAACAGTAGAATTCATTTCTCTCTGGGAAGAAAGTGCTTTGATCACTGCCTGGCACAACATAAGGGCAATATACATGTTTATTACATAGAAATGTTAAATAAATAAGGGCATAATAAAGTTCTAAATTGAGTCTTCAGAGATATTTCGATAAAAGTAAAATTCAGAACGGTTTACCAGGAAAGTCTTTTCAACAAGATTTCCTATTTATGCAATAAAACATAGAGAAGGATGTAGAGAAGGAAGCAGTTCCAGCCATTCCCCTCTCCCAGGTCACCAGGCTTCCCTCCTGCACTGACTCCCGCATATGGTGGTGTTTCTTCCGTCTTCAACCCCCACTTCTCTTCAGCTGCTGTCTCATCTCCCCTCTGTCTCCCAATTCTTCCTCCCATTCTGTCTTGAATTTACTCTGATCAGCCTTTCATCCCCACCACACCATCAAAAGGCAAACAATCTCATTGCTAAATCCAATGGTCTCACTGCTAAATCCAGTGGTCAGGGCTGGGTTGTTATTCATGAGACCCACCAGCAGCCTTTTCTCCCCTCCCTGTTCAGCTGCCCTCATGTGTCTCCACAGCCGCCCTCCTGGTCTCCATGGCTGACCCAGTCTCCTCCCCTACCTCTCCATGTTGGCTTCTGTTATCTACTGATTCTCTGGGTGTTTAATCTGGGCTCTTGACTTTAAACACTACCTGAATGCTGCTGACTCCCCGCTTGTAAGTCCAGCTTGGGTCTCCTCCCTGGTCCTATGTAGTCACAAGACCTGCTTGGCCAAAGATAAACTCCGGCTGGCCCCCAACCTGCCCTCCTGTGACTTTGCCCGTTCTAGTAAATGCAAATATGATCCTTCTAGTTATTCAGGGCAAACACCCTGCTGTCATCCTGGGCCACTGTCTTTCTCTCGTGTCCTGTCCCCATCAGCAAATCTGACTGGCTCTGCCCTCAGGCCTTGGCAGACTCCATCACTTCCTACACCCCCACTGCACACATTATTCTCCACATCACCAGGTCCCTTAACTGAATTCTGTCAATCAATCATCTCCTCTACATGATGTGACGTTGCGCCCGCTGTGTCCCCTTCAGAACTGGGACTGCTAGGAGTGTCACCTGTGGAGCGCCTCCCCAGGAACCATCCTCAGCCAAAGACAAACTGCCTTAGCCAAGGTTCTGACTCCTCCCTGGAGCAGCCCATATCCCAGGACTGGCCCCAGTGGGGCTACAAAGCCCAGCCCCCTTGCCTTGATTCAGACCTTCTCTCAAGGACCACTCTGGCCCAGAGCTTCCCCCAGGATCATCTGAGGACTCTGCTGTCTCCTTGGCCACAACCTGCCTCCCTCACTCCCTCACAGGTGCAGCTCCCGCAGGCTTCCTGAAAACAAATTCCATCCAGAGTCTGCTTTCCAGGGAACATGACCTAACAGTTCTCCCACTGGTCCTCTTCCTACTGTTCCCAACATGGTGGCCAGAGTGAGCCAGTTAAAACAGGTCTGTTCATGTCATTCCTCTGCCAAACATCTAGAAGCTTCCATTTCACTCACAGTCAAGACAGCATGACCTGTGTGCTGATGTGAGAGCCCCTCACCTCTCTGACTCAGTCCTCATGCACTCTCCCCTTTCCACCCCACTGAAGCCACAGTGTGTCTCCTTGGCGTGCCTGGACCAGATCCGCCTCCTTCCCACCTCAGAGCCTTGGCATGTGATGTTGCCGCTGCCTGGAATAAGCATCCTCCGATGTCCACACGGTTTAGCCCTCACTTCCTTCAGGTCTGTATGCAGGTGTCACCTTCTCAGGGAGGCCTCCTCAGCCATTCTGTTTACAGGTTCAAAGGCCTCGCCTTTCACAGCTCCTATCCCCTCCTGCTTTCATTTTTCTCTTCAGCCCCTGTCACCATCTAACGTGTCACATGTTTCACTCTTTCATCATGGTTACTGCCTATTCCCCCACACACTGTGTGCTCCACAAGGGCAGAGCTCTGGTATTGTGCATTGCTGGATGCTCAGAGCCTAGCTAGGCCCTGGCACGGAGTGCTCAGTGAATAGCTTTTGAATAAATGAATTTTAGAAATGTATCTATTCCCTTTAGCTCATGCAACTGCAATCAAATTCTCATGTATGGTTTACATCCATGTAGTTTAAGTGTCATAAAGCCACAGAAAACATACCTGGGCTACAGTGTCTATGATTCTCCCCTTGATGTTGACATCTTCCAGAGGAACCAAGTTCCCAGAGGCGTCCTGGAGGCCGGCCTTGGTGCTGCTGGAAGTTTTGGCATCTGGTAACTGGTAATCTAAACGTTAAAATTGTTACCATTAGCTTTCAAAACCATCCCTGTCTATGTTTGTTGTCTTGATCTTTATTCCTTCTCCATGCCTTCATGCATTATATTTTAGGGAAATTGGACAAATAGCATTTTATGATTTTCAATAGCCAATTCTGAAAAGCAAGTGAACCCACATTAGAAAAATGGGAGGTGCCTTCTTTTTTTTTTTTGAGACAGCGTCTCACTCTGTTACCCAGGTGGGAGTGCAGTGGCACAATCTCTGCTCACAGCAGACTCATCCTCTCCGGCTCTGGTGATCCTCCCGTCTCAGTCTCCTGAGTAGCTGGGACTACAGGCATGCACCACCATGCCCAGCTAAATTTTTGGTATGTTTTATAGAGATGAGGTTTAGCCATGTTGCCCAGGCTGGTCTCGAACACCTGGACTCAAGGGATCTACCTGCCTTGACCTCCCAAAGTGCTGGGACTATGGGTGTGAGCCACGATACATGCCCTGCCTTTTTTTTTTTTTTTTTTAAAGACCCTTCTGCTTAAATTCTTTTTTTCTTCTTTTCTTTTTTTTTTTGGTAGAGATGGGAGTCTCACTATGTTGCCCAGCTGAACTCTTATGCTCAAGTAATCCTCCTGCCTGAGCCTCTCAAGTATCTGGGACTACAGGCATGTGCTCTTCTGCCTTTTGAATGTAGACTTTGGGGTGTCCTATTGAAAACATAGCATTACTTGACATGCATTTAAACACACACACAAATACACAGAGGTCTTCAGACTGTCTCAAGTGTGGCTGAAGCCTGAATCCAGGTGTCTGCATTCCCTGGCTTGTAGTGTGGAAGGGCTCAGTCACTATTATTTATGGTGCCACACAAGCATTTTGGGATGGCATGAAACAACATAGATTTTCAGTCCAAGGAAGACTGAATCAACTCCTACGGCGCATATTGAAAAACGTTCACATCCTATTCTAAAGTGGCACAAACATACAGAGAAGGTTAGGAAATAAAAATACACAGTGTCTTGCCAGATGTTTCCCTTAATGACTCCCAGAGAAAAAACTGGAGTCACCTCTGAACACACATGCATTTCTGACAACAAATAATTTGAGCACGGTCAAAAATGTTACTGTGTTCTTACAGTCCTACTAATTAACACCGTAATTGTTTGGGCTCATGATACTCTGAGAAGTTTATGCTGGCACTACTACGGCTAACACGTACACCACGCATGACAATTTACTCAGTGCCTCCAGTTTCCCCTTCCGCCCTTACAGCAATTCTGTCGTGCAGGTACTGCTCTCATTCCCATCGGAGAGAAGGTGGAGCGCAAAAGGTCATGCAGTTTCAAGACTGCAGGGCGGCAGGGCGACACTGAAACCCCGGGCTTCCTGACTCTACAGCGGCTCTGCTGTCTGTTCTACCCACCCCATTACACTTTCTGCACCATGACATCTTAGCAAGGTTCCACAGGATTTAGCCGTGGCTATTCCTGAAGGGAATAAGCTCAACTTCAGTGTGTTAATAAAGTCACATGGAATTTTGAGATCGCTTAACCTTCCTCAAGCATCCTGGTTTTTATGTATGCAAGATAAAAAAGGAAATGAGGCTGGCCATGGTGGCTCATATCTGTAATCCCAGCACTTTGGGATACCAAGGCAGGAGGATTGCTTGAGGCCAGGAATTTCAGGACAGCCTAGGCAACACAGTGAGACCTTGTCTCTAAAAAAAAAAAAAACAAAAGTCATGGAGAGTAGTCTTAACTACTCGGGAGCTTGAGTCAGGAGGATCATTTGAACCCAGGAGTTTGAGACTGCAATGCGCTTTGATCACACACTGTACTCCAGCCTGGGGGACAGTGTGAGACTTTGTCTCAAAACAAAGAAGAGGGCCGGGCGCGGTGGCTCAAGCCTGTAATCCCAGCACTTTGGGAGGCCGAGACGGGCGGATCACGAGGTCAGGAGATCGAGACCATCCTGGCTAACACGGTGAAACCCCGTCTCTACTAAAAAATACAAAAAATTAGCCGGGCGAGGTGGCAGGCGCCTGTAGTCCCAGCTACTCGGGAGGCTGAGGCAGGAGAATGGCGGGAACCCAGGAGGCGGAGCTTGTAGTGAGCTGAGATCCGGCCACTGCACTCCAGCCTGGGCGACAGAGCGAGACTCTGTCTCAAAAAAAAAAAAAAAAAAAACAAAGAAGAGAAGAGAAGAGAAAAGAAAAAAAAGAAATACATATATTTTAAAATTAAGTGCTTTATTTTGACATTAGGCAGAGGAGTTTCACTGATGTTAACACTGAGAGAAATTTGTGGGAAACTATTCTGAGACTGAAAGGAAATGAAATACTTATGGATGAGTTCATAGATATAACAAATGCAAATATACATTCCATTGAAAATATAACATTTGAGGTCTATAAACATAATAACATAAAACAGCATTCAAGAAAATTGTCCTACCTTCAACCTTTGAAAAATCTGAAAACTCAGGCCTGTATTCCTCTAATTCAGTACGATTACTAGGATGAAAGTCCTTTATTTGATCTCCAGGCATGGAAAATTTAATAATATATTTCATTTTAACCTGATTGGTTTTATAGACAACAAATTCATCATCCTAGAGCAAACAGAAACCAGTAGGTGATTAACAACAATAGCAACAAAAAACCTGTTTTGGCAGATGTTTTCATAAAAGCATGTTTGCTAATTTAGAAAATGTTGAATTCATACAGTAAATATTTAACAATTATTTAAACTTAAGCATATTTAATGAAAACAGGAGCAAAAAACTGAGGCTCCTCTTAGAGCATTCAAGACCCTCTTTGCTTGTTCCTTAATATAAAAATACCTCAAAGTCTGTGGGGACAGAGGCTGTTTGTGAAACTCCATGCACACTGTCGTAGCCTGGTGGAGCTTCAGTGAAGGAAAAGTCCTTCTTGTGTAAGTCCATACACTTTCCGAGGGCTACGTCACAAATGAGCAGGAGTCTGGTGCCATCTGTCTCTCCCGGGTGTGAGTACTTGACACTTGTACTGAATGCGAAAGGAAAGAAACACATATTTATAGCTTACAGTGACTTGTTAATAACATATTATTGCATCAACAGGAAATATTATTGAAAAGACTTTCCTGGTAAACTGTTCTAAATTTTCCTGTTATTGAAATATCTCCAAAGACTCAATTTAGAACTTTACTATGCACTTATTTCTTTAATATTTCTTCTATTTTTAGACAGAATCTTGCTCTGTTACTCAGGCTAGAGTGCAATGGCACGATCATAGCTCACTGCAGTCTCAAACTACTCCTGGGCTCAACTGATCCTCCTATCTCAGCCCCCTGAGTAGCTGGGACCACAGATGTGCACCACACCTAGCTAACTTCTAAAATTTTTTGCAAAGATGAGGTCTGACTATGTTTCCCAGGCTGGTCTTGAACTCCTTGGCTCAAGTGATCCTCCCTCCTCAGCCTCCCAAAGTGCTGGGATGACAGGCATGAGCAACCATGCCTGGCCTATTTCACATTTCTATGTGAGAAACCTGTATATTGCCCTTAGGTTGTGCTAGCTAGTGCTCAAAGGCCTGTTTCCAGAGGGAAATGAAATCCACTATTCTCCTAAATCTTTGTTAGCTACTAAAATATACACATTTTGCTATCATAAACACCAGGGTGGTAAAGAGAAAGAAAACTCACCACCTTATTAATGAGGAAAAAGTAGATTTAATTATCTGCACCAAAGCTCGGAAGGGAGTAAGAACTGTGGGTACCAAGTGAATAAGAACCGGTCAAAGGGAAAGACAAGCTCTCACAAAGCCTCCTGAATGGAAAAACAAACATTTTAAATGACATCCAAATGAGAAACGCTGTTTTATCTTTCTTCAGGAATCAGCAGCTTTAATAAGGCAACTCTTGCTATTGGAAGCACAGACGAGGACACGCGTTTGGGTACAACATTTTAGAGATGCAGCTCTGTTTTTAAAGATTAAGTTCAAGTATGGCCAGACGACCCTTCTTTGTTTCACTCACTGAAAAAAAAAATCAGTCCCCCCATTCCTTCTATAACCCTCTCCCCCTTTGGAAGGCTCTTTTCCTGCAACTTACAAGCATGCTTCCTTCCTTTTCGTTAAATCCCACTCTGGACTTCTCCGTGGAGCTCTCTCTATTCCTTCCTATCTCACCACGTTCTGGCAGAGGGGGGCTAGCGACCGTCTCTTCTGGCTCATTTACTCCTCAATCCAGTGCTATGTGGCTCAATTCACATCTAAAAAATTTTACTTTGATATATTGTGCATAGCAAAACACATTTATGACATACATATTTAAAGACTAATAAGATAAATCTCCATATAGCTACCACTCAACTTAAGAACTAGAACATCCCTAAAACTTCTATGCTGCCTCACAGCTCACCTTCTCTCCCACCCAGTGGTCATTTGATCACTATCTTGATTTTTGTGTATATTATTTTCTCTTTTTTTCCCATGTGGAATTTATTCCATAAGGAGCCACAGAGGGGATCCTGGGTAGGTTTGAGAGATTTTACTGTGTTCCTTTTTATAACAGTTTTCTCGTGTGTGTGTGTGTGTGTTTTTTTTTGAGACAGAGTCTCGCTCTGTCACCCAGGCTGGAGTGCAGTGGCCAGATCTCGGCTCACTGCAAGCTCCGCCTCCCAGGTTTATGCCATTCTCCTGCCTCAGCTTCCTGAGTAGCTGGGACTACAGGTGCCCACCACCGCACCTGGCCAGTTTTTTTGTATTTTTTAGTAGAGACGGGGTGTCACCGTGTTAGCTGGGATGGTCTTGATTCGTGATCCACCCGTCTCGGCCACCCAAAGTGCAGGGATTACAGGCGTGAGCCACTGCGCCCGGCCGTGTGTGTGTGTTTTGAAACAGGGTCTTGGACTCTTTCACCCAAGTGCAGTGGTGCAATCACAGCTCTCTGCAGCCTCAGGCAATCCTCCCACCTCAGTCTCCTGAGGCTGGGCCTACTGGTGTGCACCACTGTGCCTGGCTAATTTTTTAAAACATTTTGGTAGCTATGGGGTCTCACTGTGTTGCCCAGGCTGGTCTTGAACTCTTGGCCTCAAGCAATTCTTCCACCTTGGTCTCCCAAAGGGTTAGGATTACTGGCTCGAGCCACTGTGCCTGGCCTATTTTCTTTCATAGTATTAATGCAAAGATTTATGTCTCTCAACAATGTAATGTATACTTCTGCTTGTTTTCAAGCCTTGCACATACAGGCATACCTTATTTTATTGCACTTTGCAGATATTCCCCCCCTCCTTTTTTTTTTTAAACAAATTGAAGGTTTGTGGCAACTCAACCTTGTTGAGCATGGTCTACTGGTGCCATTTTTTTTTTTTTTAACAGCATGTGCTTCCTTTGTGTCTCTGTGTCTCATTTTGGTAATTCTCTCAATGTTTCAAACTTTTTCATTTTTATTATAGTTGTAATGGCAATATGTGATCAATGATCTGTGATGCTACTATTGAAATTGTTTTGGGTGCAACGAACTGTGCCCACATAAGGTGGCGAGCCTGGTAAATGTTTTGTGTGTTCTGACTACTCCAATGACCAGTGGTTTCCTCATCTCTCTCCTTCTTCTCTGGCCTCCCTATTCCCTGAGACACAACAATATTGAAATTAGGCCAATTAATAATAACCCTACAGTGGCCTCTAAGTGTTCAAGTGAAAGAAAGGGTTGTACATCTTTCACTTTAAATCAAAAGCTAGAAATGATTAAGCTTGGTGAGGAAGGCATGCTGAAAACCAAGACAGGCTGAAAGCTAGGCCTCTTGTGGCAAACAGTTATCCAAGTGGTGAATGTAAAGAAACAATTTTTGAAGGAAATTAAAAGTGCTGCTCCAGTGAACATAGGAATGATAAGAAAGCAAAACAGCCTTATTGCCGATATGAAGAAAATTCTAACGGTCTGCATAGAAGATCAAACCAGCCACAGCATTCTCCTAAGCCAAAGCCTAATCCAGAGCAAGGCCCCAACTCTGTTCAATTCTATGAAGGCTCAGAGAGGCGAGGAAACCACAGAAGGAAGGCTTGAAGCTAGCAGAGGTTGTCTGAGGTTTAAGGAAAGAAGCCATCTCCATAACATAACAATGCAAGGTGAACCAGCCAAAGCCGATGTAGAAGCTGCAGCAAGTTCTCCAGAAGATCTAGCTAAGATCACGGATGCAGGTGGCTTCACTAAACAACAGATTTTCCATGTAGACAAAACAGCCTTCTATTGGAAGAAAATGCCATCTAGGACTTCCACAGCTAGAGAAGTCAATGGCTGGCTTCAAAGCTTCAGACAACAGGATAACTCTTGTCAGGGGCTAAGGCAGCTGGTGACTATAAGCTGAAGCCAGTGCTCACCTACCATTCCACAAATCCTAGGGCCCTTAAGAATTGTGCTAAATCTACTCTTTCGGTGCTCTATGCATGGAACAACAAAACCTGGATGACAGCACATCTGTTTACAGAACAGTTTATTGAATTTTAAGCCCAATATAGAGATCTACTGCTCAACAAAAAAGGTTCTTTTCAAAATACGACTGCTCACTGGCAAAGCGCCTAGTCATCCAAGAGCTCTGATGGAGAGGTACAAGGAGCTTGTTGTTTTCATGCCTGCTAACACAATTTCCATTCTGCAGCCATGGATCAAGGAGTAATTTCAGCTTTCAAGTCTTATTATTTAAGAAATACATTTTGGGCTGCACGGAGTGGCTCACGCCTATAATCCCAGCACTTTGGGAGGCCAAGGTGGGCAGATTACCTGAGGTCAGGAGTTTGAGACCAGCCTGCCCAATATGAGGAAACCCAGTCTTTACTAAAAACACAAAAATTAGCCGGGCGTGGTGGCAGGCACCTGTAATCCCAGCTACTCAGGAGGCTGAGACAGGAGAATCGCTTGAATCCAGGAGGCAGAGGTTGCAGCGAGCCGAGATCATGCCATTGCACTCCAGCCTGAGCAACAAGAGCAAACTCCATCTCCAAAAAAAAAAAAAAAGAAAAGAAATACATGTTGGTCAGGTATGCCTGTAATCCCAGGAGTCTGAGGCGGGACGATCACTTGAGTCCGGCAGTTTGAGGTTCCTGGGAGCTATGTTCGCATCTTACTGTACTCTCACCTGGGCAATAATGGAGCAAGACCCCCACCTCTAAAGAGAAAAGAATACATTTTGCAAGGCCATAGCTGCCATAGGCAGTGATTCCTCCAATGGATCTGGACAAAGTAAATTGAAAACCTTCTGAAAAGGACTCCCTATTCTCCTTGCCCTTAAGACCATTTGGTGAGTTATGAGAGGAGGTCAGCGTATCAGTGTTAACAGGGATTTAGAAGAAGTTTATTCTAACTACCTTGGGTGACTTTGAGGGGTTCAAACTTCAGTGGAGGAAGTCACTAGAGATGTGGCAGAAGCAGCAGGAGAACTGGAATTGGAATTGGAGCCTGAAGATGGGACTGAATTGCTGCAATCTCAGATCAAACTTGAATGAATGTGGAGTTCCTTCTTATGAATGAGTGAAGAAAGTGGTTTCTTGAGATGGAATCCATTCCTGGTGAAGATGTTGTGAACATTGTTGAACTGACAACAAAGAATTCTGAATATTATATGAACTAGTAGATAAAGCAGCAGCAGTGTTTGAGGTAACTGACTCCAATTTTCAAGGAAGTTCTACGGTAGGTAAATGCTATCAAATAGCATCTCATACTACAGAGAAATCTTTCATGAAAGGAAGAGTCGATTGCTGAAGCAAACTTCATTGTTGTCTTGTTTTAAGAAATTGCGGGCTGGGCGCGGTGGCTCAAGCCTGTAATCCCAGCACTTTGGAAGGCCAAGATGGGCGGATCACGAGGTCAGGAGATCAAGACCATCCTGGCTAACACGGTGAAACCCCGTCTCTACTAAAAAAAAATACAAAAAACTAGCCGGGCGAGGTGGCGGGCGTCTATAGTCCCAGCTACTCGGGAGGCTGAGGCAGGAGAATGGCGTAAACCCGGGAGGCGGAGCTTGCAGTGAGCTGAGATCCAGCCACTGCACTCCAGCCTGGGCGACAGAGCGAGACTCCGTCTCAAAAAAAAAAAAAAAGAAAGAAAAAAGAAATTGCCACAGCCACCTCAACTTTCAGCAACTGCCACCCTCATCAGTCAGCAGTCATTAACACTGAGACAAGACCGTCCACCAGCAAAAAGACAATGGCTCACTGAAGACTCAGATGATCATTAGCATTTTTAGTAATAAAGTATGTTAAAATTAAGGTATGTACATTCGTTTTTTTAAAACACAATGCTGTTGCACACTTAATAGACTAGAGCGTAAACCTTTTATACTCATTGGGAAACCAAAACTGTGCGACTCACTTTATTGCAATATTTGCTATATTGCAGTAGTGTGGAATCAGACCCTCAATGTCTCCAAGGTATGCCTGTATACAGAATCATCTAGTAACGTTTGCTCCACTAAGGTCCTAAGGCTCATCCATTTGACATGTGTAGCCACAGTCCACTTGTTTAAACTGCAGGGTAGGACTTCGTGTGGGACTCCACCAAAACGTACGGGTCCATTCCACCGTCGATGGACATCTGCATGATTTCCAGTGTTCTGTTGTTACAGTGCTTTTTCCTTTTTTTTTTTTTTGAGAGATTGGGTCTCACTTTGTCTCCCACACTGGTGGTAGTGGTTCAGTCATATCTCACTGTGGCCTTGTACTGCTGGGCTCAAGCAATCCTCCTGCCTCAGCTTCCTGAGTAGTTTGGACTACAGGTATATGACACAATGCCTGGCTCATTTTAAAAAGTTTTTTTAGAGATGGGGTCTTGCTGTGTTGCCCAGGCCAATCTCAAACTCCTGGAGTTGAGCAATCTTTCTGCCTCAAACTCCTCAGTAGCTGGCACTACAGGCGTGTGCCATTGCACTCAGCTCGTTTTTTGAGACAAGAGTCTTGCTCTGTCACCCAGGCTGGAGTGCAGTGTTGTGATCTGGGCTCACTGCAATCGCTGCCTCCTGGGTTCAAGCGATTCTCGTGATACTCAAGAGTCCACCCTCTCGAGTAGCTGGGACTACAGGTGCATGCCACCATGCCCAGCTAATTGTGTATTTTTAGTAGAGATGGGGTTTCGCCACATTGGCCAGGCTGGTCTCAAACTCCTGGCCTCAACTGATCTATCTGTCTTGGCCTCCCAAAGTGCTAGGATTACAGGCATGAACCACTGCACCTGGCCCCAGCTCGTTTTCTTTGCTATTAAGTTTCTATTCAAGTCTTTTGCACATCTGCTTACAGCGTTGCTTATCTTTTCCTTATTGATTTGTAGGAACTCTTTTAAATATCTTGGATCATTATCCTTTGTCCTGGGCCTGAACCCAGTCTCCACCCTTTAAGTAGCTCTGCAACCTTAGGCAAGTTCCCTGACCTCCCTGAGTCTGTTTCCTTGCATGAAATGATGTCACAATACCAATTATGAGGTTGGCAGATGATGTACATGGAGTTCTTCTCACTGTGTTGCCCACGCTGGACTGCAGTGGCATAATCATAGCTCATGCCAGCCTTGAACTCCTGGAATCAAGTGATCCTCCTGCCTCAGCCTTCTCAGTAGCTAGAACTATAGATTCTATTAGCACCACCATGCACAGCTAATTTTTAAAATTTTTTGTAGAGATCGGGTCTCGCTATGTGGCCTAGACTGGTTTTCAACTCCTGGCCTCAAGCGATCCTCCCGCCCTGGCCTCCCAAAGAGCTGGGATTACAGGCGTGAGCCACCGTGTCTGACCCAAAAGCAGATTTAAACATTATCAAGGATGTTGAAGATGAAATAGTATTCTAGGCATACTGAGGTCATATATAATAGATAAATCTGTGTTTTGGTTGAGTAACTCCCTCACCAAGGAAAGACAGAAGAAAACACACAGCAAGTACTCAGTAACAATTCTGTGATTAAGGATCGAACATACCTGAGCGAATCACTGAAATAAATCCCACTTCCAAGGTTTCCGACGTCTGTTCTTTGCACACCATGATCTTCCACTACTTTGGGTAAAAGCAACCCTCTGAAAAGAGAAGGGCAGGATAAGGTGTAAGCCCAACGCTGACTGCCTCTCTCCCTCGCTCAGAACTTTGGCAAGTTCCTACTGAACTTCTGACATTCAGAGAACTCTGCAATCAGGGTGAAACCATGGTTGTTTCTAGGAACACAAGTAAAGGGAGATTTCTGCCTTTTATTATATAAACATCTATTGTTCGAATTTCTTTTTTTTTTTTTGAGATGGAGTCTCGCTCTGTCGTCCAGGCAGGAGTGCAGTGATGCGATCTCAGCTCACTGCAAGCTCTGCCTCCCAGGTTCACAACATTCTCCTGCCTCAGCCTCCCAAGTAGCTGGGACTACAGGCGCCCGCCACCACGCCTGGCTAATTTTTGGTATTTTTAGTAAAGACAGGGTTTCACCGTGTTAGCCAGGATGGTCTCGATCGCCCAACCTTGTGATCCACCCGCCTCGGCCTCCCAAAGTGCTGGGACTATAGGCATGAGCCACCGCGCCCGGCTTGTTTGAATTTCATATTAGGAGACTGAATGAATTTCGTAAAACAGCTTTTGGGTTTTGGTCCTACTTAAAAAGTTCATACCTACTTAAACATTATTTTTAAAAGATTCTCCCATTTTTCATTTAGTATACTTTTATGGTTTAATTTTAAATATTTAAATATTTCCTCTATCTGGAGTTTACGTATGAGAAATGAGGTAAGAGTCCGACTTCATATTTTTTCCTTGTGGTTACCCATTTATCTCCATAGATAGTATTGGAGACCTTGTCTTTCTTCCACAGAGATAAGATCTACTTGTATCATATCCTAAATCTTCTGTGTTTTTAGTTCCTTTGTGTTTAATATAATGTCACCCTCATTATGCTTCTTTTCCACAATTATTCTGGTAATTTCAAAATTAAAAAAAATACATGTTGTAGAATCAGCTTTTCACTTCTTTAAAAAAATCTTATTGGTAATTTTATCATGTTAGCACTAAATCTATAGATTAATCCAAGAAAAACAGGCATCCTTCTGATTAACGCAAGTTGTCTTTTGGGTCCCTCAGTAGCAGTTTAATGGGTTTTTGTTTTTTCTTTTTTTTCCCCAGGTAGATCTTGTATGTTTCTTTTTAAGTTTCTTCTGAGTAATTAATGGATCTACATTTAATAATATTTTCTCCTGCTCCTGTGACTTGTCTCAGCCCCAATATTAAGTAGTAATTCAAAGCAAACAGAATCTTAGAGTTATGTTTCAAATAAACAGCTCATGTTGTCTGGTGCGCACTCTAATTTCTGGATTCTTCTCTTTAAATATTGGGCTATCCCTAGATTAGAAACACACGGAAGAGTGATGAATATATAATCACTTTTCTTCGTATGACACAGTGTTCAAGAAGCAATTCATACCTATGTACTACATTTTAAAAATAATAAATACGTAATTTTTCAAAACAGAGATGAGATCTTGCTGGTTTTCCAGGCTGGTCTTGAACCCCTGGCCTCAAGTGATCCTTTTGCCTCAGCCTCCCAAAGTGCTAGGATTACAGGTGTGACCCACCATGCCCAGCCATAAATATGTAATTTACATCACACACTTCATTATAAACTGTGCAATTCTCTCCAGAATGCAGTAAGCTAGCTGATTTTAACTGAAAAGACCCATGTAATATAGGAAAAATGTAGGGGGAAAAAAAAAAGTAAAACACTTTACGTTTGTGAGGCTGAAATTTTTGAAAAATAAAGATGGCTACTCTTACCGACACAAGATTCCTACGATGTTTCGTACAGGAGAACCATGCAACAAGGGCCTCACATTGCCAAATCTGCTCAGAAACTCTGTGGTTTCGATCACTCTGCCAATTCTAAATATCTGCAAGATATCCACTGGGCTCTTACTGTAAAAATTAGAAGAAAAGCCTTTAGATTACATAATTGGAAACAAAACAAAAAGTCATCATAGCAGAAGAAATCCCAAAAGAGTCCAGATGTCCATTATCAGGAAACTGATTCAATGAGTCACAACACAACATATCTTAGAAGTATTATGCAGGTATTAAATCAAATTCTTTTTTAAAAAATAAGGATATGTAGTAAAGCATACAGTAAAATATAAAATTTAAAAGTAGATTACAAAACTTTATACATAGTATGACCCCAATTTTGTCAAATATATAATAATATATGGAATATATAATTCTTGTTCTGGGCAACAGAGCAACACTATGTCTCTTAACAAAAAAAAAAAAAAAGAATGCAACTTCTGGCTGGGCGTGGTGGCTCAGGTCTGTAATCCCAACACTTTGGGAGGCCAAGACAGTTGGATCACTTGAGCCTGGAAGTTTGAGACCAGTCTGGGCAACATAGTGAAACCCCATCTCTCCTAAAAATACAAAAATTAGCAGGGCATGGTGGTGCACACCTGTAGTCTCAGCTACTCAGGAGGCTGAGAAAGGAGAATCACTTGAACCCGGGGCAGGGGGTGGTGTAGAGGTTGCAGTGAGCCGCGATCATGCCACCACACTCCAGCCTGGGTGACAGAATGAGACTCTGTCTCAAAGAAAACAAAGTTATCGGCTGGGTGTGGTGGCTCACGCCTGTAACCCCAGCACTTTGGGAGGCTGAGGCAGGCAGATCACAAGGTCAGGAGATGGAGACCATCCTGGCCAACATGGTGAAACCCCGTTTCTACTAAAAATACAAAAATTAGTGGGGCATGGTGGTGCACACCTGTAGTCCCAGCTACTCAGGAGGCTGGGGCAGGAAAATTGCTTGAAGCCGGGAGGCAGAGGTTGCAGTGAGCCAAAATCGCACCATTGCACTCCAGCCTGGCGACAGAGCAGGACTCCGTCTCAAAAAAAGACAAAAAAAAGTTATCAAATGCCTTATTTTTAAGTGCTGTTTAGGAAACCAACCAGTTTGGAGAGAGGGTTGTCAAGAAAGGCCTCTCTTGGGAGGTGACATTTATTGGAATGTGGCACCATAAAATGTCTATTTGAAGACCTCACTGGTTGTTATGGGGTGGATGGGGCAGGAGTGGAGAGAACATCCGGAAGGACGTTGTAGACGGGATAACGTGACCCGGAGTGAAGACGGCGGCGGGGTGAACGGAAGTGAGCCCAAGGATGAAGGACACTTGGAAGGCAGAATTGACAGAACACGGGTATGTGGGGCTGAGGGAGAGAGAGACCCCACACTGGCTCTGAGTGGGTAGCTAAGATGCGGCAGTTGTGGGGGAGACTGGGGTACGGCTGAGGGCAGCTGTGGTGGGAGGAAGGGCACATCTCCCCAACCCCACGTCCAGTGGCCTCAGGTCAGTACATTAGCTATGCTGGGAGTATTTGCTTCCCAGAACTCAGCAAATATTCCAGACCGGGGCTTTTCCTTCACGGAGCTGGCTTACCAGCACCCCCCGGGGTGAGCAGCATCCAGGTGATGCAGGCTGGGTTATGTTCTACACCCAAACGTTAACAGTGGTTACATTATCTCTGGGTTGTCTCTGGGTGCTGAGATTCTGAGTGATTTTTAATTGTCTTCATATTTTTAGATATTTTCTAAGCTTTTATCAAAGAACATGAGTTTTATAACTAGAAAAAAGTAATAGAAAGAAATCATGATTAGTGAAATGAAATGAAGAAAATCTAACTCTTCACAGCAACAGGAAGAAGCTTCTTTCCCTAGGAAGAAGCCCACTTTAGTTGTGTGACTACTTTTGTACTTAGAGGGTGGGGTGGCTGACCAAGGGCTTGCTCAGGTAGCCCTGGAGGGCTGAACTGCAGCTGCCACTCCCGGGGCTTGATATGGCTCTTCCTGTCTTCCTGGAGAAAGCTTATTGCCCTCCAGATTCTACCTTCCATTTCACTGGACTCTTAATAAGTATAGAACTCAGTGGACACCTAGGGGAGGGTCAAAAGGCAAACCAAAAGAATTTGATTACATATAAAAACAAAATCTGGAGAAGTCCTGTGGAAATGAATGTTTTTGAGACAGAGTCTTGCTCTGTCTCCCAGGCTGGAGTGCAATGGCACGATCCTGGGTCACTGCAACCTCCACCTCCTGGGTTTAAGTGATTCTTGTGCCTCAACCCCCCGAGTAACTGGGACCACAAACGTGTGCCACCACGCCTGGCTAATTTTTGTATTTTTAGTAGAGACAGGGTTTCACCATGTTGCCCAGTCTGGTCTCAAACTCCTGACCTCAAGTGATCTGCCTACCTTGAGCTCCCAAAGTGCTGGAATTACAGGCATGAGCCACCAATCCCAGTCCAGATTTTTTAAAAATTAAAGTGAAATTTAAAAAAGATAAAATTAACTATTAAGTGTATAATTAGGTGGTATTTAGTACAGAACATTCAAAGTGTCGTGTAATCACCACCTCTAGTTCCAAAATTTTTATTTGCCCAAAAGAAAACCCCGTACCTTTTGACTATGAGTCCCCATCCCTCCCTCTAATGGCACCACACAATTTGCTGTCTCCGTGGATTTATCTATTCTAGATATTTCATATAAACAGAATCATACAATATGTGGCTTCTTTCACTCAGCATAATATTTTTGAGGTTCACCCATCTGTAGTATGTGTCAGTACTTCCTTTCTTTTCATGGCTGAATAATATTCCATTAGATATATTTATCATGTTTTGTTTATCCACTTCCCTGTTGATGAACATTTGGGTTATTTCCACTTTTTGGCTGTTGTGAATAGTGTTGCTATGAATATTCATGTACAAGTACCTATTTTAGTACTTGCTTTCAAGTCCTTTGAGTATAGAACTACAAGTGGAATTGCTGGGACTTATCATCATCATATGATTAATTTGTTGAGGAATCATCAGAGGCTGCATCATTTTTCCCTCTCATCGTCAATGTGTGAGGCTTTCAGTCTCTCTATATCCTCACCAACATTTAGAATTTTCCATTAAAAAGAAATCATAGCCATCTTAGTAGATGTGAAGTGGTTTGGGGAATGGATTTCGAAGATGATCAAGGAAAGTAATAATTTTAGATGGGTCTGAGTCAGGCCATAAGGTAAGAGTGGCTGGGTGTGGTTTTAGAGGGGCTCTGGAAAACCAGCCCTCTAAACAGCAGCAGCAACGCCCCCGCACAGCCCTGATTTGCGCATTTGCTGATTTCCATGGTGCAAATCCTCCCCGTGTCCAATTTCAAGCTACCCATGGTTTAACAACCAGCTCACCGCATCTCTTAAATGTTGACAACTGGCTCTCATGAGCTGGTATATGCGGCTACAACTCACCACCATTCGTTCTAAGCGCTGTGCCAAGCTGATGAAGAGGAGCTGCTGCAATGGAATGAACCACCAGGTCAACAAGAGTCAGTCCCATGCTCCAGAACAAGCACAAAATGGAGTTTCCAAACCGAGCAGCTGGGCACAGACTCAGCCGCGGTGACTCTCGGGTGCTGATACCCAGTGAGGGCTCATCTGAGAAGGTGGTGCATCATGTTTGTGCTACTGGAGAATGCCCATCAGCACAGGACCCTGGGTATGCATAGTGAGTGAGGGCACAAGTGTAACTGGTCTTTAGGAACGTGTTTTCCAGGTTTTCAGGTGCAGTGTTTCATGCCACAGAGAGGCCACGTTAGAAGACGCCATACCCATATTCCTGCACGTTTAAATCTTCGTGTAAGTGGCTTTTTCTCTGTAATAACCTACAAAATACCAACTCAAACACCTTTCGATTTAAAATGTTTAAATTTAACCCTCAACAAGATTAGGTAACCTCGAAATCAGAGTGGAATACAGAGGGTATTTTCAAGCAGAGAATACTGCCCCAGGCACCATTACCAACGGAGAAAAAAGTAACTTGTCATCATACCAGGCTACTGTGGCTTGTTGCTGAAGATTCAATTATCTAGGTAATTACTGTAATCAGCTCTTTAACAGACTCTCGAAGAGCATTATATCAGAACAGATCCTGAGATATTTCCTTTATGCTTACCTGTGATGACTCTGCAAAACCTCTTTTCTAACCCTGAGAAATTCTTCAGTATTCTGTTCAACATGCTCAATTTTGCATCTCAAAGCTCGGTATTTGGCCAGGGATGGTGGGTTGGGTTTGGATAAATTCGTTTCACAGACATTAACCATGTCTCTTATTAGCTGTAGGTGGAAATCACAGACAGATGTCAGAATCACCACATATCAAAATTAATATTTATATTACATTAACACTCTCTCAAAAAGATGGGAAAAGTCCATTTTCCCCCAAAGCTTGCTTTACTTTATTTATTTTTGAGTTGGGTCTTGCTCTCACCCATGCTGGAGTGTAGTGGCATGACCATAGCTCATTGCAGCCTCAACCTCCTGAGTTCAAGCGATCCTCCTACCTTAGCCTCCTGAATTGTACTTGAATGGGCACTATACATTCCCTCTTAGCAACACTGATGATTGAGATTTTTTTTTTTTTTTAAAGATGGAGTTTTGCTCTTGTTGCCTAGGCTGGAGTGCAGTGGCACGATCTTGACTCACTGCAACCTCTGCCTCCTGGGTTCAAGCAATTCTCCTGCCTCAGCCTCCTGAGTAACTGGGATTAAAGGTGCATGCCACCACATCTAGCTAATTTTTTGTATTTTCAATAGAGATGGGGTTTCATCATGTTGGCCAGGCTGGTCTCGAACTCCTGACTGGTGATCCAGCTGCCTTGGCCTCCCAAAGTGCTGGGCTTACAGGCGTGAGCCACCACGACCGGCCAACTGAGATTCTTTATGTTTGATATTAGGTAAATCACAGATTTTTAAATTTGGAAGGGTCTTATATTTTCTCATTGATCGGTTCTTTCCGTATTTTGGATTACTGATTCCTCTGGGAATCTGTTGAAAGTGATTATTTCCCAAACATGCAAAATTTCACATCTATAAACTCCTCTGAAGTCTAGGACACAAATCTCTGATCTTGGCCTAATCCCTGCATGCCCAGATGAGGCAACACGGACCAAGAGAGTGACTTCAGCCTTGTCTAGGGCAGGATTGGCTGCTGTGGCTGCCTTCCTCTACTCACTGAGCCTGCTTCTCTCCTGGCAGCTCAGAGGAGATGGCCCATTTCTGAGCAGCCACAGTGGCTCCAATCTCCTCGCCAGTGACTGGCTTGAGATTGTACACATGACTTCATTCTGACCAGAGAACTGTAAGTCTGCCAGGGGCTTCCTCTACATGACACAAAAAGAACTGTTATAGATGGGATACTACGAACTACTGCAGCCATATGCAGATCATGAGGGAGCTGGACTGAGAGCAGAGCTGTCACTCTACAGGAAGTTCAGAGGGATGGAAGGAGGCTGAGACCCTGATGATGACACTGACACACTGAGTCTCGGGGTGACCTGGGCCAGGAGGCAGCCCACAGCTGGACTTCTTACTGTCCGAGGTCGTAAATGTCCTCAGTGTTTAAGTCAGTTGCAGTTTCCCACTTCTTCTGCAGAGAGGATCCGAACTCATACCAAGGTCTGAAAAGTTAGTTGACAAGATAGCAATTCTAAACCTATTTCTGCATTTATGTCACTGTGCCAACATATTCACATTTGAAAATATGGTTTAAGTAACTTTCATAAGGATCCAGGGGCCGGGCGTGGTGGCTCAAGCCTGTAATCCTAGCACTTTAGGAGGCCGAGACGGGTGGATCACGAGGTCAGGAGATCGAGACCATCCTGGCCTACACGGTGAAACCCCGTCTCTATTAAAAAATACAGGCCGGGGCCGGGCGCGGTGGCTCAAGCCTGTAATCCCAGCACTTTGGGAGGCCGAGACGGGCGGATCACGAGGTCAGGAGATCGAGACCATCCTGGCTAACACGGTGAAATCCCGTCTCTACTAAAATATACAAAAAATTAGCCGGGCGAGATGGCGGGCGCCTGTAGTCCCAGCTACTCGGGAGGCTGAGGCGAGAGAATGGCGTAAACCCGGGAGGCGGAGCTTGCAGTGAGCTGAGATCCGGCCACGGCACTCCAGCCTGGGCGACAGAGCAAGACTCCGTCTCAAAAAAAAAAAAAAAAAAAAAAAAATACAGGCCGGCGCGGTGGCTCAAGCCTGTAATCCCAGCACTTTGGGAGGCCGAGACGGGCAGATCACGAGGTCAGGAGATCGAGACCATCCTGGCTAACACGGTGAAACCCCGTCTCTACTAAAAAAAATACAAAAAATTAGCCGGGCGAGATGGCGGGCGCCTGTAGTCCCAGCTACTCGGGAGGCTGAGGCGAGAGAATGGCGTAAACCCGGGAGGCGGAGCTTGCAGTGAGCTGAGATCCGGCCACTGCACTCCAGCCCGGGCGACAGAGCGAGACTCCGTCTCAACAAAAAAAAAAAAAAAAAAAAAAAAAAAAAAAAAAAAAAAAAAAAAAAAAAAAAATACAAACAACTAGCCGGGCGAGGTGGCGGGCGCCTGCAGTCCCAGCTACTCGGGAGGCTGAGGCAGGAGAATGGCGTAAACCCGGGAGGCGGAGCTTGCAGTGAGCCGAGATCGCGCCATTGCACTTCAGCCCGGGCGACAGAGCGAGACTCCGTCTCAAAAAAAAAAAAAAAAAAAAAGGATCCAGGACTTTCTAAACTGGTTCAACAATTTATTTTCTAGCACAACTCTGGAGACGATTTCATGATTTTTAAAGACCCCCACCCTCCACATATTTTATAATAAATTGAATTCTATATTTCAGAGGTTTACCTGGCAGAGGTCTGCTTTCTTAGCCAATAGTCCCAGGTTCACTTCTTTGGGCGTTGTGCCTTTGTGAGGTATCAGTCTGTAAAACTCTGTCATCATCTTTTGCAATTGCTCTGCCGTTTCTCCATTTTTCAGTGCTCCCTTTACTAGAAGGAGAATCCCCTCTGCCTTGCTCACCTTTCGAAAGAAGATCATACATGCTTATTGAAATGAAATCTTGATACAGAAATTAAGGAGCACGCACAAAACTACATGAATAATTGTTGGACACGTCAAGACTATTCATTTTCTCCTGGACACGCATCACAAAGCAAATGCTCATCTTTATTGGAGACGCATCTAGTTGTGACAATGATGCCATGAGGGTTACCGCAAAACTGGGCTTGGTTTTACTAGAGAAAAGAACCCGAGTCCTATATTTCTATACATATGTGGATACATCTACATACATATACACAGAGAGAGAAACACTAACGCAACTGTGATAGACTTGCTTTTCCCATGAGACATTTAGAAAGCTCAGAATCAGACCAGAGATAAAAACCTCCTGAATGTGCTTCTCATTACACAGGTACTTCATGGGCTTTACCCCAGTTAGCCATTTTCTCCTTGAGATAAATTAGTTTGATTCCACAGAGGAAAACTGACTGTATTATTTCTTTTTTTTTTTTTTTTTTGAGACGGAGTCTCACTCTGTCGCCCAGGTAGGAGTGCAGTGGCCGGATCTCAGCTCACTGCAAGCTCCGCCTCCCGGGTTTACGCCATTCTCCTGCCTCAGCCTCCCGAGTAGCTGGGACTACAGGCGCCCGCCACCTCGCCCGGCTAGTTTTTTGTATTTTTTAGTGGAGACGGGGTTTCACCATGTTAGCCAGGATGGTCTCGATCTCCTGACCTCGTGATCCGCCCGTCTCGGCCTCCCAAAGTGCTGGGATTACAGGCTTGAGCCACCGCGCCCGGCCTTGTATTATTTCAATACAACAATGCAGTTGCACAAGTTGTACCATTGGGAAGATCTTATTTTGTCTGCTCTTTCCACTGCAATTATGCTTAATCAAGAAGGCAAGAACGTTTTCCGGCAGTCTGGAGGCATGCCTGCCTCTCCTAAGACGGGCAGAAGGTGCGAGACTGTGGAGTCACTAGGAAATGGGTTGGGGTCTGGGCATCTGACTGGGGACCAAGACCACCCATATCCCTTCAGCTTCCTGCAAACCTCTTGGCACAGAGGATCAGGCCTCGTAATTGGCCAGCACCAGAAGCCTGCCTTCGGTCAGCTCGAGGCTGACATTTTACAGACAGCGATGTCTAGGTTTCTCAGAAGGTTTTCTCCTTAGTGCTGTTAGTGGTCCCTTTCATCAGGATACAAGGAAAGAACATTTAGGAATGAAGGCCAGAGCAGTCAGACCAGCATGCAAACACACGTGTTATTGCTGAAACCAATCAACCAGGAGGCAGGTTTCTCACACTCTGTTTCAGCAACACATCTACTTACATCGTTGAGGCTAATCCTGTTCACTGGCTTGAGAAGTGTGTGTTCCAGGTGGCCCAGCGCCTCTGCCCAAATCATCTCTACTAAATCGCTCACCTCTTGGCTCAGAGTGCTTGAATTCATGACTTCCTCCAAAAGCAACTGCAACAAGAAAATAGAAACGCCACCAAAAAGTCATCATGTGTGAGTTTGTGTAGAACTCACATGGGCCAACGGACAGAGGTGTGAGGAGAAATAATTAATTAGAACCCAGGAGAGTCATCCCCAGCCAGGTAACTAAATCATGTCTCCACTGGATCCACCCTCTGTCTCCCTCCATTCTCTCTTCTCTGATTCCCTCCTACCCCCTTTTCTTCCTGTCCTATTTTTTCCTTCACCCTGCAAGCTCTAGGCCTGTCAGTGGCATTCCACACATGCAGTCAGGGTTAAGGACCCTTGACTCACGGCCTAGGTTGTAAAGAGGTCTCCCAAAAGCTGGGAGCGTCTGCTGCTGAAATGGGCAATACGTCTCATGGCTTGTCCTAAAACGCATTCCCCACTCAACTTCCATGCCTTTCTGTGAGTTCACATTTCCTTTTCTGAACTCCTCCTCTTCCCTCCTGCCAGTTATTTATTTATTTGAGACAGGGTCTTGTTGTATCGCCCAGGTTGGGGTGCAGTGGCATGATCATAGCTCGCTGTAACCTCAAACTGCTGGATTCAAGTGATCCTCCTGCTTCCGCCTCACGAGTAGCTAAGACTATAGGCACACCACCATTCCTGGCGAATGTCTTTCAGTTTATGTAGAAATGGGTCTCTCCATGTTACCGAGGCTGGTCTTGAACTCCTGGCCTCAAGTGATCCTCCTGCCTTGGCCTCCCAAACTACTGGGATACAAGCATGAGCCACCAAGCCTGGCCCAGTTTTTTATTTGTAATAGAGAAAACATTTCTATTAAAAATATAATAACAAAAAACTATAAATCAATCTTACTGCTTGCAATTGTTCAGATGCTAATTGGGTTGCTTCAGGTGTGAAATGTTCTCTTAGTAGAAATCCTTGTTTCTTCAGTTCTTCGATGTAATTTTCGTAGTATTCACTTGCATCTTCAGAGGTTTTCTTTATAGCAAACTGTCTTCTAGTCTGTAAATTATGGTGTATAGCAAAAGTACAGTAATTATTTACATATCTAGTTTTATTGAACATAAATAAAGCATTAGGTCCTTGACATGAAGAAGCTTACAAATTAGTTTTTTTCAAAGAATTACTTAAATTTTAAATTCTTTTTCTTTTCTTTTTCGAGACAGGGTCTCGCTCTGTTGCCCAGACTGGAGTGCAATGGCACCACCTCAATTCACTGCACCCTCCACCTCCTGGGTTCAAGCAATTTTTCTGCCTCAGCCTCCTGAGTAGCTGGGACTGCAGGCAGGTGCCATCACGCCTGGCTAATTTGTTTTGTGTTTTTTTGGTAGAGACGGAGTTTCAAGCACGTTGGCCTGAATAACTCCTGACCTCAAGCAATCTACCCGCCTTGGCCTCCCGAAGTGCTAGGATTACAGGCATAAGCCACCGTGCCCGGCCAGAATTACCAAAATTTTAAACTCTTAATAGCCTAAAACCTGGAGGTAACGGCAAAAAGCTTGAGAATGCACAGCAGACAGAAAAGCTCATTTGTTTCACTGGAAAGTCACTCAAAGCTTCCTTCCAAGTCTATAGACTCTTTACAAACCATTCTGATTAGCTTTGAAATCTGGCTTTCCAGTTTTTTGGAAATGAGAAAAAAAAAAATCAGGGGAGGAGAGGAACAGAAAAATACTTCAGAAAGGAAGAACTGTTAGAGACAGGCACCCAGCGAAAATGAAATCACAGTCAGTAGACAGGCAGGAAAGTTATTAAATCGCGCATGTGTTCAAGGCTCCAGCTCCTCCCTCATCCCAAACTGCCTATGGAGGTGGCACTTTCTGCTCTTCTGGGAAACTCCTGCCCCTGCAGTGGGCAGTGACGCTAGCATTAATCCCAGGAGAATCTGGGAGAACTTGCCCCAGCTCAAAGCCCTGGTGTCCTTGTAGGTGGTGGCTGAGCCCCTAGCTTGGGGGTGTGGCCCCCTGGGAAGCCACACTACTCAGGATATCCACAAGCCGCCCTCCCAGATGGCGGGCTGCAGGACGCCTCTGAAACCTGGAAAAAAGAAGGGCCTGCTGAAGTCACTCTGTTGAAGAAGGTAGAGTTTAACGTCATTTTGGAAGCTTCCCATCAAAATGGTTTTATTAAGCAGAAGGGCAAGCTGGAAAATCCTCTTCAGCAGAACCGCGGGCTAAGGCTCACTGTTATCAAGGTGGACAGGCTTCTCTGTTCAGCAAACCAGGCTCACCCAAGGGGTGCTCTACACAGACTCGGGCTTGCTAAGGGAGGAAGGTACCCTGAGGGATGTCCTGGCCTATACAATGCTACAATTTTCTTTCTCAATGAAGAAAGCAATAACACATTCTATCATGTTTTTCACCTTCATTTTTACTTACTTCTTACCCAAACAACTAAATCCTTTGCAAAATACAGTATACATTTCAGGGTACAAGGTTAACAAAACCCCTTCTCCTTCTTGGACATATTTGACCATGGATTAGCTTTCTAGCTCTGTTCCCGTGGAAATCTGATAAAGATGGCATGTCAGCTGTAATAGTAGGCAAAATTGCTTATGTAATTGTGGCCTCTCATTGATAAATTGCATTGAAACTAGGGGTTCAATGGTGGGAAACCCAAGCTTTGGGCTTGTCAGAGAGCAGTGACTCGTATAATTGGGTATGTCCCTTGAGGGCATCCGGAACCTAATACAATGTTACAAGAGCTATGGGCTCTTGTGGGGTAGGGCTTCCAAGCCAAGTGGATCTCACATCCACCTGATATGAGTCTCTTCCTCTTGTACCTGAGCTGACACTCAGAGTGGGAACAAAGGGAAAAGTTCCTGGAGCCTGTGTGGACCTCTGTGAGGGCCACTCCCACGGAGAAGTGACTGTTTCCTGGCCCAAGATAGATCTGTAGGCAGGGCGCGGTGGCTCATGCCTATAATCCTAGCACTTTGGGAGACCAAGGCAGGCAGATCATGAGGTCAGGAGTCTGAGACCAGCCTGGCCAACATGGTGAAACCTCGTCTTTACTAAAAACACAAAAATTAGTCAGGCATGGTGGCGCATGCCTGTAATCCCAGCTACTCGGGAGGCCGAGGCACGAGAATCGCTTAAACCTAGGAGGCAGAGGTTGCAGTGAGCCGAGATCACACCACTGCACTCCAGCATGGGCAACAGAGCTAGACTCTGTCTCAGGAAAAAAGAAAAAAAAAGATAGATCTGTAACTCTGAATGTCTACTTGAGAAGGCATCCTGGTGGGTGTTGCAGCATTTTATTTGAACTTCAGGCATTAATTCTAAATTTATTTGTGTTTCATGATTGCTTTAGATTGGACTGTGCTCTTGACCTGATACTGACCTAGGGCAAAGGTCATGGCCTCTGCCGGGCCTCCCTTGTTGCTCCCAGGGTTCTGTGACCTTGAGCCCTCAATACCTCATATATATATTCAGGACTAGAACTGTCACAGTGGATTGTAACGATGAGTGTTATTTCTTTCTAGACAGTGATTTCTGAGGGCCAGGATTGAAGCTATATGTAAGTGTCAGCCCTAGTTGATTGCTTGGTACATAGCAGGTGCTTAATGAAGTGTATCAGTGGAATGCTTTCAGAGCTGTAAATATTAGGAAAATATCCCAGAAGTGATGTAGAACAAGAACAGAAATGCCATACACCCTGCACCCAGTAAACATTCCCTTCTAGTGGGACCCTGTGCTGATCTACTCAGGGGGTGAGGTCCTCACCTCCCACACTCCAAAAGAGAACACATTTCCCCTTTGCAAAATTATTTACCAGGTGTTATGGCTGAACTATACCCCTACAAAATGCATATCCCGAAGTCCTAACTCCCAGGACCTCAACAATGGGACTGCGTTTGGAGACAGAGCCTTTAAAGAGGTAATTGATTAATTGAGATCACAGGGGTGGGCCCTGATCCGATATGACTGCTATCCTCATGTAAAGAGATGAGGACACAGAGGCCCACAGGTGGAAGACTGGAAGACCATGTGAGGACACAGCAAGAAGGCAGCCCGTCTGTAAGCCAAAGACAGAGGCCTCACCTCAGAAGAAATCAACCCTGCCGCACTTGGACCTTGGACTTCCAGCCTTTAGCACTGTGAGAAATGAATGTCTGTTGTTTAAGCTCCCTAGCCTGTTGCATTTATTAACAGCTGCCTGCGCTAAGACACCAGGTAAGAAGAAAAAGGTTGGGAGGCGGGCTGGCTCATTGAAATGAGTTATGAACAGAGGTCAATAAACACATAGGAATCAACATAAACAGCATTACCTGCATGCCATCAGCCAGGAGGAAGTGTGAGGATATCAGGAAAGGACAGTCCCTGGAGTCCCGCGAACACTGCAGCTCCACAACCACAGCTTCCTGGCCTCCCTCCATTCCCACCTGGAACACAGGATGCGCTTTCAGAAGCTGCACTCGGGAAACATCAAACTACATGTGCCATTTGAAAATGTTGATTATAATTATAAAATAATATATGTTCATTTAGAGATATAATTTAGAAAATACAGAAAAGTATCAAGAAGAAAATTAAAATCACCTAAAATCCTATGACAGCAATATAATCACTATTAATATTTTGATATATTTCCCTCCTATATTTTTGCCATACCATAAATAGATCTGTATATGTTTACACCATACCATTTTTCATGTTTTATCAAAGAGGGAAATGTTATTTTCAAATTACATTTTATTCACATGTCTAAAAATACAAATGGAGCATCACTTTGAAGGCTAGAGTCGATTTAGATCTAAATATATATTTTAGAGACAGAGGTCTTGCCATGTTATCCAGGATGGCCTCAAACTCCTGGGCTCAAGAGATCCACCTGCCTCAGCCCCCTAAGTAGCTGGGAGTATAGGCGAGTGATGCCACACCAGACACTAGTGTTGATTGTCATTTGTACTGACTTTGTGGGGAAAAAAAAAAAAAAGATTTTGTTTTTCTAACACATAAAGGGATGGAAATGCAACATAGTGTAAATATTTAGTGTCAAACCTTACCTTTCCAAATACAAGAAACTATTAATAACAGGGAAGAGGACTTTCATTTTTAATGCTATATTGATATTTTGTACTGTTTAAAATTTTTGCTATGAACATGCATTACTTTTATAATATAAATACTAAAAATTTAAGCATTAAATTATAAACATAAACATTTTCTTGACTATTAAAAATCAGGTCCAGATGCAGTGGCTCACGCCTGTAATCCTAGCACTTTGGGAGGCTAAAGAGGGAGGATGGCTTGAGCCCAGGAGTTCGAGACCAGCAACATAGTGAGACTTTGTCGCCACAAAAATAAATAAATAATATATAAATAAAATCAACTCATATTTTAAGGAATATATGATATTCAGGATATGCCTAATTTTTCAAAACTGAGAAAATGATCAAATAGGAAAAAACTCAGAAGATATTCAAACAGGTTTTTTTTTTTTTTTGCTAACTAGAAATCAGATTCTTACTTTCTCCAAGAAATTTTGCAATTTCAAAATCTTGAGGAAGATGAGAAATTTCAGCATTCTCTGTACCAAACCTGAAATTTGTACAGTGTATAATTAAAATTTTAACATTAAATGGATTTTAGACTAAACAGAATTTCATAAATTTTTTCTTGTACATCTTTACAAAATACATGATAGATTCCTTACAAAATACATGATAAGTCCCTAAGGACTCCTTAGCTATTCCAGAAATTGTTAAAAGATCATTTGAAATGAGCTAGATGCCTCCTCTGCGTAATTCTCCAGCTCAGATACCCAGTACTGTAGCATCTGTGCAGGAAGATGGTGTCCACGCAGCACAGGCAGAGGTAGAAAGAAGTGGGCCACACACTCTGGGAATGGGCTACTTGTGTTCGCTTTGGATCTGACTCTTAGAAGCTATGTCACTCCTCTCCAGACCACAGTCCATTCCTCTCTAAAATAAAGGAGTCAGACTTCTCACAATGTGTGCTTTTCATTTTGGATTTTCTTCTCTTTAAACACTATTATTAACAAATATAACAAGATTGAATGTGATGCTTAATTAACCCGATGTTTTGGGTATGCTTTAAGAAGCCATATAGAACTCCCATACTCCATTTGAGGATGACTGTTGTTATTTCCATTTTTGAAAATATCAGGCAAAAGTAACAAACTGTCTTTACTCTAAAGGCTGCTCAGGAAAGAAATAAGATGAAAATAGTTTTTTTTTTTTTTAATCTAATAATTGTACCCAATCTCATTTAATACTGAGAATTTAAAATAATGATCACTATACTAGTTGAAGAAAAAGACAAATAAAAAATCACTAAAGCCGGGCGCGGTGGCTCAAGCCTGTAATCCCAGCACTCTGGGAGGCCGAGACGGGCGGATCACGAGGTCAGGAGATCGAGACCATCCTGGCTAACACGGTGAAACCCCGTCTCTACTAAAAAATACAAAAAACTAGCCGGGCATGGTGGCGGCGCCTGTAGTCCCAGCTACTCGGGAGGCTGAGACAGGAGAATGGCGGGAACCTGGGAGGTGGAGCTTGCAGTGAGCTGAGGTCCGGCCACTGCACTCCAGCCTGGGTGACAGAGCAAGACTCCGTTTCAAAAAAAAAAAATCACTAAAGAGTTATATACACGAAATAAATTAAAATACGAAAAAGTCTAGAAACATAATTTTAATACTGTGCTTGAGGTTTACACAAGGTTTGCAAACTCTGTAGAGTCCTGGGGATCAGAAAGAAGTAAATTACTCAGTGAGTTCCACAGTGTCTTCCTCCTCTGTGGCATTGTCTGGGCATAGACCTTCCGTTTTCACTTCTAGAATTAAAGCAAACAGCACACTTGTTTACTGCCCAAAGGCTTATTATAATTAGTTAACCTAAGTGCTGGAATTGTTAAGATTCATAAATAAATTAGTTATAATTTTGGTGATCTACGGATAACCCAGTGGGAAAAGAGGACGGTATAAAAACAGGAAGGTATAACATTATAAGATAGTGAGAACATACTCTAATTCTATCTTAATAGGCATATCAGGAGAATTCTCATCTGTTATTTGAAACTCACTGACAGCCATACACTTTTCAATGGGCACTTTCCTCTTGAAGTGTACAAAGTGCACAGGATTAGAATGAGTTCCTGAGAGTCAGCACATCACGAGTGGAGGGGCTGGAGATGTTCTAGCTGAGAGGAGGGAAAGTCAAGGGCTCTACATGAGCTTTTGCTTCATACTTGTTGTACAGAGAAACAGTAACACTATCTATAGCATTGGGATATACAGGAATAACTCAATGTGAGGACTTCTTTCCAGTTTTAATTATACTGTCAAGATTCCAAAGATCATCAGTGTATTTGTAGTAATCTGGAATCTGAGTAAATTATGCTGGCTGTCATACAATGTTTTCAATGTGAAAGGAGTCTACTATTTTGTCTATTTCTGTTGTAACTATCATTTGCTGGGACATGTGCTGGGACTGCAGCAGCCTTTCTGGACGATTGTCTAAGGAGGCTCTACCCTGCCAAGTCCTTACGGTATCTAACACATACCATGTGCTTACTGTAAGTTAGTATTTATCAGAACTGGTCGATTTTTGATGTGACTGGGAAGAGTACATTTCTCATGTCCAAAGGCTTTCTTCTTGGCCAGTTTCCAAAATAAAATCTGGGTTTATAAAGAAAATACGTTTCTGTTGAGGAAACAATCTTTTGTTTGGAAAGAATTTCTTTAGCAAAATGCTGGTCCTCACATTTCCAGTCATTAGGTTGTAGTAATCACTGTTTAACACAAAGGCTTTTCCCCAACCTAGCTAAAATCACAATCAGGTTTTCTGAGATGATCAGTGTTTTGTGGCCATTTTGAATCTGACCATACTAGGCTGGATATCAAGAAATCTGTTTCTATTGCTAAAGTAGTCTTTTGTCCTTTGTTATTTTTCTGTCCATTTGCTGAGGTAATGAGAAGTCTGTTTTTGTAGTATTTCTGGTCAATTCTCTGTGTATGATATCTTTGATAAACCCAAGTGTGTCCTATAGTACCTATGATACATTAAACGCTTATTATGAGATACCTACCAGGACCGCTCGCCTTCTGATCAGGAGGTGGTGTGATGTCCAGGGGCTTATTAGGATCATAATTCTTTACATCCAAGAGTTTCTTTTCTCTGATAGATTCCCATATAAAATCTGGGTTTACAATATGAACGTGGTTCTTTTGGATAGAATTCAGCTGGTACTGACTCAGAACGTCAGCATTGTCTAAGATTACATGTGTGCACTAAGGAAAAAAAGAGTCAATCCATTATGCATCAGGAAAAACAACATTTCAGTAAGTTTTTTATATCTGTAATCTTCACCCTTAAAAAGTCTTATTTTAAGGTAGTTTGTGATAATTTTTCTCAAATTTCTAAAAACCTCTATAAATAACAAAGTTTCTAGTTACACAAACATTTTAAACATCAACTGTTTTTAAAGAATATGGATACGAATGTACCATAATTGATTAACCCTAGAGGTTATTTGTAAATTTTCATTATTGTAAACAATGCTGTGATGACTATCCTCATGTACACATCTTTGTGCACTTGGTCAATTATTTTCTTAGTAGTGGAAATGGAGGTTCAGAGGTTACTCATTATTTATTTTAATTTGTAATTTTTACAAATCTTCTTTTTTTGTAGAGATGGGGTCTTGCTATGTTGACCAGGCCGGTCTTGAACTCTCAGCCTCAAGTGATTTTCCAATCTCAGCTGGGTTTACAGGCATGAGCCACTATGCCCATCTTATAATTTTATTTATTTTTTAATAAACAGTAAATTCACATTGTAGAATAGCTAAAAAATAAAATAAAAATGATGACATGTTAACTTCATCCTCACTGTTGTTCCCAGTTCCTCTCTGCAGAGGCACCTGCTGTCACTTGCTCCTCACAAATCCTCTAGAGCTACACTGTGCATAGACACATGGCAGCGTGCTACTCAGCCTCTTCCGTGCTGGCTTTTCCACTGAATTTATCTTGGCAATTGTTCCTCATCATTACATATAGAGCTGCCTCCTTCTCTACGGGAGCTGGGATGCACATTTCACATGTTTATGTACATGGACTTCCACAAGGTTGCACTCACAGTATGTGAGTTTCTAAAGAGGAGAGATCACGTTGGCAGTTCTCCACACAGAAGACAAACTGAGAAGGGAGAGCAGGCATGAATTATTCATCTGTCCACAGAGATGGTGAGACAGTTCAGTGTGGGAAGCCATATAAGGGAAGTATATACAATTCTACCTGAATTGGAAGTAAACAGGGACATTGCATTTCTGGTATTCAGCTGAAGCTGAGCACGCTTCACAGACCAGATGAGGCTCACTCTGGCCAAGCCCCAGAGCTGAGGCCCAGGGAGGGGCAGGCTGAGTCAGCTCATCAGTTCGTCAGCAGAGGGAACAGCAGAGGACAGGGACAGACCAGTCTGGCACTTAGAGCCTTTGGATTTCTATTTTTACTTCTTATAGTGAGGTGGTTTAAAAAAGAGGTTAGACTGAATTATTTCCATGATTTCATCCAGCTGTAAAATCCTATTATTCTGAACTGCCAGGCTTACAAGTTCCAGAGGCAGAAGGTAGATTCCTGCAGCCTTTAAATGAACAAAACAAACAGCACAAGCTACATTGCGAAGATGAGTCTACACTGCATGTCTTTCTTTCTGCCCCCAGGAACCTGGCTTACCAGTGGATCACTCCAGCGCTGACAGACTGGTGAGTGGCGACAGTGCACTTTTTGCAAATCCTGTGCGCTATGACTTTTCTCCTTCAAGAATAGATATGGCTGGTCTGAAATTCTATTTTCATATTTGGCTGTGCTCTAGTAATATCCTGCTTCACAGGACATATGGGACTGTCCTGCAGTTCAAGGAAGAGAGAGAGGACAGGGCTGGGCCTCCTCCGCCTCTCGGGGCCCAGCCTCCCAATGGGCGATGTCACAATCTCTCCTGATGAACTTTGAGTAGCTCACTCTCTCCTGCTGCTAATCTCTGCTTCCTTTTCTAACCAAGACCCCGTTCCCCAAATGCGCGATGTTTTATCATACTGTAGTTTGTGACATTTGGAAATACCTGAGGATTTAATGAAAAGGAAAACTTTCCACCGTTTTCCTTAATGTCAGTTTGTAGCTTTTTCTTCTGCTGCCGAGGTAAGTACTTCACTTTCAAACAGAAGATACAATTTGCAAAGATTCCCATCATCATCCTGTAGGAAAAAAGTTTTTAAGGACTCTCTCTTAAGTAAATGTAATTGACAGTGAATTTAGATTATACAAGCAAACTGTGGGAAAATTGGGCATTATCTTAAGAAAGATATTATAATTATGTTACCAGTTGAACATTGCAAAAGCTGAATAATATCCTAGCTTGCAATATGTGTTGGTTTAAGAATCATTTCTAGCTTTTATGATTGATATTACAACACCAAAAATCCCTTTGTACAAGCTCATAATATACATCTTAATAAAAACATGACAGATGTCAGTTACAGATCAAGTGTGTGACTCCAGAACATGGAACCATTTATTTCTAAATAAAAAATTAACATTATTTGATAGTGAAACCCTGGGTTTTTTTATACATAATTCTATGCATTCAAAAAGACTCTTTATGTGAGTTTCTGTTAGGCCATTCTGGGGAAAAACTGGACAACTGGTAATAAAAATATACAACTATGTTTAAATGGAATATGTATGTGTATGTATACACACATATATATTCTGCATTTGGGTTCTTTTTTTTTGGGAGACAGAATGTCACTCATGTCACCCAGGCTGGAGCGCAGTGGTGCAATCTCAGCTCACTGCAACCTCCACCTCCCCGGTTCAAGTGATTCCCCTGCCTTAGCCTCCTCCTGCCTCAGCCTCCCGAGTAGCTGGGACTACATGTGCACACCACCAAACGTGTCTCATTTGTGTATTTTTAGTGGAGACGAGGTTTCACCATGTTGACCAGGCTGGGCTCAAACCCAGCCTCTCAAAGTGCTGGGATTACAAGTGTGAGGCACCACACCCAGCCTGGGTTAATTTAATTCATTTCCTATACCATGCATTCTCAATTTTGAATTGAAATATGTATTTAACAATAAATTAATACATGGTGAAAAATTGGGTTTAATTTCCACTAAGTATTTGTAAATTTTTTTTTTTTTTTTTTGAGACAGAATCTCGCTCTGTCACCCAGGTTGGAGTGCACTGGTGCAATTTTGGCTCACTGCAACCTCCACCCCCTGGATTCAATCGATTCTCCTGCCTCAGTCTCCCAAGCAGCTGAGATTACAGGTGTCCACCAAGACGCCTGGCTAATTTTCGTATTTTTAGTAGAGACAGGGTTTCACCATATTGCCCAGACCAGTATTTGCCAATTTTTAAAAGCAAGGAGTCACGTCTAACAGGCTCCCCCAAAGTAAGCTGCCGTTTCGCGATAGCCGTTCCCAAGTCCTGTACTAGTTTGAGGATCGCGGTTCCAGGTCCTGTGTTAGTTTGGGTAGGCAGGCCAGGCTCTCTGCTGCCGCCCCACGCGTCTTGGGACTAAGCTGAGTCGCTGCAAGCCCACAGCCCTGCACCGCGATTGGGCTCCGCATTTCTCCTTTGCTCTGCCTGCCCTTTTACCTCCTGTTCCCACAGGCCGGAGGCGCCGCCCTACCTAGTACCTTTGCCCTGTGTTGGAGCCCATTCCCTGGGCTCCCAATTGAGGACCCAATGCCAGTGCCCCCGTGACACCTCACTTCTGGGTCTCCTTGGTACCACAGAGGCGCCACGTCCCCAGCCTAGGCCTCCTCGTCCCCTCTTGGCTGGAGACAACCACTGGGTGCTATTCTTGACTCCCTGCACCCCAACCTCCTTCTGCCAGTTGTATCTCTTCCATCACAGCCCCGGATACAGCCCCAATCTATAGAACTTGTCCCTCCTGCTGCCATCCTGGCCCAGGCCCTCTCATCCTGACTGGCTCCCACTCCTGTTGCGCCTGTGGTTCAATCTCTTCTCCACGTTGCAACTTAAGGAATCTTGGTTTTTGGTTTTTGTTTTTAAATTACATTTCAGATAAAATACAAATTGCTTATCATGGTTCAAGGCCAGCAGCTATCTCATTCCCTCCTGGCCACACCAGCTTTTTCTTCAGGAGGAAGAAACCCACAGCTTCCCTCCAAGTCTTGACACATGCTGTTATATCTTACAGTTCTTCTCCCTGGGACTCCCAGCCCTTCCTCACCACATGCTGTCTCCCCCATCCAGGACACAATGAATGGACACATTAGGGATTCATATTTTTTCATCTTTCTTTTGAGGTCCAGTTAAACTGAAGTCTCTTGATGTAATTCTGCCTTTCCATAACATTAGCTTGTAAAAGTTTCATTTGTTGACTGCCTCTTACATTCAATAATTAGCATCTGTGCATAGATAGGAGGGATGAAATGAGGGGTACTGTAAAAGAGATTACACCACATTATTTAGGTTAATCTATGCTAGTCGATGTAATCTCTGACAATTAAAAACAACACACACAAAAACCACTAAAAGCCTTTAATGACTCTAATAATTTCCAGGACAGTCTCTATGTGATATTGCACCCCCACCTATGCTGCCAAGGTTGGCTGACATTGGAGTGGCTGCTCAACCCTACCTTCAGATGGGTCCTGGATGTGTAAAATCCTCTGACCTGTTTAAAAAGTGTTTCCTGGAAAAGTGATTCATGGTCACTGCTGAAAATGTGAAAAATACAGAATTGTATAACAGCAAAACAAAACAAATCTCAAAACCTAAGGCTACGTTAGCATCTTGTTTTGCATTTTTCTTCCGGGCTTTTTTCTAGGTCTATGTTTATAACACTTTGTTTTTTTTCAGACAGTCTCGCTCTTGTCACTTAGATGGAAGTGCAGTGGTGAGATCTCGGCTCACTGCAACCTCCGCTTCCCGGGTTCAAGCGATTCTTCTGCCTCAGCCTCCCGAGTAGCTGGGATTATAGGCACCTGCCACCATGCCTGGCTAATTTTTGTATTATTAGTAGAGACGGGGTTTCACCATGTTGGCCAGGCTGGTCTCGAACTCCCAACCTCAAGTGATCCACACGCCTCAGCCTCCCAAAGTGCTGGGATTATAGGCATGAGCCACTGCGCCCAGCCGCAGACTATATTTTTTATCAAAACTGAAATCATACTACCTATCTTGCTGTTATCAGTTAGCATCTTTAGCATTTTGTCATTAAATGTTATTGGAAAACATTTTTAATTGAGACTATCAGATATGGACCGTAAATGAGTTATTGTTGGAAAATTAAATCATTTCTAATTTTTGGTATCATAAAAAGCCATGATGAACATCCTTATGTGCAAATCCTTGTTTCCATCTCCAACAGCCATCTTAGAAAATAATACTTAACTAGAACTATTGAATCAAAGTTTGAACAATTTTTTTGTATTAAAAGTTAATCACGCCGGGCGCGGTGGCTCAAGCCTGTAATCCCAGCACTTTGGGAGGCCGAGACGGGCGGATCACGAGGTCAGGAGATCGAGACCATCCTGGCTAATACGGTGAAACCCCGTCTCTACTAAAAATACAAAAACTAGCCGGGCGAGGTGGCGGGCGCCTGTAGTCCCAGCTACTTGGGAGGCTGAGGCAGGAGAATGGTGGAAACCCAGGAGGCGGAGCTTGCAGTGAGCTGAGATCTGGCCACTGCACTCCAGTCCGGGCGACAGAGCGAGACTCCGCCTCAAAAAAAAAAAAAAAAAAAAAAAGTTAATCACTATGAAGAAAAAATAAAAAGCACCTAATATGATGGGAATGCTCAAAACTAGACTGCGGTGATGGTACACAACTTGCTAAATTATTAAAAATTTTTGAATTGGGCCAGGCAATGTGGCTCATGCCTGTAAACCTAGCACTTCGGGAGACTAAGTGGAGCAGATCGCTTCAGACCAGGAGTTTGAGAGTAGCCTGGCCAACATGGCGAAACCTTATCTCTACAAAAAGTACAAAACTTAGCTGGGCATGGTGGTACATGCCTACGGTCCCAGCTACTCAGGAGACTTAGGTGGGAGGATCACTTAAGCCTGGGAGGTCAAGGTTGCAGTGAGCTGTGATCATGCCAGTGCACTCCAGCCTGGGCGACAGAGATCCTATCTCAAAAAAAAAAAAAAATTACAAAAAAAAGTATTGAATTATACAACTAAAATGAGTGAATTTAATGGTATGTAAATTATACCCCAGTACATTTTTAAATAGTACTTTTCGGATATATAATAGTTGTACATATCAATAAAGTTGTTTTTAAAAAAGCACCTGATCCCTCCATCCAGAAATAACCCCACTGTTGATTTTGTTTGTTTTTGAGCCAGTCTCCCTCTGTCACCCAGGCTGGAGTGCAGTGGCACGATCTCAGCTCACTGCAACCTTCTGCCTTCCAGGTTCAAGTAATTCTTATGCCTCACTCTCCAAGTAGCTGGAACTACAGGCACGTGCCACCATGCCCAGCTAATTGTTGTATTTTTAGTAGAGAGGGGGTTTCACCACGTTGGCCAAGCTGGTCTCGAACTCCTGGCTCAAGTGATCCACCCACCTCTGCCTCCCAAAGTGCTGGGATTACAGTCATGAGCCGCTGCACCTGGCCCCCACTGTTGATATTGTAATATTTTTTCTGGTATTATTCTTTCTTGTATCATTGTATTTTCTAAATGAATATTCTATATTTAATGTTATAGCCAGTTGCTCTTATTTTACTTTTTAAATAGGACTTTCACCTTCACAGCTTATTTAGCTTTTAGTGATATCCTCCCTATGTCAGTAAATATTCTTTGAAGGTGTTTTTAGTGGTTACATAAGCTTTGCGTTTATTTCATCGTTCCCCAAGTCATCAGATACTTGGTTACTTAAGTGTTCACTATTAGAAATACACTTTAATTAAAATGTTTGTACATATATTTTTTGGCCACATCTCTGTCATAGTTTCCCTAGAGTTGATGACCAGAAGTGGAATTACTGAATCAAGGAGTATAAACATTTTTTACCTTTTTAAACACTGTGGTAAAATATGCAGAAGATAAAATTTACCATCTTAACCATTTTAAGTGTACAGTTCAGTGGCATTAAGTACATACACACAGTTGTGAAATCAAAGTATAAACATTTTATTTATTTATTTATTTATTTATTTTATTTTTTTTTTGAGGCGGAGTCTCGCTCTGTCGCCCGGACTGGAGTGCAGTGGCCGGATCTCAGCTCACTGCAAGCTCCGCCTCCGGGGTTCACGCCATTCTCCTGCCTCAGCCTCCCGAGTAGCTGGGACTACAGGCGCCCGCCACTTCGCCCGGCTAGTTTTTGTATTTTTAGTAGAGATGGGGTTTCACCGTGTTAGCCAGGATGGTCTCGATCTCCTGACCTCGTGATCCGCCCGTCTCGGCCTCCCAAAGTGCTGGGATTACAGGCTTGAGCCACCGGGCCCGGCCTAAACATTTTATTTTATTCGAGGCAGGGTGTGGCCGTGTATCCCAGGCTGGAGTGCAGTGGTGCGGTCACTGTCACAGCTCACTGCAACCTCAACCTCCCTCCCAGCAATCCTTTCACCCCCGGCTCCTTAGTAGCTGGGACTCCAGGCCTGCACCACCATGCCCAGCTAATTTTTGGAGTCAGGGTCTTACTATGTTGCCCAGGCTGCTCACAAAGTCGTGGGCTCAGGCGATCCTCCTGCCTCAGCCTCCCAGAGTGCTGGGGTTATAGGTGTGAGCTGCTGTGCCCGGCCCAGAGTAAAAACATATTAAACATAAATCTGCAGTCTGCTCTTAGCACCTGTGGCTGCGTGGGAGGTATGGAAAGGCACACTTTCGGTTTCGTGAAATCTCAAGTCAGGCCTTGACTTCTCTCTTTCCACAGATTCATCTCTAGTCTCTCTAAAAAGCCAGGCGTCTTCTGGGTTAACAGCTCCTAACGGACATGCGACACCAGTTCTTCCTTGTTTCAAAATGTTGTCTAAACACAGAGTTAGTTCATGTTTTCATCAGCGCTGATTACGTAGACATGAGATGTGGCAGACACCGGGCTAGGGGCTGGTTATTCTCTAAGGCAAATCTGCAGTCACTCCAGCCTGTCCCTCTTCCCAGCTTCTTCCCAAAATAGCATTCACAGACAGCAGGGCACAGCCCCGGTTCCTAAGAAACCCTCAGCACACCCCCTCACAAACTCCTGGCTGCTCTATCCACAAACCATTGGTGTAGGTGGAATCAAGGGGCTTCCTGCTTCACAGGTCTTTGTCTTTAGCACTGGCAAAACCCCGAGGAGTCCCTTTCTGGGTAGCCTTGATTCTAGAGCCTCCGCCTTCCAAAGTGTGTGAGTCACCGCACGCTAAGATCACTTTTGATATACAGTGGGCATTCAATAAAAGCTTGCTTACTAAAAACTCTCACACGCATCCATTAAAGCCCAGGATTACCGAAAAGCCTTCTGACACTATTTGCATTTTGGACCCAAATGGCATCAGTAATGCACCTCCCTAATGGGATTATTAAACACTTAAACAACAAAGGTACTACTTTTATTTCCACCGCTATGACCTACAGTAGCTCTACGCACACAGACAGGACCCAATGTGTACTTAACAAATGATCAAGTCAGATGTAATGAAAGAATCTGCAACACGCACATACTCAGAGCGAATTTCCCCTTTATCATAGCACTGTGCTTGGCTATTGTCATTCAGCAGTCCAGAATCGAAAGGGCTTGGGCTTGAATATTTAGCAGCGCCTTGGTTTTCTAGAAGCTGAGATCTACCAACTCGACCCCTGGGTGAATCATTCGGCCCTGCCACCTGGAATTACTTAACTGAGTTAGAGGTTTTCAACTTTGGACCTCAACAAACACATTGTTTCTATCACGGTGTTCTCAATGACTCACGATGTCAGATGGTACTTCCTGATTACTCACCAAACCACCTTACTTTTGCACCATTTGAAACCTAACTTTAGGAAAGAAGGCCATTTGGCATAAAGGAAACAAGAAACAGCATAGTCTACCGCGAACCGCACCGCCCGGGGCCCGGAGACTTGGTGTGAGTGCCGGCTCCGGTGGGCGCCCCCCACCGCACCCAGTTTCTCGTCACCTGGGTTGCGCTGCGGAGCTGAGTGGAACGACCGCAACATCCCTCCCCGAGAGCGCTGGCTGCACTAGCTCGTCCACCCCACGCCTCACAGCGCCATCAGACCCACAGCGCCGACGCCGTGCAGGACAAGGGCGCAGCCACTGGCGGAGAAGGCGCCGCGCAGAGCACACGGGGCACTTCCTGGCCAGGACGACAGGGATCATTGGCAGACCCCGACCCCGCCGCGCCCACGCACCTGCCGGAGGATCCCGCCGGCTCCCGGCGCTCCCGGATTCCGCGCTCCTCGCACTCTGTGCTTCCGGATTCTAGGCTCTCCCTGCCCCGGGGGCTGGGCGGGCGCCACTGCGCCGGAACCCCGCCCCGCACCAGGCGAGCGCAGCGTCCCAAGCAGGGCCGGTCACCAGAACGCGCCTGGAATCGGGTCCGCCCGGTGGGGAGCGGGACCCGGCCTCTGGCGGGGTTTCTCTTCCAAAATCAGAGGGAGGGTTCAGGGCTTTGTTTCACTTTCATATTTCAGGAGGGATTTGGCCAATGAGGATTAATACAGAGCTCGGCTTTGGGCGAGGTGGGTGGATGGTGCTGTCCTTTAACTGAGAAATGGAAGGGATTCACAAGGGCGGGAAAGAAAAACATTTCGGGAAAGTTTGGGGAAACAGGAGAATAAGATAATAAATTTACTTTAAGCACACACCTGTGGTCCCGGCTTCCTGGGAGGCTGAGGCAGGAGGAACACTTGAGCCCTGGAAGTTGAGGCTACAGTGAGTTGTGATTGTGCCAGCCTGGGTGATAGAGTCATCACATCTAAAAAAAAAAAAAAAAGTGTAATAAAAACCTATAGAATGCTTGAAAAACCATCAAACTACTATGTAATTATTGCTGTTTTTAAAGAAACCAAAAATACAAGTGTGAAAACTATTATGGTATTGCTCTACTGTTATCACATCAAAGGATTCAAGCTAGAAATCCTTTACTATCTATTAAACATCATTGGTCAGGCATTCTAGAATGTAGATGTGATAATCCCTTTGTTGTATAGACCCATTAGGTTGCCAGGATCTTTTATGGTAAGTTCAATGTACCAGCAATAGATTTACCTATATCAAAATGCCAAGTTTTTTTTAAAAGTCTCTTTGCACCCGACATTGTTGTTAGAAACTTCTTTATTGGCCGGGGTAGTGGCTCACGCCTGGAATCCCAGCACTTTGGGAGGCCAAGGTAGGCAGATCACACAAGGTCAGGAATTCAAGACCAGCCTGACCAACATGGAGAAACCCTATCTCTACTAAAAATACAAAATTAGCCGGGCATGGTAGTGTGCGCCTATAGTCCCAGCTACTCGGGAGGCTCAGGCAGGAGAATCACTTGAACTCAGGAAGTAAAGTTTGCAGTGAGCTGAGATCGCACCACTGGACTCCAGCCTGGGCAACAACAGCAAAACTCCGTCTCAAAAATAAGAAACTTCTTTACTGAAGTAATTCTAGAAATCTCTTTCTGGCCTTGGTGAAGAACTTCACTCTTCCTGCAGGTGAAGCAGGGTGTAGGTTTTCTTGGGTTTGCCTAGAAGCCAGACACATGCATCTCCCCAACCTGCTGGAGTTCCCCTTTCTAGCCCGGATCACCTGGGCTTGGGGATCTGCCGGGTCTGTCCTGCAGACTCTGGCTGATCAACAGTTGAAAGGAGTACTCAGATACAGGTATGCAGTGTTTAAGAGCAGGTAGGGGACTGCTGGGCACTGGTGGCCAAAGAGTGAGTGGCTGCAAACAGCTGGAGCTGCTTATTTTTATTCAGTACAGACATAATGCTGAAAGCCAGGAGGAAACACAATCTGCAGGTAATTAACATTGTTCCCTCTTCAGGGGGAACACCTGCGTGAAGGATCAACCGTCAGCTCCTGGTCAACATAAGTAAACAAACCTGTTGTTGGTATTCAGTTTAAACTTCTGAGGTCTTACTGACTGGGATGTTAGTACATATCCAAGATATTTCCAAGGAGAGGACATCTGTACCTTTTCAGGTGCTATGATTAAGCCTCTTAAGTGTGTATTCTTTTTGACAGAGGCATATAAATTCAAAAAGTATTGGCTCTGTCGGGGCTGCCAGTAAGATGTCATCCACATAATGGATGATCTTCCAGTTAGGAAATTCTTTTCTACTGGGGAGCAAAGCCTGATTTACATGATACTGACACATGGTAGGACTGTTCAGTATTCCTTGAGGAAGTACTTTCCAATGAAATTGGGGAGCTGGCCTTTCATTTTTGATAGCTGGTATTGTAAATGTAAATTTTTATCTGTCCTGTTTTGCAAGAATAGCATAAAAGCAGTCTTTTAAGTCAATAATGACTATAGGCCAAACTCGAGGAATCACTGCCGGCAAGGGAGCCCCTGTTGAAGGGCCCCCACAGGTTGCAAATTAGCATTGATAGCATGTAAGTCATGCTAAAGTCTCCATTTACCAGACTTTTTGGGAATGACGAAAATGGGTGAATTCCAAGGGCTGTTTGCTGGTTCTATATGGTTGGCTTTTGATTGTTCCTCAATTAACACATGGGTTTGATGTAATTTCTCTCCCTTTGAAAGGTCACTGTTCTACCTGAATTGGATCTTGAGACAGTCATGTCAGGGGTAGGGCAGGAATTACAACAGTGGCCACTATTAGAAACAGCTCTGCACAGTGACCCCCACCCCCTCTCCGATTGGGCTAATAGCCATTCCCAAAGATGAACAGGGGTGGGCATGATTAGAGATTATATAGTTGCTTTTCTTCCCTCCAAATCGCGACATGTTAGAGGGCGTGCACTCTGCTTGGCTATGTGCACTTCTCCAGTGCCAACAATTTTCTGTTTCCGAGTGACCCATGTGTTTTGCCCAGCCAATTGATTCTCATTGGCTTGTCGTTCACACAACTCATCTTCTGCCCTCCAGACGAGGTACTGACTGGCCTCTGTAGTTGAGCTAGCTCTGACCAGACCCATGGGGTCATATGGAAGTTGTCTGCTACGGCCTCAATTAATCCTTTTGTAATGGGCTAGCAGCTGTTTCCTCTAATGGTTTTCCTTATCTCTTTATAGGTGTTGAAAGTGATGGGCTCATATACCTGATTGCCTTGTGGATCTTGCATCACAAGGCAGGCCAAGAGCTCCCCTTCTAATGCCGCTTGCCTAAGACAGGGTCCCATAACTGCCGTGTATCCCTTGTCTTTTATTCCAATTTATTGGTGGAGGGGGCTCAGGGAACCTCTGTCTCCTCTGTGGCACCTTTACCCAGTAACAGTGGGGCCGAGGGAGGAGGACGTGGTGAGGTAGGTGATGGTGCCTCTTCCCTTTCCTTTTTAGGCTCTTCTGTGTAGAGTGGGGCCAAAGCAGCTCTGACTAAGGCCCGTAACATTACAGATGTTACTGGGACCCATTGCCCTTGTGCGTGATGTCATTTAAGATTTCCCCCCACTTGCTCCCAGAGCTTTTGGTCTAACATGCCTTCTTCCAGGAACCATGGGTTATTGAAAATAACAGTTTGTATGAGGCCCCTTAATTAAGCCTCCGAGACCGAGGCTCTGCTAGCTTTAATCAGCTGTTTCAATACTTACATATAGTGTTGCTGTTGAGCTGGTAACTGTTGTCGCAAGATGAAACCCTAGGTTGAAAATTCCCTCCAACTTGGAAATCCTGAACGGGCACCAATTACTTACCGCGCTGTCTCTTCACCTTCGTTTTTGGGCGTTCCATCGTGATCCGTGGCAGCATTCCTCACACAGGGCACCGGCTGCCGGGTCTGTCCCACAGACCCTGGCCGAGCGATGGATGAAACGAGTACTCAGACGCAGGTATGCAGTATAACAGCAGCTAGGGCACTGCTCGGCACTAGTGGCCAGAGAGTGACCAGGGAACAGCTGGAGCTGCTTGCTTTTATTCAGGACAGACGTAATGCTGAAGCCTGGAGCAAACACAATCTGCGGGTAATTAACGTTATTGTTCCCCTGGACGATCAAAGGTCAGCTGCTGGTCAATGTAAGTAAACAAGCCTGTTTAGGATAAATTCCCCTACGCTTCCTGGTACCTACTCCTTGCCTCTGCCTCAGGGTCAGATAACAGCTGCCTTCAGCTTATTCTCCCCTGAACCTATGCAGAGCCTTCCGACCTTTCAGAAGGCCTGCTCCTTTCCCTGTAGTTTCTCCCACCACTCTGACCATCTGCTACAGGGATCATCCCTTGGCGAGGCTAGCCCTGATGTCCTCTGTCACGTGTGTCCGTGTGAAGAGACCACCCAACACGCTTTGTGTATGCAACATGGCTGTTTATTTCACCTGGGTGCAGGCGGGCTGAGTCCAAAAAGAGAGTCAGAGATGGGAGATAAGGGTGGGGCCGTTTTATAGAATTTGGGTAGGTCAAGGAAAATTACAGTCAAAGGGGGGTTCTCTGGTGCGCAGGATTGGGGGTCACAAGGTGCTCAGTGGGGGAGCTTTTTGAGCCAGGAAAAGGAATTTCACAAGATAATATCATCACTTCAGGTAAGGACCGGCCATTTTCACTTCTTTTGTGGTGGAATGTCATCGGTTAAGGCGAGACAGGGCATTTGCACTTCTTTTGTGAATCTTCAGTTACTTCAGGCCATGTGGGCGTGTATGTGCAAGTCACAGGGGATGCCATGGCTTGGCTTGGGCTCAGAGGCCTGACATTCCTGCCTTCTTATATTAATAAGAAAAATAAAATAGTGTGAAGTGTTGGGGGGCGAAAGTTTTTTGGGGGATGGTATGGAGAAAGAATGAGCGATGTTTCTCAGGGCTGCTTCAAGCGGGATTAGGGGCGGTGTGGGAACCTAGAGTGGGAGAGATTAAGCTGAAGGAAGATTTTGTGGTAAGGGGTGATATTGTGGGGTTGTTAGAAGAAACATTTGTATTGGTGATGGCCTGGATACGGTTTTGTATGAATTGAAAAAATAGGCCGGGCGCGGTGGCTCAAGCCTGTAATCCCAGCACTTTGGGAGGCCGAGACGGGCGGATCACGAGGTCAGGAGATCGAGACCATCCTGGCTAACACTGTGAAACCCCGTCTCTACTAAAAAATAGAAAAAAATAGCCGGGCGAGGTGGCGGGCGCCTGTAGTCCCAGCTACTCGGAGGCTGAGGCAGGAGAATGGCGGTAAATCCGGGAGGCGGAGCTTGCAGTGAGCTGAGATCCGGCCACTGCACTCCAGGCCGGGCGACAGAGCGAGACTCCGTCTCAAAAAAAAAAAAAAAAAAAAGAAAAAATAAATGGAAGACACAAGGTAAGAGAAGGAGGAAAAAACAGCTATTTGAAGGAATTGGGAGGACCTAGGACATCTAATTAGAGAGTGCCCAAGGACTAGGAGATATCAGCTGTGACGGCTTGGAGAAACAGTGTAAACTAGCAGTGTAAACACGAGCAGGGCATTTATGGGTAGAGAACGGTGAAGTGGAGTATGACTACACAGAAGACAGTAGGGATGAAAATTTTTTGGGGTGCAGTCTAAGTTGGTAATGAGACTGGGACCTAATAAAAAGGAGTGTCCACACAGGAGCTCAAATGGGCTGGAACCTGTAGCATTCCAAGGACGAGCCTGAATTCTGAGAAGGGAACGTGGTAAAAGTATTGTCTAGTCCTTTTTAAGCTGGTGACTGAGCTTGGTGAGGTGTGTTTTTAAAAAACTATTAGTCCGTTCTGCCTTTCCTGAAGATTGAGGACGATAAAGGATATAAAGGTTTCACTGAATACTAAGAGCCTGAGAAACTGCTTGGGTGATTTGACTAGTAAAGGCTGGTCCGTTATCAGACTGTATAGAGGTGTGAAGGCCAAACCGAGGAATTATGTCTGACAGAAGGGAAGAAATGACCGCGGTGGCCTTCTCAGACCCTGTGGGAAAGGCCTCTACCCAGACTAAGAGATATTTTAGTTTTCTGACTCGGAGCATGTGAGTAAAGTCAATTTGCCAGTCCTGGGCAGGGGCAAATCCTCGAGCCTGATGTGTAGGAAAGGGAGGGGGCCTGAACAATCCCTGAGGGGCAGTAGAACAGCAGATGGAACACTGAGAAGTGATCTCCTTGAGGATAGATTTCCATGATGGAAAGGAAATGAGAGGTTCTAAGAGGAGCCTACATGGAAGAGGTTATGAAATGACGACAGAGTAGAATGGTCCTGTGAGGCTGGAAGGAGATATTTTCCTTGGTCAAAGAACCTTTTGCCTTGTGTGGGAAGAGATTGATAGGTGGAAGTTTCAGCAGGGGGAGTAGGTGGGAGTGGCCGATGTGAAGGAGGAAAACTGCCATGAGGGATAGAAGTTTGAATGCTAATTGCTTTTTTAGCTAACTTATCAGCATAAGCATTGTCCTGAGCGACGGTTGGGGAAAGAAAATAGATTTTGGAAGTTATGAGAACTGTAGAGAGTTGAGCATAGTTTGTGATTTTTAGGGTGTCTAACAGTATTAAAGCAGTGGCAGCCGCTGCGCGCAGACATGAGGGCTAGGCTGAAACAGTAAGGTCAAGTTGTTTGGACAGAAAGGCTACGTGACGCGGTCCCGGCTCTTGTGTAAGAATTCTGACCGCACTAACCATGCCTAGGAAGGAAAGGAGTTGTTGTTTTGTAGAAGGGATTGGGGTTTGGGAGATTAGCCGGACACGAGCAGCTGGGAGAGCACATGTGTTTTTATGATAATTATGCCGAGATAGGTAACAGATGAGGAAGAAATTTGGGCTTAACTGAAGTAATGGGGGCTGTCTGTGAAGCCTTGCAGCAGTACAGCCCAGGTAATTTGCTGAACCTGATGGGTGTCAGGGTCAGTCCAAGTGAAAGCGAAGAGGCTGGGATGAAGGGTGTAAAGGAATAGTAACGAAAGTATGTTTGAGATCCAGAACAGAATACTGGGTTGTGGAGGGAGGTATTGAGGATAGGAGAGTATGTGGGTTTGGCACCACGGGGTGGATAAGTAAGACAATTTGGTTGATAAGGGATTTTGTAAGGCTGTAAGGCTTGTCTGGTTTTAGGACAGGTAAAATGGGGGAATTGTAAGGAGAGTTTACAGGCTTTAAAAGGTCATGCTGGCCGGGCGCGGTGGCTCAAGCCTGTAATCCCAGCACTTTGGGAGGCTGAGACGGGTGGATCACGAGGTCAGGAGATCGAGACCATCCTGGCTAACACAGTGAAACCCCGTCTCTACTAAAAAATACAAAAAACTAGCCGGGCGTGGTGGCGGGCGCCTGTAGTCCCAGCTACTCGGGAGGCTGAGGCGAGAGAATGGCGTAAACCCGGGAGGCGGAGCTTGCAGTGAGCTGAGATCCGGCCACTGCACTCCAGCCTGGGCGACAGAGCGAGACTCCGTCTCAAAAAAAAAAATAAATAAAATAAAAGGTCATGCTGAGCAAGTGGGTGATAACAGGCTTTAATCCTTTTAAAGCGTGCTGCGGGATGGGATATTGGCGTTGAGTGGGGTAAGGGTGATTGGGTTTAATGAGATGGTAAGGGGTGCACAATCAGTCGCCAAGAAGGGAGTAGAGGTATCCTATACTTGTGGGTTAAGGTGGGGGAGTACAAGAGGAGGATGTGTAGGAGGCTTTGAACTGGGGGAAAAGGTGGCAATGAGGTGTGCCTGTAGCCTAGGAATAGTCAGGGAAGCAGATAATTAAAATGTCTCGACTTAATAAGGGAGCTGGGCAGGTGGGGATAACTAAAAAGGAGTGCATAAAAGAATGTTGTCCAAGTTGGCATCAGAGTTGGGGAGTTTTAAGAGGTTTAGAAGCCTGACCGTCAATACCCACAACAGTTATGGAGGCAAGGGAAACAGGCCCTTGAAAAGAAGGTAATGGGGATTTGGTAGCCTCTGTATTGATTAAGAAGGGGACGGACTTGCCCTCCACTGTAAGAGTTACTCAAAGCGTCTGTGATGGTCCAGGAGGCTTCCAAGGCGGTGGGGCAGCGTCGACCTTCAGCCGCGAATCCGAGAAGATCTGGGAAGCAGTCAGTCAGAGAGCCTTGGGCCAGAGTTCCAGGGCTCTGGGAGTGGCTGTCAGGTGAGTTGGACAGTCCGACTTCCAGTGGGGTCCCGCTCAGATGGGACACGGCTTGGAGGAATCCCGGGCTGCGGACATTCCTTGGCCACTGGCCAGCTTTCCAGCACTTGCAGCAAGCTCCTGGGGGAGGAGGTTCTGGAGGAACCCGTGGCAGCTGCGGTTCAGGCATTCGGAGTTGTGTGCTGGAGATGTGGCTGGGGTTTGTCTCACAGTGGAGGCAAGGAATTGCAACTCAGAAATAAGTTGCTACTTGGCTGCCTCTACTCTCTTATTGTACACCTTGAAGGCGAGGTTCATTAAGTCCTGTTGTGGGGTTTGAGGGCCGGAATTTAATTTTGGGGGTTTATTTAATGTCGGGAGCAGATTGGGTAATAAAATAAAATGCATATTAAGAATAAGACGGCCTTCTGACCTTTCAGGGTCTAGGGCTGAAAAGCGTCTCAGGGTTGCTGCTAAACAGGCCATGAACTGGGCTAAGTTTTTCATATTTGATGAAAAAGAGCCTAAACGCTAAATGATTTGGGAGAGGTCGGATAAAGAAAAAGGAACACTAACCTTGACTATGCCTTTAGCTCTAGCCACTTTTTTAAGAGGACATTTCTGGGCAGGTGGGGGAGGGCTAGCCGAGGAATGAAACTGTAAGCCAGACCAGGTGTGAGGAGGGGAGGTGGTAGGATTATAGAGTGGGGGAGCAGAGACTGAGGAAAAATTGGTGAGGAGGGGAGCGGTCAGATGGATCTGTAGAAAGGAAGATTAGAAAGACTCAGCGACGCTTGGGGTTGGGACTGATGGGAGAGGCAGGAGGGAAAGAAGGAAGATTTGGGACGAGTTGCATTGGGAACAGAGACTAGGCAGGGACCGATATGTAAAAGAATGCCTGGACGTCAGGCGCCTCAGACCAGTTGCCCATTTAACGACAAGACTTATTTGGATCTTGTAGGATGGAAAATGGAAAGTGCTGTTTTCTGGCTATTTGGAACTACTGTCGAGTTTGTATTGGGGTCAAGTGGCATTGTAGAAGAAAATAAGGCATTTTAGATCAGGTGTGAGTTGAAGAGGTTTTAAGTTCTTGAGAACACAGGCTACAGACAAGAAAGGAGGGTGGGGGAAGGTTGCCCATGGTGAAGGAGGGAAGCCCAGAGAAGAGAGGAGAGACACAGAAGGAGTTCGGGGGTTCTTGCCCTCCAGAAAAGCAAGAAAGGGGTCGGGGAGCAGAAATAAGGTATTGGGGCACAAAAATAAGGGGGCGCAAAAATAAGAGGTCGGGGTTCTTGCCCTTCCCCCAGAAAAGCAGAGAAGGGGTAGCAACAGGGAGAGAAGGGGTGGGGTGCTTGCCCCTCCTCGAGAAAAGCAGAGAAGGGGTAGAGACAGGGAGGGTAGGGGTTGGGGTGCTTGCCCCTCCCCTAGAAAAGCAGGACTTGCCGCTTAGGGTGAAGGACCAAGGCAGGCGTCCCCGCAGCGTGGTCAGACACCCCTGAAATGTGGGTGAGTAATCAGAGAGGCGTCCCTGCAATGATTAAACACCAAGGGAAGGCTGCCTTCCCCAGTCCGTGACCGGCGCTGGCGTTTTGGGTTCTACGGATAAAACGTGTCTCCTTTGTCTCTACCAGAAAATGAATTGAAATTAAGAAAAGGGAGAGATTGAAGGGTGGCACCAAGATTGAAAGGAGAAAGAAGTCGAGGGATAGTGAGAGAGCTTGGAGAAGAGAGTACAAAGAGGCCGCTTACTCGATTTAAAATTGGTGAGATGTTCCTTGGGCTGGTTGGTCTGAGGACTAGAGGTCGTAGGTGGATCTTTCTCATGGAGCAAAGAGCAGGAGCACAGGGGATTGATCTCCCAAGGGAGGTCCCCCGATCCGAGTCACGGCACCACAATGTCATGCGCATCCGTGTGAAGAGACCACCAAACAGCTTTTGTGTGAGCAACACGGCTGTTTATTTCACCTGGGTGCAGGTGGCCTGAGTCCAAAAAGAGAGAGAAAGGAGATAAGGGTGGGGCCGTTTTATAGGATTTGGGTAGGTCAAGGAAAATTACAGTCAAAGGGGGGTTCTCTGGCGGGCAGGAGTGGGGGGTCACAAGGTGCTCAGTGGGGGAGTTTTTTGAGCCAGGATGAGCCAGGAAAGGGAATTTCACAAGATAATATCATCGCGCAAGGCGAGGCAGGGCATTTGCACTTTTGTGATTCTTCAGTTACTTCAGGCCATCTGGGCGTATAAGTGCAAGTCACAGGGGATGCGATGGCTTGGCTTGGGCTCAGCGGCCTGACATCCTCCCCCACTCTTTTTCTTTTGAAGAGTTAGGGGTTTCCCTCTGTTGCCCAGGTTGTAGTCTAGTGGTGTGATCATAACCTTAAACTCCTGGGCTCAAGTGATTCTCCTGCCTCAGCCTCCCAAGTAGCTGGGGCTACCTGTGTATGCCATTATGCCTGGCTAATGTTCAAATATTGGCTCAAATGATCCGCTTCAGTCTCCCAAAGTTCTGGGATTACAAGTGTGAGCCACTGCACTTGACATGACCTCTCTGGATACAGTGGACACTTGCTACCATCAGACCAGCAATGAAAAGCTGTCAACTCTTTGTCATTCAGATCAACTTTGATTAAAAGAATTATTACCAGCCAGGACAGTGACTCTTGCCTGTAATTTTAGCACTTTCGGAGGCCAAGGTGGGAAGACTGCTTGAGCCCAGGAGTTAGAGACCAACCTGGGCAACAGAGTGAGACCCTGTCTCCACAAAAATAAATAAATAATTAAAAAGAATTATTTCCAAATAATTTGGGAATACCATATTACTCTATCTTGCACAGCATTTGACATGACCCACAGAGCTAGGCTTTGGTAGTCAGAGTTCACCAACAGTTAAATTCACGTTAAAGATGAATGGCCGGGTGCGGTGGCTCAAGCCTGTAATCCCAGCACTTTGGGAGGCCGAGGCGGGCGGATCACAAGGTCAGGAGATCGAGACCATCCTGGCTAACACGGTGAAACCCCGTCTCTACTAAAAAATACAAAAAACTAGCCGGGCGAGGTGGCGGGCGCCTGTAGTCCCAGCTACTCGGGAGGCTGAGGCAGGAGAATGGCGTAAACCCGGGAGGCGGAGCTTGCAGTGAGCTGAGATCTGGCCACTGCACTCCAGCTTGGGTGACAGAGTGAGACTCCGTCTCAAAAAAAAAAAAAAAAAAAAAAAAGATGAAGACACCTCCTGTTCATTGACTTTTTACTATGTGGAGGTTTTATACTACGTTTTCATATATATTCTTTCTTTTCATGTAATCTTGACAGTCCTATGAAGGTCTCATTATTATCCACCTCTGTTTTGCAGATGAGAAGACTGGTTTCAGAAAAGTTGAGTGCTGAAGACTACAAAGCTGTTTGTAAGTTATCAAGCTAGGATTTGATCCCAGGTCTGCCTGACTCCAAATCCTGGGCTCTTAACCATGACACAGGAGTGCTCTCTTGACTCCTGTGATGGCATAAAGAATTATATCAGAATGGGTAATCTGGCATTAAAACTAACCCTGTGCCGCAACTGTAGGTCTAGTTTTTCTCTACAGCACCATCTGAAGATGCAACAAAGATAGGAACCACTGATAAGGCACAACTTTTTCTTGTCTGGCAGAGTAGAAGCTGGAAGTTCCTTCCCACTAGCCTATCCACCTTGTAAGGGATTTGGACCCTTCAAGCTTAGTGGGCAGTCTTGAGAATTACATGGGCTACAGGTGAAAACTTACATATTAGAACCTTAATTTAACAACCAGTTAAGACTTGAGTGTGGTAAGATTCATTTATTTATTCAGTCAACAAACCATGTGGCACTACATACTATATTAAAATAAAAACACAAGAATAAAATACAGGCACAAAAAAGAGAGGCTATTGTGACTATCCTTAAAGAAACACATTTTAGGAAGAATGATGAGCCTTTTGGGCACGCTTTCAAGCCAAAGAGCTATCCTAAATGAAAAGGAAGATAGATCTGGGCCTTGTCCGGCATCTTAAGTAGTTGTGTCATCTTGGAAGTCTCTGGCTTTAGCTTCTTGACCCGCAATGAAAATTAAAAAGAAAAATTGAAAAAAGCAAAACCAAAATCTTGATTTAGAGAAGTAGACTCTTTTTGAAGTAGAAAGCAAAACAAATTTTGAAGGGCCAAATTTCTGTGAAATATTGTCTTTAACTCGCGGTGTTTGTTTCAGTTGTAACGGTTATAAATGGCACTTCATTTGATTTCTTTAAACATTTTACTTGGTCCTGCTGTTTAATCAGACACAGAAGCCAGGTATGTAAAACTGCTGTTACTCACGGTGCTGCAACTTCCTAGATGAAAGGGCCGTGGCAGTTACAACAAAACAAAACAACATTTCTTTAATTCTGCACTGTCAGTATTCAAACTAGTTTCCGAATTTAATGGACACACTCGGCCAAACCACCGATCAGCCATTTGAGGCGAGATGAGCGATGCCTATTTTGTAGTGAATTCTCACAGGGTTATCTTCGTCTTATGAAATGGTGTAGTGGACTGCCCCTTTTCTCCTTTACTAAGTCACACTCAGGCAAAGCGGAAAACAAAGAAAAAACCAAATCAAACCCAAAAAACCGACAAAATAGACCATACGCAAATAGAAAAAAAACAAAACAAAATCCCAAAACACCTCCTAAAGCGTCGGTCGGGCTCTAGGTTAGCTTTGAGCGTCTGTGCGCCCTGCTTTGCGGGGAACAGGGAGATCCATCGCTGCCTTAGGCGCTCCCTTTAGTTTTCTAAGTGTCGCAGCCTGGAGCGACGCCCACCACGGAAGGTCTTTCCCGGAAACGGTTTTCTGTCCCGCCACCCCGCCCGCCTACGCCACCACTGGCCCGCTGCCAGTCGGAAGCCGGCGCGCCATCCATCCCCCGCCGGGCAACGCCCATCGCTGTGGCGTCACTGGGAGTTGTAGTTTCCCTGGGCTCAGCGGTGCCTGCGCTTTAGCGCAGAGACGCGGGTGAGAGCCTCACTTCCCACAGGGCTCGGCATGGGGGCGGGGCTCCGACGAAGGCGGTGGTTGTGGCGGCTCGTTTGTAAATGCTGTGGAGATTCAGGCGTCGGTTTACGCTACTGGGCGGCCCGGCTTTCACGGAGCGGTAATTTGTGGGCGAAAGGAGCGGAGGAGCTCTTTGTCCGTCTCCCCGCACCGGAGAAGGACGGCAGTGGGCTGGCAGGGCTCCGCTCGGCCCTCGGGGTTGGCTCGGCGGGGCGCGGAGGGAGCGGGGCGCTGGGGAGCACTGCGGTTCATGGCAGTTCAGTGGCTTTCGCCGTTCGCGCTGCTTTGTTCCCAGAGCCGGGGAAGCCGTCCTCTCTGGGGTGTCTGTCCGTCTGCTGGCTGTGGCGGGACTTGAGTTCCTGTGGGCAGCGCGGCAGCCGCAGTCCCGTGGAGCAGGGTGGTGAAGTAGCCTTGCTGGCTGGCCTCAGGGCCGGTCTGGCCCGGCTTTGTCAAGGGCTTGTCTCTTGAAGTTTCGTGTGGATTCGTGGCTTTCAAGGACCTGTTGTATTTTAGGGGACTGCTAAATCACTTCCCAAACCAACTAGCCAACTTTTCACGGTCTAAGAGTGGCTTCGAATTTGCTGTTTGTATCCACTCTCCTCCCTCACCGTGCAGAGAATTTACCTTTTTTTCATATTGCTTTAAAGAATGTTTATATAGCGCTCTCTGGAGGTTTCAAGGCTGTCAATTTGTTACATTTTTAAAAAGTTTTATTTAGGTATAATTCCTATACAACAAAAATGGCACATGTTTAAATGCATTCCATTTAATGAGTTTGACATACACGTGCACCTGTGTCCTTTAATTTTGATATCTGTGAAGTCTGAATCCACATACTAATCCTATCTCGGTGTATTGATTATCAGTGCTCCGTTTACCAAGACCTCAGTATCAGTAATAGCAGGTTCTGGTGAAATGTTTTTATACTTCATGCTGACATTAAGTATGTTTTTAGGATCACGGTCATGAAATTGAAGTGAAGGTATAGAGGGTGTTTTTGGTGGGAGTTGGAGGGGGAGATGCAGATGTCTGGGTGCTGCATCTCAAGACTCCTTGCACTTGTCGGTCTAGTAGGGAATTTTTCTAATTTTCCATATTGTGAAGTGACCTTGTAGTTTGTTTCCCTTCTGAATTTGGCTTTCAAAAGATTTTCTGCTAAGTCATTGAAATTAAGCAAAGTTACGTGGTTGATGTTGAAAAAAAAATACTTTTTTAGATTGGTGTCCTACTGAAAAACAATCAATTTGCTTAGAAAAAGTTTTTACAAATTATTCAGGAATAACAGATATCCAGTAAAGTGCGCTTAAGTGTACAGCCCAAATGTATCCACCCCCTGTATTAACCTTCCCAGTTGTTGAAGTCAAAATAAAAATTTGGAGATGAATTTATAAATTTACCATTTTATTTGGAAAGAAAGAATGGTAATTCCAGGCGTACAGGCCAGGTGGTCTTCTGTATGTCCGAAGAACAAAGAGAAAGCTGGAAGTTTTATAAAAAAAGAGAATTGTTATATGTGTCGCTCTTTGAGAAAGTTCATTGGTTCTCCTAAGGTTCTGGGGAGGCAGCAGGTCCCACGGAATGGGCCATGGTGATGAGCAAAATTAATCCTAGAATCGCAACAAGTTACCTCAGCATCTATGGATCAAACTGGTCTCAGGTTACCACCAGCAGTTTCAGCATACCGACTGGCAGAGAATTCCATTCTTGGAGCAAAGCTATGTGTCCTGAGTGCCTTTTCCCTCTTGACTTCTTGATTGTTTAGTTGGACATGACAAGAGTGATCCAGTTTGTATGATCAGCTTTCACACAGTCAGGACAGCCTCCGTTTTCCTGGATAACGACCAATATGCCTTTTATAACTATGGGTTTATTTTGCCTGTTCTTCAGCCTCATATACATGGAAACATGGGCCAGGCGCGGTGGCTCATGCCTGTAATCCCAGCAAATTGGGAGGCCGAGCTAGGTGGATCGATCACTTGAGGTCAGGAGTTTGAGAACCACCTAACATGGTAAAACCCCATCTCTAGTAAAGTATATATATATAGCCAGGTATGGTGGTGCGTGCTTGTAGTCCCAGCTACTCTGGAGGCTGAAGCGGGTGAATCGCTTGAACCCGGGAGGCTGAGGTTGCAGTGAGCCAAGATCACACCACTGCACTCCAACCTGGGTGACAGAGTGGGACTCCATCTCAAAAAAAAAAAGGAAACATAGACATTTGTCTGATGTTTACACATCATTATTTATTTTTGTTACTGCCTGTGGCAGCAATTTTTGTTTTTGTTTTTATAAATGCCTGAATAGCTGTGGTTCTCAAAGTCTGATACTGTGAAAAAATGTACGTCACATTGGCATTTTTGTTTTTGGTTATCAAATGGTTGGCAGGCAATCATCTTGTTCCAAGAAAATCTTCAGTTGCAATTAATGGTACAGTAAGCCTTATACAACTCTTCTGCAACTCAACCAGGGAGCAATGGCAAAAACACAGCATCATTATGTTCACTGTCTTCTATTTCTTTTAACAGATCTGTAAACTGGCAGTTGATAGCATTTATACATACTGAACAATTTTAACAATTACATTCATGATACTCTTCATGGATTGTGCTTCAGAAAACGGAACACAAGAATTTTCAACGTGTATTATACAGGGGAATGAATCAGTGGGGGAAATAGCAGTCTCTTGTTGTAAAAATCCCATTAAATTCAGATTTTTTTGCTTTATAAAATGACACCATCTGTCATGATAGAAACTGATTTTTAGGCTGGGCACAGTGACTCACACCTGTAATACCTGCAGTTTGGGAGGCCGAAGCAGGAGGATGGCTTGAGCCTAGGAGTTCAAGATCAGCCTGGACAACATAAGGGCACCCCGTTACTACAAAAAAAAAAAAAAAAGTAGCTGGGCATGGTGACACACACCTCTAGTCCCAGCTGCTCTGGAGGCTGAGATGCAAGGATCACCTAAGCATGGGAAGTTGAAGCTGCAGTGAGCCGGATTGTGCCACTGCACTTCAGCCTGGGCAACATTGTGAGACCCTGTCTCAGGAAAAAAAAAAAAAAAAAACTAGTGTTTTCATATCTAGCTGAAATTCTTCTGTCAGACATAAAATACTGGGGCGCAGGGACTCACGCCTGTAATCCCAGCAGTTTGGGACGCCAAGGTGGGAGAATGACTTGAGCCCGGGAGTTCGAGACCAGCATGGGCAACATATGGGGACCACTCTTTACAAAAAATTAGAAGATTAGCTGGGTGTGGTGGCATATGCCTGTGGTCCCAGCTACTCCGGAGGCTTGAGGTGGGAGGATCACTGGGGCCTGGGTGGTAGAGGCTGCACTGAGCCGTGATCATGCCACTGCACTCCAGCCTGGGTGACAGAGACCCTATCTCAAAAACAAAGTTAAAAAACATCCATGCCACAGGTTCAGTTTTAAGGCTTTAAACAGATATCATCTCTTTGTAAATTCAGGTAATCTTTGAGATAAAACACACCTAAATTGGTGATTGGTCAGCCTCTCATTGCATTACTCAGATAAAGCCAAAGACAAGTGCTTGTAATTCTTTACAGCTTTGAACCTAGATACTAGTAGAAGGGTCTGTGGACAATTGGTTGGTCACTTAGTTGAAAATTTTTCACTTTTTGGAATACATCTATAACCTTTTAGTTAAAATATCTTTTTAAATCGCACAATATTCTAACAATTTCCTCAACTCAGATAACCTGTTTACCTTCTCTTCATCTGAAAATAATTTTCTTTTTTCTTTTCATTTCTTTTTCTCCTCAGCCTCTTTCTTTCCAGGCTTTTTTATAACTGGCCAAAGCTAAAGCTCAGATTCTGTTCAAAATCATAAAACTTTTTTTTGTTGGATATTTAGTTCTGATACAGGTGACTAATTACAGTTGACTCTCGAACGACATGAGTTTCAACTTTGTGGGTTCGCTTATGCCTGGATTTTCTTCCACTTCTGTTGTCCTTGAGACAGCAAAACCAGCCCTTTCTCCTCCTCAGCCCAGTCCAGTGTGAGGACTAGTGGCACGAAGACCTTTTCTATTAAGTGGAAGCGGATCATCATAAAGATCTCCCTGCATATCTTTTATATGTTTATGTTTTTTAGACACCAAGTATGAAGTCTGAAGACCTTTATGATGATTCATTTCCACTTAACCAATAAATATGTATTTTTTATTATTTTCTTATCTTTTCTCCAGCTTACACTATTGTAAAAATACTGTATATAATATACATAACATACAAAATGTGTTACCTGTTGTCGATAAGGCCTCCAGTCAACAGTAGGCTGTTGGCGGTTGAGTTTTGGAGAAGTCAGAGTTACACTTAGAACTCCCCATGCAACTGAAAATCTAAGTGTACCTTTGTTTTAAATTTTAAAAATTGTTCATACTTATTTTTCAAACTAGAAAAATAATAATAATAATAATATTATTATTATTATTATTTTTTTTTTTTGAGGCGGAGTCTCGCTCTGTCGCCCGGACTGGAGTGCAGTGGCCAGATCTCAGCTCACGGCAAGCTCCGCCTCCCGGGTTTACGCCATTCTCCTGCCTCAGCCTCCCGAGTAGCTGGGACTACAGGCACCCGCCACCTCGCCCGGCTAGTTTTTGTATTTTTAGTAGAGACGGGGTTTCGCCGTGTTAGCCAGGATGGTCTCGATCTCCTGACCTCGTGATCTGCCCGTCTCGGCCTCCCAAAGTGCTGGGATTACAGGCTTGAGCCACCTAGAAAAATAATTATTATGCTATAATTAAAATACTAAATATTTCAACTTAATTACTGCTATGACTTGAATGTTCGCCCCAAAACTCATGTTGGAATGTTAATTCCCAATGCAACTGTGTTGAGGTGGGAAATTTAAAAGGTGATTAGGTCACGAGGGCACCACCCTAATGAATGGATTAATGCTGTTATCTCAGAAGTAGGTTACTGATTTCAGGGGTGGCTTTGTTATAAAAGACAGCCTCTCTCTCACAGGCTGTTTTTTTGCCTTTCTACTCTTCCCCCATGGGGATAACCCTCGCCAGTTGCCAGTGCCATGCTCTTGTTCTTCCCGGCCCCAAAACTTTGAGAAATAAATTTCTTTATAAATTACCTAGTCTCTTCTCTGGTATTCTGTTACAGCAGCAGAAAATGGACAAAAATAATTACCAATTACAATTTAAACAGATCACTGGCCGGGCGCGGTGGCTCACGCTTGTAAATCCCAGCACTTTGGGAGGCCGAGGCGGGCAGATCACAAGGTCAGGAGATCGAGACCACGGTGAAACCCCGTCTCTACTAAAAATACAAAAAAAAATTAGCCGGGCGCGGTGGTGGGCACCTGTAGTCCCAGCTACTCAGGAGGCTGAGGCAGGAGAATGGCATGAACCCGGGAGGCAGAGCTTGCAGTGAGCTGAGATCCGGCCACTGCACTCCAGCCTGGGCGACAGAGCAAGACTCCGTCTCAAAAAAAAAAAAAAAAAAAATCACTATAACTTGTACTGTTTTCAGAAACTATTCAAATAAACACTTAACAGTGTTATGGCCATGTGTTGAAAACAAATTATTCAAACAGAATCAGTCCATTGACACTGATGAGATTGCAGACATGTTTCTTTGCAATCTGGAGGGGTGATGCACACTGACACGGGCTTCAGTACAGCAGCATCTTATACCATGCAGTGGTTAAAGTGCAATGTAGTCCTAACAAGAGAATAAAGTGTTTAAGAGAAAATATTTTGTACTTACTCACTTTTAAATTTAATTAACTTTAAGTAAAATGGAAAATTCAGTTCTTCAGTCACAATTAGCCACATTTCAAGTGCTGAGTAGCCACACGTGGCTACTGTATTAGATGCATAGGTCCATGTAATTGTATTTTTTTTGTCTTTATTTCTTATAATACACACTGCTGTGCACTTTGTAACTAGCAACATATGTTGGATATATTCACTACTTCTGTATCAGTAAAGAGCTTGCTTGTTCTTTTTAACAGTTGTGTAATATGATTACCATGATTAGCTGATCTGTTAATGGACATTTACTTTCAGTTTATTGCAAATGCGGATTTATGCCAGTATAACTGTGGGGCAAAATGCCTAGATGTGAAGTTGCTGAGTCAAAGTTCCTCTGCATTTACAGTTGGCTAGATATTGTCATATTGCCTTCAAAATGTTGTCCCAGTTCATTCGCTCAGTGAATCCTCAGAGTTTCTTCAAGTTAAATGATGAGAATCGCTCAGAGTTTCTTCAAGTTAAATGATGAGAAACAAACAAAAGCCAAAAAGAGTTTCTGTTTCTCATACTGGTATTACCAGTTTTCAGTCTTTGCCAACCGAGGGCAAGAAAAAATGGTAATGTTGTTACTGTTTCCATTTCCATGTCTTCAGTGGAGTGACAATGCGCCATTTTAATGTTTCAGCATCGGTGTTTTTGTTCATACTTTTCATATGTTTCTGTTTTTTAGACACCAAGTATGAAATGACATACACGTTTGTTTGCCCCCACATTGCCCTTTTTCGTTTTCCTTTATGTATGTATGTATATAGATAGATAGATCGCTGTATTATATCTATAAAGTCTAGAATTGTGTCTGGAAAGTAGTGTGAGATGTCATTCCACTTTGGGACTAGACTGTTCCCATCTCCAGAACATGACTGTGGCAATTCTCCCCTTTCTCCATCTTCATCAGCCTACGAACATGCTTTTATTTCTCCTAGTGTAAAAAATACTCCTCTTTGCCTTACTTTTCTATGTATTTCCTTCTTTTTATAACAGAACTCCTGGTGTTAGCTGTCTACTGTCTTCAACTTCTTATTCTGTCATGCATCCTCTCCACTCAAGCTTTTGCTCTCCCTGCCCCCAGCTGCTCTCATTGAAGTTCTCATGACCTTCGCTTTGCCAAATTCAGAGTTCAGTTCTCAGTTCTCCTTACCCTTCATGTGTTCACAGCATTTAGCATAGCTCTTTCCTCCTCAAAACACTTTCATCACTTAGCCTCAAGGACGCTACACTTTTTGCTTCTTATCTGTTTTTTTCTTTTTTTTTTTTGAGATGGAGTCTTGCACTTGTCACCCAGACTGGAGTGCAATAGCGCAATCTTGGCTTACTGCAACCTCTGCCTCCTGGGTTCAAGCAATTCTCCTGTCTCAGCCACCTAAGTAGCTGGGATTAGAGGCTCCCGTCACCACACCTAGCTAATATTTTGTGTTTTTAGTAGAGATGGGGTTTCACCACGTTGGCCAGGCTGGTCTCGAACTTCTGACCTTAGGTAATCCAACCTCAGCTTCCCAAAGTGCTAGGATTACAGGCGTGACCCACTGCACCTGGCTGCCTCCTCTCTTTTTGACTACCCTCAATCCCTCAGTGATCTCATCCAGTGTCAAGGCTTTAAATACCATCTTTATGCTGAGGATGTCCAAATTTGTGCTTCACAGCCTTGGCCTCTTCAATGAGTTGCATTCTGGTGCATCCAGCTGCTGGTGACATGGTATCTCTACTTGCATGTCTGATAGGCATCTTAAAATGTCCTAAATTCAACTCTTGGTCAATGATTCCCCCAAACTTGTTTCGTCCTCCATCTTCCCCCTTTCAGTAAATGGCAAATCTGTTCTTCCAGGTGCTCAGCCAGGAAATTTTAAGAAACGAGGGAGAAGATGCCATTGACCTCTGGAGGTTGGTAGACAATAAAGGAGGGTAGTAGATTGTATAGTTTGGTCATATGAGAGTCAGAATTGCTTGTTCTTAATTTATTATTTCTTTATTATTTTTTGAGGTAGAGTCTCACTCTGTTGCCTAGGCTGGAGTGCAGTGGTGTGACCTTGGTTCACTGCAGCCTTTGCCTCCCAGGTTCAGGTGATTCTCCCACCTCAGCCTCCTGAGTGGCTGGATTTACAGGCATGCACCCGGACACCTGGCTAATTTTTTTGTATTTTTGTTAGAAACAGGGTTTCACCATGTTGGCCAGTTGGTCTCAAACTCCTAACTTCATGTGATTCGGCTGCCTTGGCCTCCCAAAATGCTGGGATTACAGGCATGAGCCACCGCGCCCAATCTGTTTATTTTTTGAGATAGGGTTTTGCTCTGTTGCCCAGGTTGGAGTGCTGCTTACAACAGCCTCGACCTCCTGGGCTCAGGCGATCCTGCCACCTCAGAACTCCCAAGTAAAATTGCTTTTTATGATCTAGAAAAGGAGTGTAGTCTGGAAGGAGAAGAGGAATAAGAATATATGTTTTGTCTCAAGGCTCAGTGGTACTGGAGTATGGGCTCCATAGAAACAGCTGTTCTCAGGAAGGTGAGGGAGTGCTCAGACAAGAGGTTGAGGATATTGGGGATTTTGCTGATGATGGACTGCGGATGTTTGGGGCTCGGATGTTTGGGAGATGGAGCAAGTAAGGTGTGGGGATTAGTGTGTAAGAAGTGAAGCCAGGCTCTGGGTCTCAGGGCTTCCAGTGGTGAGTGATATAATAGCTTTAAACAGGTAGATAATGGTGACGGGGTTTGAGAACTGGGGGTTTCTGGAGGAATGGGGTATCAGTGGGAGTGTCCTGCAGATGAAAGTTAGGAAGGCTGGGTGGCTGGGTCTCACCCTGCCCCTGATAGCTGCGCAACTTGCACCTTCTCCTTCCCTTTTGGTCCTTAATTTTCCCTTCTAAATGAGGACCCTGTCCACCCTGTCTAAAGTTACAACCTCCTTTTCCCACATGGCTTTTATTTTTCCCCTTTGCACTTATTTCTGTTTAACATACTGTGGAATGTGTGTGCGTGTGTGTCTTCCCCACTGGATTTTGATTTATGAACTGCTGTGTACCCAGGGGCAAAAACAATATCTGGCAGAGAGTAAGAACCCAATAAATGTTAGTTGAGTAAAATCAGACACACACACAGGCAAGGCTTGTCTTCTCTGTGATGTCCTGGTGAAGTGTATCTATTACATGGTGACAAAGTTACACTAGGAATTTGGTTAATTTTAAAGTCTGATAACTCATACAGAGTTACAGCATGAGCCAATGTAACTTTTATTGGCTCATGCCATAAGAATTACATTTCTCCTACCTGCCAGACATGGTGCTTGGCAGTAGTGAATATATAGATACCTTCAAGGAACTTCACGGATTGGTAATGAACGTGAAAGCAAAACACCACTAATGAGATAAGTGCTAGAAGAGTGACATCACTATTTTACCTCTAGGAATACAGATGAGGGGCTATCTGGTGGGTGAGGTGTCAGTAGGGAGATGAGAGAGGAAGGGACAGCTGTAACAGTGCGAGGTAAAGCCACAGGTGCTGGTGGTAACTTTTGTTCTAGAACTAGGGAGAAAACAGGTTCACCAATTGGGCAAAGAAACAATGTTAAACAAGGGCCAGAGGCAAGAAAGTGCTTAGCACGGGTAATATCTGATAGCGGCTTTTTTTTTTTTCTTAAGTGAATAACTTAAGGTATTTTATCTTCCATAGTTTAGTTCAACGAATCTAGCACTTGTATAAAATCATTAGTAATTGAATGTTTAGGTCAAAAAGGATCTTAGGTTTTTGATCTACTCAATTTGGTTATTTTTAAGACTTAAATGTAGCTCAATGCCCAATTGCTTTGCTAGTTCAGGTCTTTTGTATATGAAATATTGAGGACATTTTTATGCTGGGTTGAGATTTGGGCTTATTTTGGGTAGGACATCTAATGGCTTTACCTAATACATTTTGTTGGTTATCTTTGTCTACAGGTATTGGAAATCAGTAGCTCTTCTAGCCTTTGCGTTGTTTAAATATAGTGTCATTGGACTAAGATGTTCCTGATGCCAACCTCTTCAGAGTTAAACAGTGGGCAGAACTTCCTAACCCAGTGGATGACCAATCCTTCTCGGGCCGGGGTCATATTAAATCGTGGATTTCCTGTTTTGGAAGCAGACAAAGAGAAACAAGCAGCTGTGGACACTTCTACCAGCTTTCCTATTGAAGGCACACATTTTTCTGATAGCTTCAGCTTTATAAATGAAGAAGATTCACTTCATCAAAAACAGAAGTTGGAGTCAAACAGCCCTTACAAACCACAGTCAGATAAATCTGAAACCCATACAGGCTTTCCTCACATTAAAAAGGGACCACAGATAGTGGCATGTCACGACGCTCCTGGACACCAGGAAGAGAACAAAAATGACTTCATCCCAGATCTTGCGAGTGAATTCAAAGAAGGGGCTTATAAAGACCCACTTTTTAAAAAACTTGAACAGGTATAATAGGATTTGGGCTACTGTGGATTTATGTCATTGCAGGTTTCTGTTTATGTAATAAAGTCATCTGTTCCAGGTCTTCTTGTTTTTTCCCCTTCACTCTGAAATCCTCAGAATACCAGATTTGGTCCTTTGTCAAACGTGAAACATTAAAGTGTGTTTAATATGTAAAATATAATTATAGCGCTTATGATAACTTTAAGTTGTTGCCTCCTTTGGCAAAAAGTAAGAAATGGTTGTTCAAGTATTGGGGGAAAAAATTGGATGATGTACTGAAGCCCAAACTATTTTAACAATCAAAGGATTTATGTGACTATTTCGGTTTCTTAATTGAGATAGTTGATATGATTTCCTTCGTAAGGATTTGAGTTTTAGATTTTTGGTGGCTGATTTAGTTACCTAGAGATCCCTGTCTAAAACTTCTTACCAGGAAAGATAGGAGGAGGGAGATGGGAGAAATTAAGGGAACAAGGGGTCCACGAAGAAATGTTGATTTAATAAAATTAATTTTGTATTAAAAAAGCTGAAAGAAGTACAACAGAAGAAGCAGGAACAATTGAAAAGGCAACAGTTGGAGCAACTACAGAGACTCATGGAAGAACAAGAGAAGCTGCTCACCATGGTGTCTGGGCAGTGCACACTTCCAGGTATGCTTTGCTTACACAGAGCCTCGGTACAGTGCACACTTCTGACCTGTAGTTGTTTGACAGGTCATTTCTATTGTTCCTGTATCACGTGTTGTAAACTCCAGTTTCTTTAAGGGCCAAGCAGATAAATGTGAAATGGTAGAGTTGTAATATAACTGGAACAAGAAGGAGCTGCGGCATTCTGGTGTGTGCCTGCCCTGCTTTAAGGCATTCATGTTTATTCATTAAAAAAAAAAAAAAAATGAGCTGGGTATGGTGGTCCATGCCTGCCGTCCTAGCTACTCTGGAGACTAAGGTGGGAGGATTGCTTAAGCCCAGGAATTTGAGGCTGCAGCAGTGAGCTATAATGGCACCACTGCATTCCAGTTGGGGCAACAGAGTGAGACTCTGTCCCCCCAAAAACGGTCCAATAGAAGAAAAGTCAGATTTGGCCTAGAGCTACTACTGGTATCCAACCCCTGCTTGATGAATGAAAGCTGTTGGGTGTCATAAAGGTAAACACATGTAGAAGCCACTCTGTTCACCTGAAGAACCACAGCAAAGATATTTTCTGGGGTAGGAGATGATAGTATCCTGTTGTGTGACCTGTTAGTTAACGGAAAGCATCATGTGCCAATCAGGAAAGAAAACTGGAAATGTGACCTGGAGCAGTGGTTTGAAAGTTTCTTGACCACACTCTGTAGTGGTAAAAATGTTTAAAACCGTGACTCATAATGACAGCAATTTCATGTCATCAGTCCTTATTGGTGTTCCTGGCATGTAGTGAGGACATTTTCTATCTTGTTTATTCTAATTCTATATCATTTTTAAAAATGCTACATCTGATGACAGAATTATAGATTGTGTCCCATAGTTTGAAAAAAACTGAGGTTGGAGCCATATGTTTGCTTCTTGGTGCTACTTTTAAGAAATATACTTTACTGACCCAGGAAAGCACCTGTTCTGCTCAGAGATTGTGCTGGGCATTGAGAATACGAGAAAAAGAAGACTTGGCAAGTGAGTGAGGCTGGGTGCAGGGGTTGGGTGGGGCGTGGTTGTGAGAATTGTAGTGCACGAACAATGGTTTAGGGAATTTGGATGTTTATCTCAGAGAATATAGAAAACATTGCCTTAAAATAGTTGAATGGCTTAGGGTTTCTTTATGGAATACATACAAAGAATAATCAAAATCACTTAAATAACAGCTGTGATACTTTTAAAGGTAGAACCAGCACTATGACAGAATGACAGGAAAGCTTATTTCAAAGTTACTTACATAAGATCTAGCCTCATTCAGTCATGGAGCGGTTTGCTTTGGGGCAGTGGTTTTCAAATATTTTGGTCTCGGGCCCCCTTAGGATTCTTAAATTTTTGAGAGCCCCAAAGAACTTTTGTTATATGGGCTGTATTTATCAATAACTTACTGCATTAGAAATTAAAACAGGCTAGACATGGTGGCTCACGCCTGTAATCCCAGCACTTTGGGAGGCCAAAGTCAGTGGATCACCTGAGGTCTGGAGTTCAAGACCAGCCTGGCCAACATGGTGAAACTCCCTCTATACTAAAAATATAAAAAATTAGCTGGGCGTGGTAGCACACGCCTGTAATCCCAACTACTCAGAAGGCTGAGGCACGAGAATCACTTGAACCCAAGAGGTGGAGGTTGCAGTGAGCTGAGATTGCACCACTGCACTTCAGCCTGGGTGACAGAGCGAGACTGTTTTCAATCAATCAATGGTTTTGTTAATCACCATTTCCTAATAAAGGGAAAAGATAGTTTTATCACTGCGGAGAAGCCTTAGTGGGTGGGGTCACTACTGGGGAGAAAAGAAAATGTTGAAAGAAGTCATCAGCTTTGTTGCTTTTCTTAATTGCAAGGTTTGGGTTTACTGCCTGATGATCAGAGCCAGAAGCACAGATCTCCAGGAAATGCCACCCCTGGAGAGAGAGTCACATGCTGCTTGCCATCACATGTCTACCCAGACCCAACCCAGGCAGAAACGTACACTTCCAACATTTTATCCCACGAGCAAAGCAACTTCTGTAGAACTGCTCATGGAGACTTTGTCTTAACTTCAAAACGTGCTTCTCCTAATTTATTTTCTGAGGCACAGTATCAAGAAGCACCTGTGGAAAAAAGTAATTTAAAAGAAGAAAACCATAACCATCCTACAGGTGAGCTACTTGTGTGTCTCTCTTCTGTACTTACAGTGTTACTAAGTTGTCCTAAGATAAAGCCTTTCTGTGTTTTTTCTTTAAAAATTGTTTTTTCAAAGATGGAGTCTTGCCGTGTTGCTCAGGCTGGACTCAGACACCTAGGCACAAGTAATCCTCCCTAATTAGCCCCTGAGGTAGGCACATGCTACCCTGATAGCTCTTTCTGTGTGGTTATTTTTTTCTTGTCCCCTGTGGCGTGTTTTTTTTTTTTTTTTTTTTTTGGATTCAGACTCTCGCTCTGTCACCCAGGCTGGAGTGCAGTGGCACAATCTCGGCTCACTGCAACCTCTGCCTCTAGGGTTCAAGTGATTCTCGTGTCTCAGCCTCCCAAGTAGCTGGGATTACAAGTATGCGCCACCATGCCCAGATAATTTTGTGTGTTTTTAGTAGAGATGGGGTTTCACTGTGTTGGCCAGGCTAGTCTCAAACTCCTGGCCTCAAGTGATCGGCCTGCCTTGGCCTCCCAAAGTGCTGGGATTACAGATCTGAGCTACTGCACCCAGCCTTCATGCCTTGTTCCTAATTTAGAGTAAATTCATCGATGTGGAAAGCTCAAATATGTTTTTCTTCTTTTTTACATGACATGCTTCCCTAGCCTTTTGTTTTGGAAAATTTCAAACATCTAAAAAAGTTGAAAGACCACTACAGTGATTACTGATACAGCCACCACCTAGATACAGCAGTTAATATTTTGCTGTATTTACTTTGTCATTGTATGTATATGTGTATATATCTTCTATATGTATATCCTTATCTTTACCTCTATTTGTGTATAATTTGCTGAACCATTTCAGTGAAAATAATATGCAGGTATCTTGTTACTTCATTCCAAATATTTCAGTATGCATCAAGTAAAAATTAGGACATTCATCTGTTTAACCACAATGCTGTTATTATATCTAAAGAAGCTAATGATAATTCCTTAATATTCAAGTTCATTTTGGAATTCCCGCACTTATCCCAAAATGTCTTTTAAAGGTGCTTTTTTTAAAAGGATCCAATCAGATTCATGCATATCCAGTTAAGTTCATGTATTATGCTTGATTCTTATAACTCTTTAGTCTTTTTAATCTCTAGAAAAGCCCACCACTTTTTTTCCTCATGACATGAACCTTTTGAAGAATGTCAAGTGTCTTTATTTTATTTTTGAGACAGGGTCTTGCTCTGTCACCTAGGTTGGAGTACAGTGGCACCATCTTGGCTTATTGGAACCTCTGCTTGCTCTCAGCCTCCCAGGTAGCTGGGATTACAGGCATGTGCCACCACGCCTGGCTAATTGTTGTTGTTGTTGTTGTTGTTTTTTCAGAGATGGGGTTTCGCTATGTTGACCAGGCTGGTCTCAAATTCCTGGCCTCAAGGGATTCTCCCGGCTTGGCCTAAGTGCTGGGATTACAGGTGTGATCCACCACACCCGACCGCAGGTGTCTTAATTGCAGTTTTGTAGTTTCTTTTAATTATATTAAAGAATTCCTTGAGTGTTGTAAAATCTTTGACATACATCACTTTTAATTAAAAAATTTTTTAGCATAGTAACTTGTAAAATTTTCATGTTTTAAGACATTAATATGCTTTTCCTGAGCTAAATTGTTCCTAATTTTTATCTCAGGAGAACGTATTTTATGTTGGGAGAAAATGACAGAACAAATTCAGGAAGCTAATGTTAAGAACTTAAAACAACATGATTCCTCAGAAGTGGCTAATATTGAAGAAAGGTATTGTTCATGTTGAAAGTGAGAAATGTGACTATTCAGTACAATAGCTGGCCTTTGTTATTGAACACTTGTTTGAAAGATCTGTACTTTTCTTGTTTCTGCTTGACAATGCTGTAAAGTATAAGGTTAAAGATACAACCTCTTACATACTGTCAACAGCAAAGGAGGTTGGGAGATATGTCAGTTAAAGCTGCTTTGACATTGTGTTGTCAAAGCTTTTTCACTTAAGAGAAACATCTGGATAAAATCAATTTTCTCTCAAATAGTTAAATCCTATTTTTGGAGAAGGGAAAAATTAAGTATTGGCATCTCCCATTGGGTGTCACTTATTAATTATAATTGCATAATCAATTTAGTTACAGAATTTTAAAATATGGCAAAGATAAAGTATTTTATCACTTAAGTAAGTTATTTAAAAAATGTATTTCAAAATTTTTGAATATAATATGGACAAAATGACTTTTCTGATTATTACTCTACTCACATTAAGGGCCTTTCTTAATTAAAACAATGCATATTTAGTGATCTATTTTTGAAATACATTTTAAAGTTATTTGCTGAATATGTTACTCCATGTGTTAATCTGTAGTCGATAGACGGACTTCAGAAGGGTTCTTAGGACTCCAAAGTCATGTGAAGAGTGTTGTATGTTTCTGTATTTTAAGGGGTGGAGCGGGATTGTGGCTTTTGTTAGCTTCTCAAAGGGAGGCGCTGATTTTGGGAAAAGTTAGTTCTCCGTATTGTCAAGGGTTTCTATACCAGGCACACTAAGTGTAAAATATTCACACATTATGATTTGCGTGTGAAATTAACTTTGTGTTTCTAACTAGGCCCATTAAAGCTGCTATTAGAGAAAGGAAACAGACCTTTGAAGACTACTTAGAAGAACAGATTCGGTTGGAAGAGCAAGAACTGAAGCAAAAACAGCTGAGGGTGAGCAATTGTGCTCTTCTGATTAAGTTGTTCTAAGGCTTTAGAGATTTATCTATAATTTGCCTTAAAAATAACTTTGAGATGACTTGGATATACCAAAATTAATTCAAATATTATTACTTTATTTTAGGAAGCAGAAGGACCACTGCCAATCAAAGCAAAACCAAAAAAACCATTTTTAAAACGAGGAGAAGGTTTAGCCAGATTTACTAATGCTAAATCTAAGTTTCAGAAAGGGAAAGAAAGTAAACTAGTGACTAACCAGAGCACTTCCGAGGACCAGCCACTGTTTAAAATGGATAGACAGCAACTCCAGCGGAAAACAGCTCTCATCAATAAAGAGCCGTGTGCAGACAACCCTGCCCTTAAAAAGGAGAGTAAAGCTGGAACCAAGAGTGGTTCTGTCACCCTCAGTCAGAAGCCGAAAGTGCTGAAGTGTAGTGACAGGAAAAGTCTTTCTCCATCAGGACTGAAAATACACACAGGGAAGAAATGTGATGGGCAATTTAGAGACCAGATCAAATTTGATAAAAGAGTCGCATCTAATAATAAAGAAAATGTGCCTGAGTGTCGAAAACCTTGCGATACTGGTGGCACAGGGTGGAATAAGACTCAAGGTAAAGACAGACTTCCTCTGTCGACAGGGCCGGCCAGCCGCCTGGCTTCTAAGAGTCCCATGAGGGAGACCATGAAAGAGTCTGAATCTTCTCTCGATGTTTCTCTTCAGAAAACGTTAGAGACTTGGGAACGAGAAAAGGAAAAAGAAAATTTGGAATTAGATGAATTTTTGTTTTTAGAACAAGCTGCTGATGAAATATCATTTTCTAGTAATTCCTCATTTGTACTGAAAATCTTAGAAAGGGATCAACAGATCTGCAAAGGTCACCGGATGTCTTCCACCCCTGTCAAAGCTGTGCCACAGAAGACAAATCCGGCAGATCCCGTTAGTCAGTGTAACCGCAGTGAGGATTTGGACCACACTGCACATGAGAAGGACGGTGAGTGTGGAGTGACACCCAAACAACTTCATTCACTGTGCTCAGCTGATGAATCGAGGGAACAGCCTTGTAAAATCGGTAGGAAAGCCGTCCAAAAGAGCACTTGTGAAGATCAAATGGAATGGAATGCAGGTGACGATGAAGCTGTTCCGAACGGTGACAGTAGCACTGACTCTGAGGAACAGCTTGATATTACCATAAAACCCTCAACTGAGGATAGAGAAAGGGGCTCCAGCAGCAGAGAGGACAGCCCACACGTCTGTGATGGTAAGGGGCCTTTTAAGGACAACGGGGCCCAAGAAGATAAAAGGAGAGACGTCGATCTGGATTTGTCTGATAAAGATGACAGTAGCGATGAGTCTATCATAGAAAGCGTAAAACACAAAGTGTCTGAGCCTGCAAGACCCTTATCTCTAAGTGTGAGTAAAATGGACTTTGATGATGAAAGAACTTGGACTGACCTTGAAGAGAACATGTGTAATCATGACATTATTCTTGGGAATGAATCCACTTATGGGATGCCGCAGACATGCTACCCTAATAATGAAATAGGTATCCTGGACAAAACAATAAAAAGGAAGATTGCACCAGTCAAGAGGGGAGAAGACTTGAGCAAGTCCAGGAGGAGCAGAAGTCCTCCTCCTACGTCGGAGCTGATGATGAAATTCTTTCCTGCTTTGAAACCAAAACCAAAGTCAGATTCACACTTGGGAAACGAACCCAAGTTAAACATAAGTCAAGACCAACCACCTGGTGAGTCAGAGCATTATAAAATATGTATCAGAAGGTTAGAAAGTTAACATTTATCAGTATGCTGTCAGAATGCTTAAAATCCTAACTTTCCTTATTGCTCAATAGAAGTCAAATTAATGGGTGATTGTAAAAATTTGATTTATTTTGTGGGTCGATATAAAGCTTTAAAATTAATTACTTTTTAATAAAGTGAGATAACATCAAAGCTTCTACATTTCCATTCCTCCCCAGACCTGCTTCAAGTCCCCCTTCTAGAGGTACCAGTATTACCATTTCATGTATGTATTCTACTTTTTTTTTTTTTTTTTTTTTTTGAGGCAGAGTCTCACTCTGTCGCCAGGGCTGGAGTGCAGTGGCCGGATCTCAGCTCACTGCAAGCTCCGCCTCCCGGGTTTACGCCATTCTCCTGCCTCAGCCTCCCGAGTAGCTGGGACTACAGGCGCCCGCCACTTCGCCCGGCTAGTTTTTGTATTTTTAGTAGAGACGGGGTTTCACCGTGTTAGCCAGGATGGTCTCGATCTCCTGACCTCGTGATCCGCCCGTCTCGGCCTCCCAAAGTGCTGGGATTACAGGCTTGAGCCACCGCGCCCGGCCCATGTGTGTATTCTAAAGAGTCCATGCATAGAAAAGCATATGTGTCAGTTTGTGTATAATTATTTTTCTATACAAATGAAAATATGCTTTTTGCATACTGTCCTGCACTTTGCTTATGATAAATTTTGAACATTGTTCTAATGCATATACACATCTTCCTCATTCCATTTAATAGATGTGTAGTGTTTCTGTTGATGTAACGAACTTTTTAAACTCACGCTGAAAGATTTCTTTCCATTATATTGTATTATAAACTCTGACTGCCTAGCAGAGCATAGGTGCTTTAAAATAGAAATTATAACGTTATTTTTCAAAAACTCTGATTTTAAAAGTAAATTTTTTTGTACAAAGTTTGGAAGCCTAAAAAATATAGAAGCAAAAATATTTACAACGTAACTACCCAGAAGTGACTGCTATGCCATTTTGGGATATTTCCTTCCAGTCATTTTTTCTATGTAGTTTTAATATGACAGAGTTTATGATTTGTCTCATTCCTTTAGCCTTGTGGATCACATTTCTTTTTTTTTTTTTTTTTTTTTTTTTTTTTTTTTTTTTTGAGACGGAGTCTTGCTCTGCCGCCCAGGCTGGAGTGCAGTGGCCGGGTCTCAGCTCACTGCAAGCTCCGCCTCCTGGGTTTACGCCATTCTCCTGCCTCAGCCTCCCAAGCAGCTGGGACTACAGGCGCCTGCCATGTCGCCCGGCTAGTTTTTTTTGTATTTTTAGTAGAGACGGGGTTTCACCATGTTAGCCAGGATGGTCTCGATCTCCTGACCTCGTGATCCGCCCGTCTCGGCCTCCCAAAGTGCTGGGATTACAGGCTTGAGCCACCGCGCCCGGCCAATTTCTTTTCTAAAAAAGTACTAATTGATGAAATGCTTCTTTGAATTGAAGGACATGAAGCACTGGCTATTCTACATTTTAAATAGCAATTTGATAAAGGGAAAAAATCTTAATTTGCATTTATTTGATTAGTAGTAGGGGGTAAACTGATTTTGGTATTGATTAGCTCTTTAGATCTTTTGTGGATTGCTTATTCGTGTTCTTAAGCTATTTATATATATTGGTCTTTTAAAAATGGATTTGAATGATTTCTTTTTGTGTATCATGTGTTGATTCCTTATTAGGTCAATACTCTTTTCAGGTAGATTAATTCATAAATACACACTGATTTCCTCAGGAAAGTTAGGTTTAATATTTTTCCTTTTCATATTTGAAGCATTGTTTCTAATGCATTTTAATGGCACAGATGTTTGCCATATTCTTGGTTCTTAGTGTTCTGGCTAGTTAGTGTTTTTGCTGCAGTAAGGCCTTTTTTGAAGTTCAGTATTTATGGCCTATTTCATAGGTGACAATGCTCGATCCCAGGTTTTGAGAGAGAAAATTATTGAATTGGAAACAGAAATCGAAAAGTTTAAAGCCGAGAACGCATCTTTAGCTAAACTTCGCATTGAACGAGAAAGTGCCTTGGAAAAACTCAGGTACGTTTGGGTCTGTAAGTTGGGAAAAAATATGCAGTGATTCAGTTATACCTTTAAGACCATCTATAAACAGTCTGAAACATTTTAAATCAATCCAGCAAATGTAACTGAAAAGGAGGCGAAATCTGTTATCATATACGTTTTTTTACTGAATAAAATGACCCAATGTAGTCAATGATGTGTACGAAGGGGAATTTTCTTAGTGGAGAGATCATATATTAAAATTTGAAAAGCAGTTTGGAGCTGTGGTACCTTGCCTCGTTAGTGTGTTGGTTTCTCTGGGCTGCTGTAACAAAGTACTCCCACCTAGGTGGTTTTAAACAACAGGAATGTATTGTCCTGTGGTTCTGGAGGCTGTAAGTCCAAAGTCCATGCATCAGCCAGGTGGGCCATGCTGGCTCTTCCAGCTTCTGGTGGTTTGGGGCACTCCTTGGTATTTCTTGGATTGCAGCTACCTCACGCCAGTCTCCGCCTCTGTGGTCACACAACCATCTTCCCTCTGTATGTGTCTTCACATGGCATTCCCCTCCGTGTGTGTGTCTGTCTTGGTGCCTCTTTTAACGATAGGGTCATATTGGATTAAGGGCCCACCCTACTCCAGTATAACCTCATCTTAACTGGCATCTTACTTATATCTCCAAAGGCCCTATTTCCAATAAGGTCACATTCACAGGGATAAGGACTTCAACGTATTATTTTAGAGGATACAGCTCCACCTACAGCAGTCAATAGTAGGACATATTGTTTCCTACCCTAGGTCATGATCTCACCTGACTTTATTGGTTAGCGAAACTTGAACTGAACTTACATGAGACTATTTATATATTTTATATTTATTATTTCTATTACATAGATAAATTTTATGTAGACATTTTAAAATAGTACTTGTGAATAGTACTAAGTTCTATTGCAGAAACGCTAATACTTTTTATTCCAGATGTTGCTCTGGGTCTTGTTGGGGATATTCTGTCACATACACACTGTATTTCTTTGTTTTTTGGTTTTGTTATTTTAACTTTTTTTTTTTTTTTCTTTTTTTGAGACGGAGTCTCGCTCTGTCGCCCGGGCTGGAGTGCAGTGGCCGGATCTCAGCTCACTGCAAGCTCCTCCTTCCGGGTTCACGACATTCTCCTGCCTCAGCCTCCCGAGTAGCTGGGACTACAGGCGCCCGCCACGTCGCCCGGCTAGTTTTTTGTATTTTTTAGTAGAGACAGGGTTTCACAGTGTTAGCCAGGATGGTCTCGATCTCCTGACCTCGTGATCCGCCCGTCTCGGCCTCCCAAAGTGCTGGGATTACAGGCTTGAGCCACCGCGCCCGGCCTGTTATTTTAACGTTTGAGGAGAAATTCATTCAACTGTAGTTCCCATGGCTGCCTGCTGCGGGATTGGATCTAGGAGATGGTAGCTATTATGCAAATGCTGAAATTCGCCCAGATTTCCCAGCCTCTTTCTTCTTTAGCACTGGCCAGAATGCTGCAAGTCTTTCATTAGTGTCCAGAGTTCCCAAATGGTTGATTCTGACAGGTGCTGCTAGTTCAGTAGCTGCTTTGGTGGAGGGACTGATTCATGGAGCTTCCTACTCCACCATCTTCCTTGACATCTCTTCCGTATTTTCTAAAAACCTGAAAAATACGAATTCTAAAGCACACCTGGCCCATAAGTTCCAGATAAAGATTTATAGAGAGCTATTAATCCACTTAAAAAGGAAATTCAGTTACTATACTGTATTCTGCACTATGCTTAAAAATCAAATTCTGAAAATTTGTTATTTTTAATTGAAACATCTTTGTTTTTCTGCTGATACATACTGTAAATATATACTTATTATAGTAGTAATGGGTAAAATGTGGAACTTCAATCGCTTCTCCACCCAAGATGACTTTTAAAATGTCTCTACTTTGGGAGGCCGAGACGGGCGGATCACGAGGTCAGGAGATCGAGACCATCCTGGCTAACACGGTGAAACCCCGTCTCTACTAAAAATACAAAAAAAAACTAGCCGAGCGAGGTGGCGGCGCCTGTAGTCCCAGCTACTCGGGAGGCTGAGGCAGGAGAATGGCGTAAACCCGGGAGGCGGAGCTTGCAGTGAGCTGAGATCTGGCCACTGCACTCCAGTCCGGGCGACAGAGCGAGACTCCGCCTCAAAAAAAAAAAAAAAAAGTCTCTACTTCATTATTTCAAAATGGACATATTTTTCTTTTAAAGAACATTTAAATCATAAGATAATGGCTGGGTTTTTTTGTTTTTATTTTTTAAGCAGTTTCCCTATGTCAGTTTTGCTTTGTTCCAAGAAAAATTCAGTCCTCGAATTTAGACATTGTGTTACTCTTCCCAACTTACAGACGAGGAAACTGATGCACTGAGAAGAAAGTTTTTTAAGTTTGTCTCCTTAGTGACAGAACCTCAGTGTGGTTCAGTAGAGCCCTGGACTCTGCTGTATTGGGGTCTTCAATCTGCTTTTTATTTTATTTTTATTTTTTTGAGACAGCATCTGCCTTTGTCACCCAGACTGGAGTGCAGTGGTGCTATCTTGGCTCACTGCAACCTCTGCCTCCTGGGCTCAAACCGTCCTCCACCTCAGCCTCCTGACAGGCATGCGCCACCACGCCCAGATACTTTTTGTATTTTTGGTAGATACGGGGTTTTGCCATGTTCCCCAGGCTGATCTTGAATTCCTGGGCTCAAGTGATCCTCCCACCTTGGGCTCCTAAAGTTCTGGGATTACAGGCATGAGCCACCATGCCCAGCCCTGCTTTTTATTTTAACAACGTAATAGACATCTTACCCTGTTAGCACACCCCAGTCTTCTGTATCCTTGAAATGACTGTATTATATTAATGCTACTGTGACTAATCTGTTAGTGGAAATTTAGCTTGTTTAGAATTTTTCACTATTACAAATCATTCTGCAGGGAATATCATATGTATGAGGCACTTTCTATTTAAAAATATACTTCCTTGTGATAAATTTTAAGAATGTCTGTTGCCCCAGTCAGTATCTGAGGCTTCTTCTCACCCCTTTCCCCATCACTGGAGTTGAGTGTTAGTAGTCTTTCAAATCTTGCCAACCTGGTAATTATACCATCTTTTTTTTTTTTTTGAGACGGAGTCTCGCTCTGTCGCCCAGGCTGGAGTGCAGTGGCCGGATCTCAGCTCACTGCAAGCTCCACCTCCCGGGTTCCCGCCATTCTCCTGCCTCAGCCTCCCGTGTAGCTGGGACTACAGGCGCCCGCCACCTTGCCCGGCTAGTTTTTTTTGTATTTTTTTTAGTAGAGACAGGGTTTCACCATGTTAGCCAGGATGGTCTCGATCTCCTGACCTCGTGATCCACCCATCTCGGCCTCCCAAAGTGCTGGGATTACAGGCTTGAGCCACCGCGCCCGGCCTATACCATCTTTCACCTGCTGAAGTTTGCATTTCTTTAATTATTGATAAAGTTGAGCATGCTTTAATATTTAGCGGTCATTTGTGTTTATTTTGTAACTTTCTTTGTGACCTTTGCTCATTTTTCAGGATACTGAACTTTCTCAAATGTGCCATAAGTATTCCTCCCCAGTGTTTGCTTTGACTATATGATTGTGTGCACACTGTCGACCTTTTGCATATTGAGTCGGTGAGAGTATCTTTTACCTTATCTGTCTGCTGTCCCTCCAGTGAGTCAGGGAGAGGCTTGTCCAGTGTCGAGGCTTTAAATGCTGTTATGCCGCAGATCCAGATCTCTCACCCACATCTCCTGTCCCACTGCCTCATTGTTGTCTCTACCTGGAGAGCTGATGAGTGTTTAAATTGATCATTTACAAAAAGTGAACTGCTGAAATTCCCTCCTGAACTTACTTTTCTCTTCTTCTTCCCTGTCTCAGCATGAGAGTCTGCTCTTCCATTTGCCCAGTGGAAAATCTCGGAGTCATGCTTGAGTCTTCTCTTGCTCTCTCAGTCCATTTCTTTTTTTTTTTTTTTTTTTTTTTGAGACGGAGTCTCGCTCTGTTGCCCAGGCTGGAGTGCAGTGGCTGGATCTCGGCTTACTGCAAGCTCTGCCTCCCGGATTTAGGCCATTCTCCTGCCTCAGCCTCCTGAGCAGCTGGGATTACAGGCACCCGCCACCTCGCCCGGCTAGTTTTTTGTATTTTTTAGTAGAGACGGGGTTTCACCATGTTAGCCAGGATGGTCTCGATCTCCTGACCTCGTGATCCGCCCGCCTGGGCCTCCCAAAGTGCTGGGATTACAGGCGTGAGCCACCGCGCCTGGCCTTTTCTCTCAGTCCATTTTTTTTTTTTTTTTTTTTTTTTTTTTTTTGAGACGGAGTCTTGCTCTGTCCCCGGGGCTGGAGTGCAGTGGCCGGATCTCAGCTCACTGCAAGCTCCGCCTCCCGGGTTCACGCCATTCTCCTGCCTCAGCCTCCCGAGGAGCTGGGACTACAGACGCCCGCCACCTCGCCGGCTAGTTTTTTGTATTTTTTAGTAGAGACGGGGTTTCACAGTGTTCGCCAGGATGGTCTCGATCTCCTGACCTCGTGATCCGCCCGTCTCGGCCTCCCAAAGTGCTGGGATTACAGGCTTGAGCCACCGCGCCCGGCCGCCTTCTCTCAGTCCATTTCTAACCCGACTGCTTCACTGCCTCAGAGCTGCCACTCGACCAGGGCCCCATTGGCTTTCCCTGGTTATTAAAATTGTTTCCTAGTAGGTGTCTCTGCTGCCCGTGTCTGTGCTCTTCACACACATCCATAGCCAGCCCGTGTTTGGGCAGTTCATCTGATCAAGGCCGCCTCCTTTTTTTCTTGGAGATGGAGTTTCACTCTTGTTGTGCAGGCTGGAGTGCAGTGGCATAATCTCAGCTCGCTGCAACCTCCACCTCCCAGGTTCAAGCGATTCTCCTGCCTCAGCCTCTTGAGTAGCTGGGCTTACAGGCATGTACCACCATGCCCGGCTGATCTCGTATTTTCAGGAGAGACGGGGGTTTCTCCATGTTGGTCAGGCTGGTCTCGAACTGACCTCAGGTCCAGCTGCTGTCCTGATCGGCCCGCCTCGGCCTCCCAAAGTGCTGGGATTACAGGAGTTGAGCCACCGTGCCTGGGCTGTCTCCTTTTTTGACACCTTCTCCTGCTACCCATCCTTTGCTCACTCTGTTTTAGCCACACTGGCCTCCTGGCTGTTCTTTGAACACCTCAGCCACATTCCTGCCTCAGGGCTTTGGCACTTGTCGCACCCTCTGCCTGCACTGCTGTGTGTGGACATCCTTGTGACCGCCTCTCTCATTTTCTTCAGGTTTCCTTCATGTTATCTCAGCAAGAGAACCCCTCATATTATCTCAGCAGGATAAGCCCTCACGTACAGTTCCACCCTCCCATTCTGATATTTCCTAAACTTCTTCCTTGCTTTATTTCTCTTTAATGCTTCTAATATTCCATGTACTTATTTACTTTCTTTATTATCATCTGTCTTCCTTTAGAATGTAAGAAGCTGCATGGGAAAAAGTTTTTTTTTTTTTTTTTTGAGACAGGGTCTCCTCTTTGTTGCCCAGGCTGAAGTTGAGAGACAGAGTCTCTCTCTGTTGCCCAGGCGATCACGGCTCACTGCAACCTTGAATTCCTGGACTCAGGCCTGCCTCAGCCTCCCAGTGTTGGGATTACAGGCGTAAGCCACTGTGCCCAGCTAGAATGTTTGTTTTTTTCACTGTGGTTTCCTCACTACCTTGTAGAATGCCTGATTCATCGTAGGCACCCAGTGAATGCTTGTTGGACGAATGCTTTGGTGAGTGGATTGGCGGTTATTTCAGGCCTGTGGATTGAAGCTGAATTCACCGGGACTAGCAGTTACTAGCCTGTCAGCAGGTTCTGCGCGTCACTGCACCAAGAGGGTCTCCTTAGGTGATAATGTAATTTGGTCATTTTAGGAAAGAAATTGCAGACTTTGAACAACAGAAAGCAAAAGAATTAGCTCGAATAGAAGAGTTTAAAAAGGAGGAGATGAGGAAGCTACAAAAGGAACGTAAAGTTTTTGAAAAGTATTCTACAGCTGCAAGAACTTTTCCAGATAAAAAGGAACGTGAAGAAATACAGGTATGCTAGCTCTTTTTTTTGTGTGTGTGTGTGTGTTCGTTTGTTTGAGACGGAGTCTTGCTCTGTCGACCAGGCTGGAGTGCAGGGGCCGGATCTCAGCTCACTGCAAGCTCCGCCTCCCGGGTTCACGCCATTCTCCTGCCTCAGCCTACCGAGTAGCTGGGACTACAGGCGCCCGCCACCTCGCCTGGCTAGTTTTTTTGTATTTTTCAGTAGAGACGGGGTTTCACCGTGTTAGCCAGGATGGTCTCGATCTCCTGACCTCGTGATCCGCCCGTCTCGGCCTCCCAAAGTGCTGGGATTACAGGCTTGAGACACCGCGCCCGGCCGTATGCTAGCTCTTTATGTTATATTCATGTAAGTTAGTAAAGGTGACAATCTTGTAAGAATCTCAGTTATTTCTTATATCAAAGCAAAACTGTATCAATCCATCATTCATTCATTCAGTAAATAATCTGTCTGAGACAGTGCATCAGGAATGTCTTCTGTAGTCTGAGTTTTAAAGAGAAGATAACAGTCCTTTTCTTACTAGTAAAGGCTTCCTAGAAAAGACCGTGATAATGTCATAGATGAATTAACAAGCCCAGAGCTGGAAATTCACCGGTATAATGTTGTGTTAATCTTTTTTGACCTACCACACACCAAATACTGTGAGTTCTGTTCGTTTACCATAATTTACGACCATAAATAACCAGGTCTTTAATTCTAAAACTTATAAACTGATAGGCCAGATTATCAGTCCTGTTAATTTCATAGTTAGAAATGGACATGTTGGCCGGGCGTGGTAGCTCAAGCCTGTAATCCCAGCACTTTGGGAGGCCAAGACGGGCGGACCACGAGGTCAGGAGATCGAGACCATCCTGGCTAACACGGTGAAACCCCGTCTCTACTAAAAATACAAAAAATTAGCCGGGCGAGGTGGCGGCGCCTGTAGTCCCAGCTACTCGGGAGGCTGAGGCAGGAGAATGGCGTGAACCCGGGAGGCGGAGCTTGCAGTGAGCTGAGATCCGGCCACTACACTCCAGCCCAGGCAACAGAGCAAGACTCCGTCTCAAAAAAAAAAAAAAAAAAAAAAAAAAAGAAATGTATATGTTAAAACTATAAACTTCTAGAAAAAAATAGGTGAATCTATTTACAACATTGGCATATGTGGAGATTTCTTTTTTTTTTTTTTTTTTTTTTTGAAGCGGAGTCTCGCTCTGTGCCTGGGCTGGAGTGTAGGCCGGATCTCGGCTCACTGCAAGCTCCGCCTCCCGGGTTCACGCCATTCTCCTGCCTCAGCCTCCGAGTAGCTGGGACTACAGGCGCCGCCACCTCGCCCGGCTAGTTTTTGTATTTTTAGTAGAGGCGGGGTTTCACCGTGTTAGCCAGATGGTCTCGATCTCCTGACCTCGTGATCCGCCCGTCTCGGCCTCCCAAAGTGCTGGGATTACAGGCTTGAGCCACCGCGCCCGGCCTATGTGGAGATTTCTAAGAGAAGACACAACCAACTATAAAAGAAAAAATGGATATGTTGGACTTCATCAAAGTTAAGACTTATCAAAAGAGAAATTTTAAATGGCTCTCCATTGCTTCTAGCATAAAATGGAAACTCACCTTCCACTGTCTGTATTTTAATTACTAGTATTTTTGAGTTCCATCGTTTGCTTTCTTCCTGTCTCGTGTAGCCATCCTGATCTGCACACCTACACTTTGAGTTATTGAACAGCACGGTGCTCAGGGTCTTTAATTCTCTCTTAATTTTTGTGGGAAGAAATGTACTATTATGTTTTGGTTAATACTTAGCTTATTAAATCTAATATGTTAGATGTTGGCAATATTAAAACTTTTATTTCAAAAGGGAATATAAGTATATTATCATTCAGAAGTTCCAAAAAGATGTGGTGAGATTTCTACCTCACCCTTGCCCTGGTCACCTATTCAGTTGTTCTCTGAAAATAATTTTTTATTATGGAAAATTTCAAAAATACATAAAAGTAGCAAGAACAGAGTGAATTTTCCCATATTTCACCAGTGATCATTTTGTCTTTCTAATTTCATCTCTCTCCCCTCGTACTCTTTTTTGGCTTTTTAATGTGGAATTTAAAAAGTGAGCCGGGCGCGGTGGCTCAAGCCTGCAATCCCAGCACTTTGGGGGCCGAGACGGGCGGATCACGAGGTCAGGAGATCGAGACCATCCTGGCTAACACGGTGAAACCCCTTCTCTACTAAAAAAAAATACAAAAAATTAGCCGGGCGAGGTGGCGGCGCCTGTAGTCCCAGCTACTGGGGAGGCTGAGGCAGGAGAATGGCGGGAACCCGGGAGGCGGAGCTTGCAGTGAGCTGAGATCTGGCCACTGCACTCCAGCCCAGGTGACAGAGCAAGACTCCGTCTCCAAAAAAAAAAAAAAAAAAGTGAAATCCCAGACATCTGCTCATTTCACCTATACATAGTCTAGTATGTTTCTCTGAGAAAGACACCTTTAAAAAAATAAGACTGTTAACTGGGGGCGGTGGCTCACTCCTATAATCCCAGCACTTCGGGAGCCGAGGCAGGCAGATGGCTTGAGGTCAGGAGTTTGAGACCAGCCTGGCCAGCATGGCAAATCTCCATCTCTACAAAAAATGCAAAAAAATTAGCCAGGCGTGGTGGTGCGCCTGTAGTCCCAGGTGCGTGGGAGGCTGAGGCAGGAGAACCACTTGAACCCGGGAGGAGGAGGTTGCAGTGAGCCAAGATCATGCTCCTGTATTCCAGCCTGGGTGACAGAGTGAGACTCCGTCCACTGGGGGGCGGGGGGAGGGGAATTACACCTTTGTCACACGTATAACAAAATTTATAGTATCAATGAATACTTAGTCCATATTCAGATTTTCCAACTGCTTGGTATCTTTACAGTTGATTTGTTTGCATTGTAATTCACCTCTCTTGAGGCAGCCAGTGTTATCAATCTCATATCTTTCCAGAGAAATTCTTAGCAAGTACATATATATATTCATGGTGTTTTTTTTAAAACATTAATGATAGTCTATTGAAATCATGATGTATCTTAACAGAACATCTTTATTCTTTGTTTTATTGTATAGATTGTAATATGTACCATAATTTACTCACCTGAGCACTATGTATTTCTGTTCTTTTTCTGTTTACAAGAATCCAAGAAGGGCTGTTCTGAATAACTTTGTGTATATATGACCTCTCACAATCATTCTCCCACTTACTCATTCAGCACATGGCTACTGAGGACCTGCTGTGTAGCAGGCATGTGCTGGGAATGCAGCAGTGAACAAAACCAATCAATCCCTGTCCTCATGTAGCTTATGTCCTGGAGTATATCTCTAGGATGGATTCCTACAAGTGAGATACTGAGGTTAAAGGTATGTACATTGATACAGATTGCCAGATTATCCCTCCATAAACATCATGCCACTAGTTCAGTTTTATTTTTTATTTTTATTTTTTGAGACACTCTGTAGCCCAGACTGGAGTACAGGGGCTAAATTTGAGCTCACTGCAACTTCCATCTCCGCGGTTCAAGTGATTCTCCTGCCTCAGCCCCTCAAGTAGCTGGGATTATAGGTGCCCACCACCATGGCTGGCTAATTAATTTTTAGTTCTACTGGCAATTCTTAGAGGGTTTTTTGTTCTCTACTTGATAGGTAAGAGGTTAAAAATTGATATTAACTTAATTGAATTTCTTTTAAACAATCTGAATTATAGTTACAAATTCAGTATGGCTGTTGGTGGTGAACAAGCCATATACTTGAAACAATAGTTATAACAAATTCTCCTATCAGAAAACTCAACTAAATTAGAAGCCATAGCCTGTTCTAAAATACATGATGGCTTTGTCCTTTCATTTTTCTTCCTGAATCTCCTAGAATTAGAGATATTTTAAATACGTTGCTATGTTATGAAAATCTTACCAGATCCAAAGGGAAAAAATAAATAACCTCCTTAGATCACCTAAGGTTATGAGATTGATTGATTTTTCCCTTCTCCTCTTTCTCATAGCTCTGATCCTGACTGCTTCTTCCAAGGTGATTCAAACCAGAGCAAACACACTTCTTTTTGTTGTTGTACTTTGTTAGGTGAATAACATGGGTTTTCTTTTCTTGCAACTTGGTGCCTTTCCCTCACACGACGTGTCCTCTGATTCTCAGGCTCTGCAGTCCAGGCTGCTAGCTCTTAACCCTGTGTGGCTATTTCCGTTTCAATTAATTAGAGGTAAATTGAAAAGTCAGCTTCTCATTCCCATTAGCTATATTTCCAGGACTTAGTAGCCACCTGTGGCTGGCTGGTAGCTGCCACACTGCACCATGCAGGACTGGGCACATCCTCACTGCTGGCAGCTCTGGGCTGTGCCCATCAAGGGGCTTGTTGGGTGGTGAGGAGCTGGGCTGGTGAGTTGCTTTCCCTCTTCAGGAACTCATTCTTGAGCTCGCCTTTGTTGGTTTATATGATTTCTGGTGTTGATTGAAGTTTTGGAACCTGTTCATACTTGGTTATCATGTGTGGCCCTGGGTATTCATTATTTCTTGCTGGTTTTGGTGCAGTTCCTTTTCTTCTTTACACTATTTGGCTTATTCATAGCTCCCAATTACCTTTCTCTCTACTTCTGTGCAAAAATATACTTTAAAAACCGATATATACTTCATAGAAAAACAAACCTATGTTTATTGATACTCTATTAAACATCAAAAAATTAAGGGGAGGGCATATTTAACCTTCCTTTACATTATAGCTATGTTAAAAAATATTAACTGTTTTATTTTGGGTGTTCTTTCAGTAAATTTATTGAGAACCCCTTATGTACTAGACGCTTGTCATCGAGGAATCGATAATGAGTTAGCCATTGCTGCCCTCCTGGAATTTACAGTCGTCGTTACTGAGGCATAGCTTTTCACACAGGTTATTTTAATTATAAAATTTCCAGTTTGATATTTAAGTGGTCCCAACTTGACCAGTGGGGGAGCCCCTTTAAATCCATGGCTCCCTTGCCACTTAGCGCTGCCCTTGGCGTTTTGAGAGCACTGCTTTCTGGAACAACGGGTTATTTAAGACTATTTGGTTTTGGCTTTCTTTCTTTCCTTTTTCTTTTTTCTTTTCTTTTTTGAAACAGTCTCGCTGTGTCACCCAGGGTGGAGTGCAGTGGCACTATCTATCCGCCTCCCGGGTTCACGACATTCTCCTACCTCAGCCTCCTGAGTAGCTGGGACTACAGGCGCCCGCCACCACACCCGACTGTGTGTGTGTGTGTGTGTGTGTGTGTGTGTGTGTGTGTGTGTGTGTGTTTAGTAGAGACAGGGTTTCATCATGTCAGCCAGGATGGTCTCCATCTCCTGACCTCGTAATCCGCCCGTCTCCGCCTCCCAAAGTGCTGGGATTACAGGGATGAGCCACCGCGCCCGGCCTTGGCTTTCTTTTTTAAACCTGCTCTGGTCTGGCATCCACTGCGCTGCAAGGAGCCGGGCTCCGCTAGGGCTGCTGTAAGTGTAGAGCCTGTGGAGGTTGACAGCCTTCTGCAGGTCCGGAGTCTCCTCGGTCTTCCCGGCCTTGGCTCCTGCCCGCCCTTCCGGTTTTCACGGCACAGGCTCTCAGCTGTGCCCACCGGCGCCTGGCCAGCAGGACGTGGAGCCCCTGCAGGGTGTGGTGACGCTGGGGGACCTCGAGAGTACCCGGCCACGCCTCTGAGCTTCCGCGCTGTGCTGGAAGTCTGCTCCCCAGCCACGGACCCCACCTGCCAGCCAGGCCTGCTGGCTTCACCCCGCAGGTCGTTTCCTGCTGCCCCTTTCTCCTTCCGGCTCCTGTCCCATCTGTCTGGGTCTGGACCCTCACCAGTTCCCCAGCCTAGGGGCTCCCTTCTCTTCCTCTCCCCGCTCCCCAGGGTCTCCGCTGGCTGGCTGCGGCCTCTCCCTCCCTCTGCACCTCGAGGGCGTCTCATCCTCCACCCAGTCCATCCCCGTGTCCAGCCCACGGAGCCCACTCTCCGCCTCCACGTTCTGTCTCCACCGTGCGTTCTGCCCCCAGCCTTCCTGTCTTTACTGCCTGCTGGCATTTCTTTAAACAAACTCACTCAACTCCACAGCCCTATCTGTGTTTTCCTTTGCAGCAAAACTTAAAAGCCTTGCCCGTATTCACTGTGCCTGGATCTCCAGACGTCACCAGCTGTTTTGCCACACGCCCTGCGGCGTGGCCTCTGGTCATTCTATGGCACTGACACCGCCCCTGGCGAGTCCTGGTACCCACCCCTACCACGAACCCCAGGCCTCGTCGGCAGCCGTCTGCTAGTGTCCATCCTGCTGCCATCCTCCCCTGTGCTTGGGCCAGAGGCCTCGAATCATTCTCGAGGCTTCTCTTGCTCTTCCACTCCATGCTGTTCTGACAGAAAGTCCACTCAGATTCCAGTTGCCACCTCCGGGTTAATGACTTGGCCTCTGCTCTCACCCAGTCCCTGTGGCGTCGCTCCAGGTGACAGCGGATCCCCTCCGCTCAGACACCTCCATGTGCCTCTGCCTTCCTTCCTCTAAGAGCCTCAGTCCCTATGTGATTGGGCCTCTTTTCTCCTTCCTGTCCCTGGCCAGTCTTCCTGTCACCTGCGCTGGTCCCTTGCAGTGCTGGCACAGTGCCAGGCACCCTCCTGTTGCTCCCCACACGAGCTGCCTTCCCCCAGCTCTGTTCAGTGACACCCAGCTTATGTCATGCTGCCTCCCCACACAGCCCTGTCACCTCACCTGTCCTGGCCACTCTCCCATCACCCCTCACCTGCCCCGGCCACCCTCCCACTCTCCCATCACCCCTCACCTGCCCCGGCCACCCTCCCACTCTCCCATCACTCCCTCACCTGCCCCGGCCACCCTCCCATCACCCTCCCATCACCCCTCACCTGCCCCGGCCACCCTCCCACTCTCCCATCACCCCTCACCTGCCCCGGCCACTCTCCCATCACCCCTCACCTGCCCCAGCCACTCTCCCATCACCCCTCACCTGCCCCGGCCACCCTCCCACTCTCCCATCACCCCTCACCTGCCCCGGCCACCCTCCCATCACCCCTCACCTGCCCCAGCCACTCTCCCATCACCCCTCACCTGCCCCAGCCACTCTCCCATCACCCCTCACCTGCCCCGGCCACTCTCCCATCACCCCCTCACGTGCCCCGGCCACCCTCCACTCTCCCATCACCCCTCACCTGCCCCGGCCACCTCCCACTCTCCCATCACCCCCTCACGTGCCCCGGCCACCCTCCCACTCTCCCATCACCCCTCACCTGCCCCGGCCACCCTCCCACTCTCCCATCACCCCTCACCTGCCCCGGCCACCCTCCCACTCTCCCATCACCCCCTCACCTGCCCTGGCCACCCTCCCATCACCCTCCCACTGTCTCTGGCAGAGTGAGCCTCATGAGGTAGAGCTTTGTTCTTAGTATTGCAAGGGCCTGTGACAGTGCCTGATAACAGATATTTTGTAAATATTAATTGCTCTTGAATTCTGCATCCATTTAGACTTATATTTTACCAGTTTAGTATGAAATCCATCTTCCTGCATGATAAAAATGCTTACCAGGGCCGGGCGCGATGGCTCAAGCCTGTAATCCCAGCACTTTGGGAGGCCGAGACGGGCGGATCACGAGGTCAGGAGATCGAGACCATCCTGGCTAACACGGTGAAACCCCGTCTCTACTAAAAATACAAAAAACTAGCCGAGCGAGGTGGCGGGCGCCTGTAGTCCCAGCTACTCGGGAGGCTGAGGCAGGAGAATGGCGGGAACCCGGGAGGCGGAGCTTGCAGTGAGCTGAGATCTGGCCACTGCACTCCAGCCTGGGCGACAGAGCGAGACTCCGCCTCAAAAAAAAAAAAAAAAAAAAAAAAAAAGCTTACCAGAAAGTTTTCATTTATTGGTCATAATTCGTCTCACAAATGGGAAACCTGATGTTCATGGAGGTCATGGACCTTGTTTTAAGCTTTCAAGTCGGAAAACTCGGGTGTCAGCCTTGATGTCACCCAATCCAAAGTCCACGCCCTCTGTGGTGGGGCCCAGGTGTCCTCCCCGTCGCCACCAGGCCGCCGTGTGGCTGCTGCAGGGGTTACTGGGTGCAGGGCATGGGCCGGGCCACTCCCGCTGTCTCGGCACTCATGGGCTTCGGTGCTCTGCTCCTTCCTTGGCTCACAGTCAGTCACTGTCACTTGCACGTGATCTCAAATTGCTTCTAGACATTTCCAGCAGATTCTTCCCTTATTTTAGTCTATCTAAAACAATGCATTTTTTGGAAATTTATTTCTTCTCATGAATTTCAGATAGTTTTCAGGGCAGGTAGTTTTGACTTTGGAATCTTTTATTCTTTAGCTCTACTCTTCCTTCACTTATTCATGAGTTCCTGTTGCATTTCTTCTTTTCCGGATCTCCCCCATAGATCCCTTTCAGTTAATAGCTCAGGTGAGGTCTTTCCTACGTTATGGCAGTTTTCTGCTGTTAGCTCCCACATGCTGTCTGCCTTCCTTTCTCCTGGCTCTGGAATTAGGTTTGCTGATGGGTTGTGGTGAGACTCTGATCCCCTCCTCCCGCCGCTGAAAGCCACAGTGGTCTTAGAATGTCGTCTGTTGACTAAGCCTTCCCTTTCTGGCTGGCTATTCTGTTTCATTGCTGGGTGTCTATTCTTCTGCTGTCTTAATTCTGGTAATGTAGTAATGCCTTTTTTTTTTTTTTTTTTTTTTGAGAGACTTTAAAACAGCAAATAGCAGATTTACGGGAAGATTTGAAAAGAAAGGAAACCAAATGGTCAAGTACCCACGGCCGTCTCAGAAGCCAGATAGAAATGTTAGTCAGAGAGAACACAGACCTCAGGGAAGAAATAAAAGTGATGGAAAGATTCCGACTGGATGCCTGGAAAAGAGCAGCAGCCGTAGAGAGCAGCCTTGAGGTGGAGAAGAAGGACAAGCTCGCGGTAGGCGGGGAGGCCGGTGGGTTGTATCAGGCCGGGGGCGCTTCAGTATCTGAGCATTCAAATTCATAGAGTCAGAAAGTAGAATGGGGGCTGCCAGGGGCTGGGGGCAGGGGGGAGTGACTGTGAACGTGGACAGTTTCCATCTTGTAAGATGAAAAGTGTCCTGGAGCTGGATGGAGGGCGATGGTTGCAGTATACCGCAGAGATCCTTAATGCCACTGAAGTGTGCACCTAAACATGCCGAAGATGGTGAATTTTTTTTTTTTTTTTTTTTTTTTTTTTTTTTTGAGACGGAGTCTCGTGCTGTCTCCCAGGCTGGCGTGCTGTGGCCGGATCTCAGCTCACTGCAAGCTCCGCCTCCCGGGTTCACGCCATTCTCCTGCCTCAGCCTCCCGAGTAGCTGGGACTACAGGCGCCGCCACCTCGCCCGGCTAGTTTTTTGTAGTTTTTAGTAGAGACGGGGTTTCACCGTGTTAGTCAGGATGGTCTCGATCTCCTGACCTCGTGATCCGCCCGGAAGACGGTGAATTTTATGTGATACCTATTTTACCACAACTCAAAAGATTGTCCAAGCGTTGCTATAAACGGGTACTTGGCAGACTCATTTCTCTAATTCCTGTGGAGGAGGTTTGCTACAATAGGCAGATCATCTCTGTTAGAACAGACCAGGGGAGATTTTGGCCGAGAGTTGCACGCATATGACCCTTTTTAATCAAGTAATTGGTCTTTCATTCATCTTTGTGAACAACCAGGGTGTGCCAGGCACTGCGTTAGGCGCTTGGGGTACAGCAGTAAACAGACAAAATTCCTTGCCCTTATGAAGCTTACATTCCAGTGGTGGAAGAAAGACTGTAATAAGTCAAATAATAAAATGTGTGGTGTGTGAGATGGTGACGAGACCTTAGGAGAAGCAGGGCGGTGGAGTGGCGTCACCGTCTGGGTGGTACGGCCTGGGAAGCGCATGTGAGGAGTGGCTGGGTGGCCGCCTGAGCCTGCAGAGGAGCCCCAGGCTGCAGCTGTGCCTGAGTGGGCCTGGGACGGGGCAATCGGAGTATGGGGGAGGAGCAGTGGGCCAGCCCTTGGGGTGGGATGGGACAGTGGGCGGTGGATGGGATTCCTAACAGATGGCAGCATGCACCTGGGCATTTTTTGAGTGAGTGGGAGTCTGGAGGGCTCTGAATAAACGGTGGCCAGGCCTCTTACTTTACCTCTGACTGCTGTAGACCAGGAACAGGTGGAAGGGAGCACGGGCAACACCAGGAATGCGGTAGGGCTTGGGGGACTGGGTGGCAGTGGCGGGTGGAGAGAAGCAGACTGTGTTTGTTGTTGAGCTGTGTGTGTGGTTGGTGGTGACATCAAGGAAAGAGTCAGGAGTGGCCTCAACGTAGTTTTGTGTTTTGGTCTCACAAAGGACCCACTGACTAGGAGCAACTGCAAGAAGGGAGCACATGGCCACCAGGAACTCAGGCTTGGACAGGGGAAATTGAAATGCCTACGAGACACACGGGAGATCCGACTAGGCAGCTGCACACGGCAGCACAGGCTCTGGGTGTCCCGGGTCATCCGATGTGTGATACAGCACGGGGCAGGGAGAGGCAGCAGGGCTGTGAGTAGGCAGGGAGGAGTGGGTGAGCAGCCAGAGAGCAGGAGGCCAGGAGGCCGTGTGGTGTCCTGAGAACAAGTGAAGAAAAGGCTGCAAGGAGGAGAGTGGCCACCTGTGTCGGGTGTGGCAGCAACTCAAAGGAGGACTGAAACCAGCCATGGGGTTTACCAGGTAGGAGGAACTGTGGGCCTTGAGAAGGTCTGTTTCCCTGGAGTGTTGAAGAGGAAAGCCTGATTGGCTGGGAGCAGATAACAGCTTTGTAGTTTTGCAGTAAATTAAGGACATGAGGATAGTGGCCATAGGGAAAATGTTTTGTTTTTAAGATGGTAAAATTAACAGGTGTTTGTGTATTGGTTGGACTGATTCAGTGGAGAGGAAGATACTGATGCAGGAGGAAGTGGAAGAATTGCAGAAGCACCATATTTGGCAAAGTGAGAGGAGCTGGGTCCAGGCAGGGAGTGGAGGGCAGGCTGTGGCCAGGCAATGGCCTTCATGCCCAGAGGTGGGAGGTGCAGGCACAGCCCGGGCTTCTGTGAGGGCGGAGGTGGCAGGAGGGGAGGAGATTCAGAAAGCCAGAGGTCATCTGTGTGAACAAAAGCAGAGGCTGGGGTAATAGAGTGATTTGTGGCTATACCTGGGCCCACCTGGGTCAGAGACTGAAATTTTAAAATGAGGATTGCACGTATGTTGTTCTTAGCTTGTGGTCATCCAAGTGAATGCCACCAAGTGAGCAGAGGGAGGGAAGCTAACAGTGTGTGACAAGAGTGCCTGCTGTAGAGCATACTTTAGCTGCAAGAGGACAGTGCGGGCCCGGAGGCTTTCAGGACATGGGAAGCACTAGGGGTCGAGGACCCGCAGGGCCATGTCTGTCGGATGTGAGCGTGGTCAGGGGCAGGGAATTATCAGAATGAGCTGCAAAGACGGGAGAGTAGTGAGAAAGTAGCATTATTCTCCTCCCCGGCCCCTACCTTTTAGTGTGAAAGCCTCCCGAAATAGAGAATAGGTGAAAGAATAGCACAATTAACACCTTGGTACCTACTTGGATTCAACCACTAGGAGGAACCTTTTGCCATAGTTTTGCCTGTTTCACTGAACTATTTGAAGGTAGTTGTAGGAATCATGGCATCTCACCCCTAAATGCTTTAGCATCTCACCCCTAAATGCTTTAGCATTTTATTAAATTACATTAACTTTTGAAGAGACCAGGCTGATTATTTTCTAGAATGCCCCACCTTCTGGATTTCTGTAAGTAGAATGCCTTGAAATGAAGAGTTTTGTGGTTATTGATAATTGCAGATGTTGATAGTATTGATAATGACAAGTTCTAGGGTTGACCACTAGGGTGTGGAGCTGAGGTAGGACACCAAGAAGGACAGCACTGGAAGCATCATCTCCTGGCAGGGAGGGACCTGGTGGGGGCTGGGGCAAGTAGTAGTGGGGCTTGATTTGGCCAGAAGTGGAGGTGGGATGCAGAGAGGACTCACGCCACCTCATCCTCACAGGGAGTGCTCGGTGGTGGTCTCAGGGAGAGCTGGGCTCAGCTGGACTGTCCTGGGGGGAGTGTGAGTGGGGAGCACCCAGGAGAGGCTTTGTCCTCAAACACCATGAGCGGAAGGGGCCTGTGGGCTCGTCTGCTCTGTAATGGTCGGAGGAGATGGTTCAGGTGACCTTGCCTGCTGTGTCCTCACTTGAATGTTTGTCAAAAGGAGCGTGTGTGTGTGTGTGTGCACGTGCACACGTGTGTGTAGTGATTCCTAAATAACAGCTTGTTTTGGCCTATTGTAGAAATGAAAACAATACGAATAAACAAAACCCACAGCATTCTCATCACTAGCTCAGTTTTATTAGTTTCACATAGCGTATTAATAGACTAACACTCATTTTCAATACAAAATTCTCTTATACTATAGAACACATCTGTTCGATTTCAAAACAATCAGATTTCTTCAGGAACCCAGATAGAAAAATACAAGAAAAATTATCTTCCAATGCAAGGTAAGAGGCTGCATGATCTTTTTATAAAACATTTCAGAATGTAAAGAATAAACAGTTTATACCCAACTTAATAAAACACTGTAAATGTAATTGAAGCTCGTGTGCATCATCTTATTCCCCCAGTTAATTTCTGCCCTGATAATGGCCCATGCTATTTTTTTTAAATTCTTTTACCATGTTGTGTTCATAAATGGATATACTGGTTTAGCATCCCAAATCTGAAGCCTTCTGAGGGCAAGCATGATGCTCAAAGGAAACATTCATTGGAGCATTCTGAATGTGGATTAGGGATGCTCAACCAATAAGTATTTGCAAATATTTCAAAACTTGGAAAAAAAAAGTGGAGATCTGCAACACTGTTGGCAAGCATTCTGGATAAGGGACACTCCCCCTGTGGTATTGTTTCATACTCTGTGTGTCCTTCTGCAATTTCTCTCTCAATATCGTATGACTTACCCATCTGAACACATCAAACCTCCAGTGGATTGATTTTAATAGCTGCATAGATGGCACTGGATACTGCTGCACTTCAGCATTCCTGCTGGTGGGCAGTTAGGTTTGCATGCTAATGAGTAGGGCTGCAGAGCGTGTCTTGATCCTCTGGCTTCTCTAGGATACATGTGAAGAGGAAGATGCCGGGCCATGTCAGCTGGAGGTCTTCCCTTTGCTCTGCACCATGGTTGTACCAGTTCTTTACTGTCAGCAGAGTATGCTCTTCATACTTGCAAACACTTGATCTGGCCAGACTTTACAGTTTTTGCCAGTTGATGTAAAATGATGGTTCATTCCGTGAGCTGGTAAGGCCCTGTGAGCATTTCTTACATTTAGTCAGCATTTGAGGTCCCCCTTTTGTGAACTGCCTGTTCCTTTGTCCATTTAAAATTTTGGATGTGTGTGTGTTTTCTCCTCATAAAGTTAATTAATTATTCTGCATACTAATCCTTTGTCAGTTACAAGGACTGCTAATATTTTCTCCCAATCTGGGTTCAGTTTTTCAGTTTGTTTTTTTTGTTAATGTTTTTCCTTGTAATGTTGACTTTACCAGTCTTTTAAAATAGGTTTTGGTTTTCATGACTCTAATTCTTCTCAATCCTCAGGCTATAAGTACACCGTTTTCTTCTGTGCGCTTTTGCATTCACATCTGAGTTTTTAATCTGGAATTTTAAAAAATTATTTTCGTGAAATAAATTTAGAAAAGATAGATGCAATTTGACAATTACAAAGCAAATACTTGGGTTACCACCACCTGCTTAAAGACAGATTAGTGGCAGCCGAGAACTGCCCTCCATGGAGTCCATGGCTTTTCTTTATGGCATACTCATTTTCTCGTGCTCTGCTTTATTGCACCCTCAGATACTGTGGTTTTTTACAAATGGAAGATTTGTAGCAACTCTGCACTGAGCAAGTCTGTTGGTGCCATTTTCCAGTAGCTTGTGCTCACTTTGGTGTAGTATACATTAGCAGTCCCCAGCCTTTTTGGCTTCAGGGACCAGTTTTGTGGAAGATAATTTTTGCATGGACTAGGGGAAGGGGGATGGTTTTGGGATGATTCAGCACATTAAATTTATTGTGCACTTTAATTCTAATATTATTACATTGTAACAAACATATAATGAAATAACGTAGAATCGGGGGGGAGCCCCGAGCTTGTTTTCCTGCAATTAGACGGCCCCATCTGGGGGTGATGGGAGACAGTGACAGATCATCAGGCATTAGATTCTCACAAGGAGTGTGCAACCTAGATCCCTCGCATATGCAGTTCACTCGCATATGCAGTTCCCTCGCATGTGCAGTTCACAATAGGGTTCTTGCTCCTGCGAAAATCTAATGCTGCTGCTGATCTGACAGAAGGAGGCGCTCAGGTGGCGATAGCGAGTGATGGGGAGCTGCTGTAAATACAGGTGAAGCTTTGCTGGCTCGCCCACCCACTGCTCGTCTCCTGCTGTGTGGCCCAGTTCCTACAGGCCACAGACCAGTATATGGCGGGGCTTGGGGCCCCCTGGTGTAAGTGGTGTATTTTTAACCTACATATATTGCAAATCAGTATCTTCTCCTAGTTCACGGCTTGTCTTTTTACTCTTTACAGTATCTTTTGATGAACCTAAATTCTTAAAGTAGTTCACTTTCAGCTTTTCCCTTTGGGCCGTGCTTCTTAGTTCTTTCCCTCTCTTGGGGTCATAAACATCCCTCCCCTAGTACCTACCCAGCTATTCCAGCACTGTATACCCCCTAGCTTCCTCTGTCCCCACTTTCCAAGGTGGGTTGTGTGTGCTTCATCTGGAGCCTGTCCATGCCCACGGTCACCTCTCCTTACCCTGCCCAGTTGGTAGATACTTTGGGGGTTCCAGTTAAAGTTAGTTCATAATCAGCCTGAGAAGAATTAAATTTGATATATACTGGCTTTGCAGCCTGGTTCTGCCTTTTATTAGTTGACAACCTTGGCAGGTTATTTAACCACTTAGCCTTGGTTTTCTTGCCTATAAAATGGGAATATTATTCTAGTCTTTTCTGTAGAGGTGGTTATGAGAAATGATGTCACACAGCTTTAGTCATAGTTAACTTTGCACACATAACCTCGGGGAGAAGCTTGACATTCTTGTGTCATCCCAAACAGAGCACTTCTGCTCTCCCCCAGAGCCTTGTCTGCCATCTGCCCCTTGGCTCAAGCCCAAACGCCTGTGTACTCCGAGTACTTGTTCTGTTATCCTTCACCATCCACTCCCAGCAGTCCCTAGACTAATCCTTCGGATGTTATTTTCTGGATCTGTTAGTTACACTGAATTATGAAGTTGCTGATGTGTGGCAGTTTGGGACCTATAAATCAGTCACGTCCCGTGGTGTAATGGAACCATTCCTGTCTCACAGGCACCGCACAGCCGCCTCACACGCCCAGCAGCTTGTTGGCTGACCGCCTGCCTCCGCTCTCCTCCTTCAGGCCATTCTCCTGTAACATCCAGCTCCGTTACACTTTTTAACGTGTAGGTCAGACTTTGGCACTTGCTAGAGACCCTTCCAAGTAGAGTGTTTACAATATGAATTGGCACATAGGATGAAAGTATTGGCACTTCAGTGTATTTTGAGAGATTCACCTCACTTTGTTGTTGGTGGAGGTGTGTTTATTTTGTAATGTATGTGTTGCTGGTACAGTATGTGATTGGTGTGCTGGTCATAATTATAAAAAGTTTACACCACAGCCACAAGGGCATTTATGTTTTAACTAAATACCCACTTATTTGGTGAAGCCAAATTCCACTGGTGTTAGATGCCTTTTATCTGCACCTTCCACCTTGTGATTGTCTCTGAAATACATTTGGGTCTGTCTGTCAGGCTGTTTGATCACCTGTCTCTTCCCCAGGATTGTAAACTCTGAGAACAGATATGGTCTTCTTGGACATCTAGGACTTGAGTACCTGTGTCAGAGAACTACAAATTAGTAAAGAAAAACATTAAGACATCCTTAACTACTGGATAAAGGACAGCAGTTCACAGGATATGAACTAAGGAAATGTTTGATCATACTAGTAAAATTTTCAATTAACTGTTAAATCTAACTCTGACAATTTTATTCTAATAGGCAATCCACCTCGAAGATCCAAGTCTGCACCTCCTCGTGATTTAGGCAATTCGGATAAGGGACAAGTAAATCTGTTTTTATATATTCAAACATACATTACTGAGGCTTGAAATCAATTTGTGAATAGACTTAAGTTTCTAAGCCATATGTAAAAGAGTTTTTACTTAACATTATAAATGTTATATTTTGTAAACACTAGTATCAGAATCTTCGCAAATAAGAGGAGGTTTTAGCTGCTAAAATGTCTTGTGCTTACAGGCTGCCTCTCCCAGGGAGCCACTTGAACCACTGAACTTCCCAGATCCTGAATATAAAGAGGAAGAGGAAGACCACAACATACAGGGAGAAATCAGTCATCCTGATGGAAAGGTTAAAATTTTTTTTGAAATAATGAATTCTAAAAAAAATAAACATTGGTTAAAATAGTTGAAACACATAGAATCTAAAATAAAGGCTCTTTGGATAACTTGCCTTTAGATGCCGTTTCTCGTTCAGAGATTCAGCAAAAGAAGGCATACAGTCTCTGTATGATTTTTGTTCTTACTCCAAAGCCTTTGTAATCCTTGGCACTTCTTAAAAGCTTCAGTTCATTCTAGGTCTTCCTTTCTTGCATCCTTTCTTATACTGATCCTGAGTCAGGGGCCTCTCTCCCTGTCTCCAGCCAACACAGTTTTATTCTTATGCTTAGGAAGGTTTCTTAGTGGGAAAACTGCCTGCGGGTTCCAGCTAAAGGGAATGAGGAGGAAGGGAATATACAGAGGTTAGAGGTGATGAGGGAATTTTTCCCTCAGGTTTATGGAAAATTTACTTTTCAAATACCCTAAACTGGTCCATTTCTATTGAAATTATAGGGTTAGAGTTCACTGCTTATCCTTGAGGAGTGACAGAAGGACAAAGAGCAACAGTCAAAAGTAGTAGTTCGACTTTCCTGTACGTCTACTGTAGGGTAACAAATCATTGATAAGGGAAGGTGTTCTTTTTTAGATGAATTCCAGCTAATACATGGAAAAGGAATGAGAAAATTAGAAAATCACGAGTTTGCTACTTCTGACGAAATAAAGGATCTTTTGAGGGAATGTTTTACATTTTATTACAAAAAAATTCAAAGTAGGCAGTTGGGAGGAGAATTAAGCATATTTTGGTCAGGAGAAAATCTTCCTTAGGTGACAATCCTGTGTTTTTTTTAGGTGGAAAAGGTTTATAAGAATGGGTGTCGTGTTATACTGTTTCCCAATGGAACTCGGAAGGAAGTGAGTGCAGATGGGAAGACCATCACCGTCACTTTCTTTAATGGTGACGTGAAGCAGGTCATGCCAGACCAGAGAGTGGTATGTTTCCAGAGGCGTTCTCCTCCATAGCTTAACCATCTCGGGAGAAAAGGCAGACTGACTGTGTGTCTTTACAGATCTACTACTACGCAGCTGCCCAGACCACTCACACGACGTACCCGGAGGGACTGGAAGTCTTACATTTCTCAAGTGGACAAATAGGTACAAACTTGTTGCACCCTCTCATTAAATTCTTCCCTTCCTTCAAAAAATATTTATTGTAACTTTTTAAACAGAAAAACATTTCCCAGATGGAAGAAAAGAAATCACGTTTCCTGACCAGACTGTTAAAAACTTATTTCCTGATGGACAAGAAGAAAGCATTTTCCCAGATGGTACAATTGTCAGAGTACAACGGTATGACACCATTATGTTCACTGCTCAGAAGGTGCCCCAGCTTTGCATTTCTGATGACACACGACGTCCATATTAGGGGTTCAGTTTGAATGAATGTCCCATAGGCATGTCAGGCAGTCAACTTGATGTGAATTATTGTTCACATTCTTTTTCGTTCCATTCTTTCAAAACAGATTTTAAGTTTGATCATCCCCCTTCCCAGGAATGGCTCTCTTCCCCACCTGATACAGAGCAAGCACTCAGATGGTTTTTAAATGTGTGAAAGAAGGGCCCATTTTAATATAACAACCTTTAATATAACAACCAAGAGGAAGAACACAAGTTAAAAAAAAAATCCCTAAGCATTTTGTGGTGAAAATATAAATGATTAAAACAAGCTTTTACTAGGTACATGTAAATGCTAATCTGATCATTGGAACTATCACCATGAAGCAGAACCACTGAAGAAAATTACAACTGTAGAGGGGAAAGAACCAAGGGATGTTTCCAGAAGTAGCTGCCAGAATCAAAAGGCTACTTTTCAATAGTTTTCCTGTTGCCTATTTTCTATTTTTTTAAAGAAATTCTATTTTAAATTTTACAGTGATGGCAACAAACTCATAGAGTTTAATAATGGCCAAAGAGAACTACATACTGCCCAGTTCAAGAGACGGGAATACCCAGATGGCACTGTTAAAACCGTATATGCAAACGGTCATCAAGAAACGAAGTACAGATCTGGTAGGATAAGAGTTAAGGACAAGGAGGGTAATGTGCTAATGGACACGGAGCTGTGACGATCCCTGTGTGATCATGAAGTAACAGTACCTGATTTTTCTTGTTAAAAAATGTACATTTATTGTGGATTCTGTTTAATTTATTGTGTATGTGTGGGGAAAAGATTGGATTGTAAAATAAATGTTTATCCTGTGGCATCTTCATTTTTATATTCTTTGAAATGCAATGATAGCTCTCATTTATAATTCACCTGCCCTGTCTTTCAACAGACTAAGGAAAGCATTTTTACTCTTTAGAAACTGTACAGGTTTTTACAATAAGTGGGTGTGTTTATTGGTAAGAAATGGCTATAAAAACCAAGAAGTATAGGAAGTACATTACATAGATGTCCCACAGGCACATCAGCCATAGAGCACTGGACTTGCACAGAAAGTGTACTCAAGGAGTAAACACGTCTCTGTAGCCAAAATATTACTATGTTCAGTTAGTACCAAAATTAAAGCATTTGATCTACTACAGAGGTTCATTAATTATAATAGAATGGGGAGTTACAACAGTGGATGAATATAAATAGGTCACACACAACAAGTAGTAATCATAGTGAGGAGAAAACAGTTATAACAAGGCAGACACTGTAATGTCTCAAAATGGGACACCTAAGAGTGGAGGGGGCATGAACGATGACTAGCCGGTGTTAACCCATGGACCACGACTACCTTCATGTTATCACAGTGAGATTACTGTTGTCCCTGAAGGATGGGCAAGTCACCTACTTGTAAATTTATATAATAATTACAGATTGGTCTAGATAGACCTTACCTGTCACATATACCATGAATCAGGTTTTGTTAATGAAATCTATCAATTCCAGGTGACTTAAAAACAATATGAAAAATAAAACTTTTCAAAGTAAGTATATATATATATATATACACACACACACATTCATGTATATAATCTAAGAAGAGGTAAGGATTTTCAAAGGAGACAAAAAGCAAAAACCTTAAAGGAAAACATTGATAGGCCAGGCATGGTGGCTCACACCTGTAATCCCAGCACTTTGGGAGGCAAAGGTTGGCAGATCACTTGAGGTTAGGAGTTCAAGACCAGCCTGGCCAACATAGTGAAACCCTGTCTCTACTAAAAATACAAAAATTAACTGGGTGTGATGGTGCATGCCTGTAATCCCAGCTACTTGGGAGGTAGGACAATAGCTTGAACCCAGGAGGCAGAGGTTGCAGTGAGCTGAGACCATGCCACTGCACTCCAGTCTGGGTGAGAGCCTCTTGCCTCAAAGGGGGAAAAAAAAAAAAAAGGAAAAAATGTCGCTAAATGAGTGAACATTTCTGTCAAATGATATTACAAAACGGGAAAGGCAAGCCCCAGACTCGAAGACATACAGCTGATCAGGGATGATTAGAATACGTCGTTTCTACAAATCAGTAAGAGAATTGCAAATAATTCAATAGAAAAATAGACAAGATATGAACAAGCAATAAACAAGTGACAGAATGGTCACTAGCTAATAAACCAGTGAATGCATATGCAACGAGATACGCAGTGAGATACCTTTTCTTACTAATACCACTGTCGGGCAAAAGTCTGGCGACAGACACCAAGTGCTGACAAGGAACTCAGACAACCAGTGGTGGGATAAATTGGTAGAATTACTGTTGAGAAAGCAAAAAAGCAGTCAGAAAGTAATTGTAAAAGTAAAAAAGTAACCCCATGACCCAGCAAATTCCATCACTATGTATATGTACTAGAAAACTGCTCATGTATACAAGGCTCCTAAAGGAATATTTATGAGAAAAAAACTGGTAATGGAATATCAGGATAAATTATGTGCACGGATGGATATAGCAGTAAAAGTGAACAGTTACACATACCAACATGGATAAATAGCATACAAAATTGAAAATAAAAGATTGTGTGACAGCAGATACATTAAAAAATACACAGAGCAATACCGTATCATTTATGGATGCATTCATACGTAGTAAAATTATAAAGACCTTTATATGAATGATAAAACACCATAACAGTAGTATTTACCTCTTAATATGGTTTGGCTGTGTTCCCACCCCAAATCTCCAACTGTAATCCCCAAGTGTTGGAGGAGGGACCTCGTGGGAGGTGGTTTCCCCAGGCTGTTCTCATGATAATGAGTTCTGACAAGATCTGATGGTTTTATAAGGGGCATTTCCCCCCTTTGCTTTGCATTTCTCCCTCCTGCCACCTTGTGAAGAAGGTGATTTGCTTCCCCTTCACCTTCTGCCATGTTTGTAAGTTTCCTGAGGCCTCCCCAGCCATGTGTATCTGAGAGTCAATTAAACCTCTTTCCTTTCTAAATTACCCAGTTGCAGGCAGTTCTATCAGTGGACGAACATAGTAACTAATACACTTCTTTTTTTTTTTTTTGAGACGGAGTCTCGCTCTGTCTCCCAGGCTGGAGTGCAGTGGCCGGATCTCAGCTCACTGCAAGCTCCGCCTCCCGGGTTTACGCCATTCTCCTGCCTCAGCCTCCCGAGTAGCTGGGACTACAGGTGCCGCCACCACGCCCGGCTAGTTTTTGTATTTTTTAGTAGAGACGGGGTTTCACCGTGTTAGCCAGGATGGTCTCGATCTCCTGACCTTGTGATCCGCCCGTCTCGGCCTCCCTAAGTGCTGGGATTACAGGCTTGAGCCACCGCGCCCGGCCTACTAATACACTTCTACAGAAGGCAGGGAGAATGTGCTTGGGAGCAGCTTTTTCGTACTAATGTCTTACTTCTTAAACTGAATCATTAGATATAAAATGAACTAAATTTTTTTCATGTAAATTATGGTAAAATAAAACAAGCAAATGTTTGAAAGCAAACATTTATTAACTTTTTTTTTCCACACAATTCCTAACAGCTCGATATGTAAAAATGAGGAGAGGCAAAGCACTATTGCTGAACAAGTTAAGAAAATTAAGCCTGAAATAGTCTAAATGTAAGACATAGTCTAAACATAACAGAAAACTTTCTTCTAAGCTTCTATAGATGCTCTGCACTGTATACCTGAAAAACAAAATGTGTTATTTTAAACCTTTGCTTAATGTACATGTGCAAGTCTAGCTGAATCATTCCTATGGACAAGATAAAAAGTTAGCTGGCTACCCATGTACTTTAGTAACTTAGTATGAGGATGGTGGCTGCTCAGTAGTTCTGTGTGCTTTACTTACAGTGCCCACTCTCTCCTGCTGTCCCCATGTACCCTGGTACTGTGAGAGTCATGACAACCCATCCAAGCCTCCTTACAGATAGGGGGCCTCTTTGATACTAGTGCTGACTAGGTGAGAAGGCCTGTGAAGAAATCTGGAAGAGATTCTTGTGGAGCGTTGCTGTCATTCCTTTGAGAAATCAAGGAAAATCCATGGATGCTTTTTTGATCAATCTAGCATTAATCTCCACTAGTCCCATGCCTTATGCTATGAATAGAACAAGAACTTACACTTAGGCACTTATTCATCTTTATCTGCAAGCCCCATTTCTACTAATGGCATATGAACTGGATGCTGCTCATCGTCATATAACGTCACTATCTGTTCTGGTGCCGGAGCCTAAAATTAAAAGATACAGTTGTCAAAAAAACAATAATGTCTTTGCTGCCTTTTCCCTCTTACATCTGGCCATTCACACAGGTGGAAAAAGGCGTTCTCTCAGGGGCCTATTGATAATTTATACTCTATGCTTCCAAAAGGAATCCGTGATGGTTTCTTGCAAAACCCCATTCTTTCCATTCTTGTGCTCTATTTCAATTCCTTCTCACAAGGTTTTCCTAAATGAAGCCAGGGGGCTTTGCCACCACCATCCCTTGTTACAGGTCATTTGCATTCCACACAAAGCGCTATACCTTTATGCATAAACTGACAGGGATGGTTCATAGTAGTTGTTAACTTCGCTGGATTGAGGGATGCCTCGATGGCTGGTGAAGCATTTCTAGGTGTGTCTGCGAGGGTGTTTTCAGAGGAGACTGATGCTAAATCAGTGGACAGAGGAAGACCCACTCTCTATGTGGGCAAGGGACATCCAGTTGGCTGGGAGACAAAGGCAGAAAGGGGGTTCCCTGCTCTCCTTTCCTTCCTGAGTAGGGGACACCTTTTCTCCTCCCCTCGGACATCAGCCTCCAGATTCTTTGGCTTTTGGACTGTAGGACTTGCACCAGTGACCTCCCAGGGGCTCTTTGGCCTCGGACTAGCGGCTGCATTGTCAGCTTCCCTAGTTCTGAGGCCTCCAGACTGACCCAGGCTACCAGCTTCTCTGGTTCTCCAGCTTGCAGACAGCCTATCATAGGACTTCACCTTTGATTGTGTGAGCCAATTCCCTTAATAAATCCTCTCATATATCTATGGTTCTGATTATCCTTATATACTCACAAAATTTTGAATATTAGAGAAGTGAAAAAAATACATATCTATAAGAAATACTTGCCCTGTCTGTATTTTCACTGGGTTGAGAGAAACCCTGGATGAGCTAGTCATACCACTCTGCACATACAATAGCATATATACAGGGATTTTCAAAAAGCACTTTCCAGGAACCATGCTGACTGATTATTATGAGCTCATTTTTGTCATAGCCAGTGTGTCAGGAATCCCCAAATCATGGCACCAGGCAGGAATCACAAAGGAGGGAAGCAGGTTGAGCTGCACACCAGCAGTGAGGACTAGGTGAAGTGAACGCGATGTCACACGTTCCCATCTAAGGGGCTGTTGCTACACTTTCAGCTGACTGCCATTTCAGGGGGATGGGGAGACCCTGGATTCCTAGTTTTTAGAATATCTAATCAGGGCCAGAAATACAGACTTTTTGGGTAAGATTTCCAATTTTAAAACACTATGCTAAATAAAACAAGGTACAGGCCAGATTCTGTCTGTAGGCTACTGTGACATGCTGAGCCTGAGAACAAGAAAACATTGACATGAAACACAGTCTGGAGTTTTTTTAGTTGACCTTTTGATGCAGGTTCTACTATATCAAATAATTCAAAAGTAGTACAATTATGAGATTAGTACAATTAGTACAATTCAAGCCTTTCTATAATGACGAGAACTACCATTCTTTCCCACTCTTAGGATGCAGGTGAAATGCCACGTTCCTGTTTTACTTATTCAATTAAACACTTGAGTGGCGTCTAAGCAGCAGCTCAAACACCCTTTCCTGACCTCTTCAGATGCAAATAATCATTTCTTCTTACACTTCCCCACCCACAGTTAGCTATAGCTCTGTTATAGTACTTATTTCATTCAACCCCACGCTCATTGTTTGCATATTTGTTTCCCCATTATAAGTTAAATTATGGGATACGCACCTTGAGCATTTTATTAATTACATAAATGGTATTTTATATCACCATAGGGATCAGCAGTTTGTTAAACTAAGACATTTTAACAAGCCTTAACATTAAGCTTTACATGTATGTATAAAGGTACACATATCAACTATAGCCTACATAGCTTGGTATGCTTTCGTATACTCTTGCATGTAGACGCTGCATAGAAACCAACACTTGACAAAGTGTGGACACAGAAATAGCTTTACAGTGATTGTGGCTGGTCGAGACACTTACCATGGACACAGCATACAGCTGTTTTCCTTGAAGACAGTCTATCATAGCCCACAGTGCCTCCATACTCCACTTGGGACAATACGGTATTCTTGTCTCCCCCAGATCCCTTACGGGAGGTTTAAACCCTGCCAAGAGAACCTTTATGGCTCGAGCTGGATACCGCATAAGATGAGGAGGAATTTGGCACAGTCTGTCACAAAAGAAATTCTTGAATTAAAATTCTCTTCCAGCTGAAACTATACAATTCTTACAAGAAAACAGAGGGGAAAAGCTTTGTAACAATGGATTTTGCAGTGATTTCTTTGGATACGACCCCAAAAGCACAGGAAATGAGAAAAATCAGATAAAATGGCCTTCCTAAAAAATAAACTACTGTGTATCAAAGGATACGAGAGAGCAAAAAGGCAACCTACAGAATGGGAAAAAACGTACACAAACATGGACATTAAAAATCTACAAATGACCAACGAGCACATGACAGGATGTTCGACATCACTAATCATGAGGGAAATGCAAATCAAATCCAAAGTGAGATTCCACCTCACACCTACTAGATGACTACTATAAAACCACCAAATCACAAGTGCTGGTGAGGAGTGCAGGAACTGGAACCTTTGCGCACTCTTAGAATGTAAAATGGTGCAGCCACTGTGGGAAATAACATGGAGGTTCCTCAAAAATTAAGGATAGACCGTACGATCCAGTAGTTCCATTTCTGGGTATATACCCAAAATAATGGAAAGTACTCAAAGAGATAAATGTATACCCACGTTCATAGAAGCATTATTCACAAGAGCCAAAAGTGGGGAGCAACCCAAGTTCCACCTTCCAGGGAAGGGATAAATAAGATGCAGTATACACTGTATGAGGGGCTTCAAAAAGTTCATGGAAAGATGAAATTAAGATGAAAATAAACAATGTAAACTTTACTTCTCAACCTAAGTTCCATCAAGACCATGACACATTTGTAAGCTATGATAACAGCCCTTTAGTCCATCCCTTAAGAACTGAGGGTCCTGGGAATATAACCATGTCAATGTGATCTTTCTTACATTATTAACTGGAGAAAAATGGGTGCCCTTTAAATACTTTTTAAGATTAGGAAACAAAAAACAATCTAGAAAGGGCCAAATCAGGACTGTAAAGTGGATGCCTAATGATTTAGGTAAAACTCTTGCAAAATCGCCCTTGTTTGATGAGAGGAATGAGCAGCAGCACTGTGGTGGTGAAGGACTCTCTGGTGAAGTCTTCCCAGGCATTTTCCTGCTAAAGCTTTGGCCAACTTTCTCAAACACAAGAAGATGTTGTTTTTCTTTGGCTTTCCAGAAAGCCGGCAAGCAAAATGCCTTCGGCATCCCCCCCCAAAAAAAAAAACAAAAAACAAACAAAAAAACAAATGGTTGCCATGACCTTTGCTCTTGACCGGTCCATTTTTGACTGGATCACTTCCGCCTCTTGTGTTCACTGTGCTCTGCCTTCAGGATCACACTGGTAAAGTCATGTTTCATCTGCAATTGCAGTTCTTTGAAGAAATGCTTCAGGGTCCTTATCTTGCTTGTCTACAATTTCCACTGAAAGCTCTGCTCCTATCTGCAGCTGATCTGGGTCCAACAGGTTTGGCACCCACTGAGTGGAGAGTTTCCTCAACTCTTTCAGTCAGCATTGTATAAGCTGAACCAACTGAAATGTCTTTGGTGTTGGCTATTATTTCTGCTGTTGTCAGTCCTCTTCAATTAGGACATGAACAAGATTAATTTTTTTTCCCTCACAAATTGATGTGGAAGGACTACTGCTATGGGCTTCATCTTCAACATCATCTTATCCCTTCATAAAACAAGTTATCCATTTGTAAACTGCTTTCTTTGGGGCACTGTTTCCATCAAGTTTTTATAAAGCAAAAATGGTGTCACCATTCCTCCACCCAAGCTTCACCATAAATTTGATGTTTGTTGTTTCAATTTGAGCAGAATTCATGTTGCACTTATCCTTTTCAGTGCCTCAAACAAGATCCTGTTCAGACATTTTAGAACAAGTTAGCACAATTGTGGTGAAAAAATTTTGAAATCCGTGCAGTTTTTTCATAGTATGCATTTTCCATGAACTTTTTGAAGACCCCTCATATATATAATGGAATATTATTCAGCCTTAAGAAGTAAATTCTGACACATGCTACAACATGGATGAATCTTTAAAAATTATGCTATTGAAATAAGCCAACACAAAAGGACAAATACTGTATGAATTTACTTCTATGAGGTACCAAGAACAGGCAAGTTCAGAGACAGGAAAGCATGGGTTACTAGGGACTAGGTGAGAATGGACTATGATCTTACTATTTAATAGGTACAGGGTTTCTGTTTGGAGTAACAAAATTGTTCTGGAAATGGAAAGTGGTGACAGTTGTATAACCTTGTGAATGTATTTAATGCCAGTTATTATACTTAAAAATAGCGAAAATGGCATTACAGGTGGCTCACGTGCCTGTAATCCCAGCACTTAGGGAGGCCGAGGCGGGGGGATGACCTGAGGTCAGGAGGTCGAGACCAGCCTGGCCAACATGGCGAAACCCCATCTCTACTAAAAATACAAAAACATCAGCTGGGATGGTGGCAGGCACCTGTAATTCCAGCTACTAGGGAGGCTGAGGCAGGAGAATCGCTTGAACCTGGGAGGCGGAGGTTGCAGGGAGCCAAGATTGCGTCACTGCACTCCAGCCTGGGTGACAGAGCAAGACTCCATCTCAGAAAAAAAAAAGCTACAATGGTAAATTTTATGTATACTTTAACTTGATAAAAATTCCTAATTTATAAACAGCCTTAGAATAACCCTTTTTCTTTTAAAAGAGGCAAAAGATTCTCAATAAGAAACTATTTTTAAAAGAAAGAAACCTAATTCAACACCCCGACATTTATTTTTAACCTGTTTAATGTCAGCTTTGCAGTTGATCCATAATCAACAAATTGTACTAGGATAGATAAAGGATTAAATTCTTTAATGGAAACAATCTTCGCTCTATACCACAAGCCATCATCATATTCTGCAAGGCAAGGCATTTCTGGAAAGACAGAAAAAGGGAAAAAGTCATATTGTCTTTTATTAAATATTTTTAATCCAAAGGAAATCAGCATATCAAAGGGCTACCTGCACCCCATGTTTGTTGCAGCACTATTCACAATAGCCAAGATATGGAATCAACCCAGGTGTCCATCAACAGATGAATGGATAAAGAAAATGTGCTGATTATATACACGATGGAATACTATTTGGCCATAAAAAGGAATGGAATCGTGTTATTTGCAGTAACATGGATGGATCATTATATTAACTAAGATAAGACAAGCACAGAAAGACAAGTATCACATGTTGTCATATGAGAGCTAAAAAAGTGCATCTCATGAAGATAACAAGTAGATTAAATGGTTACATGAGGCCATGAAAGGCAAATATACATGTGTTTGGGGTTGGGGGATGAAGAAGGTTGGTTGATAGGTACAAACATATAGTTGGAAGGAAGAAGTTCCAGTATTTGATAGCAGAGTAAGGTACCCAGTTTACAACAATGGATTGTATATTTCAGATTAACCAGAAGTCTTGAAATGTTCCCAATACATAGAAGTAACTGCTCGAAGTGATGAATACCCTACTGTCTTGATAATTACGCACTCTATGCATGTAATATCACATGTACCCCATAAATATATACAATTATGTATCAAAAATGTTTAATACAGAAAAGTGCAAAGAAGAAAATGTAGCAAATATATGCTCACCATCCAGAATTAAACATTAAACAGTTGGTCTTATGTTGGTTTCTCTTTTTCTGTTCGTATTTTGTAAGCCTGTGTTCACTAATTCCTAAGGATTAAGCTTCAAATAAAGGCACTTCTCCCATTCTGAGTTGCTAGTTCTTGTATTCCTAAGGCTTATTAGCTCATATTGCCACTGCCCCAACTTCTGATACTCCCCTAGTCTCTTTTAGTGTGGGCCATCATCTTTGGCAAAGGATGATACATACTTGCTGTTCCTGCCTTGCATTCTGTCCTCCCATTCATTTGCTTTGGGACCACCAGAATTAAATTTTTTTAAATGCAATTACATTGCTCTTATTTAAAATTCTTTAATGGTACACCTTAACTGCCTGTAATATCAAGTCCTTACTACAATTTACAGGCTTCTTCAGTTGTTTGTTCTCCCAAACAACTTCTACCACATTTCCTCAATGAGTTACCTAAACAGGATTACTTAAAATTTTGATCCCTCTATTTAGCTTATGACTGTCCCCCTCATCTAGAGTGTGTTCCTGAGCCCTTTTTTATGATGTTTATCATAAACATCAAGAAAACATTCGGACAGTTTTTAGGGTATTCACTGCCTTGAGCAGTTATCATTCTTCTTTCAAAGCCCAGCTCCAACACGACCAACAAAGCCCTAACAACTGATCACTGCTTTCCCTCCGATTCTATGGCATTACACACACTCCTTTAAGAGGAGCTATTCTTTTCATACTCTACTTGGTTTATCCGTCTCTTCTCTGCTTAGAGCACTTGTTCTTGAGTGCAGAACAGTTGTCTGTATTCCTAACATGGTACCTGACACAAGCTCAGTAAAAAAAAAAAAAAAGTGTACTAATGAGTGCTAGGCTTGAGTTAAACTGTGGAAAAATTAGTACGGTATACACTTCCCTTTGTACATCCTTAGATTTCAGAGTGATGGCATGTGCCTCAGTTTCCTATCTTGTTCTACTTCCTTATGTCATATGCTTTTTATGTAATTTCACAAAGAATTCTACTTGTGGGCAAGTGACATTGAAATACATGACTAATGAATAAAGATTTTTATTTCAAGTGATTTTAATTAAAGAGTTATAGACAATTTCTTTCATATATAAATTCCTCAGGGCCAGGAACGGAGGCTCATGCCTGTAATCCCAGCACTTTGGGAGGCCGAGGTGGGCAGATCACCTGAGGTCAGGAGTTCGAGACCAGTCTGACCAACATGGAGAAACCCCATCTGTACTAAAAATACAAAATTAGCCAGGCGAGGTGGTGCATGCCTGTAATCCCAGCTACTTGGGAGGCTGAGGCAGGAGAATCACTGAACGTGGGAGGCAGAAGTTGCAGTGACCTGACACTAAGCCATTGCACTCCAGCCTGGCAACAAGAGCGAAACTCTGTCTCAAAAAAAAAAAAAAAAAAAAAAAAAGTCATCAGTGAAACAATAAAAGAATCTCATCTGGGCCGGGCGTGGTGGTTCACGCCTGTAATCCCAGCACTTTGGGAGGCCGAGGCAGGCGGATCACAAAGTCAGGAATTCGAGACCAGACAGGCCAAGATGGTGAAACCCTGTCTCTACGAAAAATACAAAAATTAGCTGGGCATGGTGGTACATGCCCGTAATCCTAGCTACTCAGGAGGCTGGGGTAAGAGAATTGCTTGAGCCCAGGAGGCGGAGACTCATCTTTTAAAAAAAAAAAAAAAAAAAAAAAAAAAAGGCTGGGCACGTTGGCTCATGCCTATAATCCCAGCATTTTGGGAGGCCAAGGTGGACAGTTCACTTGAGTTCAGGAGCTTGACACCAGCCTGGTTAACATGGAGAAATCCCATCTCTACTAAAAATACAAAAATTGGCTGGGCATGGTGGCACGCACCTGTAATCCCAACTACTTGGGAGGCTGAGGCAGGAGAATCGCTTGAACCCAGGAGCAGGAGGTTGCAGTGAGCTGAGATCACATCACTGCACTCCAGCTTGGGCAACAAAACAAGACTCTGTCTCAAAAAACAAACAAACAAAAAACTCACTGAATACTGGTAAGACATTAAGATGATGTGTTTTTCCTTTGCTAAAATATCAAGAATACATCTCTATCACACACTGCAATAACTAGATACATTTTCCTCAGAGGAGAATCACACACATTTAACAAACATGGGAAGAATGGACTGAAAAGATGAAAGAGTAGAAATTTGACCTATCCTGACAGAACAGGTCATACTTTGAGCCTCCATCTCACGATTATTGTAGGTGGCTTGTAATTAAAATGATGACCATGGGGGCGGAGCAAGATGGCCGAATAGGAACAGCTCCAGTCTCCAACTCCCAGCGCGAGCGACACAGAAGACCGGTGATTTCTGCATTTTCAACTGAGGTACTGGGGTCATCTCTCTAGGGAGTGCGGACAATCGGTGCTGGTCAGCTGCTGCAGCCTGACCAGCGTGAGCTGAAGCAGGGCGAGGCATCGCCTCACCTGGAAGCGCAAGGGGGAAGGAAATCCCTTTTCCTAGCCAGGGGAACTGAGACACACACCACTGGAAAATCGGGTAACTCCCACCCCAATACTGCGCTTTAAGGAAACAGGCACACCAGGAGAATATATCCCACACCTGGCCGGGAGGGTCCCACGCCCACGGAGCCTCCCTCACTGCTAACACAGCAGTCTGCAGCGATCTATCCGCAAGGCAGCAGCGAGGCTGGGGGAGGGGCGCCCGCCATTGCTGAGGCTTAAGTAGGTAAACAAAGCCGCTGGGAAGCTCGAACTGGGTGGAGCTCACAGCAGCTCAAGGAAGCCTGCCTGTCTCTGTAGACTCTACCGCTGCGGACAGCGCACAGCTGCAGTCCATTAGGGGAAAGAGCGGGGCCGCTGCAGACCCCAACGACTCTGTCTGACAGCTTTGGGGAGAGCCGTGGATCTCCTAACGCGGAGGTTGAGATCTGAGAACGGACAGACTGCCTGCTCAGGTGGGTCCCTGACCCCTGAGTAGCCTAGCTGGGAGACATCCCCCACTAGGGGCAGTCTGATACCCCACACCTCACAGGGTGGCGTCACCCCTGAGAGGAAACTTCCAAAGAAAGAATCAGACAGGTACACTCGCTGTTCAGCAATATTCTATCTTCGGCAACCTCTGCTGCTGATACCCAGGCAAACAGGGTCTGGAGTGGACCTCAAGCAATCTCTAACAGACCAACAGACAGTCCTTCTGACTGTCAGACGGAAAACTATCAAACAGGAAGGACACCTATACCAAAACCCCATCAGTACGTCACCATCATCAAAGTCCAGAGACAGATAAAACCACAAAGATGGGGAAGAAGCAGGGCAGAAAAGCTGGAAATTCAAAAAATAAGAGCGCATCTCCCCCTGCAAAGGAGCGCAGCCCATCGCCAGCAACGGATCAAAGCTGGTCAGAGAATGACTTTGACGAGATGAGAGAAGAAGGCTTCAGTCCATCAAACCTCTCAGAGCTAAAGGAGGAATTACGTACCCAGCGCAAAGAAACTAAAAATCTTGAAAAAAAAGTGGAAGAATTGACAGCTAGATTAATTAATGCAGAGAAGATCATAAACGAAATGACAGAGATGAAAACCATGACACGAGAAATACGTGACAAATGCACAAGCTTCGGTAACCGACTCGATCAACTGGAGGAAAGAGTATCAGCGATTGAGGATCAAATGAATGAAATGAAGCGAGAAGAGAAACCAAAAGAAAAAAGAAGAAAAAGAAATGAACAAAGCCTGCAAGAAGTATGGGATTATGTAAAAAGACCAAATCTACGTCTGATTGGGGTGCCTGAAAGTGAGGGGGAAAATGGAACCAAGTTGGAAAACACTCTTCAGGATATCATCCAGGAGAACTTCCCCAACCTAGTAGGGCAGGCCAACATTCAAATTCAGGAAATACAGAGAACGCCACAAAGATACTCCTCCAGAAGAGCAACTCCAAGACACATAATTGCCAGATTCACCAAAGTTGAAATGAAGGAAAAAATCTTAAGGGCAGCCAGAGAGAAAGGTCGGGTTACCCACAAAGGGAAGCCCATCAGAATAACAGCAGACCTCTCGGCAGAAACTCTACAAGCCAGAAGAGAGTGGGGGCCAATATTCAACGTTCTTAAAGAAAAGAATTTTCAACCGAGAATTTCATATCCAGCCAAACTAAGCTTCATCAGTGAAGGAGAAATAAAATCCTTTACAGATAAGCAAATGCTTAGAGATTTTGTCACCACCAGGCCTGCCTTACAAGAGACCCTGAAGGAAGCCCTAAACATGGAAAGGAACAACCGGTACCAGCCATTGCAAAAACATGCCAAAATGTAAAGACCATCGAGGCTAGGAAGAAACTGCATCAACTAACGAGCAAAATAACCAGTTAATATCATAATGACAGGATCAAGTTCACACATAACAATATTAACCTTAAATGTCAATGGACTAAATGCTCCAATTAAAAGACACAGACTGGCAAACTGGATCAAGAGTCAAGACCCATCAGTCTGCTGTATTCAGGAGACCCATCTCACATGCAGAGACATACATAGGCTCAAAATAAAGGGATGGAGGAAGATCTACCAAGCAAATGGAGAACAAAAAAAAGCAGGGGTTGCAATCCTAGTCTCTGATAAAACAGACTTTAAACCATCACAGATCAAAAGAGACAAAGAAGGCCATTACATAATGGTAAAGGGATCAATTCAACAGGAAGAGCTAACTCTCCTAAATATATATGCACCCAATACAGGAGCACCCAGATTCATAAAGCAAGTCCTTAGAGACCTACAAAGAGACTTAGACTCCCATACAATAATAATGGGAGACTTCAACACTCCACTGTCAACATTAGACAGATCAACGAGACAGAAAGTTAACAAGGATATCCAGGAATTGAACTCATCTCTGCACCAAGCGGACCTAATAGACATCTATAGAACTCTCCACCCCAAATCAACAGAATATACATTCTTCTCAGCACCACATCGCACTTATTCCAAAATTGACCACATAATTGGAAGTAAAGCACTCCTCAGCAAATGTACAAGAACTGAAATTATAACAAACTGTCTCTCAGACCACAGTGCAATCAAACTAGAACTCAGGACTAAGAAACTCAATCAAAACCGCTCAACTACATGGAAACTGAACAACCTGCTCCTGAATGACTACTGGGTACATAACGAAATGAAAGCAGAAATAAAGATGTTCTTTGAAACCAATGAGAACAAAGATACAACATACCAGAATCTCTGGGACACATTTAAAGCAGTGTGTAGAGGGAAATTTATAGCACTAAATGCCCACAAGAGAAAGCAGGAGAGATCTAAAATTGACACTCTAACATCACAATTAAAAGAACTAGAGAGGCAAGAGCAAACACATTCAAAAGCTAGCAGAAGGCAAGAAATAACTAAGATCAGAGCAGAACTGAAGGAGATAGAGACACAAAAAACCCTCCAAAAAATCAATGAATCCAGGAGTTGGTTTTTGAAAAGATCAACAAAATTGACAGACCGCTAGCTAGACTAATAAAGAAGAAAAGAGAGAAGAATCAAATAGACGCAATAAAAAATGATAAAGGGGATATCACCACCGACCCCACAGAAATACAAACAACCATCAGAGAATACTATAAATGCCTCTACGCAAATCAACTAGAAAATCTAGAAGAAATGGATAATTTCCTGGACACTTACACTCTTCCAAGACTAAACCAGGAAGAAGTTGAATCCCTGAATAGACCAATAGCAGGCTCTGAAATTGAGGCAACAATTAATAGCCTACCCACCAAAAAAAGTCCAGGACCAGATGGATTCACAGCTGAATTCTACCAGAGGTACAAGGAGGAGCTGGTACCATTCCTTCTGAAACTATTTCAATCAATAGAAAAAGAGGGAATCCTCCCTAACTCTTTTTATGAGGCCAACATCATCCTGATACCAAAGCCTGGCAGAGACACAACAAAAAAAGAGAATTTTAGACCAATATCCCTGATGAACATCGATGCAAAAATCCTCAATAAAATACTGGCAAACCGGATTCAGCAGCACATCAAAAAGCTTATCCACCATGATCAAGTGGGCTTCATCCCTGGGATGCAAGGCTGGTTCAACATTCGCAAATCAATAAACGTAATCCAGCATATAAACAGAACCAAAGACAAGAACCACATGATTATCTCAATAGATGCAGAAAAGGCTTTTGACAAAATTCAACAGCCCTTTATGCTAAAAACGCTCAATAAATTTGGTATTAATGGAACGTACCTCAAAATAATAAGAGCTATTTATGACAAACCCACAGCTAATATCATACTGAATGGGCAAAAACTGGAAAAATTCCCTTTGAAAACTGGCACAAGACAGGGATGCCCTCTCTCACCACTCCTATTCAACATAGTGTTGGAAGTTCTGGCTAGGGCAATCAGGCAAGAGAAAGAAATCAAGGGTATCCAGTTAGGAAAAGAAGAAGTCAAATTGTCCCTGTTTGCAGATGACATGATTGTATATTTAGAAAACCCCATCGTCTCAGCCCAAAATCTCCTTAAGCTGATAAGCAACTTCAGCAAAGTCTCAGGATACAAAATTAATGTGCAAAAATCACAAGCATTCTTATACACCAGTAACAGACAAGCAGAGAGCCAAATCAGGAATGAACTTCCATTCACAATTGCTTCAAAGAGAATAAAATACCTAGGAATCCAGCTTACAAGGGATGTAAAGGACCTCTTCAAGGAGAACTACAAACCACTGCTCAGTGAAATCAAAGAGGACACAAACAAATGGAAGAACATACCATGCTCATGGATAGGAAGAATCAATATCGTGAAAATGGCCATACTGCCCAAGGTGATTTATAGATTCAATGCCATCCCCATCAAGCTACCAATGACTTTCTTCACAGAATTGGAAAAAACTGCTTTAAAGTTCATATGGAACCAAAAAAGAGCCCGCATTGCCAAGACAATCCTAAGTCAAAAGGACAAAGCTGGAGGCGTCACGCTACCTGACTTCAAACTATACTACAAGGCTACAGTAACCAAAACAGCATGGTACTGGTACCACAACAGAGATATAGACCAATGGAACAGAACAGAGTCCTCAGAAATAATACCACACATCTACAGCCATCTGATCTTTGACAAACCTGACAGAAACAAGAAATGGGGAAAGGATTCCCTATTTAATAAATGGTGCTGGGAAAATTGGCTAGCCATAAGTAGAAAGCTGAAACTGGATCCTTTCCTTACCCCTTATACGAAAATTAATTCAAGATGGATTAGAGACTTAAATGTTAGACCTAATACCATAAAAACCCTAGAAGAAAATCTAGGTAGTACCATTCAGGACATAGGCATGGGCAAGGACTTCATGTCTAAAACACCAAAAGCAACGGCAGCAAAAGCAAAAATTGACACATGGGATCTAATTAAACTAAAGAGCTTTTGCACAGCTAAAGAAACTACCATCAGAGTGAACAGGCAACCTACAGAATGGGAAAAAATTTTTGCAACCTACTCATCTGACAAAGGGCTAATATCCAGAATCTACAAAGAACTCAAACAAATATACAAGAAAAAAACAAACAACCCCATCAAAAAGTGGGGAAAGGATATGAACAGACATTTCTCAAAAGAAGACATCCATACAGCCAACAGACACATGAAAAAATGCTCATCATCACTCACCATCAGAGAAATGCAAATCAAAACTACAATGAGATACCATCTCACACCAGTTAGAATGGCAATCATTAAGAAGTTAGGAAACAACAGGTGTTGGAGAGGATGTGGAGAAATAGGAACACTTTTACACTGTTGGTGGGATTGTAAACTAGTTCAACCATTATGGAAAACAGTATGGCAATTCCTCAAGGATCTAGAACTAGATGTACCATATGACCCAGCCATCCCACTACTGGGTATATACCCAAAGGATTATAAATTACTCTACTACAAAGACACATGCACACGTATGTTTATTGCGGCACTATTCACAATAGCAAAGACTTGGAATCAACCCAAATGTCCATCTGTGACAGACTGGATTAAGAAAATGTGGCACATATACACCATGGAATACTATGCAGCCATCAAAAAGGATGAGTTTGCATCCTTTGTAGGGACATGGATGCAGCTGGAAACCATCATTCTTAGCAAACTATCACAAGAAGAGAAACCAAACACCGCATGTTCTCACTCATAGGTGGGAACTGAACAATGAGATCACTTGGACTCGGGAAGGGGAACATCACACACTGGGGCCTATCATGGGGAGGGGGGAGGAGGGAGGGATTGCATGGGGAGTTATACATGATATAAACGTCATGCACATGTACCCTAGAACTTAAAGTATAATAAAAAAAAAAAAAGTTAAAAAAAAAAAAAAAAATAAAAAAAAAATTTAAAATCAAAAAAAAAAAAAAAAAAAAAAAAATGATGACCATTAAGGTCTGAATGACAACTCTTGCAACTTCAGCTACTGGTAACCGCAAACTCAGAAAACAATCTTTATGCAATTTTCCAACACCATCTCATTTGTGGACCGTGAATGTGCCCCCAAGGGAGTTTACTAAATGTCTCCTAGTTCACCTTCCTTATCTAGAAAATGAAAAAGAGGTCATCTTCTGGGTATCTTGAGGATTCCAGGAAATCATGCATGTAAAGTGAATACAAGAAAAATATCAACATAAGAGATAGCCCAAGGTCATCAGCCCATTAAAACAAAATCCAAGTTTTATTAAGTATCCCGTTTCATTCAAATGTAGTAAATATACCTGTTCTAAAATCCGTCAGAGGAGGAAGTGCCTCTACCTTCTTATTAACCCTCTGCAGTGCTTCATCAAGGCTCTCGGATTCCGACTCCCCGCTGACTCCACTATCATCTGTGTCACTATGCTGGTTAGAGTGGTTACAAGTTTCTATAGAATCACGGCAAATATACACCTAAGCGGGGAGAAGGAAAGGAAAACTTTCAGATTCTGGAATTTCAAGCATTTATGTGGACAAAATTACTGTGGCAGACAGCCTCCAGCGGTGCCCCCAGAGACCTCTACACCTCCTGATATTCACCTCCTATTCCTTCCCACATCCCACCACACTTATCTTGTGATCAAGAGAACACGATTAGGCTGGGCATGGAGGTTCATGCCTATAATCCAAGCACTTCGGAAGGCTGAGGTAGGAGGATCACTTGAGCTCATGAGTTCAAGACCAGCCTGAGTAACACAGTAAGACCGCATCTCTACTAAGAATCAAAAACATTAGAGTGGGCGCGGTGGCTCACGCCTGTAATCCCAGCACTTTGGGAGGCCAAGGCGGGGTGAATCACGAGGTCAGGAGATCAAGACTATCCTGGCTAACATGGTGAAACCTCGTCTCCACTAAAAATGCAAAACAAAAATTAGCCACACGTGGTGGCGGCCGCCTGTAGTCTCGATACTCTGGAGGCTGAGGCGGGAGAATGGCATGAACCCGGGAGGTGGAGCTTGCAGTGAACTAAGATGGCACCACTGCACTCCAGCCTGGGAGACAGAGCAAGACTCCGTTTAATAATAATAATAGTAATAATAATAATTAGCTGGGCATGGTAGTACACACCTGTAGTCCCAGCTGCTTGGGAGCCCGAGGCAGGAGGAATGCTTGAGCCTGGGAAATTAAGGCTTCAGTGAGCTATGTTTATGTCACTGCACTCTCCAGCCTGGAGGACAAAATGTGTCCTCTATCTCAAAACAAACAAATAAAAAACCCCACAAAACTAGTGACAGTGTGTGACTCCCGAGACTGACGTATAAGGACATGTAGCTTCTGTCTTGGTAGAGCTCTCCCAGGGATTTCACGTGCCAGGAAGCCATAGCCATGCTGTAAGAAGAAAATCGGAGAGGCAGGAAACAGAGCCTTCCAGGTGGTGCCATGTGAGTGAGTCTTTTCGAAAGTGGTTTCCGCAGCCGCTGTCAACATCATGGCTGCAACCTCCTGAGAGCCTGAGCTAGAGTGCTTAACTCAGCATCTCCCAGATTCCTGACCCTCATGTGTGTTTGTATTAAGCTGGTAAGTTTAGGGGTAAATTGTGATGCAGCAATAAATAAGCAAAATTACCAAAACCAGCAATAGTTGTTTAGCAACTACATACAGCATAACATGCTACTTATTCTGCTCTCTGATGAAATTAGAAAGCAAATCCTTCCCCTGCCTGTGAGAGAATGGCCTATGAAGGAGCTGCTGAAGCTACTTATTTCTTCCTCTCTTTGTTAGCCAACGACATGTAATTGAACTTTCAGTGCCTTTATTCATGCATTCAATCAATATTCACCAGGTACCTAGTATTTATCAGGCACTACTCTAGGTTCTGGAGATACCTCAATGAACAACATGGAACTATACCCTAAGGGGAGGCAAACAAACCTAGTTAAGTGGGACACAGTGTCAGCCAGGTGGTTAAGTGGAAGAGTTCAATGCAAGAAGAGAAAGGAAAGCAAGATGTTTAAGATTTCATAGGTAGAAACGGTTCCACCTTAAAAATCTAAATATCGGATACAAGCATAACACTGAATAAAGCAGTATAACGCTGGGAACCCAGTGGGTCCTTAAAAAACACTTGCCTTAAATATTAACAAATATCTGAAGAGGATGAAGAGGATATTATAGGGTGGGGCCAACTAGAGATCACGAATTTGCAACATTTGAAATCAGGAAGATAGAGAAGTGAAGAGTCACTTCTAGTGTTTAAGACCAAGATAGACTGTTATGTTTTTAATCACGAACTAATCATTTAGATCACATACTTCATTAGGTGAGATAACGTGCTTGACTTGAACAGCACAGAGTTCTCCTGGGGAAGGCAGAGACGAAGACAAATATGGTGGTAAAAGAGGAGTGTCTGTTTCAGACGAAAGCAATTCCTAAAATAACACAGAAAAATTCAAATTTCAGAATGAGGACGAAAATCTATTACATTATAAAAATTCATGACGGTGCCCATTTAGTTTTCAATTAGCAGAAAGCAAGCTTTCTTAAATACTGAACACCATAAAATGATTTTGTTACAGTAGGACCAAAATGTGATGACAATCAAAGATCTTTAGTATTCTTTTGTCCTCTAATTTTAAAGCGTTTTGTGCAAAAAAATGCATGAATGCTTATTGATATGCATATTATCTACACATACACATAAAATTCTAGAATAGTCAATAGTAACTGCCACTAATGAGGGCTGCAGCGTTTGAGGTGCAGAATGAGGAACAGATCCCTTTTCCTTTTATGCATTTTTGCAGTATTTAAGTACTTTCTAATAAAAACTGAAATAATACATTAAATGCTAAAAGAAAATTTAAGTGAAAATCATCAAAACGGTGTGCTTTCTCTTAAGCCCTATGAAAGCATAAGGAATACTACAGTTATGTGATTCCGAAGAACATCATGGCACCTAGTAACTGTTAAAAGCAAATGTGTATAAAAATGTGGTGCATGTTTTTCTGCAAATACAAGCAATATCTTTATTGATTGATTGATTGATTGAGACTGAATCTCGCTCTGTCGCCCAGGCTGGAGTGCAGTGGCGTGATCTCGGCTTACTGCAAGCTCTGCCTCCTGGGTTCACGTCATTCTCCTGTCTCAGCCTCCTGAGTAGCTGGGACTACAGGTGCCCGCCACCACGCCGGCTTTTTTTTTTTTTTTTTTCTTTTTTTTTTTAGCAGAGACAAGGTTTTACCGTGTTAGCCAGGATGGTCTTGACCTCTTGACCTTGTGATCCGCCTGCCTCAGCCTCCCAAAGTGCTGGGATTACAGGCGTGAGCCACCACGCCAGGCGCAATATCTTTATAAAAAGTTCTTATTCTTCAAGAATAAGGTAATTATCTTAAGTAAAACCATCATATTCAAATTTGTAGGTTAATTTATTACTATGTAATGTTTTCAAACTGGTAGACAAAACAAAAAAAAGTTTGAACCCAGGAAAATTCAGCAAAAAGTGATCAGTCACTGTTGAAATTTGTTGAACTTTTTAAGTAATAGGCAATTTACAATAAGGTTATGTTATTTGCATAAATTACAAAGGTTTACTTAAGTAAACTCTTCCTGCACAAAAAAGTCCAAGTGACAAAAGAAAACAAACAGATAAACTGGACTTCATCAAAATTAAAAACTTTGGTACTTAAAAGGACACTATCAAAAAAGTGAAAAGAAAGCTGGGTGTGGGGGTCCATGCCTTTAGTTCCAGCTACTCTGCAAAAAGGCAGGACGGCTGCTTGAGCCCCGGAGTTCAAGACCAGCCTGGGCAATGGAGCAAGACTCTCTCAAATCCATTAATGTGAAAAGACAACCCACAGAATAAAAGAAAATATTTGCAATCATATATTTGATAAGGTACTTGCATGCATAATTATAAAGAACTGTTACAGCTCAACAATAAAAAGATAACCCAAATAAAAATGGGGAACTGATTTGAAGGGATTTCTCAAAAAAAACATACACATACACACACACACACACACACACACACATATATATATATATGGCCAATAGGTACATGAAAAGATGCTCAACAATACTAATCACCAGGACAAGCGTATCAAGTCTACAATGATATGCCACTTCACGCCTATCCTAAAATGGCTAGAAAAACAGATTACAAGTAGTAATCTGGTGAGGAAATGGAAAAAACGGCGTCCTTGCACACACCCTACTGGCACGCATGTAAAATGATGCTGCCACTTTGGAAAACAGTCTTGGAGATCTTTAGAATGTTAAACACAGTTACCATAGACGCAGTAATTCCACTACTAGGTGTATACCCTAAAGAAGGGAAAACATATGTCTACATAAAAACTTGTACCTGATCAGACAGCAGCATTATTCGCAATCACCGTAAGGTGGAAACACCCCACGTCTATCCACACACGAATGCTAACAAAATACATCCAGACAGTGGGATTTGATTCAGCAGTAGAAGGGAAGCACTGTCACACACAACATGTATGAACCTTGAAAATGCTATGCTAAGTGAAAAGCCAGTGACAAAGGGCCACACAGTATATGGTTCCATTCATATGAACTGCACAGGAGAAGCAAAGCCACAGGAACAGAAGGGGCTGTCATGAAGTCAGGGAAGGAAGAATGCAGAACGACTGCAGCTGGCACAGGGCTTCTTTTGGGGGTGATAAAATGTTCTGGAAATAGATAGTGGTGATGGTTACAAAACAGTGAACCATATTGAACACCACTGAACTGTATATTCAATAGGTAAATTCTATGATATATCAATAATATTTCAATAAAACTGTTATAAAAGAAAGCTCTTTCTGTCCTGTATCAGATCCTTTGTATTAATGAAGTGTCCAAAGTTTCCAAAATACTTGGATTGTTACTTACCTCAAACCTTATTTCCCACTGTTCCTCTTCATACTTTTTATCATGATCTGATCTTGGTTTCTGAAATAATATAGTATTGAGTAAAATCATCTTTAGCTATATTGTTTTAAGGTACTTTCCATATTTCATCCCCACAAAAACTGGGTGCATTTCCTTGTTGGTATTCATTTGTTAATTTCAGATCAATTACAGGAAAATCTAATGTTCTGAATAATCTCACCATCTTAAGTTTTCAACAATCAGAAACCTCAAATGTATGTTAACACCTGTATGTCAATGCTAATTCATTTATTGTAAGAGTGGGAGCTTTTACCTTTCCCTTTAAAATGTTCACAGTGAATAGTACAACTAGAACAGAAAGACTAAGTAATCTTTATAAAACTTGTTTAATAACGGACGGAATGTCTTTTACACACACACACACACACACACACACACACACACACCCACTCACCCACAACCACACCTCTGCTTTAAAGAAAAAGCTGGCAGTGAGGATTACAGGTAAAAAGTTATAGCACAATTTCTATTTGAGAGAAGAAAGTAGTTTTCTTTACCCGTGGAACAATGTTTCGTTGTGTACTATCACCAAAATGAATATTAAAAAGTCTAACAGTTAGACTGCAACTCTAGAAATAAAAATATCTTGTGATATAAACTATAATGATGCATAATCTATTCCTATATAAGATTTATAGCAGTTTCAATTGTGAAACCATATCTTATAACAGGCTGTATTTTTTAAAGCACTAAACCACAGAAGCACCAGGCAAGGAATGAGCCACTTATGGAAGCTAAGTTCAAAATGTGGCTCTGGGTTTCCTGTGAGAAGGCAAATCAGAGAAATTTTGTAATACATGGCTTTTGTGCAAATAAAAGGAAAAAATATTTTACCTGGAGCAAGAGCCCTCTTCTGGTACTGAATTCTATAAAGATTTTAGAACATGCATCCCTACATTCAAACAACACTGAATAGCATGGGCGTCGCACTGGGTTTGAAGGTACAGAAACACTGATTGAATCTTAATGTAATTAAAGTCTTTTACAGGACACTTATAATGCATGACAAAGTCTATTTATCTTTCTCAGCAAAAATGTATAAGTCTTCTAGACTCTCAATAGATCAGATATGTAGAATCATATTTAAGACCTAGTGTAAGACAAAATGTGACATTTTAACTAGTCTGTTCTACACTTTAGATTTTTATAGAAAAATAGTTCACTTACTTCTTTCAACATCTCCTCAGTATGTTCAGAAGTGCAATATTTATAGTATGCCATAAAATAAGAAAGTGACATTCCATCAAAATAGAGGTGAACAGACAGTTTCTCCCATGGATTTTTAGGTAATTCCTATTTAAAGTTCAATAAAGGTTATTATTATAAAAATAAACTCCATTTGATGACATTTTTATAGTCAGCAAATATTACATTTAGCTTCTGACAATATAACAGTATTAACTAGACAGTTTGGCTAGTGACTCATTTCACAGATTTTTCTTCCTGGTATTTTGACATGCTATAAGGGAATAATTCTACTACTTTGGTTTATGTGACATACACTTACAAGTCCATAGAGTTTTCTAGTTATTCACCACAAAATAACTAAGTTATATATAATTCCAATTCCCAAATACATCGCCTTTAGATGATACTAATAAATTACACTACGTAGAAAGAGAAAGAAAAGGTTACGTTCAGAGGTGGAGAAATAAAGTTTCATTTAAAAATCCAAAATTGGTGGGACTCAGAACAGTCTACTGGGTACTGAATGCGTCCCTAACTGATAAGCTGACCCACAGCAATTCTCTTCGTTTCCACTGAGACCACCTTTGTCCAAACTCACTGCTCCTGTTTTACTGCTCCTCACTGAATTACGGTTGCTGCCTCCCAGCAGACCTTGTCCTATCTCTTCTTACCATTCAGTCTTCTGCCCACGCAGTCCCCTCCTGCCTAGCCCTGCTCCTGCCTCAGCACTCTTCTCCCTGCGCCCATGTGGTCTGTCCTCTAACCACTTTAAGGTCTTGACTCAAATGCTACCTTTGCAGTGACATCTTCCCAGATGCATGTTTAAAGTGGAACCTCCTCCCTAGCCATGCCATTCCTATCAGCCTTTCCTGCTTTGTTTTTTTTCCCTTAGCACCCATCACTATCTAATATTCTTCATCGTTTATTTTCTCTTTCCCACCACTGAAATGGAAGCTTTAGAAAGGCACGGATTTCTTAGTACTCAGCCCCCCAGCTGTGTGTCCAGACCTAGAGCAGCGGCTAGCACTTAAGAGGCCCTCGGCCAGCATCTCCCTTTGTGTTATGAGGGAGAGGAGTGAGTCTGGGCAAGGCCTGCTGTCAGCTGGGTTGTGTGGAATGCACATTCGTGGTCTCGGAGACACCTGGCAGCCTCTGCTATACCACAAGCTGTTCTTCTGTGTCACGCGAAACAGCAATGAAAGCTGTCTAGACAAACTAAAAATTTCAATCTCTACCATATTTCAGTGACTTGCCATGGAGACTTAAGTAACTAGGGAGGGACTCTCAGTACTAACAAAAGCTACTTTCTTATTTAAGTGAGTCTGTACCTCCTTTAGGTTTTTATCACTCTATCATCATCCTTTAATACAGAAATACTTTCCTTACCATGTACCTTCCCACTCGGGTCCTGCAAACATAGCAGCTGCAGGTTGGTCCCATTACCTCACTGCTCAGAAACCTCCACTGAGGCCCTCCCTACCAACCCCACCAACTGGCCCCAGCTCTCCTGAATGCTATTCACTACCACTACTCCTCACAAAACCTCCACTATTCGAGTCAAACGGTTATACCCTTTCCCTAAAATGTCTCTCTGTACCTTTGTGCATTTCATTTCCCCAGTCAGGAGAACATGACCATCTTTAAGGGCTACCTCAATTCTCACAATCTCTAAATTCCTATTACATTGACTCTTTCTACCCATCACTTGGCTCTTGGCATGTTACTCTGTAGTGCAAATGCTCTAGGTGTTTGTCTTGTTTCACTAACCAGATATGTGCTTTGAGGACACAGATCATGATACACTCCCTGAATTGCCTGTACCTAAGACAGTGCTAAGTGTTCAGCACCATCTTGGAAACTGCTACATATAAACATATCCAACAATTTAATACTGCTCCCTGTAACAAAACAAGCTGTTAATAAAGAATCTTTCATATTAGTGACTTTAAAGGTTATGAAAGTTCTCAGGAACTTGTTCAAAATCAGGCTTATTTAAAGCAAGCCTAGGAACCAAACTGGTAGTTTATTTTATGCTAACAAGTAATTCACCATAAGAAGGTATATACCACTGCTTAACAAAAACATCCCTCAAATTATGTTAATTATAATATTTTATGGCAAATAATTTATAACACCTATATATACTTTAAATTACCATGATGTGAACGTCCACCTCTCTCTTTGAAAGCAGTTGTTGAAGAACTTCTATTGCATCTGGTTGCCAGACATTCCCAACCTATTTGGGATTAATAAACTCAGATTCTCTTATGCTTTCATAAAATAAGATCAGGAAGCAAATTAAGATATACAAAAGTAGCCATAAACAAATAATATCAGAGAGTAGTACAAAATACACAAGCAGTTCTCAGAGAATATCAGAGGTACATGATAAAAACATTTAAAAACGAATAATTTGAGTACTCATTTTATGCTTTAAAAATATAAACCTGTTAAGCCAGAGGTGAGAAAACACACACACACCCTACATTAAAAAATATTACATGTAAAACTTTTTTAAAAGACCAATATGCCAATGCAGTGCTTGTACAAGACCTGCAGTATGTATTCATTAAGGAATAGTGATTGTTACGTTTTTATGCGTTGAGAGGTTCACAAGGAAAGGAAGTGAGGCTTCCTGCCAAAGCAATGTGAGTCAACCATCTGAAGTGGACCCTCTGTCCCCAGTTGATCCTTCGGGTGACTACACTTATGGTGGACATCTTGACAGCAGTATCAGAAGGGACCATGATACGGTTTGGCTCTGTGTCCCCACCCAAATCTTATCTTGAATTGTAATCCCCATGTATTGAGAGAGGAACCTGGTGGGAGGTGACTGCATCATGGGGCAGTTTCCCCCATGCTGACTGTGAGTTCTCACAGAGCTATGGTTTTCAAAGTGTTTGGCAGTTTCCCCTTCAATCTCTTTTTCTCCTGCAACCTTGTGAAGAAGGTATATGCTTCTCCTTCGCCTTCCACCACAACTGTAAGTTTCCTAATGCCTCATCAACCAGGGAACACTGAGTCAATTAACCCTCTTTTCTTCGTAAATTACCCAGGCTTAGCTACGTAGTATCTTTACAGCAGTGTGAAAATGGGCTAATACAGATCCCTTGTCAAAACAACCCAGCTAAGCCACTTCTAATCCCTGAACCACAGAAACCGTATGATAATGAAAGTTTACTGTTGTTTTAGACCACTATGTCTCAGCTTAATTTGTTATGTAGCAAAACAGAATAAGGCACTCTTTTATCTGATCTCCAGCTTCAAGTTTGTTGTAATTTCATTTGATAAAAAAATAAACTTTTGCAATCTTATACCTTCCCACTTATGAACATATCTCTTCATTTACTCAGATGTTTTACAGCCTTCAGTTTAATTTTGTAACTGTCTTCATAAAGGCTGTTTAGCTGTCTTAGCAACTTATTTGTTGGTGTTGTATTACTTTTTTGTTACAACTGAAATTTCATTTTACATTCTAAATATTTCTAAAAAAATATTAGTAAAAACTAATATTTAAAACTAATCATCCCACAAATTATTATGTACTCACAGGTGTGGTATTATGGAGCTGACAAGGAATACAGAACTGGGGTATATCAGGATACAGCAAAATAGGGTAAAGATGGCACTGTGGAATCTTTTCAGTGAATCCATGATCTAAATATTGTACCTGAAACAGGCCAAATAAAATTTACAGTTAAAATTTATTATTAAAAGCTAGGGGACAAAGGGAATTTCCTGTTATTTGAAAAAAAAGTAAAAAAGACAGGCCAGGCTTGGTGGCTCATGCCTGTCATCCCAGCACTTTGGGAGCCAGAGGTAGGTGGACTGTTTGAATCCAAGAGTTTGAGACCAGCCTTGGGAACACGACAAGACCCCATCTCTACCAAAAATACAAAAATCAGCTGGCTGTGCTGGTGTGCGCCTGTAGTCCCGGCTACTCAGGATGCTGAGGTGGGAGGATTGCCTAAGCCCGAGAGGTCAAGGCTGCAGTGAGCTGTGACTGTGCCACTGCACTCTAAGCCTGGTGACAGAGAAAGAACTTGTTTCAAACAAAATAAAAAGACATCATGAGAAGTTCAAAATATGGACTTTAAAAATTCCCAGGGAAAAAAAGCAATACTGTATTTACTCCCTCTTCCAATAGTGTATCAAACCTCATGGTAAAAAGGTTTTCTTACACATAACCCATCAGACTTTTTTTGAAAAAAACTGGGTTTTATTGGATTTACAAATTCCTCAAGAACAATCCCTTTTTGAAATGCTTTAATTTTGATAATTCAATTTCTGAACTGTCTTAAGAATAAGGAATGCCAATAAATTATTTCTTCTGTCCCAACATAACGAAATGAACATATGATTAATTGGATTTGCTTGGCAATTAGCATTAAAAAATTAAATGGAATTAAACAAAAATGTCTGAATACCTCACAGATAATTAAGGTATGGTTTCATGAGATGTTTATTTCTTAATGTGAGTTACAGGATAAACTTTAAAAGATACCAGGTTAAGAAATGAAAAATCCATTGTGCATACTAAAAATGTAAAGTGACTACATGAAAAAAATAAAACGTGATTAAATTATCAAAGTTCTTTTTTTTTTTTTTTTTGAGACGGAGTCTCACTCTGTTGCCCGGGCTGGAGTGCAGTGGCCGCATCTCAGCTCACTGCAAGCTCCGCCTCCCGGGTTCACGCCATTCTCCTGCCTCGGCCTCCCGAGTAGCTGGGACTACAGGCGCCACCACCTCGCCTGGCTAGTTTTTTGTATTTTTTAGTAGAGACGGGGTTTCACCGTGTTAGCCAGGATGGTCTTGATCTCCTGACCTCGTGATCCGCCCGTCTCGGCCTCCCAAAGTGCTGGGATTACAGGCTTGAGCCACTGCGCCCGGCCTCAAAGTTCTTTTAAGTAAGTTAAACAGATATTTGGACAGCAGGAGAGTTTTTATAAAAGTTCACCATCTTATTTTGATTCTACAAATGTAAAGTTCATGAAGTATGATAACTTGATGAATACTGAATTTCATTTTACCTTTGTAAAGAAAAAAAGGTCAGGGGTTATCTGAGCAACTCAAATGTATGTATAGGTGAATGTATGTCACTTTGCACACACATTCAAGTTGCTCAGATAACCCCTGTAACTATCCAGATGTTTAAGTACTCACCCCAAATTTGAAACTATTTTACTTCTTTGAAAACGATTAAAAGTTTGTAGTTTAATAGAAAAAGTGTAAGACTTAGAATCAGAAGTTTAGGAATCAGATGCTTGGATATTAACTCTAGCATTACTACCCAGTGACCCTGGCAGGTCACTGAACCTAAATTTCAATTTTCTTTTTAGTAAAATGGGAATAATAATCTATGTCTAGGATAAGTGTAAACAAATTATAAAATACAAATGCATATAGGTGAAGGAAGCTAAAAAACCTGAAGTGCTAAGTAATCATTAGGTATCATCATCAAACAGAAAATAAACGCCTGTCCAGGTGGAAACAAAACACTTTTTCACTTAAGCTTTTCCTCCCCTCACTCCAATTGAAACTAAAGTTTTCAACACATACACACACACACACGTATCTTTCAAAGCATATAGCCATTTTTGAAGATTTTGAATGAAACCTGAGTGTTAGTTATCTCATTATTCTGGAAAGGTAAATTAGTCGTTATCCTGAAGAACTAACTGGGCCATAAACAAATTTGCTAGTGAGATATTTAACATACTGGAAAACACTGTTTTACTTAACACTATGTGTGGAAACAGGGCTACCAATTATAACTCAGTGGTCCATCCATTAACCAATGATCAAATCCCTCCCTATTTTTTGCTTATTCAGGTTACTAAATATATTTGCAAATAACACAAAAAATTATTACAAACAAAAGTATAACATAACTGATGTTCCTACACGATTTTCATCAAAAGATGTTTTAATCCAATTTTCTTGTGTTCAAATGCAAAAGATTATTTAATGCTACAGCATTTAGCCTTAGAATAGTCATGAAAGAATGAGACTCACTCTGACGGCGCCACCTACAACCTCCATCACCTTGCCACGATACCACAGAGTATCGGATCCTCTTACTGCACATGCTTCTCCTTTTTTCCAGAAATAAGGGTCCAAAAGACCAAGGCATTTTAAATTACTTTGAATTTCATTTGTCATTTTGATTAGCTCAAATTCTGAAAAAAAGTATTAAGGATAGAAAGCATTAAGGAAAATTCCCTATCTGTCAATTTAATGACTTCATCTCTTCAGTAGTACAGTTAAAAATCAGTCTCCAAAACAGAACTTTGGTAAAAATCTGTGTGCATTTTAAAACATACTAGTAATAGCATATAAACAATATTATGATCTTTGCTTACATTTTGAGAGTACAAACATCATAAGGAGCTCTAAATACATACCAGCTAGCCTAATATGAAAGTACAACCAATTCAAAATAGGGTCAGTTTGACAGCCCTAAGTAAAACAGAACACAGGTTCTATATTACTTGATGCTCAGGTACAGTATAATGATGGAGATATAAATTAAAATTTCAATTTTGCTTTTATTGCTAATTGGCCCATTATTTCCACATATATCCATAACTGATACCATAGAAGGCAAGCTCTGAAGTCAGTTAGCATTCCAATCTTACCGCTTTAGTTGTGTGATCTTAGGTAGTGAGTTCCCTTACCTCCAATAAGCCTCAGTTTATCCTTCCATACTACCACCACCTATTCTGGGCATAACAGCATCTTCCGGGAATAACAGTACCTGTCAGTATCATCAAGCACTGCAGGAGGATTAGATGTAAAGCATCCTGCACACTGCCTGGCAGATAACAGGCTACTAGTTTGAACAATGACTATTTATACATGTCAAGCAAAGTTTCTGGGTTAAGTACTATTAGTACAGGTCTCAAACGTTATTTTTTCTAGAACAGCCAACTGTACCGATTTTATTCTGTCTTTCAAATTTAAAAATGTATTTAGGAGATCAACAAATGAGAGAAAAATTTCAGTAAATTCATAGCTACCATACCCTTATCCATAGGTACTAACTAGGAGCTAATGACACTAAGCCCTACGAGTGCTAGAGTTATCAACTATTCCGATGGGCCCAGGTTATAGTCAGGAAGCATCTGCACATAAGCCTAAAGATCTCAGGAGGGACCTGAATATTCTCAAAGGTTCCTAAAGTTCCAGTCATTTGTTGTGATTTCTTTTCTCATTTTCAAGAAATATAAACTTCTGTATTTATTTTATTTTTAGAAAATGAGACAGGGTCTCACTCTGTTGCCTGGGCTGGAGTTCAGTGGCATTAACGCAGCTCACTACAGCCTTGACCTCCTGGGCTCAAGCAATCCTCCTGCCTCGGTTTCCTGAGTAGCTGAGACCCAAGGCATGCACCACTATGCCCAACTCATTTTTGCATGTTTTGTAGTGATGGGGTCTCACCATGTTGCCCAGCCTGGTCGCGAACTCCTGGGCTTAGGCAATCTTCCCGCCTTGACCTCAAGTGCTGAGATTACAGGCGTGAGCCACCGCACCCAGCCTGTATTCTGTTTCCATAGAGAGCCTCCAAAGTTGTCTAAGTGACAGGTCTTACAAATCTGGAAACCCTCTACCCACATCTCCAGCATCTTAGTCCCAAGGTGAGGAAAATAAGGGAGACACAATGGTGGAAAGCAGGTTAATTTATGCTAGTCCTGATCTAAGAGTCATTTTAGCAGCCTATAGAAGCTGGTTTCATGTTGCTTCTCTTCCATGACAGGAGAGTACTGAGGATGTCTGTATCATCACTGGTGGCCTAACTTCTAAATTCTGCCAACCACATGTGCCATTGCCACTCTCAGGTGTACAAAAAAATGGGGCTCCAGGATTTTTATATTCTCAAGGATCCCAAGGTTTACAGATGCACAAAAATACTGAAATCATGGAGGAAAGAGTAAAATCCTCAGTGGCAGCCCTCATATATCATGATGCTAAAAACACAACTACTTCATCATATACCTAACTCCCTTATTCTTACCAAACTTCATTACTTCTATTCTTCCAGCCAGGCTGAACCCCTCTGTCTTATCTATGCCTACCTCTGTATGAGTTCTTTCCCTAAAGCTCCTAACTCTAAAAACGTCTTCCAGTATTTTTTTCCTGTCCAAATCTATCTATATTTCCAAAGCCATGGGGTTTGCAGCGTTTCTCAAAAGAGTTACCCTTCCTCATCTCCAGCCTAACTTTGCCTTTGCTTTGTGACCTTGCAACACTCTGCACACAGTGTGTCCCACAGAAACAACAGGGTATAGTGAAGAAAACACACGATTTAAGGAGCCAAGATGCACCTAAAGAAGAACAAGAAATCCAATGGATTTCAAGCGTTACAGGATATACAACAAAGTAACTTGTATACACAGTAAAAGTAGTACAGGCTATATTCAGGAAAAAACTGGTGTTGGTGTATGGATAAATAGCATTAACACAGAACAGAAAATTCAGAAACAACTCACACATATATGGAACCTTAATATTTGACAAAGTTGGCACTGCAGATCAGTGGGGGATGTGTGGAGTATTAAGCAGAATGAGCTGGGACTACTAACTAAACCTATTTTTAAAAACTGGATCTCTTTTTCTTATCTACCAAAAAATCAATTCCAGGATAGCTTACACATTATGTAAAAAACAAAACCATAAACATTTTTTACAAGATCATATAATGAAATAGCTTTCAATATCACAGTAAGAAAGGTTTTTTTTTTTTTTTTTTTTGAGACAGACTATTGATCTGTCACCCAGGCTAGAGTGCAGTGGCAGAATCTCGGCTCACAGCTGCAACCTCCACTTCCCGGGTTCAAGCAATTCTTCTGCCTCAGCCTCCTGAGCAGCTGGGACTACAGGTGCCTGCCACCACGCCCAGCTAATTTTTGTATTTTTAGTAGAGACCAGGTTTCACCATATTGGCCAGGCTGGTTTGAAACTCCTGACTTTGTGATCCACCCACCTAGGCCTCTCAAATGTGCTGGGATTACAGGCACGAACCACTGTGCCTGGCCCAATAAAGGATTTAAAATGAGATACAAAACCAAAAAACAAAGAAGCTTGATAAAATTACATTCAGACCTTCTGTTCATCCAGAAACTCCCAAAAGACACTGAAAAGACAAGTAAGAAACTGAGAGAAGATATCTGGAACACATAAAAACCAAGAAGGGTAAGTATTCAGGATATATTAAGAACTATGAATCAGAAAGCAATGACTTAATGGAAAATAAGCGAAGACATGGACAGGCATTCCAAAACCACAGAAATACAAATGACTCAAACACAAGAAATGATGTCTACCCCATAAGAAGGAAATGTTTATTAAAGCCATAGTGAGAGACAATTTCACATCCACTAGGATTGGTAGGACTTAATCTGACCTTATTAAGTGTTAGCAAGGATGTGGGGTAATGAGACTCTTAATGCACTGGTAGTGATGAGTGTAAACTGTTATAAACAACTTTGAACAACAACAGTTTGACATTACCTAGAAATGATCCACCTTTTTTTTTTTTAATGGAGTCTCACTCGCTCTATTGCCTACGCTGGAAAGCAGTGGCACAATCTGGGCTCACTGCAACCTCTGCCTCCCGGGTTCAAGTGATTCTCCTGCCTCAGCCCCCTGAGTGGCTGGGATTACAGGTGTGTGCCACCACGCCCAGCTAATTTTTGTATTTTTAGTAGAGATGGGGTTTCATCATGTTGGCCAGGCTGGTCTCAAACTCCTGACCTCGTGATCCACCCACCTCAGCCTCCCAAAGTATTGGGATGACAGATATGAGTCATCATGCCAGGTCAATGATCAACAATTCTGTTCACTAGATTATGTGCCCGAGAAAAATTGTGCCTGTGTATAACAAGACACAGGTACAAGAATGTTCACAGTAGGATTTTTTGTAATCACAGAAAATTTAGAAACATACGTGTCCATCAACAGAACAGATACTGAGATATAATCATTCATGGAAATGCTGTTAATTCATTTAAAAAAGGAATTAATTCATCAAAAAACGAATGAAATATAGTGAGATGCACCAAGGCAGACAAATCTCAAACAATTTGATGAAAAGTCACAAAAGAATATGTACATTTTGGTTCTGGTTACATAAAGTTTGAAAGATGGAAATCCTAAAAAATTTGTTTAGTGATGCACACAGGAAATGATAATTAGCAAATTCAGAAAAGTGGCTATATCTTGGGTGGCAAAACAGGAGACATGATCAAGTGGGGCCACACAAGTCTGCTTAGGTTCTGGTGATGCTGCTTCTTATCATATGGCTACTTATCTTAATGTTGTTATTTAAATAATACATTTTACACTCTTTCACATTAATAACATTTTATAGTAACTTTAAAAAATTCATTTGAACTCTACTTTTAGTCATTTTTAATGGGATCAGCACATTGACCCATTGTGGGCGTCATCCTTTGGGATCCCATCGCCATGTGAGGAATTCCTACTACATTTCCCACTGTGAGTAAAAGGGCCTGGGCCTTTATTTCCTTTATCTTTAACTTCGTGTAGTTATCAAAGTTGCTCAAGGTTCTACAGTTATGAAGCAACTCTAGAGTGACTGCCTTCTTTGGCACATGCTTACCTCCCAGTGTGTGATTTCACTTTGTTTTGGAGCTTGGTATGTTCTTTACTTTCATGCCAACTCAGTAAATGTTAATTTTTTAAAAATTGGCATCTGATCTGACTTATTTGGGACAGTTGTTCAATCTGCCATAATAGTGGGAAATGGAAATTCCAAATTCCTTTCTTCTTATACTGAGAATAGCACTCACATAATTATAATTATACAACACTGCTATGTTAGAATAATGAAAAACTGCACTAACTGATTTTTATGTGTTAGGCATTATTAAAAGCACTTTGCATGCATTGTGTGAAATCACTTAGTTCTCCTAACAACCTTGTGAAAATAACGTTCAAAGAGGTTGCCCACAGTATTTCAATCTCTGTTGTTCTTAGAGAATTAGAGCCTACATAACATACAAAGTCTCACCTGATAGTTTAGGTACCACAAATATAGTTCCATCATCACCAACACAGCTGACTGTTGCCTCAAATACTTTCATGTTAGGAATAGCTGGTGGTTTATACCCTCTAGTGGTTCCTGGTTCTAGAATTTCCTCCTGAAATTCAGATACTTTCTGTTCACTGATTATGTCAGCAGTTTTCTTGTCAGGGTCCAAGTGAGTTTTAATACAGTTAGTAACTACTGAATCTTCTTGTTCCAGGGGGACTTCCAGAGACTTCTCAGATAATGAATGGCTGTTATCTAATTTATTAATTCTGTAACATCCAAAAAAGAACACATCTAAACATGAGCAAATATAAAATTCTGGGTAAAACAACATAAAAAGAATCCTTCAGATATACATGAAATTGAAAGAAAATATTTGCTCTAATTTGTTACATTAAAAACTAGCATAACTTAAGTTAAAATTAAAACTACTTTAAATTATGAGACTGATGAGAAAAAGCAATAAAAATTTAAGTAAATGTTTTAAATTTCTATATTTACAGACTATGCTCTCTTAAAATTTCACGTGTGTATCTCAAGTATTGTACAATGAATTCAATATTACTAGAAGATACAACACCTTTAAGATGACTTCAATTTATCAATTTAGTCCACACATAGAACAGACATCTGGCAAGCTATTAGCATCCACAAATACAAAGAAAACATGAGTATCTTAAAAAACAATAAAGTACTATTCATATATTAGGTGTTAGTGGTAATATATTTACTCAGCTTTTCTACTTTATATTATTCTCTTCCAATAAAAAAAATAGGTATCCCTATTGTACAAAAAAATAAAACCTTAGAAGGAAATATTAATATTGATTGTGTTTTAGGGGAATTATGGCAAGTTTCTATTTCTTCTCATCTCCTGTACTTTTAAAACGAAATAAAGGCCGGGCATGGTGGCTCGTGCCTATAATCCCAGCACTTTGGGAGGCTCAGGCGGGAAGATCACCTGAGGTCAGGAGTTCGAGACCAGCCTGGCCAACATGGTGAAACCCTGTCTCTACTACAAATACAAAAATTAGCCGGGCATGGTGGCGCATGCCTGTAATCCCAGCTACTTGGTAGGCTGAGGTGTGAGAATCACTTGAACCCAGGAGGCAGAGGTTGCAGTGAGCTGACATCACAGCACTGCACTCAGGCCTGGGCAATAGAGTGAGACTCTGTCTCAATCAATCAACCAATCAATCAATAAAAGGAAATAAAGCATTGACGAAACAGCCACATAATTCCTCAAATACCCTGCCAGTCCCCCAACCCACCGCCGCCTTAAGACAGCTGGTAGTTTTAGTCTATAAAAACAGTAAAGAACATAACAACTGGTAGCAGACAATGTCAGCAGTATTAACTTGCCTAGCATTTTCCATTCTAACATTTCTTCTATCAAGGAATTGCTTTGGCCTAAAGTCAAAGCAATTAGTTGTATGCCAAAGCTCCGGCAACCCAGGCCGCATCTCCCATATCTAGCCTCACGTCCCACTTTCTTTCTGACTTCGAATTCTCTTTCCATTTCATCAGGACTGGGGTCCTTGTTCTGAATAAGGCAAGATATAAGTTAAGGCAAACACATCTATGGCGATCTGGCCACGTATGGTACAAAGTGGCTACTTGGGACTTGTGTCTCCAATTCCAACATACCTCTATGTCTCTAGAAAGAGAGAGAAAAGAGGCTTGGCGTGGTGGCTCACGCCTGTAATCCCAGCACTTTGGGAGGCTGAGGCAGGCGGATCACGAGGTCAGGAGATCAAGATCATCCTGGCTAACACAGTGAAACCCCGTCTCTACTAAAAATACAAAAAATTAGCCAGGCATGGTGGCGAGCACCTGTAGACCCAGCTCTTTGGGAGGCTGAGGCAGGAGAATGGCATGAACCCAGGAGGCAGAGCTTGTAGTGAGCCAAAATCACGCCACTGCACTCTAGTCTGGGCAACAGAGCAAGACTCTGTCTCAAAAAAAGAAAAAAGGAAAGAAAGAAAGAGAGAGACAAGATTAAGCTAGGGTCACAACCATATCCTGATCCTGTCCCTGGACAAAAGATGCTTAAACTCCAAACACAGAACCGGAAAGGATCTTTAAATATAAATACTGTTCAATTACTTATTTGTTACTCATCCTGTTTCATATAAATACATCTAGTAGGTATATACCTGCCAGAATTTCTAAAATAAAGCCTAAACATTTATGTTTAAGCAAAGGATACCAAAGGGCTCAGATCTGGTATCCACTACATTGTTCTTTTTCTTTGGTTTACAGTGTAAATGTCAAAGGAGAGGGGAAATAACAAAAGCAAGTATGTCAGTAAAGTGGCTTAAGTGTGCAAGAACTGACATGCCTGAATAATGAAATGAGCAATACTGAAGGAATCTATTTCTGAGCTGGCTCCTCAGGGTCAGTTTATAAATCCTTAAGAGCAAACAAGATGCAATTCAGACTTGAAAGCACAAGTAAGGAGATTTGCACATGCAACTCAGAGGCATCCATCACAAACTGATGTCAAAATTTTTTTTAAAAGTCTATACCTCCTTTCTCTCAAAGCCAAACCCTTTTTGATCAAATATTTAGAAACATCAACACGCTCTCCTTTTTCATCTCTGCAGAAAATTTTCACAGGTAATGGCCACGTTGTGTTGTTTTCCTGCAGTGATTTAAGAGCAGAGTAAATATGAAACACCAAAATGCAATCTTCATATAAACAACGTACATTTCGCAGGCATTTCTTCTACATTTCTTTAAGCAAGAAATATTCCCAACTGAGTAAAGTTATTTTGATATCCAAACACATCAAAAAATAGCACTGGGCCAAGTGCGGTGGCTCATGCCTGTAATCCCAGCACTTTGAGAGGCCAAGGCAGGCGGATCACTTGAGGTCGGGAGTTTGAGACCAGCCTGACCAACATGGAGAAACCCCGTCTTTACGGAAAATACAGAATTAGCCAGGCGTGGTGGCGCATGCCTGTAGTCTCAGCTACTCGGGAGGCTGAGGCAGGAGGATCCCTTGAACCCGCAAGGCGGAGATTGCGGTGAGCCGAGATTGCGCCATTGCACTCCAGCCTGGACCACAAGAGTGAAACTTCATCTCAAATAAAGCAAACAGCATGGAAGAGAGTGGAACAGAGAGTTATTTTGTGAAATGCATCAGGAAGACCTCAATGTCAAGGTGAAATTAAAGAAAAAACATCAAACTGGAAACTTGTTTTCCAGTCACAGAATGGGGAGTTGGGAAGTGAGGAATACAATATCAGTTAACAAGTTTCTTTATTCTCTTGCATTCTCTGTAAATTAGAGAATCAAAATGTATTTTCCAAGGTGTGCCTTTTTTCTCCTACAAAAAGCGAAAGAACTACAGAACATATATTGTGCTTCATATGGAAAAAGGTATAAAACTGGAGAAAGCACATAAATAGTAAAAATAAAATGAATTATAAAAGAAAATTCTACTCATTAATGTAATAAAACATTTAAATTAGAAAAAAGAAAGCAAAGAATATTGTTGAAGTGGTCTGAAAAGATATATGCCTCTTATACTTTGAAATAAAAGCAACAAAATTTGTAACAAAATCCAAATAGTTGGCTGTTATTTTCTCTACAAGAAAGAAAATAAACGGAATTGATGGAAACACTAATGAGATCATCAGCACATATCTCTTGTAACTTGTTACCTCACTATCCACCTGTAAGATTATAGTTGCTACAGCTCCAGTCAGGTACAATGAAAGACAGTCACAAGCTGTTGCTGTCCACTTGTCACTCCCACCAGCCGGTCTACAACAGAAAACAGTGGCAACTTGTTTTATAAAAATAGCATACAATATTGAAATATACAAAAAAAAACACTGTATTTACACATATATACACTCATAGCTTGAGCCAACTATATGTAGTAAAAAAACAATTTAAACATGGATTCACATTATTTTTACAATTTTTCCCTCATTTTCATAGGCTTTTTTCATCCCTCTATTTTACTGAGGGCCCATATTACATGTTGACTTATTTATGTGTATCTTTTCTGCAGCTACATTGAGAACCTGTAAAAAACAGGTATATTTTAAATACTTTTTAAGTCATTATATATATTTCATACATGTCAACTAGACTGTAAACTCCAAGAGAACAGGAGTGATGATGTATTATGTGCATCATCATATTCCCTAATGACTAGCATAGTGCCTGGCACATAGAAGCCACTCCAGAAATATTTAATAGAAAGAAAAAAGTCTCTTTGTAATGATGATCCCACTGCCCATTTTTGGAAGTTCTTTGGATTTCAAATCTAACTTGAATTGCTACCCATAAATATCAGAAATACCAGAAATTTTAATTACTGATTCAATAAAATTTTTTACATTATCTGATAGATGTGGTAATAGTTTTAAATGACCAAAATTTAGCAGCATGATAGCCTAAGCTTTCAGCAAATACTGTCAAGACAGTAATGCATAGTTTAAAAAAATGCTCAAGAAATATTTGACAGATAAATGAAATGCAGAGTATCCAATTTCACCATCCATTTTAGTTTGCAGAGTTGGAACTGAGTGATTGCAGAGGTGTCCAATCTTTTGGCTTCCCTGGGCCACACTGGAAGAATTGTTTTGGGCCACACATAAAATACACTAATATAGCTGATGAGCTAAAAAAAAAAAAAAAATCAAAAAAATGTCATACTGTTTAAGAAAGTTTACAAATGTGTGTTGGGCTGCATTCAAAGCCGTCCTGCGCTGCTGCATGTGCACCGTGGGCTGCAGTTTGGACAAGCTGCCTTAGCTGTCTCTAACCAGCAAATCCATCCCCAAGAATAAAGAATTGGTAACACAGAAGAGTTACAGATAACATAGTGCAGGCTCTATAGGCTTTCCTATGGTTTCCAGTTCCAGAGTTTCATTGAGCCTAACCCATTAACAGAATAAACAATTAATTCTGGTCAATTTTTTTTTTTTTTTTTTTTTTAAGAGACAGGACCTCACTATGTTGCCCAGGCTGGCCTTAAACTCATGGGCTCAACGGATCCTCCCATCTTGGTCTCCACGGATCCTCCCATCTTGGTCTCCTGAGTAGCTGAGGCTAAAGATGTATGCCACCACACTCAGCTTTGCCTGGTCAATCTCTTCACAGTAACATGGCTTACGAGAGTGAACTAACCAAATCAACTGGGCACATAACTTGGCCAAAAAGGATTTCGTGCATGTGCTATACTACTTATTGTAAAGCCCAGGGAGAGTTCTTATGTGCTAAGAAGCTTAAATTGTTAGGAACTCTTGGAACCAGTTATGGTTTATTTATTATGATGGTATATAAGTATAAATCAGTGTAACATCAAGGTTGTCCATTGATTTATTGTGGATATAAATAATAATTTAACATTTAAAAAATGTATGAATACAGAATTGCAGTTAGGGAAGATGAAAAAGTTCTTGAGATGAAATGGTGGTAAATGCTATACAACAATGTCATTTGTTTTGTTATTTTTTTTGAGACAGAGTCTCACTGTGTCGCCCAGGCTGGAGTACAGTGGCACAATCTTGGCTCACTGCAACTTCTGCCTCCTGGGTTCAAACAGTTCTCCCTACCTCAGTCTCCCGAGTAGCGGGGATGACAGGTGCCCACCACCACGCCCAGCTAACTTTTGTATTTTAGTAGAGAGGAGGTTTCATCATGTTGGCCAGGCTGGTCTTGAACTCCTGACCTCAAATGATCTGCCCGCCTCAGCCTCCCAAGTGCTGGGTTTACAGCTATGAGCCACCGCAGCCAGCCGTGAATGTTCTTAATGTCATAGAACTGTACGCTGGGGAATGGTAAAAGGGTAAACTGAGTGTAATATCTATTTTATCACCCTAAGAACAATCTATTTAAAGGGATTTCTTAAAATGACAGTAAAACAGAGTGGTTAGAGTTAACGCTTCTGGGTTCAGACCTTGTTTATAACCCTAACTCAACAGTCAGCAGATGATTTTATCCAGATAATAAAACGCTTAACCTCTTAAAGATTCAATTTCCTTACGTATAAATAGTATCTATATCTTTAAGGTTTGTTGTTAGGATTAAGTGAAACAGTGTATTTAAGACAATTAATGCAGGTTCCAGAAGTTCTTCAAGGTTAGCTATCACTAGGCTTTTAAAATGATAATGGTATTCCATTCCAGTCCATAAGATACCATTTGAAGCATGTACAGAAACACATTCTCTGTACTGTTAGGCCCCATTAAGGGACTGATATAATTCTGTTCAATTATTCTGATTGAACTGTTTAATGTCAAAGTGAAAACTAAGATAGGATTTATATAGTATGTGAGCTGAGATTTCCATTCCAGGGCACTGGAAAGATTTACAGTGTCCCATTGTCACCATCAGTGATCACAGACAATAGAAGAGGTGCCTGTAAGATTACAGAAATGGGTCATTAAGAAGAAGGTATCCTATTAGAACAAGGATCTCTAAGGAATAAAACAAACAAACAAAAAGCTATCCTATTATAATATCAATTTTTAGGCCGGGCATGGTGATTCACGTCATAATCCCAGTACTTTGGGAGGCCGAGGTAGGTGGATCACTTGAGGTCAGGAATTTGAGACCAGCCTGGCCAACATGGTGAAACCCCATCTCTACTAAAATTACAAAAATTAGCCAGGCATGGTGGCGCATGCCTGTAATTCCAGCTACTCAAGAGGCTGAGGTGGGAGAATTGCTTGAATCTGGGAGACAGAGGTTGCAGTGAGCCAAGATGATGCCACTGCACTCCAGTCTGGGCAACAGAGAGAGACTCTGTCTCAAAAAAATAAATAAACAAACAAAATAAAAAGATCAGGTTTCAAAACAGATAAATCAAACCAATGCTAGATTTATATAAATAACTTTGGATAAGGTACTTAATTTCTCATCATGAAGTTTCTTCAACTGTAATATGGAGATGGTAATAGTTCCATGTCGGTACTACTGTGAGCACTAAACTAACACACTTTGTAAAGCACATCATACAATGCCTATCCTAGTAGACAATAAATGTTAAGGTATATTGTATACTGTATCTGGAGTTCTCTCATGAGATCCTTGCAGATAAGATATAAGTAAGCTAGATAAACCAGTATTTTAATTTCTTAAAGGTTCATTAAAGTTTTTATAACAATCTTGAAAGGGTCTTTGGGATCTTTTGGCTTTATTGGTAAACAGATTTTTACTATTCCTATTTATAATCCATGTCTGAAATGCCTGCACATATATGTATATCTAAGTGTGTGTATGTGTATGTCTTTTAGCCAAATAACATGCAATTGGCTTCAAGTCAGTGATCAAATTTGAGACAATCTAAAACAAGCTTGTCCAGCCTGCACGTGGCCCAGGACAGCTTTGAATGCAGCCCCACACAAATTCATAAACTTTTTAAAAACATTATGACATTTTTTCGCAATTTTTTTTTAGTTCATCAGCTATTATTACTGTCGGTGTATTTTATGTGTGGCCTAAGACAATAATTCTTCTTCCAACGTGGCCCAGAGAAACCAAAAGATTTGAAACCCTGGTCTAGAACTACAAGCTACCCCAAGTGATTTGGATAACTGTGGTATCAAAGCAATAGCAAAGAATCTGCCAGTAGACTTAATGATAGAGCTGTTTCCAATATGTACAATTTTATCTAGTATTCTATCGTGAATAGCAGCAGGATTTATTTAACAAAAGTTAACAACTGTTCTGAACCTCTGGGGGAAGGCCAGTTATTTTTGGTAATATGATTACATTAGAGGCTAGATATCCAATTTTTGCCAATAAAAGAAACTCAAATTTTTATGTGAAATTTACCAGTTTTTTAAAGAGTTAATATGTCAAAGTTCAAAACACATTCTGCAGGCCAAGTGCATATTAGTTGGAGTTAGCTCATAAAGTGTAGACTACAACTCTGACAGAGGTATGCTTTCAAATTTACAGGTCATACAACATTAGATGGGGCAGCCTAGACATGGAATAACAAAATCAAACATCTGAGTTTCAAAACCAATTAGAAATGTGGCAGGAATAACTGTAAAATTCTATATATAGGCTAAAAAACAGGTTAAAAAACTACTGTGTCAGGCTGGAGTGTAGCAGCACAATCATAGCTCACTGCAGCCTTGAACTCTGGCCTCAAGTGATCTTCCTGCCTTGGTATTCCAAAGTGCTGGGATTACAACTGTGAGCCACCTCACCTGGCCTTTCCCCTCCTTTCATCTAGATTGTGTCTTTCCTTTGCTTCACTGCCTATCTTGCTCAAATTGAACTCTATTACCAGCAATTTCTTCTCAGTGTGGGGTCATGGAAAGGAGTTTCAGTTTACTTTCAAGAGGTTATGTGGCTAAAAAGACTCCAGTATCATGGGATAGAAAGGTCTGCACATTTACAGACCTCTTTCTTGCATTCAGATAAGAACTGCATCCTGCCTTATCCGTTAGTTTTGGCTGCTCTTCTCAGATTGGCCTGCATGCACTAGTGAAATATCATTGCCGATTCCTATTCTCAGAGCTGTTGGAATCCTAGTCTGCCTTGCTTCCAGATCCTCCCACGCAAATGTTGATACTGTAAAGGTCCTGGTTCATGGTGTACCCCACCTGCTAATATTTGAGGGCTCACAGAAGTAACTTGTCATCTGATTTTGCTGTAGATATTGACTCTGTAGTCTTCTGTTTCACTATCCAAGTTGCTGTTTTTATAGTGGGATTCCAGTAGACTAAAACTGTTGTCATTTTCCCAGAATCCTCTACAAATTGACTCTTTTTGGTAATTTACATATTTTTAGCTTTCTATGCAATTTTAAACTTATACAATTTATTTCTATGTTTGTTGTTCCTCAAAGTAAAATTTTTAATATTCAACAGTTTGATTTCTATCTCGGTACTTTCACACTCACCAATCTCTATTTCTGAATGCCACTAAATTTATGTGCTCCCAACTTTTCTCTTCCCCTCTTAAAGTCCAAAATTAACTAGATTTTAGGAAAATTGCAGAATATCTTAGCAAAATTAAAACTGACAAGAACCCATCTAAAAATAATATTTAAAATAATGAGAAAATTACTGAGCTAAAAACTACCTTATATCTACCAGAGAACATTCCAAAGAGAGTCTTCCCATTGTCTTTAGATTTTCTTGAAGTTTTCTTAAACAGTCAACATTCACTACTAGTTCAACACCCACGTCATACAGCAAGACCTAAGAAAATAATAACTTTTTAAGTCTACAGACAAACACCACTTGGAAATATTTTTTTGGCAAACTGAAAAACTCAATGAAAACTGTTTTAACTCTGGGGGAAAAAAATACAAAATGCATTCACCTTCACAATTATAGTTTTAACTCTGCAATTTACCTCTACCAATGTGTCTGTAACCATTCTGATGATCTGGCCTCTTCGCCACTGATTTTTATCTTGGATCTTAACAGCACAGTGCATATTATTTTCCCATTTAACAGGTTCCCATTTTGAGTTTTCATAGGCAGCTATCATCTTTTCTTCTAAACTACAGAGATAAAAAATATTTAACTTTCCAAACCTTTTCTCATATAATTCTCTGGCTACATGTTTTCTACTATCCCCGCTTGCTCATTCCACTCCAGCCAAGATGGACACCTTGTTTTTCCTTGAATGTAAAAGTGTATTTCTTCCTTAGGTTTTTGAACTAGCTCTTCCTTCTGCCTGAGAGAAACTTCCCTCAGACACTCATGTGGCTTTACCTCCCTCCCTCCTTCTTTGAGGCCCATTTCAAATGTCACTGTCTCTGAGGTCTTCTTTGACCATCCTAAAAGTGCCTTCCTCCCCAAATGTTTCATTATTTCTATTTCCCTTATCACCATCTGCCACACTAAAAATTTTATTTGTTCACTCTCTCTCCCTCTACTAGAGTTTAAGTTACATGACAACAAAGATTTGCCTATGTTTTATATCAGGGTATCCCTAACACTTACAATACTGGTTGTCATATAGTAGGTCCTCAGTTAGTATTTGTAGAATGAATAAATTCTGATACAGGGGAAACAGCCAACAGATATCCTATTTTCATACTTCCAACTAGCTGAGAGACAACTTAAAATAATTTTGCTTGTAAAATCTACATTTATGACTTCTAGATATTTGAAACAGAATATATAAAGGATAAAATCATTTGCAATATTTTCCTTATATATAATATATATACCTATTAAGTAAGTTTTCAGTTAACAACCACTGAACATAAATCTTCTCAGGAGATATTACATTACAGATATGCACAGGCAATTCCTTATTATAAAGTGACTGAAAATTCTCATTAGGTAGATATTTTGCAGACACAGGGTTTAAGTTGTGCACTTCATTTGAAATAATTTCTTCTGGAGAAGGATCCCAAACTTCAATACGCTTTTGAGAATTATCTTTCAGGATGTATCTGAAAAACAACAAAAGTTAATGAAAAGAATTGTATGCAAAATACTTGTTTGCATTTGCTCAGGTCTGTATCTCGACTGTGATGATGCTTACATGACTATTTTCATCAAAATTCATTTAACTGTGGACCTAAAACAGGTGACTTTTTACTGTATATAAGTTATACTTCAATAACCCTGACTTTAAAAAGAAAGGAGAAGATTCAGTACAAAAAAAATTTTATTTTCTGAAATGGAGTCTCACTCTGTTACCTAGGCTGAAGTACAGCGACAAGATCTTGGCTCACTGCAGCCTGCACCTCCCAGGTTCAAGCAGTTCTCCTGCCTCAGCCTCCCAAGTAGCTGGGATTACAGGCACCCGCCACCATGCCCCACTAATTTTTTGTATTTGTAGTAGAGGCAGGGTTTCACCATATTGGCCAGGATGGTCTCAAACTCCTGACCTCATGATCTGCCTGCCTCAGCCTCCCAAAGTGATGGGATTTCAGGCGTGAGCCACTGTGCCCAGCCCAGACCAACCTTAATTTGAATGTTTATTCTCATTTCTTTTCCGCTCTCATTTGAGACCTATCGTGGAAAAGCTCCTGATTCTAGCTCCTCCAGCATGAGAGTGAGCAGGAGAGCATGACCACAGATCGTTAATACTAGTATGAGTCAATGTAGGTCTCTATGGAGTGTCACTGCTTCTGTGGCTTATGCTGACAGGCATCACGTGTGGGTGCTATCTGAATACCTGCTTTCTTCTTTTTTTTTTTTTAAGATAGAGTCTCGCTCTGTCACCCAGGCTGGAGTGCAGTGGCACAATCTCAGCTCACTGCAACCTCCGTCTCCTGGGTTCAAGCGATTTTTCTGCCTCAGCCTCCCAAGTAGCTGGGACTATAGGTGCACGCCACCATGCCCAGCTAATCTTTGTATTTTCAGTAGAGACGGTTACAACATATTGGACAGGTTGGTCTCAAACTCTTCTTAAGTGATCCACCCACCTCAGCCTCCTCCAGGTCCACTCCCACTACCCAAGTCCCTACTGTGGAAGAATTCTTTGTCTTGACCTCAAAACCCTCCCACCTGTCCTTGCCACCACTCTACTCCTCTGCTTCTTAGGTCACCCTAACCACGAGCCTGTCCGGGGTGAGTATTAGCACAATGGCCCAAGCCTGGTTATCATTCCAAGTATCTACTTGAATCCCAGAAAATTAACATTTCTACAAATGGAAATGTAAGCTACTCTACCACTACGCTTATTCTCCATCCTGCCATTTCTCTTCCCAATTCCTTTCTCAGTCAGGCACAAGGGGCTTCCTAAGCAGAAATAAGACACCAGTCGCCTTTCCTTACAAGCATTCTCAAGGAGCCTTTCTCTTGGTTTCTGAGTTCCTTAGTAATGGAAGGAAAAGTCACTCTGGTCCTCATTAGATTAATGACTTCAATTATTTTCTATTTTTTCTGGTCCAGGACAGGGAAAATTCCCAGGTCTACAGTCTAAGCACATCTCCAATGGGGAATGATATGCCAGTTTCCCTTCTTGCAATTACAATGTTACATATGAATATGAACTAACAATGAAAGTTTACATATCTACTTACCCTATTTCATAAGATGCTAGGCCCTCTTTGACTAGCTGGTCATTAATACTGGTAGTTGTCATTTCAGGAGGACCAAGAGAATCAAAAAGCTCAACTAAGAGCACATTATCTTCCAGAATTTCTGTAAAACCATTAAGAAAATTCGGGGAAAGAAAGATGTCACAAAATATACAAAATGAGGCCTTTTATTTTTTTTTTTTGGAGACAGAGTCTTAGTCTGTCGCCCAGGCTGGAGTGTAGTGGCGCAATCTCGGCTCACTGCAACCTCGGCCTCCTGGGTTCAAGTGATTCTCCTACCTCAGCCTCCCGAGTTGCTGGGACTACAGACATGCGCCACCACGCCCAGTTCATTTTTTTTATATTTTTAGTAGAGACGGGGTTTCACCATGTTGGCCAGGCTGGTCTCAAACTCCTGACCTCAAATGATCTGCCCACCTTGGCCTCCCAAAGTGATGGGATTACAGGCCTGAGCCACTGCACCCGGCCTAAATGAGGCAATTTTTTAAAAATTGGAAACTTAATTTCTTTCATTTGCATACATGACATTTCTTGCAGAATAATGTCATAGTGGCTAGGTGTTAAAGTAGTATTTTGCAGATATAAATGAACTGTCAGTGTTATCTGTAACATACACAAATTAGTGAACATCTTATTTTAGGTTACTGTGTGCCATTATATAAAGAAATCAGTTCAAAGCTTTTAGATTCAGAAAAATATAAATATATTCATTTGAAGAAGTGTTCTGTTGTATTCTTAATTGTTTTATGGAACTCAACCAAGTTCCAGGAGGACCAAGGTGAATGAAAGTTAACTCAGGCCAGTGATCATCTGCAAAGGTTTACAGCTTTTATAAAAATGGCACAAAGTTTAAAACAACAAAAACTCAATCTAGAGCCCTCAATTAACTACAACTTTTTTCTGTCCCTGTGTTTTTTAGGACAAACTATCTAACTTTTAATTCTTTTTGTTTACCAGATCTATTTCTTAAACTAGACTGGGAGTTAAATGAGTGTAAGGCTTGTGTCTCATGTGTCTGTTTACTTATTTATGGTACATTGCACAGGGAAATTGGTCAATAAGTATCTGAAATATGACAGAGAAATTTCTTTAGAAAACGTATCTAAAAAATGCACTGAGATCCGTATATGCCTATGCCTTTCCAGCTGGTAGCTGCTAGTCAGAACGATTCTAAATAAAAAGATAACCATTACCAACAGCAACATTCTATATTAACCAAGTTATAAGAGTTATAACAGTATACATTTAAAAGGTTTTAAACAATTTTTTCCATTAAGTTACAGGGGTACAGGTGGTATTTGGCTAAATGAGTAAGTTCTTTAGTGGTGATTTGTGAGATTTTGGTGCACCCATCACTCAAACAGTATACACTGCACCGTATTTGTAGTCTTTTATCCTTCACACCCCTCCCACTTTACCCCCAAGTCCCTAAAGTCCATTCCTTTGCCTCCTCATAGCTTAGCTTCCACATATCAGTGAGAATGTATGATTATTGGTTTTCCATTCCTGAGTTATTTCACTTAGAATAACAGTCTCCAATCTCATCCAAGTCACTGCAAATGCTGTTAATTCATTCCTTTTTATGGCTGTGTAGTATTCCATCATTTATATTCATGTGTATGTATGTGTGTGTGTGTGTGTGTGTATATCACAGTATATCACAGTTGCTTCATGCACTCATTGATTGATGGGCATTTGGGTTGGTTCCACGATTTTGCAATTGTGAATTGTGCTGCTATAAACATGCGTGTGCAAGTGTCTTTTTTGAATAATGACTTCTTTTCCTCTGGGTAGATACCTAGCAGTGGGAAGGCTGGATCAAATGGTAGTTCTACTTTTAGTTCTTTAAGGAATCTCCACACTGTTTTCCATAGCAGCTGTACTAGTTTACAATCCCACCGGCAGTGTAGAAGTGTTCCCTGTTCACCCCACCCACACATCAACTGTTTTCTGATTTTTTGATTATGGCCATTTTTGCAGGAGTGAGGTGGCATCGCAATGTGGTTTTGATCATTTCCCTGATCACTAGTGACGTTGAGCATTTTTTCGTACCTTTTTTGGTCGTTTGTGTATCTTCTTTTGAGAATTGTCTATCCATGTCGTTAGCCCGCTTTTTGATGAGATTGTTTTTTTTCTTACTGATTTGTTTGAGGTCATTGTAGATTCTGGATATTAGTCCTTTGTCAGATGCATAGATTGTGAAGATTTTCTCCCACTCTGTGGGTTGTCTGTTTAACTCTGCTGACTATTCCTTTTGCTGTGCAACAGCTCTTTAGTTCAATTAGGTCCCAGCTATGTATGTCTGCTATTATTGCATTTGCTTTTGGGTTCTTGGTCATGAAATCCTTGCCTAAGCCAATGTCTAGAGGGGTTTTTCCAATGGTATCTTCTAGAATTTTTATATTTCCATTCTTAGACTTCAGTCTTTAATCAGTCTTGAGTGATTTTCATACAAGGTGAGAGATGAAGATTCAGTTTCATTCTCTTACATGTGGCTAGCCAATTATCCTAGCACCATTTGTTGAAAAGGGTGTCCTTTCCCCACTTTATGTTTTTGTTTGCTTTGTCAAAGATCAGTGGCTGTAAGTATTCGGGTTTATTTCTGGGTTCTCTATTCTGTTTCATTGGTCTATGTGCCTATTTTTGCACCAGTACCACACTGTTTTGGTGACTATGGCCTTATAGTATAGTTTGAAATCAGGTATTGTAATGCCTCCGTATTTGTTCTTTTTGCTTAGTCTTGCTTTGGTTATGTGGGCTCTTTTTTGGCTCCATATGAATTTTAGAATTGTTTTTCTAATTCTGTGAAGAATGATGGTGGTATTTTGATGGAGACTGCATTGAATTTGTAGATTGCTTTTGACAGTATGTTCATTTTCACAATATTGATTCTACCCATCAATATGGGTACCATTGCAATATGGTAGAATCAGATGGATTCTACCCATCCAATATTGATTCTACACATCCATGGGATGTGTTTCCATTTGTTTGTGTCCTCTATGATTTCTTTCAGCAGTATTTTGTAGTTTTCCGGTCTTCTGACTTCTTGGTTAGTTATATTCCTAAGTTTTTTATTTTTTTGCAGCTATTGTAAAATGAGTTGAGTTCTTGATTTGATTCTCTGCTTGGTCGCTGTTGGTGTACAGAAGAGCTACTGATTTGTGTACATTTATTTTGTATCCGGAAACTTTGATGAATTATTTTATCAGTTCTAGGAGCTTTCTTGAGGAGTCCTTAGAGTTTTCAAGGTAAACAATCGTATCATCAGCAAACAGTGACAGTTTAACTTTTTCTTTACCGATTTGGATGCCCTTTTTTTCTTTCTCTTGTCTGACTGCTGTGGCTAGGACTTCCAGTACTATGTTGAAGAGGAGTGTTAAGAGTGGCCATTCTTGTCTAGTTCCACTTCTCAGACGGAATGCTTTCAACTTTTCCCCATTCAGTATTATGTTGGCTGTAGGTCTGTCATAGATGGCTTTTAATACATTAAAGTATGTCCCTTGTACGCCGAAGTCTGGAGAGTTTTAAGCATAAAGGGATGCTGGATTTTGTTGAATGCTTTTTCTGCATCTATTGAGATCATGTGATTTTTGTTTTTAATTCTGTTTACATGGTGTATCACATTTATTGACTTGCATATGTTACATCCCTGCATCCCTGGTATGAAACTCACTGGATCATGGATTACTTTCTTGATATGTTGTTGGATTCGGTTAACTACTATTTTGTTAAGGATTTTAACACCTATGTTCATGAAGGATATCAGTCTATAGTTTTCTTTCTTGGTTGTGCCCTTCCTGGCTTTGGTATTAGGGTGATGCTGGCTTCACAGAATGAATTACGGAAGGTTCCTTCTTTCTCTATCTTGTGGAATAGTGTCAAAAGGATTAGTACCAATTCTTTGTCTGGTAGAATTCTGCTGTGAATCCGTCTGGTCCCGAACTTTTCTTTGGTGGTAATTTTTAAATTACCATTTCAATCTTGCTGCTTGGGGTTGGTCTGTTCAGGATATCTAATTCCTCCTGATTTAAGCTAGGAGGGTTGTATTTTTCCAGAATTTATCCATCTCTTCTAGGTTTCCTAGTTTATGTGCATAAAAGTGTTCATAGTAGCCTTGAATGATCTTCTGTACTTCAGTGGTGTCAGCTGTAATAGCTCCTGCTTCGTTTGTTAGTGAGGTTATTTGGATTTTCTCTCGTTTTCTTGGTTAATCTTGCTAATGGTCTATCAATTTTATTTACCTTTTCAAATAACCAGCTTTTTATCTTTTGTATTTTTGTTTCAATCAATTTCATTTAGTTCTGCTCTGACCTTAGTTATTTCTTCTGACAGGTTTGGGTTTGTTCTTGTTTCTCTAGTCCTTGAGATGTGTCAGTTTATGCTCTTTCAGTCTTTTTGATGTATGTATTTAGGGCTAGGAACTTTCCTCTTAGCACCTGCCTTTGCTGTATCCCAGAGGTTTTGATAGGTTGTATCATTATGTCATTCAGTTCGAAGAAATTTTTAATTTCCATCTTGATTTTGTTTTTGAACCAATGCTCATTCAGGAGCAGGTTAATTTCCATGTATTTGCATGGTTTTGAAGGTTCCTTTTGATTTCCAGTTTTCTTCCACTGTGGTCTGAGAGAGTGCTTGATATAATTTCAATTTTCTTAAATTTATTGAGGTCATATGGTCTTAGAAATTTCCATACGCTGTTGAATAGAACGGGTATTTTATGGTTGTTAGATGAAATGTTCTGTATATGTCTGTTAAGTCCATTTGTTCCAAGGTATAGTTTAAATCCATTCTTTGTTGACTGTCTTGATGACCTGTCTAATAATGTCAGTGGAACGCTGAAGTCCCCTACTATTATTGTGTTGCTGTCTATCTCATTTCTTAGGTCTATTAGTAATTGTCTTATGAATTTGGAATCTCCAGTGTTAGGTGCACATATGTTTAAAAGTATGGTATTTTCCTGTTGGACAAGGCCATTTGCCATTACACAACGTTCCCCCATTACACAACGTTCCCCCATTACACAGCGTTCCCCCATTACACAACGTTCCCCCATTACACAACGTTCCCCCATTACACAACGTTCCCCCATTACACAACGTTCCCCTCTGTCTCCTTCAACTGCCATTGCTTTGTTTCGTCTGATGTAAGAATAACTACCCTTGCTCGCTTTTGGTGTCCATTTGCATGAAGTGCCTTTTCCCACCCCTTTAGTTCAAGTTTATGTGAGTCCTTATGTGTTATGTGAGTCTCCTGAAGGCAGGAGACGGTTGATTGGTGAGTTCTTATCCATTCTGTGGTTCTGTGTCTCTTACGTGAGCATGAGTATTTAGGTCATTCACATTCAATGTTAACATCGAAATGTGAGTACCATTGCATTCATGGTGCTCTTTGTTGCCTGCGTACTTTGGTTTTTTTGTTTTTGCTTTTTAACTTGTATTTCTGTTTTACAGGTCTGGTGTGATTTCTGCTCCGAAGATATTCAGTTTTGATGTGTTTCCAGGATTTGTTTCAAGATTTAGAGCTCCAAAATTTTAGCAGTTCTTGTAGTGGTGGCTTGGTAATGGCAAATTCTCTCAGCCTTTGTCTTTTGAAAAAGACTGTATCTTTCCTTCATATATGATGCTTAGTTTCACTGGAAAGAAAATTCTTGGCTGATCAATTGTTTTGGTTGAGGAGGCTGAAGATAGGGACCCAATCCCTTCCAGCTTGTAGGGTTTCTGCTGATAAATCTGCTGGTAATCTGATAGGTTTTCCTTTATAGGTTACCTGGTGCTTCTCACAGCTCTTAAGATCCTTAACTTTGGATAGATAACCTGATGACAATGTGTCTAGGCAAAGATCTTTTTGTGATGAATTTCCCAGGTCTTCGTGCTTCTTGTATTTGGATGTCTAGGTCTCTAGCAAGGCCTGGGAAGTTTTCCTTGATTATTCCCCCAAATATGTTTTCCAAGCTTTGCACTTCTTGTATTTGGATGTCTAGGTCTCTAGCAAGGCTAGGGAAGTTTTCCTGAATTCTTTCCCTAAATACGTTTTCCTGAGGAAGAAGAGAAATCTATGGTTTGGTCGTTTAACATAATCCCAGACTTCTTGAAGGCTTTGCTTGTATTTTCTGATTCTTTTTTCCTTGTCTCTGTTGGATGGGGTTAATTCGAAGACCTTGTTTTCAAGCTCTGAATTTCTTTCTTCTACTTGTTCCATTGCTGAGACTTTCCAGAACATTTTGCATTTCTAAAAGTGTGTCCAAAGCTTCCTGAATTTTTTTTATTGTTTTAAGCTATTGCCCTGAATATTTCTCCCTTCACTTCTTACATTGTTTTTTGCATTTCCTTGCATTGGGCTTCGCCTTTCTCTCCTGATTAGCTTAATAACCTTCTGAATTATTTTTCAGGTAAATCAGGGACTACTTCTTGGTTTGGATCCACTGCTGCTGAACTAATGTGATTTTGAGGGGGTGTTGAGCCTTGTCATATTACCAGGGTTGGTTTTCTGGTTCTTTCTTATTTGGATAGGTTCTCTCAGAGGGAAAGTCTAAGACTGAAGATTGTCGTTCAGATTTTTTTGTCTCACAGGGTATTCCCTTGATGCAGTACTCTTCCCCTTTTCCTATGGATGTGGCTTCCTGTGAGCTGAACTACAGGGATTACTGTCTCTTTCTAGGTCCAGCCACTCAAAGAGTCTACCTGGTTCTGGACTGGTATTGGGGGTTGTCTGCACAGAGTCCTGTGATGTGAACCACCTATGGGTCTCTCAGCCGTGGATAGCAGTGCCTGTTCCGGTCAAGGTGGTGATGGGGTGAAATGGGCTCCATGAGGGTTCTTAGCTTTGGTGGTTTAACGCTCTATTTTTGCGCCAGTTGGCCTCCTGCCAGAGGTGGCAGTTTCTAGAGTGCATCAGCTGTGGTAGTATGGGAAGGAACTGGCAATGCGCGGGGCCATAGAACTCACAAGATTATATGTCCTTTGTCTTCAGCTACCAGGGTGGGTAGGGAAGGACCATCAGCTGGGGGTGGGGCTAGGTGTGTCTGAGCTCAGACTCTCCTTGGGTGGGTCTTGCTGAGGCTGCTATGGGGGATACAGGTGAGAGTCCCAGATCACTGGAGTTGTGCGCCTAGGAGAATTATGGCTGCCTCTGCTGAGTCATGCAAGTTGTCAGGGAAGTGGGGGAACAACGGCAGTCACAGGCCTCACCCAGCTCCCACACAAACCAAAGGGCCAGTTTCATTCCCACCGTGTTCCCCCCACCAGCTCCCAGTCTGTGTCCAGATGGAGAGCAATATGGGTTTGAAAACCTGTCCCAGGTTATCTGCCTCCCAGCTGGGAAAGAAAAGGGCTTGGTTCTTCCCCTCTGCCTGTGGAGTCTGCACACCAGATTTGCACCCTCCCCCAAATTCTGGCCAGGAGGTTTCTCACCCTGTTCAAATTATTACCAAGTTCAGCTAGAGATTTCCTTCTCCTTGTGGAGTTTTACCCCCTGCTCCTCTCCCATTGAATCCCTGTGGCACCAGGCAGGAAGGGGCTGCTTGGGGACCCAGCAAGTTCTCAGGGCCTTTCTGCTGCTTCTAGCCCTGTATTTCGCTCGGCTCTCCAAAATGACTCAGCTCCAGGTAAAGTTGGAAACTTCTCCCACAAACAGACCTTCAGCTTCTCCAGTGGAAGTGTGTTTTCGGGAGAGGAGGGTCTCCCTTTCCCACTTCTGCAATTGGGGCACTCACAGTTTCGGTGGGGGGGTCTCCCGGGTTCTCCAGGAGCAGTCTGCTTCCTGCAGAGGGTTTGTTGCCTTTTTTTTTTTTTTAATTTGAGACGAAGTCTTGCTCTGTCACTCAGGCTGGAGTGCAGTGGCACAATCTCAGCCCACTTCTGCCTCTGAGGTTCAAGTGATTTTCCTGCCTCACTCTCCAAGTAGCTGGGAGTACAGGTGCGTGCCACCATACCTGGCTAGTATTTTTTATTTTTAGTAGAGATAGGGTTTCCCCATGTTGGCCAGGCTGGTCTCAAACTCCTGACCTCAGGTGATCCACCCACCTTGACCTCCCAAAATACTGGGATTACAGGCATCAGCCACCACACCTGGCCTAAAAAGCTTTTTTTTCAGGAGTCGAAAAAAAAAATTCCTGGCTACTTTTCAATGGTCTAGATAAATTATCTAGACACAAAAGGCTAAGCAACACTGAGCCTCAATAAACTTTGATCTGCCTGCTTTTCCATCTCTTGTGTTAACTTTAATTTTTTAGTTTTATACTTCTTATGCAAAAAGTTCTTTATTCCAATAGGGTCAACTTTCTCTGTGTTCTGTACCTTTATTATCTTCACTGCTCTCCTCTTAATCAAATATAAATGTTCCTTGCTTTCTAAGGTAACACAGCATGTATGAATGGCAGGTTCCTGTTCTCAGCTGTGGTAGTTCACTGTATTATAAAGGTCTTGGACTCACAATTTTACTGCTGTACAGGTGAATGGGGAAAGATAGTTCTGGTTGGGCAAGACCCTCTGGCACTCCTTAAATAAAATAATCTAGGTTATTAATAACTATGCCACAGCTAGTGTTTGCATGTCACTGGTATTAAATTATTATGTGAGAAAGAAAGAAGAGATATCAAGTAAGAAACCCAAGAAATCTTGATTGATTGTCCATGGGAAATTATTCTAGGAAGGTGCAAAAACCCCATGAAATGCGATTCCTAAAGGAAGGCTGGAAAACAGTTATACAGGTTAAAGTTACCTCAAAATCAGTGGAGACTGTTCAAGGACCAATTCATTTGTTCATTTCAGAGAAGCTAGATAGAAAACTTCTATAGCCTAAGACACACGCTGTATAATCACATTCCTCTTAAATGACACTATTTCTTTAGAACAATTTCTTGCTCTGAAGTAAATAAATTATCAGAGATATACTATCATTTCTAGGTTATGACTTTCTAAACTCCAGTTTCCTGACAGTGAATAGTCCAATAGTCTAATGATAAAAGAAAGACATGGATACAGTAAAAACTACCCCTGAAAGTCCTACACATCTATGCTAAGTAAACATGGTCTCATAAATCCTGCACTACTATTCATTAACCCAACCCAGCCAGTGTGTGTTACAGCTTTGGAACTGATCAAAATATCAGATGAAAAACAGATTCCTGGTCAGGCAGAGTGGCTCACACCTGTAATCCCAGCACTTTGGGAGGCCAAGAAGGGAGGATCGCTTGAGCCCACAAGTTCGAGACTGGCCTGAGCAACAAAGTAAGATCCCATCTCTACAAAAAATACTTAAAACTTAGCTGGCCATAGTGGCGTGTGCCTGTGGTCCCAGCTACATGGGAGGCTAAGGCAGGAGGATCACTTGAGCCCTGGAGGTTGAGGCTGCAGTGAGCCATTGTTCACCCCATTGTACTCCAGCTTGGGTGACAGAATGAAACCCTGTCTCAAAAAACAAAAAAAAAACAAACCAGATTCCCAATCCCCCTATCTAAAACCCTTGGGGCCAGACATGTTTCAGAATTCAAAATTCTTCTAACAAGAAAAGCTACTTGGCACCTATCCTGTATGTGTATCTAACACCCCCAGCAGAGTCTGGGGCAGCAGCCCATAAACAAACATTACCTTGAAGTAAAATACGAATATTCACTACAAACAAGATAAAGACTATATACAGCCTCATGCCAATTCAGAACCAATTTTGCTACGGAACTGTTGATTTTCACAACTTGTTATGTTACAAAATTGTGGGCTAGTGGCTCTATTTTGGGCCCAACTGCTCAAAAAAAGGAATAGCTTTTTTCAAATTATGCTGAGAACCCACAGTCGAATTCGCTTAAGCCAGCGAGGCAAAGAAAAGCTATTTGCCAATCAAGCCCCACCTCCCCTCACTTTCCTGGATATTAAATCTTAGCATCCACTATGTCAAAGACAAGGACAGAGTCCTAGCAAAAATGCAAACAAATAAAAGAAGCTAATTCCTGGCTTTAGGGCCTTCAAGGGGCCATGTCAAGGGTGACTTGCTGTTTTATGGTGATTTTTGTCCTGATGACTTTAGAGTCCACAAAAGATATAATTCCATTGTATCTAATTCTCAACAAATCTTCTCTCTCACCACTACTACTGATGGCACACTGAATTTATTCTAAGATTTGACAAATGTTATTCATGTTATTTAAAATCATATGTGATTACATAGCAAGTAAAAATGGAACTTACTGATAATTGAACATGTCATAAATTTATCTTGAGCCTTGTCTTCAAATTTTTCTTTAGCTTCTTTGGACCACTGCATTGTCCTTTTATATGGTTCAATATAGGCCAACTTACATTTAATTGCCTGGGTCAGACAAAATTTCACCATTAAGAAAAAAATTTAATTTCTACCTACTTTAGAATTCAAGTTTTATTTAAGTGTGTACAAAACTAATCTTTACGTCTGAATTTAATACATATTAGAAATAATCAAATAATGTGTGAAGATGTCTGTAAAAGTACTTTATAAACACAAATCACTGAAAGCAGAGTGGCTGAATGAACTGCTGCACATTCACATACTGAAATAACAAGCATTCATTACAGACACTTATGATACATTAATTACTTGTAAAAGGAAGGTTACAGGATGCTTTATAGTCTGATTTTATAACTGCTGAAAGCACAGAAGATGCATCTGAAAGTATAGATAACAAAAATATCGAACAATGATTCTGAGAGATTATCCCTTTTGCTCACTTGTAATTTTTTTTTTTTTTTTTTGAGACCGAGTCTCGCCCTGTCACCCAAGCTGGAGTGCAATGGCGTGATCTCAGCTCACTGCAACCTCCGCCTCCCGGGTTCAAGCCATTCTCCTGCCTCAGCCTCCCAAGTAACTGGGATTACAGGCACACGCCACCACACCCAGCTAATTTTTTCTATCTTTTTAGTAGAGACGGAGTTTCATCATGTTGGCCAGGCTAGTCTCGAATTCCTGACCTCACGATCTCCCCGCCCTCAGCCTCCCAAAGTGCTGGGATTACAGGCATGAGCCACTGTGCCCAGTCTGCTCATTTGTATTTTAAAATGTTTTTCTATAATACTACACATTTCCTAAAATGAAAACCAACGGCTTAAAAACAACTCATGCAACAGAGAGTATATAAATTAGAAAATAAGACTCCTTCTCATCCTTCTTTCAGACTACTACTACTCCCTAGAGATAAACAAGGTTCAGTTTTTTACATATTCTCCCAGGCTTCTCTATTGTACACACATAGATAGTTAAGCATAAATGTGATCACAGTAGAAGTACTTCTGAGATAAGCATTTTTAACTTGATATATCATGAACATGACTTTTACCACAATATATGATCTCAAAATGATATATTAAAAGCTGCCAACAAGTATTTAAGACACAAATATACTGAATTAATGTTTAATATGCTTATTTGCCATGATATACATATTATTTCTTCAGCAGTAACCATAGCAACATTTATCTATAGTCCCTGTATCAGAAACTAGACAAAAATGGTAGTTAACATTTCTATGGTGACAACAGCTTCTAAAAAGACTTCCATATTTGTGCTGATATCCTGGCCCTAGAAATAATAGATTACCTTCTCTGGGGCAGTCAGAAACTCATCCTTTATTTTACGCACGTCTTTAATTGTTATTTTTGCAGTATTACCAAAGTCCACATATTTAACTTCAACTTCCTGATGTCCAGGCAATCCTTGAAAAATTATGAAATTAGAAATTACAAACTTGGAAAGGAAACAGAATTATCTAGAAAAATTTAGATTGGTTTATAGCTAACAGGATTAGAATACTTTTAGCTTCAATATACAAACTTAATACTTTTTAAAATGTAAAAAAATCTCAAATATGTGAACCTTGAAATCATCCATAATGCAGACTTTTAAGAATGAAAAACTAGTATGTTTTAAATATACAAAGGATAGCCAAAATCAGGATAACAAAATCATATGGCAGGTGGTATGACTTAAAAGTTAAGAATTAGGCTTTGAGTCAGTCTGACCAGTTTAGAACACTAGCTCCGTCACTAAAATTCTATGTGACCTAAAGCAAGCTAATTAATATCTCTAAGATATTACCCTGAGCAAGTTATTTTTTCTCTCTGAGCCTCATTACTTCATCTGTAAAATGGGTATACCAATATAATCTAATTTCACGAGATGTTTTTGAAGGATTCACCTATTTAAGAAGCACAAGGTACAAAGTAAGCACTTAATACATGTTTATTGTTAGTCAAAATAGGTGATCAAACAAGGCAAAAGATTCAACAAACTAAAGATTCATTCATATAACAATATCTGTGAAATTTTGAAAAAATATTGTACTTGGGGCATATTGCAAAAAAACAAGTAGAGAGAGACCTCTCTATCAGTCTATTCTCTATACTTTAAAGAAGTCTCTGGAAGTTTCAAACACAGAAAAGTTTTTAAAAAGACATCACACACTAACCTTTTTGAAAATACTCAAAATACATGGTTTTCAAAGTTAAAGACTAACACATTACATATCATTTCAATATGGAAAAAAGTCCAGTATTCTCTGCTCCTTGGCAGAAGTAGAAGCAAGTGGCACAGCACTAGCACTCACTCAAGATGACACTTCAAACACATGCCCTATGGTAGGGGATATCCATGATAATTGAGAAGATACGTGTTATTATAAAGCCAAAAGATAGGGTAATCTCTCCCCACTTCCACTGGAATCCCCTTGCTAGAAGGATGTTCTCAATTCTACCAATGCCATTAGATTCTTACTCTCCCTAAAGTCTCTGAATGGAAATGTAGTTTTAAACAAATAGATGGATATGGAAAGTAATTTAAAGAATGTTATTGTTTTATCTAAATTATCACATGAGAACAGAGTCAGACATGGAAGGTCTCAAATTTCCCCATTTATGTTCTCTGGAGAAACCAGGGGAAGACGGCTCCACGCGAAAAAGGGAATTAAACTGAAGAGATAAACATGGCATCCAGAAAACAAGAGATCCAATACTGGAGAACAATGAAGTATATGGCCAACTGAAATAAATATCAAGAATAAAAAATGTGTAGTAAGCCTAGAGGGTAAGCAGCCCAACTGGAGAAGATAAAGGATGTTTCTGGCCACATGTGATGGCTCACACCTGTAATCTCAGTGCTTTGGGAGGCAGAGGCAGAAGGATCACTTCAGCCTAGGAGTTTGACCCCATGTCTACAAAAATATATATATAAATTAGCCAAGCGTGGTGGCAAGTGCCTGTAGCCCGGCTAACCTGGGGGTTGAAGTGGGAGGATTGATTGAGCCCAGGAAGCAGAGGTTGCAATGAGCCATGATCATGTTCCACTGCACTCCGGCCTGGACGAGAGTAAGACCGTCTCAAAAAGGATGTTTTCATGCTCAAAAAGAAAAAAAAAAAATCATACTAACATTTATCTGAAGAGTCTAATCATATGGAAAATAGTTTTGAACTATTAAAAATACACTTATAAATTAAAAGAAAATAAAGTGAAATATGAACACAATCACGAACCCACAATAGAATTAAAGAAAGTATACTTTATGGCTTTATTTACACAGAGTATGAATTTAATGAAAAATTGTGATATAACTATAGAAAAGAGAAAAAGGAGGACAAAAGGGCGATGGAGATCCAAAACTTGCCTGACAGAATAACAGGTAATATCTAAAATTGAAGTGTCAAGTAAAGTATTACATATTAGTAAAAGAAGGAACACAAGTAAACAACAAAATACCTGAAAGAATGAAAAGTAATTGCCTTCAAGGAGGGAAGTGGAGTGTGTCTTTTAGCATTAACTTTTAAATTAGGCAGATAAAAAGAAAAAGAGCTACTATTCACCAAAACAAGTATCGTCTTCAAGGTGGAGTTCAACAGGGCCACAGAAGATACAGGAAAATGGACCACACAAATCACACATACTTCTATTAGTATCCCCAAAAGTGGTGCTAACAGAAATGAAGAAGCAGAATGAGCACCATGGACACTCCATCTTCCCCAAATGTTACTACTCAAAGATTTCAGAGGCCTTATTGTTCACCAAATAGTTAACATTTTCAAGCCAATAATCCTAATTTGAAAAGCAGTTGCGAAGTCCTTAGTATCATGAAAAATGCCTTTGTCTTCTCCAAAGATATTTACCAAACTATACAGTGGTATCTTCATTGTAATCGTTGGAACATTTTTGTCTCCAAAATTCATGTCGAAACTTAATCCCTCATGCAGCAGTACCTGGGAGGTGACTGAGTCATGAGGGCTCTGCCCTCATAAATAGGATTACATGCCCTTATAAAAGGGCTTGGTGAAGGGAGTTTGCCTTCCTTTTTCATCCCTCTGGCATCAGAGGATACAGCATCTGTCCCCTCTGGAGGATGCAGCAACAAGGCACCATCTTGGAAACAGAGACTAAGCCCTCAATAAAACAGTGCCTTGATCTTAGACTTTTTAGACTCCAAAACTGAGAAGTAAATTTCTATTGTTTATAAACTACCCAGTCTGTAGTGTTTTATTACAGCAGCACAAAACAGACTAAGACATTCATAAGAACCGCATGTGAAAATTTTTAGTTCAAGTCACTAACCACTAACAAAATTAAAATCAATGGTGACAAATGAAGGATAGAAAATTCAGGTTGCAAGAATAGTTGTGACACAAACAGAACTGATTATATATTAGGAGCAATTTGTAAAGATCTCAGATGACCTTAATAATGGAAAAAACATTTTAAACAGTATCAAACTAAATTTTTTTTTTTTTTGAGACAGAGTCTTGCTCTGTTGCCCAGGCTGGAGTGCAGTGGCCGGATCTCAGCTCACTGCAAGCTCCACCTCCCGGGTTCACGCTATTCTCCTGCCTCAGCCTCCCGAGTAGCTGGGACTACAGGCGCCCGCCACCTCGCCCGGCTAGTTTTTTTTTTTTGTATTTTTTAGTAGAGACGGGGTTTTACCGTGTTAGCCAGGATGGTCTCGATCTCCCGACCTCGTGATCCGCCCGTCTCGGCCTCCCAAAGTGCTGGGATTACAGGCTTGAGCCACCGCGCCCGGCCCTAAATTTTAAAAAAACTTGCCGAGCACAGTGGCTCACGCCTGTAATCCCAATCCTTTGGGAGTGGGAGACTGAGGCGGGCAGATCACCTGAGGTCAGGAGTTTGAGACTAGCCTGACCAACGTGGCGAAATCCTGTCTCTACTAAAAATACAAAAAAATTAGCCGGGCGACTTCTCTTTTTTTTTTTTCCCTTGAGACAGAGTTTCGTTCTTGTTGCCCAGGCTGGAGTACAATGGCACAATCTCGGCTCACTGCAACCTCTGCCTCCCGGGTTCAAGTGATTCTCCTGCCTCAGCCTCCTAAGCAGCTGGGATTACAGGCATGCACCACTACGCCCAGCTAATTTTGTATTTTTAGTAGACATGGGGTTTCTCCATGTTGGTCAGCCTGGTCTTGAACTCCCAACCACAGGTGATCCGCCTGCCTTGGCCTCCCAAAGTGCTGGGATTACAAGCGTGAGCTATCGCACCCGGCCTTTTTTTTTTTTGAGACAGAGTCTCGTTCTGTCACCCAGGCTGGAGTACAGTGGTGCAATGGCGCAATCCTAGCTCACTACAACCTCCGCCTCCCAGGACCAAGTGATTCTCGTATCTCAGTCCCTTGAGTAGCTGGGCTTACAGGCACACACCACCACACCTGGCTAACTTTTTATTTTTAGTACAGACGGGGTTTTGCCATGTTGGCCAGGCTGGTCTCGAACTCTTGGCCTCAAGTGATCCGCCCACTTCAGCCTCTCAAAGTAGTGGGATTTACAGGTATGACCCACCACACCCAGCCTTTCACCCTTCCAATAATAAAAAGACATATCTACAAACTAGAAAGCATGTAAAATAAACAACACAATGGGTTAAACTGCCTATGGTATATCTAATTTAATAACCCACAAAAGCTTAGTCTGTGATGTTCTGTCTTAGTCAATGCGGGGGAATAACTAACTTTACTATTTTTGTTGCTAATACCTCCATTTTCATAAATCTTCTGTCTTCAATTCCACTTTTTATTCTTCCCATTATTTCATAAGTTGAATCAATTACTTAAGGAGGATGTATAAAAAGTAGAAAAAATACACTGAGAAAACTAGCAGTTCGGTCAATAATTCCCAGGAAAGAAGAATATATTAAAATTGAAGAGAAGCAGAGAGGACACAAAGGACTTACCTTTAATTTGTACCTTGACAATCAAAATAGCATGGGACAGACAAACAGTCAACATGAAGCTAGAGTTCACCAGTTTTTGAATAATTAATTTCTGTTGCTTTGTTCTATCTATACTACTTTTCCAGTAAGATTCCCAATGGTTAAGTTCTAGTCAAGTCAAACAAAATCTCAGGAGATAAATTCACCTGTCAACATTATCACTAGCTTTCTAAAGAGAGATGACAGAGCAAATGGTAAGATCAAATAATATTACTTCCAAGACTGAATTGGTACCAACTCAAATGATATTAGTTTTGAAGTATAACATTTCCCTGTAGAAACAGCATGCATTCTCCTACCGGTAACTTTTGCTCGGTACCAAATTCCATCTTCGAATTTAGCTACACAGACTTGATCTTGAACTGGACAGAGGATTTCCAGATTTTCTCCAGCTTCATTTTTATAGAATTCCTCAATTGTCTTTAACAGAAATAAAAAATCCAGGCCCTCTATCTAGCAAATAAAGGGATAAAGCACTGTCATTTCACAGAAACTTAAAATATTAAGTGTTGAATGAATTACAAGCACTGTCATTGAAACTATAAAACATTAAAACTTGAATTGAATGTAAATCTATCAATTGTGTTACGTAATTTATTTTACAAAATTTTACTGCAGAACCAGTATAGAAAATGAGTACAGACATAAAAATAAAGTCACATTCTGCCAGATAACTTAGTGTATGTATTCTTCAAGACATTTTTCTATACATACACACACACACTCCCTGTATATTTGTTTTTACCAAAACTAGACTTTACCACATACACAATCACTTACATTTTTCTATCATTTCTCACTTTTTCTGTTTCAGTAACTAGTATTTCTAGGTCACATTTAGTTTTCCTTAACTGATCCAAACCCATTACAAACTAAGATTATATACTACTTCTGACTGTTATCTCCATAACTCTTTTATAATCTAGTACAGTCCTCTACTTTTAATGAACATGTCTTGTTGAAGACAGCTTATTTTTCTGCAGAAGGCCCCATACCTTACGGATTTATGTGGTTACACCATCATGCTGCTATTTAGCTTATTCCTCCATGGAGTAAGGTCTGTCTGCTGAATTTTCAAAAGGCTGAAAGTTACTCCTAAGGGTTTGATGGATCCAAGGCCAATCTCTTTGGCTAGACTGTGTCATAGGCGGCTTTTTCTCACTCAGGTTGCAACACATCAAGGCCTAATACTTAATGACTATGAATATGCTAAGATTCATTGATTGACTGCAGTGATGATCCTGACCCCTCTCAATGTGTAGTTCTGTTTATGCCCTTGTAATAACCAAGTCTTAAGAATTTATGTGGAGCTACTTTGGCATTATATGAATATCCACTTTCTTATCAACCATCCATCTTAATGTGAACTGATAATTCTTCCTTAAATCAATAATAATTCAGTAGGGTTTGTGGAACGATTGCATTCTTTAGTAATACAGACTTTTCTCTTATTAAATGGTGCTATCTGGTATAATCAAAAAATAGTTCCTAAAGTTTCCTATACTACCAAAAAAATCAAGGATTATAAGTTTATTTCTTCGAATACCAATTATTAATGTTAAAAATATTCTGAAATCCATTTCAATGGAAAAAATGAATTTTTTCTTGTGAGTATAATGATGCAAGTGAAAATTTTCTGAATCCCTATCTTTTCTTATTTCATTTAAATTACTTTAAAACTATTTTTAACTTTCATTTCTAAGTAGCTATTATGCAAATTCTTCCAGTAACAGGTAAGCCAGAGTGAACTCTTAAAAATTCAGCAGAGGAATGATGCCAACAAAATAGCAGATTAGGAAGCTTTAAGTTCTTGTTCCAACACAGAAACATTGAAAAAATGAGAAAGTGTCTTAACCAACTTTATTAGATCAGATCTCTAGAAAGCAATCCAAAGTTTATACTAACCAAGAAGCCTAATGAAGTAAAAGCAATTTTCTAAACGGCAGGAGAGTTTTGTGGTATTTTTACTCGCCCTCACCCTACCATCTTCCCAGAATGACAATGGTCCTGGTCTTAAGCAGTGGCAATCTAGTTCTCAGTTCCCTCCCTTGAACCAGAGGGAACAGACCAGAACTTATATGCAAATTACTGTGTATATGTATCCTAAGTCTGGGAGATACCTGCATGACTGATGCAAAGACTTAGTTTTTGCTTCACATAACTTGGAACACAGGCAGGAAGAATTGTAGGGACCACTTGTAAAAGTGGCAAAGGGGAGTGTAAGTGCAGCTGCTTGGAAGGGGAGTTTATGAGTAGAAACATACAATAGACCATCTAAGGCCAGGAAGAGAATCTGGGGTGAGAATCTTTACAAAATTAGGACATTCAAAAGCAGTCATATATATGGTAGAGTTTACAAAGCCACATGTCTGCCCTGACAAGATGCATGCCCAGAAAAAAAATGAAAAGACTTTAACTTTGACCTCAGGCCGACTCCTAGGCTCAGCCTATCTAAACGGCGAAGAAGTGCCCACCAAAGAGCTAGTCTGCAAAGTCTAGGAAAGAGGCACCTTCCTCTTTCTCTGTCTCTTGTTTGTTTCAGCTCCTGACATTCAAGGAACTCTGTCAATCGTTAGCTGAACACAAGCCAACAAAACAATGGACTTCAGCGATCACACATGACAAGGAACGGTCTTTGAAACAGTTTGGAAAAGTACCAAAACAAATTAACTACTACAGCTTTTTTTTTGAGACGGAGTCTCGCTCTGTCGCCCGGGCTGGAGTGCAGTGGCCGGATCTCAGCTCACTGCAAGCTCCGCCTCCCGGGTTTACGCCATTCTCCTGCCTCAGCCTCCCGAGTAGCTGGGACTACAGGCGCCTGCCACCTCGCCCGGCTAGTTTTTTGTATTTTTTTAATAGAGACAGGGTTTCACTGCGTTAGCCAGGATGGTCTTGATCTCCTGACCTCGTGATCCGCCCGTCTCGGCCTCCCAAAGTGCTGGGATTACAGGCTTGAGCCACCGCACCCGGCCCTACTACAGCTTTTAAAACAACTCTCTCGGCCGGGTGTGGTGGCTCACACCTGTAATCCCAGCACTTTGGGAGGCCGAGGTGGGCAGATCACGAGGTCAGGAGTTCAAGACCAGCCTGACCAACATGGTAAGACTCCGTCTTTAGTAAAAATACAAAAATTACCCTGGCGTGGTGGCAGGTGCCTATAATCCCAGTTACTTGGGAGGCTGAGGCAGGAGAATTGCTTGAACCTGGGAGGTGGAGGTTGCAGTGAGCTGAGATCATGCCACTGCACTCCAGAGTGGGCAACAAAGCCAGACTCCATTTTTTTGTTTTTTTTTGTGTTTTTTTTTTTTAAAGAAAAAACACAACTCTTTTAATCCCAAACAAGAGCTATGGGAGTTCATCACCACTGTACCTGCCTTACAAGAAATTCTACAAGTTCTTAAAGTTGAAATGAAAGGACATTAACATGAAAACATATGAAAGCATGAAACTAACTGTAAAGATACGACACAAAGTGTCAAGAATCCCTGACCTCACTGAAAATCAGAAGCAAGCAGTAATCCTGAAAGGGGACCGAACAGGGCTTGCAGGTACTGACTGATACCAGAAGTCTCTGTGTCACTGCATCAGGGACCTCTGTCACTTCATTTTACATTCATGATCCTTTAGGTTTCATTTCACTATTGACATAGGAGTTAAAAAGAAATTACTGAGGCTAGGTGCAGTGGCTGACGCCTAAAATCCCAGCACTTTGGGAGGCCAAGGCGGGTGGACCACATGAGGTCAGAAGTTCAAGACCAGCCTGGCCAACATGGCGAAACCCCATCTCTACTAAAAATACAACATTAGTCAGGGGTGGTGGTGCATGCATGTAATCCCAGCTACTCGGGAGGCTGAGGCAGGAGAACTGCTTGAACCTGGGAGGTGAAGGTTGCAGTGAGCCAAGATCGTGCCACTGCACTTAGCCAGGGTGACACAGCAAGACTCCATCTCAAAAAAAAAAAAAATAAAAAACAGAAATTGCTTAGGCAGATAGTGAGAATACAGGAAGGAGTCCTCGGCAAGGTTTTCCTGTTTAGTGAAAAGCAGCCCCCAAATCATTTTCTAAGAATCTGCAGCCTGTAAAATTGAGCTGCAGACACAGATACCAGCAGTTGTGCCAAACCTGTTCAAAATGGTGGCTCCATCCTCCCTTCTCTCCTTGTCAGCCACATGTACAGTAAGGAGCACCCAAGATGGTGCCACTCGAGTGGTAAGTCCATTTGCATTATAAGATTAGGGTAGGGTGGCCAGTCTTTCTGGCACGCTATGTAAACATCAAACCTGACTGAACCAATCTGTGGGCCCTATGTAATCAGACATGACCTCCTTAAACCTGCCTATAAAATCCAGCACATCCACCGCCAGCCAGTCTTTCCCTTTCAGAAGCCCCTCTCTCTCTCACTAGAGACAGAGCTGTTCTCCTTTCTTTTTCTTCTGCATATTAAACCTCCACTCCTAAACTCCTCATGTGTGTCCATGTCCTTAACTTTCTTGGCACGAGATGACAAGGAAGCTGCTTCAATATTTTCTGAAATATCATTTAATAAAGAAGATGCAGATATGTGCAACCAGAAAAAAAAAAAACAAAAACGCAAATCAAAAATACTCAACTGTCTTCAATATGTTAAAAGGGCTAAGGGAAAAGAAAGAACTAAAGAAATTTGGGGAAATGATATATGAATAAAATGAGAATATCAACAAGTGATACAAATTATAAAAAGGAAATTCTGGAGCTCAAAAGTATAATAACTAGGGAGAAAAAATTCAATAGAGGGGTTCACAAGCAGCATTGAGTGGAAAGAAGAAAAATAATCAGTGAACTTGAAGACAGGAAAATTTACATATCAAGTCTGAGAAGCAGAAAGAAAAAAGAATGGAGAGAAGTGAACAAAGCCTAAGGGACTCAAGTGAACCAACACAGACAGTATGGAAGTCATAGAAGGAAGAGAGAGACAAAGAGGCAAAAAATTATTTTTTTAAATGGCATAAAATGTCCCCAATTTAAAGAAAGACATGAATCTACAAATCCAAGAAGTCTAATATTAGGAGTTGACTTGTATCTTCCCTCAAAGATATGCTAGACAGCTATCAGCTCCAGTGTCTCAAATATGACCTTATTTGGATATAGAATCCTTATAATCATGTTAAAATGAGGTCATTAGGATGGGCCCCAATTCAATATGATTAATGTCTTTATAAAAATGGCAAAATTTGGGTACAGAGACAAATATACCAGGAGAACTCCATGTGAAGATGAAGGGAGAGATCAGGGTGATGCAGCAAAGGCCAAGGTGCACAAAAGATTGCCAGCAAACCACCAAAATCTAAAGCACAGAGATGAAATGGATTTTCCCTCACACCCCTCGGAAGAAATCAACTCTTCTGACAAACTGATCTCATACTTCTAGATTCCAAAACTGTTGACAATAAATTCTGTTGTTTAAGCTACCCAATCAATAGTAATTTGTTATAGCAGTTCCAGGGAACTAAGACACTATTAGACTCCAAATAGGATAAACCCAAAGAGTCATACACCAAGACACATAATCAAACTCTAAAAAGGCAAAGCCAAAAAGAAAATCTGGAACGCAGCAAAAGAGATGCAACATGTCTTATACAAAGAGACTCAAGAAGATTGTAAGTCAATCTCTCATATTAGAAATCTTGGAGGCCAGGCCGGAAGCGGTGGCTCATGATTGTAATCCCAGCACTTTGGGAGGCCAAGGTGGGTGATCACTTGAGGTCAGGAGCTTGAGATCAGCTTGGCCAACATAGCCAAACCCTATCTCTACTGAAAACACAAAAATTAACCGGGCATGGTGGCAGGCACCTGTAGTCCCAGCTACTCAGGAGGCTTACACAGGAGAATTGCTTGAACCTGGGAGGCAGAGGTTGCAGTGAGCCAAGATCACACCACTGTACTCTAGCCTGGGTGACAGAGCAAAACTCCATCTCCCAAAAAAAAAAAAAAAGGCCAGGTGCATACTAAAAATATAAAAATTAGCCAGGCATGGTGGTGCACACCTGTAATCCCAGCTACTAGGGAGGCTGGGGCAGGAGAATCGATTGAACCCAGGAGGCAGAGACTGCAATGAGCAGAGATTGTGCCAGTGCCTCCAGTCTGGGCAAGACGGCAAGACTGTCTTAAAAAAAAAAAAAAAAAAAAAGACATAAAAGAAATCTTGGAAGCCAGAAGGAAATGGGAAGAGGGAGAGATATATGATGTACTAAAGAAAAAAACAACCTGTCAACTGAAAATTATACATTTGGCAAAACTAGCCTTCAAAAATATGAGAAAAATTAAGACAGTCCCAGATAAACAAGGGTTGAGGGACTCTATTACCACTAGACCTGCCCTGTAAGAAATGCTAATGGAAGTCCTTCAGGTTGCAATGAGAGGACACTAGACAGTACCTCAAAGTCACATGAGGATATTAAGATCTCTGGTTAAGGTAAATACATTGGTAAATGGGAAAGCCAGTATTATTGCAATTATGGTTTATAATTTTACTTTTTTATTTTCTACAGGATTTAAAAGACAAATACATAAATTACAAATCTATGTTATTGAGCACACAGAGTATAGAGATTAATTTGTGACATCAAAAATACTGGAAAAACAGAGCTGCAGAGAAGTACAGTTTTTTGTGAAGTTAAAATTATGTTCATATTAACTCACAATGGATTGTTATAACTTTAGGATGTTATGTGTAATCTCCATGTTAATGACAAAAAATAGTCTACAAGATAAACACAAAAAGGAAACAAGAAGGGAAGCAAAACCTAACACTATAACATTTGCAATATCCATGTTCATTACAGCAGACAATCCAAATGTCCACTGACAAATGAAGGGATTTTTAAAATGCAGCATACACATAAAAAAAGTCTTATGCAGCCTTAAAATAGGAAATTCTATCAATGCTTACAACATGGATGAATCTTTAGGACATTATTATAAGTAAAATAAGCCAGTCACAGAAAAACAAATGCTGCCTGAGTCCACCTATACAAGGTATCTAACACAGTAAAATTCATAAAAATGCAGAAGTAATATTGTGCTGGCCAGAGGTTGGAAGCAGGAAGAAATGTGGTGTTGTTCAATGAGTACAGTTTTAGTTTGCAAGATGGAAATGCTCTAGGTATCTATTGCATGGTAATACGAATATGGTTAACACTACTGAAGTTACACTAAAAAACGGTTACGATAATAAATTTTATGTTTTTTTAACACAATTACAAACGAGATTTTAAAAAATACATCATACTAAAAAGAAAAAAGCAACTAAACACAAAAGAGGGCTCTAATGGAGGAAAGAATAAAAGAGTGGTAAGATACAGAAAACAGCAAATGGCAGAAGTCTTTCCTCATCAATAATTACTTTAAATGTAAACTGATTAAACTCTCCAATTAAAAGACAAACATTTGCTGGGCGCGGTGGCTCAAGCCTGTAATCCCAGCACTTTGGGAGGCCGAGATGGGCGGATCACGAGGTCAGGAGATCGAGACCATCCTGGCTAACACGGTGAAACCCTGTCTCTACTAAAAAATACAAAAAACTAGCCAGGCAAGGTGGCAGGCGCCTGTAGTCCCAGCTACTCGGGAGCCTGAGGCAGGAGAATGGCGTAAACCTGGGAGGCGGAGCTTGCAGTGAGCTGAGATCCGGCCACTGCATTCCAGCCTGGGCGACAGAGAGAGACTCTGTCTCAAAAAAAAAAAAAAAAAAAGACAAAGATTGGCAGAATGAATTAAAAAAAAAAAAAAAACACACGATCCAACTATATGCTGTTCACAAGAGACACACTTTATACCTTATGCCATACACAGGTTGAAAGTCAAATGATGGAAGAAAATACTCCATGCAAATAGTAATCAAGAGAGATCTGAGATGGCTTTACTGGTATCAGGCAAAACAGACTTTAAATAAAAAATTCTTACAAGAGAGAAAGGACATTATAAATTGATAAAAAGGCCAATTCACCAGTAAGATAAAACAATTATAAGCAATTATGCAGTACACATCAAAGACCCAAATATATGAAGCAAACATTGACAGAACTGAAGGAAAAAATAGTTCAGTAGTAATAATAGAAGACTTTAATATTCTACTTTCAACATTGGATAAAACATCCAGACAGAGTATCAATAAGGAAACAGAAGACTTGAACAACACTGTAAACCAACAAATCCTAACAGACATACACAAAACACTCTAGCCAACAGTAAAATACACTTTTTTTTTCATACAAGGCCACTTAGAACATTATCAGAATAGACCATATGTTAGGCCAGAAAAAAGTCTTAATAAATTTCAAAAGATTGAAATAATAAAATATATTTGTCTTTATGACAATGAAACGAAACTGGAAATCAAAAACAAAAAACTGCAAAATTCAAACATGTAGAAACTAAACACCACAAACTACCAACAGGTCAAAGAAGAAATGCTTCAAGACAAATGAAAATGAAAACACAACATACCAAACTCATGAGATGCAATAAAACAGTGCTAACAGGGAAACTTATAGCTACACACACAATTTTAAAATATTGCAAATTAAGAACCTAACTGTATACATAAGACAATGGAAAAAGAGAAAATTACCCAAAGGTAGCAGAAGAAACAATAAAGATTAGAGCAAAAATAAATAAGACAGGATTAAGAAACAGAACATTAATAAAGCCAAAAGTCAATTATTTGAAAAGATCAGCAAAATTGACAAATCTGTAGCTAGAATAACTAGAAAAGAGAAGTCTCAAGTTAATAAAATGAGAAATAAAAGTGGAGACAGTACTATCAATTTTAAGAAAAAAAATTTTTTTTTTTTTTTTTTTTGAGATGAAGTCTTGCTGTTGCCCAGGCTGGAGTGCAGTGGCATGATCTCATCTCACTGCAACCTCCACCTCCCGGGTTCAAGTGATTCTCCTGCCCTCGGACTACAGGTGCCTACTACCACACCTGACTAATTTTTGTATTTTTAGTAGAGACAGGGTTTTGACATGTTGACCAGGCTGGTCTCAAACTACTGACCTCAAGTGATCCACCCAGCTTGGCCTTCGAAAGTACTGGGATTACAGGTGTGAGCCACCACGCCCAGCCAAGAAGTAAAAAATTATGAGAGATTATTATAAACAATTGTATGCCAACAAACTGGATAACCTACATGAAATGGACAAACTCCTAGAAACACACAACCTTCCAAGACTGACTCATGAATTAGAAAATCCGAGTAGACTTACACTAGTAAAGAGTTTCAAACAGGATTCAAAAATCTCCTACACATGAAAAGCCCTGGACCAGGTAAGTTTCACTGCTGAATTTTACCAAACATTTGCGGAAGAATTAACACCATTCCATCTCAAATTCTTTCAAAAAACTAAAAGATGGAGGAATACTAACTCTAAGAGGCTGCATTACCCTGATAACAAAGCCATATGAAGACACTATAAGAAAATTACAGATCAATATCCCTTGCCAATACAGATGCAAATATCCTCAACAAAATACTAATAAACCAAATTCAGCATATTAAGAGATTTTGTTTTCTTCTAACTTGGTCTTTGGGTCTCTCTCTGGAGAGTTGCCATGAACTCTAGCCCTGCCCTGACAAGGTTCTAGAGGAGATGGTCACTGATGTTTACAGTAAATCAAAAGAGGATACTTCTTTACCTTGGTGAATGGGCCAATGCCTTGTTGCCTGACCTGTGACCAAGTGTACGTCTCACAAGAAACCTGTTTATACTAGCAGATGTCCTCATGGTTCTTGTCTGATCTGTGTCCGGTTTATTCCTACCAAGATAGCCACTCTCTAAGAGAGCGCTAACTGGGAGGAAAGTTAGGTATGTGTATGTCAGTCAGGTGAGACACAGAGGCAGCAAAACAAAACACATGAAATAAAAGAAGCATTTTGCTAATCACAGGTAAGAGTGATTCTATAGAATTCTGCCTTTATTAAGGTCCACAGGCATTATCTCTTAAGGCTTTCCAGTAGGGGTTGTGAATTGGCTAATTTAAAGAAAGTATGTATAAAGGGGGTAAATTATTTGTATGATTCTGGTGTTGACTCTGGTTTTATTGTGGTAAGCAGCTGTGGGGTATGTTGGGTCAGTGAGATGTAGAACAAGTGACCCACACTGCAAACAGCCACATGGGGAGAGAAAGTTTTAAGTAAGCCAAAGGTGAGGTGGTATGACTCGGTTTCAAACAACTTATGTTAGGCCTAAAAATGGATGCCAAGGCAACAACGATGTTAAACAAATTTGTGATAAAAAGATTATACATCTTTATCCAGTGGGATTTATTTCTAAAACACAAGGATAATGACATATGAAAATCAACACAGCAGGCACAGTGGCCCACGCCTACACTCCCAGCACTTTGGGAGGCTGAGGTGAAAGGATCACTTCAGCTCAGGAGTTTGAGACCAGCCTGTGTAACATAGTGAGATCTCAAAACTACAAAACAAAAAAATTTTACAAATTAGCCTGGTGTGGTGGTGGGCGCCTTTGGTCTCAGCAACTCAGAGGGCTGAGGCGGGAGGACTGCTTGAGTCCAGGAGGCAAAGGTTGCTGTGAGCTGAGATCATACCACAGCATTCCAGCCTGGGCAACTGAGGGAGACCCTGTTTCAAAACAAACAAGAAAATAAAACAAAATCCCAAATCAACGTAATATACCACATTGACAGGATGGAGGAAAGACCGAAACATGATCATCTCAATTGTTGCAAAAAAGAATTTGAAAAATTGAACACCCTTTCATGATAAAAACACTCAATAAACAAGAGACAGAAGGAAACTTACTTCACATAGTAAAGGTCATTTGGGAAAAACCCACAGATAATATCAAACTCAATGGTCAAAGACAAATGCTTTTCCCCTAAGACAGGAATAAAATGAGGAAGCCTGCTTTTTCATCTTGTATTCAATATGATATTGGAAATCTTGGCCAGAGGCATTAGGTTAAGAAAAAGACAAAAGGCATCCTGAAAGGAAAAAGTATAAATACCTGTTCATGGATGACATGATCTTCTATGTAAGAAACCTCCCCCAAATTACACACACACACCCCGTTAGGGCTACCAAATTAATTCCGCAGTTGCCAGACAAAAAATTCACATGTAAAAATCAGTTGTTTTAATACATTACCAAATGAGCAAATTGAAGAGGAAATTTAAAAAGCAATTCCATTTACAACAGCATCTAAAAGAAGAACTAGGAATAAACTTGACCAAAGGTGCCAAAAATTGATACGCTGAAAGCCACACAAAACTGTTGAAAGATATTAAATAAAATCTAAATAAATGAAAAAAATCCAGTGTTCATGGATAAGAAGAGTTAAAATTGTTAAGATGTCAATGCTATCTGAAATGATTTACAATTCAATGTAATTCCTATTAAAATCCCAATGACATTTCTCTGTTCATAGATGACACGATCTTATATATGAGAAAATGACCCCAAATTACATACACACACACACCCTCTCTCACTTGTTAGAACAAATTAATTCAGCAAAGCTGCTGGACACAAAATTCACATGTAAAAATCAGTTGTGTTTCAATACATTAGCAAATGATAATATCATACTCAATATCATACTGTATTTCTTGGAGAAATAGAAAAACCCATCCTAAAAGTCATATGGAATCTTAAGAGACAATGAGTAACCAAAACAATCTTGAAAAAGAACAAAGTTGGAAGACTCACACGTTGTGATTTCAGAAGTTACAACACGACTACAGTAATCAAAACAGTGTGGTACTGACATAAGGACAGATACACAGACACATGGAATAAAATAGAAAGTTCAGAAATAAACTCTCACTTTTAACAAGGGTGCCAAGACCATTCAATGGCGAAAGGACAGTCTTTTCAACAAATAGTGCTGGGAAAACTGGATATCCAATTCAAAATAATGAAGCTGGGCCCTTACCTTATACTTTGTACAAAAGTTAACTCAAAATGAATCAAAGATCTAAACCTATAAAACTCTTAGAAGCAAGTACAGGGAAGAAACACGATGTCAGATTTGGTAACGATATCTTGGATATGACACCAAAAGCACAAGCAACAAAAGAAATAATAATTAAATTGGTCTTCATAAAATTAAAAACTTGTGGAACAAAGGACACTATCAAGAAAGTGAAAAGACAACCCACAAAATGGGAGAAAATACGGCCAGTCTTGGAACATGGGTGTGAACTGCACAGTTCCAATTATGTGTGACTTTTTTCCACCTCTGCCAGCCCTGAGACAGCAAGAGCAACTCCTGCTCTTCCTCAGTCTATTCAACACGAAGACGATGGGCATGAAGACTTGTGTAATGATCCACATTCGGTTAATGAATAGTAAATCTATTTTCTCTTTATGATTTTTAATAACTCTTTTCTCTAGATTACTTTAAGAATACAGTATCCAATACATATACAAAATATATGTTAGCTGTTTATATATTATTAAGGTTTCTAATCAATAGTAGGCTATTAGTAAAGTTTTGTGGAAATCAACAGTTATATGCAGACTGAGTGTTGAGGCTCATGCCTGTAATCTCAGCACTTTGGGAGGCTGAGGCAGGAGGACTGTTTGAGACCAGGAGTTCAAAACCAACCTGGACAACATAGCAAGACCCTGTCTCTATTAAAAAAAAAAAAAAAAAAATTTTCGAGGTGTGGTGCATGCCTGTAGTCCTAGCTACTTGGGAGGCTCAGACAGGAGACCACTTCAGTCCAGGAGTTACAGGCTGTAGTTAGCTATGATCTTGCCACTGCACTCCATCCTAAGCAACAGTGCTGGACCTTGTCTCAAGAAAGGAAAAAAAAAAAAAGTTGACTGCACAGGTGTTGGTATCCACCATCACCACTTGTTCAAGGATCAACTGCATTTGTAAGTCATATATCTCATAAGAATTTAGTATCTAGAATATATAAAACTCCTACAATCCAGCAACAAAATAAACAACCCAATTTAAAAAATGGACAAAGGGTTGGGCATGATGAATCATGCTTGCAATCCTGGCACTTTGGGAGGCCAAGGTGGGAGGATCACTCTGGCCCAGGAGTTCAAGGCCAGCCTGGGTTACCTAGCGAGACCCTGTGTCTACAAAATAATAATTAGCCAGGTGTGGTGATGTGTGCCTGTAGTACTAGCAATATGGGAGGCTGAGGCCAGAGGATTCCTTGAGCCTAGGAGATTGAGGCTGCAGTGAGCTTACGATCATGCCACTGCATTCTAGCCTGGGCGACAGAGTGAAGCCCTGTGTTTAAAAAATAAAAAAACAAGAAGTTTTAAAAATTAAAAAAAAAATGGATAAATGACTAGAATGGCTATTTCTTCAAAGATACACAAATGGCCAACAAATAAGGACATGTAAAGATGTTCAGTATCGCCGGCCATTAGGGAAATGCAGATCAAAATCACAAAGTGACACCACTTCACACTTATTAAGAATGCTATTATTCAAAAGAAGACATTGATGCGACCAACAAACATACGAAAAAAAGCTCATCATCACTGGTCACTAGAGAAATGCAAATCAAAAGCACGATGAGATACTATCTCACACCAGTTAGAATGGCGATCATTAAAAAGTCAGGAAACAACAGATGCTGGAGAGGATGTGAAGAAACAGGAACACTTTTATACTGTTGGTGGGAGTGTAAATTAGTTCAGCCAGTCTGGCGATTCCTCAAGGATCTAGAATCAGAAATCCATTTGACCCAGCAATCCCAATACTGGGTATATACCCGAAGGATTAGAAATCATTCTACTATAAAGACACATACACATGTATGTTTACTGCAGCACTACTCACGATAGCAAACACTTGGAACCAACCCAAATGTCCATCAATGATAGACTGGATAAAGAAAATACGGCACATATACACCATGGAATACCATGCAGAGTAGAAAAGGATAAGTCACGTCCTTTGCAGGGACATTCTCAGCAAACTAACACAGGAACAGAAAACCAAACACCACATGTTCTGTCATACGTGGGAGTTAAACAATGAGAACACCTGGACACAGGGAGAGGAACATCACACACCAGGGCCTGTTGGGGGGTAGAGACAAGGGGAGGAATAGCATTAGAAGACATACCTAATGTAGATTACGGGTTGATGGGGGCAGCAAACCACCATGGCACATGTATACCTACGTAACAAACCTGCATGTTCTGCACATGTATCCCAGACCTTAAAGTATACCAATAATAAAAAAAGAAAAAAAACAAGTGTTCATGAGGGTATGGAGAAATTGGAACCTTGTGAATTGCTGGTAAGAATGTAAAACTGCAGCTGCTGTGGAAAATAGTTTGGCAGTTCCCCAAAAAGTTAAACATAAAATTACCATATAATCCAGCAAACATTCCTAGATATTATACATACTAGAGGAAATGAAAGCAGACACCCAAATGGATACTTTTATGCCAGTGTCCATAGCATTATTCACATAGGCCAAAAGGTGGAAACAATCCAAATGGCCATCAATAGATCAATGGATAAACAAAATGTAGTATATCCATACATGAAGTATTATGCAGCCATATAAATGAATGAAATTCTGATACATCCTACATAATAGGAACCTTGAAAACATTAAGTTGAAGTGAAAGAAAGCCAGATCCAAAAGGAAACATTGTATATGATTTCACTTAGGAGGTACCTAGAATAGGCAATTTCAGAGAGACAGAAAGTAGAACAGTTCATCAGGGACTAGGGGAGAAGAAATGGTACGTGATTGTTTCATAGGTACAGGGCTTTTGTTTGAGATACAGAAAAAGCTCTGGAAATGGATGCACAACACTTCATGTCCTTAATGGCACTGGAACCGTATACTGAACAATTATTAAAAACTATAAAATTATATTAGGTATATTTTACCATAAAAGACACTGTAAAATATCAACAAAAGAAATAAATGCAAACCCTAACCTAGAAAAGCTCATCTGAGGAGCCACTACAGTGTGACGCGGTGCTTGAGATGACAGGTTCTGAAGCTGCACAGCCTAGGTCAATCCTGGCTCCACCCTTTCCAAGCTGTATAACCTTCCCACAGCTGCAAGATGCTTCATCTCTGTGGTTAGGGTCTCCACATTCACATGGAGACAACAGTGTCTTTCTCACAGGATTGCGCAAAGATTAATTAGTTAATTCACTTCAAGTCTTAAGGGCCTTATGATGAGTGAAATCATACAAAGCACCCAGACATCAGTAAGGATGAACTATTGTTGTTACTATCTAAACGTATCAGTCACACATCCAAAGTTCAATACGAAATGCCTTTAATCTGTGTCTATTTTGTGTTCAAATTCAGAAAACACCTAATAATAATCAGCATATTTGCAGATGTACAGGTTAGAAAAACTTTGTCATTATATTTCTACTTGCTAACTCTGTATGCTTTCCTAGTCTCCAGATTTCAGAAGGTAGCAAGAAACATTTATACATTAATTATCCTTCATTGTTCTTTCAATTTATGATAATCATGTGAACTTGTTTGAAGTTGCAACTACTAAGAAATTTAAATGTACAGAAGGTTAACAGTGGTATGTTTGCTCTAACTAAAATTGACAGTAGACACTCATTCTTGTTCTACATGTCTAATTAAAATTTAAAAACTTCATTTAAAAACACATTATATACTTACCAACTGAAGATAGAAATCTCCAGGACTATTTATATGACAAACCGTTACTGAAACATCTGTCATTTCTTTAGGCAAAATAGGTGGATGATAGTGTAAAGTAGTATTTTTTTCAAAGTGACTTCTTAGTGATTGTGACTTAAACCTAATTAAAAGCATAATGAAAAGCGTAAGCAGGGTCTCACCCTGTCATCCAGCCCGGACTGCAGTGGTGCGATCATGGCTCACGGCAGCCTCTACCCTCCTGGGCTCAAGCAATCCTCCCACCTCAGCCTCCCAAGTAGCTGGAACCACAGCAGCATGCCACCACACCTGGCTAATTTTTGTAGGGACAGGGTCTCCCCTACATTGCCCAGGTTGACCCTGAACTCCTGGGCTCAGGCGATCTTACTGCCTTGGCCTCCCGAAGTGCTGGGATACAGGTGTAAGCCACCATACCTGGCCAAGCCATTTTCTTAGTCTCTCTTCTCTCAGTGACTTGATCTAAAGGAAGGAGTTGCACAGGTACTGACTTATTTACCAAAAGCATTCATCTTCTAATTTCTTTCTTCTAATATTTCTCGGTATTGTCTTCAATTATCAAACCAGGTTAAAAAGGTACCAAGTCTCAAAACTTTAGAGCTGGGCTTTCACATCATACTTAGATTCAAAGCTGCTTCTGTTCTTCGTGTTACATTGATATCTGTGGTCTGTGGTAGCAATTGGTGATGTCAGCTGAAGGGTCTCTGTGGCCCCTTCCAGCTCCAAGACTACTTTTATTTTTCTAGAATGGAACCTGCTTGGGTTCCATTCCCAATCATCCAGGGTAAAAATTAGAATCTTTGACTACCTCTATGGTTACTAAAGTCATCAGAAATGATGGACAGGCAGGGCACTGTGGCTCACGCCTGTAATCCCAGCACTTTGCAAGGCCAAGGTGAGCAGGAGTTCAAGACCAGCCTGGCCATCATGGTGAAACCCAGTCTCTGCTAAGAACACAAAAATTAGCCGGGAGTGGTGGTGTGTGCCTGTAATTCCAGTTACTTGGAAGGCTGAGGCATGAGAATCACCTGAACCTGGGAGGCAGAGGTTTCAGTAAGCTGAGGCTGTGCTACTACACTCCAGCCTGGGTGACTCTGTCTCAAACAAACAAACAAAAAGAAATGACAGACAAATAAACTTTAAACATCCATTATAGATTCATACATTAAATATAGGGTAGTGATCATGAACTCATTCCAAAGGCTAGAAAATTTAGGAAAAGTTAAGCTATAATTCTTGAAACCCTCATACTTATAAAGTTATCAAGAGTTCAAAAGATGTTAGTTATTTACACATACTTTATATTTTGAGCTACCTTAATTTCTCTAATTTTTCTAATTTTCTTTTTTCTTTACAGATAGGGTCTCACTCTGTCACCCAACCTGGAGTACAGTGACAAGAGCACAGCTCAAACTCCTGGGCTCAAGCAAACCTCCCACCTCAGCTCCTAACCTGAGAAGCTGGACTACAGGTGCATGCCACCATGCCTGGTTAATTTCTTTTTGTATTTCTTTGTAGAGATGAGGTCTAGCTATGTTGCCCAGGCTGGTCTCAAACTCATGACCCCAAGGAATCCTCCCTCCTTGGCCTCCCACAGTGCTAGAATTACAGTTATGAGCCACCCTGTCCAGCCTATTTTCTTAAATCCAATTATCTGAATCCAGTTTTCATAGACAACAACCGTACTTAGAAAAGTCTAAAAGCACTATTTTTAACTTCTTCAGGTATGTTAAGGTTTACTTTAGAGACATGGTTTTTAAAGGCAAAGTCTGCTACTCTTATTTATAGCTATAATCTCAAAGAATATTTAAGTTTTAATAAGTTACTTACTTTGCTAATTCCATAAAAACTAGTGCATCTCTAAGAGACACAGGCATATCACTGCTTATTTTATTTGGTGGTGGTTTTTGCAGATCTACAATAAGCACACCATCTTCTTCTCTAAAAACTTTCATTGAAACAGCCTTGTTATTAACCATTTTCAAAAATTCCTCTTTAGCTTCCTCTTCCCAGCCTTCATTCTGGGCAAAAAAGTAAAATTCCATAGTAATTAGTAATTATAAGTATCTCTAATGTTACAATGTTCTGGATTTAGGTTTGTACCAACCACAGACGCAAGTGTGAGCAAACTGAACCAACCACAGACATTAAGAAACAGCCAGGGAAGGCCGGGTGTGCTGGCTCACGCCTGTAATCCCAGTACTTTGCAAGGCCAAGGTGGGCAGGAGTTCAAGACCAGCCTGGCCAAGATGGTGAAACCCTGTCTCTACAAAAAATACAAAAATTAGCCGGGCGTGGTGGCGGGTGCCTTTAATCCCAGCTATTCGGGAGGCTGAGGCAGGGGATTGCTTGAACCCGAGAGGCAGAGGTTGCAGTGAGCCCAGATCGTGCCACTGCACTCTAGTCTGGGTGACAGAACAAGACCCCATGTCAAAAAAAGAAAAAAGAAAAGAAAGAAAAAAACAGCCAGGGCCACAAACTTAGGGGCAGTCTTTATGAATGTACAATGTGCATATACCTTCACTTTATAAATATATTCTCGAGGTTTTACTTTAGAATTTAGTTTCACTTTAGAATAGTAATATGAAGGTTATAAAGAAAGATCTCAAAATGAAAGAAACAAGTATTCAATTTTCCACTTAGATGAAAACTCAAAAGGTAATTTTGAAAATATAGGTATGGCTAAAAAAAATTAAAAAATTTACAATCATCATCAGTTAATCTAGTTCCTATTACTAGCAATGCATAAGATTTATGCTACTTAAGTGATTTAAAAAAAAAAATCCACTCACTGGGCAAAAAATTTTTCTTTTGAGACAGGGTCTTACTCTGTCACCCAGACCAGTACACAGTGGCATAATCTCAGCTCATGCAATCTCTGCCTCCCAAGCTCAAGCGATCCTTCCACATCAGCCTCCATGGTGTATCACCATGCCTGGCTAATTTTTGTATTTTTGGTAGACAGGGTCTCGCCATGTTGCCCAGGCTGGTCTCAAACTCCTGAACCCAAGCAATCCTCCCACTTCAGCCTCCTAAAGTGCTGGAATTACAGCCTTGGGTCACCACACCCAGACAAAAAAGTTTTTATGTTGATCTTTGAACACTGAAGTACCATATCGAAAGTAAATTTCATGATCAAAACCAATTTCTGTCCCTTAAGAGTTTACAATCTTGCTGGAGAACAGATTTTCACAAATAATACAAAACACAGAATGCAATATGGCCATTAAATAGAGTAATAAAGGGCAATGGAAATAAGAAAATACTGTAGAGAAACACACACCACACCATAAACTTATTTCTCTGGATAGTTGACTCCAAAATTACTGGTTTGCTTGGATTCTTAACCAATCATTATGTTAATATATGCTTATTCAACTCAATTTCCCATTAAAAATATTTTCAATTGTGGAAACTGAAGTTCATTTCCTTTCCTATTAGAAATAATAGTTTAATATGCACTATGTATTTACCAAGATTAGTGGTCCCCTGAGGCTATAGTTAGCAATCTAATTGGCAACACATAGCTACAATTTTAATAGCCTCTGAAGGAAAAAATAAAGTCTCACTTACCGAATTCTGTGGAACAATGTCTTTCAATGAGCATGGCTGTGCTAACGGCTGGATGTCTTTTAGCAGCCCTTCAATATATGGTTCAGATTTCCTTAGAATCAGACATAAATCATTTAGTGCAATATGTTGTTTAGCAGAGTGTTCCGGTCTCACATGGGTATCAACAACTCTAGGAGAAATTCAAGTAATATTTATTGAAAGTAAAGTTTCAAACTTAAATTTGTTTTCCCCCACTGAAGGTATGCATTTCTAAGTATAATTTTTCTTAAGTTATACTTTTTAGAAAGTTACATTCCAAATTCATACTTTCTTACTATATAGATTTAGTTTAGCTTCTATAAGCAGAGACACTGTTTTCCTCCACAGAATGAAATCTCAGCTACATTTGTACTTTCATATATTCATTCAATCTGAGCTTAAAGGAGAAAATGACACTTCCCCCCATATAAATCTATTTATTTATAAAGCTATAACCACTAAGCCATCATGCTATGGTTAATACTGGTCCTTACGACAGAAACATAGCAGTTTGTATTATTTTCCTAGAAGAGAGAGAAAACCATTTAAAATACTGACAGTGAGTTAGACAGCATGACACTTCAAAAAACATTAATGAAATTACAGAAGTCGGATTAAAAATTTAACTCAATCATCTGTAGCTAACTGTAACATTTTCTTTAAAAGAATTAGTTTGTGTATTATTCCCCACTTTGAAGTGACATAAGAAGAGTACTTAAGTTTGGAGATCCTTTTCTAAGCTCTCCATCTAGTAATACTGGTAAATGATAAAATTTTACGTATCAAGACAACTGGAGAGCAAAATAATAAAACGTGTGTCTTGGAAGTTAAGAATGAGAAATTACTCCTCTCTACCTCTAATTTCCTTTATTCTTTAACTCTTTAACTCCACCTTCCTCCAAAATGTTTCTAAGCAGGCCAAGAATACATATTATAAAATATCATACCCTGTGACAATCAGGACTTCAGAATTTCCAAAATCTACCATGAATATTTGTATTAGTGCAACTTCATGGACAAATAATCTGGGTGGGCTACAAGGTTTTCTGGTATTTTTACCCTTTATTGGAATTAATTCTGTGATAGTTCCTCGGCACCACATTCCATTTTTAATACTGCTGACAAATATTCTTGCACCTAAATGAGGGAAACAAATCATTATCAACATTTATCAAGAAAGACATTTAGTAAGTTTACGGACACGTTAGTTCTACCACGAAAAAGTCTTAATTCATTTATTTACTGATGATATACCACTGTGTTCAAGTGCTACGAGAAGGATATAATACAGCATATTATGATAGTTTCTGTTATACAGAAACAAGCTAAATAGGGAGCTAAACATCCAAATACTAAGTTAGTAGTCACTTAATGAGGACCTGCTTCATAAGCAATAAGAACAAATATGAATGAGACTGTCTTGCCATCAAGAAGCTCAAGAAAGGAAGAGAGACAGGCAAATTACCACAATTACACTGTACTTACAAGCAAGACCATCTGTCCTTGTGCATGTACACAAGTACACTTACTGACACAAACATACTGAAGTTTGTAACGAGAGAAGAAACAATTATCTTAACTCTTTGTAAAGGAGAGTGAGAGTAAAACAATGAAAGGCAGCCTGTGAAATGCCAAAATTAACTGGCACCCAGTGGTGTTCAGAGAAAAGGGAAGATGAATTAAGGACTCAGCAGTAGAGGAACACCTTTGTAGGGACCAGTTGGATTACAAATTAATAACCAGGAAAAAAGAAGATCAAACAAACAAAAAAAGGCCCACAGGTGAGTGCTTACTATAAGCTCAGAAATGTTCTGTGTTTTGTCTGAATTCACTTTCTCCCCACAACAGCCCTAGGAAGGCAGTGTTTCCATCATGTAGGTGAGGAAACTGAGGAAGAAAAACTAACCTAGCCCAATTCACATGGCTACTTAGAAGTAGCAGCAGGAGAACTCAGGTAGTCTTAGAGCCCATTTAAACTACATATTTTGTAAATGAATCTGGTAAACTCTGATCACTGATTATATACAGAGAGATGCTGTGTAATCTCCTCTGTATATGCTAATAACAACAGGAATAGCTGAAAAGCACATTATAGGCAGCCTTTTAAGTCCTACCAAAACGTTTGGTCTTCAGTTTGTCAGTGACCCTTCTCTTATTTTGCTACACTACTGTACCAACATTCTTAGTTTTAAAATATAGTAAATCCCCAATGTCATTGATCTATTCTTAGAAACTGTGACTTTAAGCAAAATGGCATAACAAAACCAATCTTACCACACAGGCTTATTAATATAAACAAGAGTTAAGTTTTCACATGTATTTCTGGTCACAAAAACATCATCAAACTTATAAAGACCCCAAACACTTCTAATATTAAATACTGAAACAAGTGTGAGCTACACGTACATTTAAGAAAGGTGAACAAGTAAGATATTTACTCAATTTTTGGTGAATCAGTGAGTGATGGCAGTCACAGTGGTAGTGGGTTAACTCAAAAGAATTACAGCTTGCAAAGTGAGAATTGTGAGGAGTACCTCCTGGTGCCACAGTTCAAAAACAATCATAAATAAGGTGGATTCACAGAGCAATTATACTGCATCATGTATTGTCATGCATTTCTATAGTTATCAAATACTTTATGAATTTTATGATAATATATATGTATTTATTCATTCTCCAACTCGCTTATTCTACAGTCGAGGGTGGCTGAAGCCTATCCAGGCAGTTCAGGGAACAAGGTAGGAACCCATTCTGGTCAGAACAGCATTCCATCGCAGGGTGAACACACACACACCCTCTCTCCCACTCCTCCCCTCCACCCACCACCCGCCACTCAGACTGGAACAATGTAGACACATCAATCAACCTAACGTGCGCATCTTTAGCACGTGCAAGGAAACCAGAGTACCTGAAAAAACCCACACAGACACGGGAGAATGTGCAAACTCAACACAGACATTTGCCCAAACCAGGAACTGATTTTTTTCTCATCAAAATTATAATGAGATAATGTTATCTGAAGACCTGCTGTATATATTCAACAAAACTATTCTTTCTTTCAATGGATAAAAGTCTGCTGAAGCCGTTTCTTGTTGTTCATAATGAAGCACAGAGGCAGGAAAAGGGTGCTCTCTTTTCCTCAATCAACAATTCACATTTCTTTCCTCAATCAACAATTCACATTTCTTTCCTTAATCAGCAATTCACATTTCTTTCCTTAATCAACAATTCACATTTCTTTCCTTAATCAACAATTCACATTTCTTTCCTTAATCAACAATTCACATTTCTTTCCTCAATCAACAATTCACATTTCTTTCCTCATCACTAATTTCTCAAAATACAAATGAGTGTTTTAATCACCTATATTTACCTTGCCAACATAATTATCATTAACAACTTAAAGCACAGCTTTTTGGCTTTCTTAGAACATTTTCTGAAAATAAGCTGAGTTATTTTTGGCATGTATTACATTTTAGACATATTATCTGCAACCACAAAAATTAAATTCAGTACTATACTTTCCTCCACTTAGATACTAACAACCTAATATTCCTAGCTCACATGGCATAAAATAAATGTTATTTTTTAAGTTTTAGAATTACTATTCATTTTTGTCAACGTATACGATGATCCTACTCTTCTGATATCCTGAAAGGCTATACAGATGAGCTGAGAGTTAATCATACTTTTAAACAACTTATCAATCAAGACTAGACAGATAAAACACTTTCAGTATTAGTTATATATAGGTATTGACTGCTATTTACATAATGAGAAAAATACTCTATTAATACAAACGAATCATAGCTTCATCATATTACAAGGTACAATCAAATTCAGTCAACAATGTTATAAGAAAAATACTCGTAACAAAAGCCTGAAGCATGGCAAATTCACATGCCCTCACAACTAAAAGACTGACTGAATTTACAATTACCCTCTGTAGGGCACTGGGAATGGGTGCCACAGGCCTCCTGAATCTCAGGAGCTCAGTGCTAGCCCCAACACTCACAATGGCGAGCAAGAGACTGGAGTTACACAAGAATCCTCATCATCTTAGAGGCACAGTTCTTCATGGAGACAAGGGGACAGGCTACATAACCTCTTACAGGTTTTGTAGTTTTAAAAGCAATTCGCCCTACTATGTAATGGAGTTTCTGTATATATTTCATTCTAAAAATATGCCAACATTCCATCTTATTCCTTAGCTAATTTGCCTAAATCATTTATGTTAAATAATCCTAAAACTTTTATGCTTACTAACAAATGAACTTAGAGTAAAAATCTATATTATAACAAGTCTTATGTGGGTTGGCCAAGTTATTATAATATTTAAATGAATTTGATATTTTAACTTGGACTAATATTTCATTACCTAGTTCCAAAATGTCTGAAGGATCAAGGTGTGAACTCCTATTGCAAAATTCATTCACCTTCTTCTCCAGTACTTTTGCGTCTTTGATTTGTGAATACTTCCGAATGTAGAAATGGCAAGGATCTATTACATGGCTTACAAAAACTAGCTCTGCAGAACCTGGATAAAAATGTTTAAACCACGTTAATAAACCATGAGTTAGAAAATAATTCACAAAAGCTGAACAACTGCTAGTAGCCTCTAAAAGAGTGTCTTATGGCATTGTGAACTCTGGGAATACTGCACGTAGGCCCCAGGAAGTAGTCCAAGCACTAAATGATTGATAAAACAAATGGATCACTTTCAACAATGAATTCTTTACTAACCTGAACTACAAATACTTCATATTACTTGGAAAATACGCTAAATAAGTGGAATCATAGTCCATGTAGTAGTTAAGATTCTAAAGTCTGCGTATATGCTGTAACTCTACTGTATTACAAAAGTTCAGTTTATTTATGAACTCAGAACCACTACTGATAATGATTAGGTTTCTAGGATAGCCTATAAAAGGCACTTCCATCTATACCCTACCTATAGAACCAATACAGCTCATAGCCACTCTGACTCCCAAGTCTTATAAATCAGGTTAGTCTTATAAATCAGATGTGAAAAAATGTTTAGGCAAAGCCGAAGCACTAAGCAGCATTTAGGGAAATGCGTGTGCTTTTCGGTGGGGCGAGTAGAGGTAAAGACAATCAGAAAATTTTCTTAAGTCAAGTGTCTTCACTAATATGAAAAGATCTCCAAAGCATAATGTTAAGGAAGGAATGCAAAAAACAAAACAGTGGTACGCTGCATTTTGTGTATAAAAAAGAACCCCCGCTATACACATAGAGAGAGAGGGAGAGAGAGAAGGTTGGAAAAATAATTTGTGTGCGTTTATTTGTAAATGCATAAGGAAAATCTGGAAGAGATGGAGACACTGAATAGAATGGGAGTAGGATGGGGGGAAGTTTCACATAATATTTTAATATATATTTAATTTCTGAATGAGATAAATGTTTACATGGTAAAACTGTTTAAAAAACAAAGACTAGGAGGAGTGGAAATGAATATAGCCAAGTATACATAGATGACAGAAACTGAACAAATGCATCATTTTAACTATCCAATAGAAAATACAAAGAATAATGCCCATATTTGGGGGGGTAAAAAGACAAATACATACAACTGGGGTGATATCTGAGAGAAGTACACATTTTGGAAATGTTCCTGGCTGGGCACGACGGCTCACGCTTATAATCCCAGCACTTTGGAAGGCCAAGGAGGGAGGATCGTTTGAGGACAGGAGTTTGAGACCAGCCTAGCCGACATGGTGAAACTCCATCTCTACTAAAAATACAAAAATTAGCTGAGCGTGGTGGTGCATGCCTATAATCCCAGCTACTCCGGAGGCTGACGCACGAGAATCATTTGAGCCAGAGGAGGTTGCAGTGAGCCAAGATCATGCCATTGCATTCCAGCCTGGGAAACAGAGTAAGACTCTGTCTCAAAAAATATTTTTTTGTTGGGGGAAATATTTCTGCCAGAGTCAAAACATTCATTTATTCATTCATTCATTTGAGATGAGGTCTCACTCTGTTACCCAGGGTGGAGTGCAGTGGTGTGATCTCAGCTCATTGCAACCTCTGGCTCCCAGGCTGAAGTGATCCTCCTATCTCAGCCTCCTGAACAGCTGAGACCACAGCTGCGCACCACCACACCCACTTATGTTTTTGTATTTCTTTGTAGTGACAGGGTTCACCATGTTGCTCAGGCTGGTTTCGAACTCCTGAGCTCAAATCATCCACCCGCCTCAGCCTCCCAAAGTGCTGGGATTACAGGTGTGAGCCATGGTGTCTGGCCCCAGAATTAAAACTTTTAATATTAGAAAGTAATATGTTTTAGTTATCAGTGAAATTCACTTTACTTACTACCTCACATGAGGTAAGAGTTACAACACATACAGTAAACTCCACTACATCAAGCTCAGACAGTTGTTACAGTACCTGCTTTTGATCCAAAAGGAACAGGTGAGTTTTTCTGAAGAGGCTTTTTTGGATATCTAGGTGTCTCCCCAAGACCACTGGTGCTGCATGCTTCACCAAAATAAGAAAATAAGAAATAAAGACAACTTGTACTAACTATGTTAATGGTAACAATGACATGCTAGTTTTTAAAAAGCTATACTGAAACTGGCAAAATACTGGAATGGCAACACCCCTTGTATCAGTGAATAAAGTTATTACAGGTATCTTAAGTAATTGAGACATCAATGATAATACAGTGGAAAGAAGTGTGTTTTTAAAAATGTAATTCTGGAGAGTCAACCAGCAAAATAGATAACAAGTAGGGGAAAACAAAAACTGACCTTGAAAAATGGTCTCAAAGGAGACTATCAGTATAAAACTACATAGTAGAGTATCTCACTCCATGTTAATGGAAAGAATACTGACATGGGAAATGTAATTAAATACAACTGTGATATATTTAAATGTTTAAAACAGACAACATTATAATCATGATAGTTTATAGTAAATCTCACAACAAAGATTGAAGAGAAGATGTTCTTAATTCAAAGAAAGTAATAAGACTATGTCCACAAATCACATCTCTCTCATTTATTTATATCTTTTATACAAGACTTATATGTGAGAACACTAAAAAATCTCAAAATACCCTAAATAAACCAGATATTAATTTATACCTCAGAGGTTAGCTATATTACTGCATTAAAAATAAAAATTATCCTAACTCTGGAAAATGTGAGGGGAGGGGCATGGAATGAACAGGTTTTAACTCATGAGGAATAAGATTATAACAGGCCAGGCGTGGTGGCTCAAGCCTGTAATCCCAGCACTTTGGGAGGCCGAGACGGGCAGATCATGAGGTCATGAGATCGAGACCATCCTGGCTAACACAGTGAAACCCCGTCTCTACTAAAAAAAAATACAAAAAAACCAGCTGGGCGAGGTGGCGGGCGCCTGTAATCCCAGCTACTCGGGAGGCTGAGGCAGGAGAATGGTGTAAACCCGGGAGGCGGAGCTTGCAGTGAGCCGAGATCCAGCTACTGCACTCCAGCCTGGGCGACAGAGCGAGACTCCATTTCAACAAAAAAAAAAAAAAGAGAGAGAGAAAAAGATTATAACAGCAATTATGTTTCGTTAAAAGCATGGTCGAAAAGGTACCAAGAGTGTCTATCTACAACATGTTTCCCTCCTGCTTTTGCATTTTTACTTACTTTCCATGTTGTCTTCAATAATTTCTTCAATGATCACATCAGGGCTAGATCCCATCTGAGGTAACACAGCAATGGTTTTAGGGGATGCTGTTGCAACAATGTCTTTCTGTGGCTGGAAGACTTTTGCTTCTAAATGTACATCATTTGTCTCAGGTTGCAAAGGAGGTGGTGGTGCTTCATTGGTTACGACAGACATGTCAGCCTTTTTCTTTTCTAGTGGTGGGTATGTATTGTAACAAGAAAGTCCCTTTTTGTTATTATATTTCTTTTGAATATTCTGTCTAATTTCATTTTCTTGGGGATAACATCTGTTTAAAAATGCAGAGATATAAACTTATGAATACAGAGGTATATGGCACAACGATAAGTCACTAGAAACTTCCACCATGGCCATTAATCTGAATCTTTTGGGCATGATTATTCAATAGCCACTAACCCACTGCCAGTTATTTATCCATTCTACTCCATATTTTTCTATTTTCTCCACATACCCAGATGGTTTTTAGGCTATCAAATCTACAAGTATAGAAATTTTACAATGAGATAAGATTGGGTTTCATGAAGTTTATATTTTAGTTATTCCATGATGGATTTAGCTTATTCACAGATCACTGTTTAACAAGCCACTGTGGAAATAATGACCAGCAAAGCCAATTGGGCTTAGCAATGGTTTATCTGCCTCTTCCAACAGAGGACATACATTTAACTAAGTAAAATTGATATATGTTGAAGTCCAAATACCTGAGAGTCATATATATGTACACAACCTTGCAATCTAAATACCTCTTTTCATAACTTTTATTAGACCTGACACATTCAACATTATTAATCAGCTCCAGTGTCACAAACCTCTGCTTTGACTTGTACGACACCACTTCTGTTCTTCAACTTCTGTCTGCTCCATCTCAAGTTCTTTTACAGATTACCCTTTCCCTGCTTTAAATTTTAGTATCTTTCCAGGGTACTGTCCTTGACCTGTTTGAATACCTGCTCTTACTGTGCAAACCCATGGTTTAACTATCATTTGTAATCAGTACATGCAGGTTACAGTAATACTTTCCCTAAAAACTAAGAAAGAATCTAAAAGGCAGCTCTCAGAGTTAAATGTAAAGCAGAAGATTAGTACAGATTCTTAAAGAGGCAGAGTAGTTTTTAGTGTCTTAGAAATGATAGTAACCATATTCAAGTTGTAAAAATGTCAAAAAGAACATATTGATTGCCAAGGTTGTTGATTATCCATGTAAGCACAAAGTCAAGTTACAGAAGTAAATATGGGGCAGGGCTCTCCCAAGCATGGAGAAAGATGATTGAGCCGAAGGACTAGTATTCCACTTCCTCTGGCAAGGTCTTCTCTCTGATGGAGAGGAATCTCATCAGCTATCTCAGCCTAATTCTATTAAGCTATTTGATTAATTTTATTCCCTTTAATCAAAAATGATTACAAAGAAAGTAACTTCTGACAAATTAGCACCTCAGTTCTAGGCCCTGTTTACAATTATATTTATCCATTAAGTTAACGAACTGGCATTCTGACTACACATCAGTTCTGTGACCTCGGCTTATATGAATTTACCAGGCTTAGAGTATACATTATCCTATGTGCTTCTGAAATGGTAATACCGTGAGCCAGACTAATTTGTTCACTAAGGTAACAAACATGATGCTTCTCTCAGGGGACCATTTCCATTGGAGACAATCCACCTACAATGAACCAACTTACTTCTTTGTGGGGGGTTTCTACATCTATATTCTGATTACCCCTAAACCCAGAATCAAGTCCAAGATCTCTTAAGTTTCAGCATTCATATACAATTAAGCTGTACATATTTCTCCCCAGAAAGCTGGTAAACAGTAAGTACTCAACATACTATCTTCCCCCTCCCAACTTACTTTTCTTCCTGTATTCCTAATCTTAATGAATAATACCACAATCCACCGACTTAGTCACCAAAGCGAGCCCTGTAAACAAACCATTGATGATGCTTCCCTTTTCCTCATGCCTCACATTCAAACATTACTAAGTTTTATTAATTTTCCCTATTTTGCATTTGTCATATCTATTCTCAGTCCCTATCCAGTACTATTAGCTAAGTTTTAGTTCTCATGACTTGCTGAGTATACTGATATGATGGCCTAAGTGATCCTTCAGCCTTCACTGTCATCCTCTTACCCCAAATAATCCCCCAAATGGCCACCAGAATTATCCTTAAAAAATGTAATCTAATTATTCTTACTTTCATGCTTAAAACCTTTTAGTGGCTTTCTACTGCCTAGAACTCTACTGTACAACAGAACTTTTGGTGATAATGCAAATATGCCGCATTGTCTAATATAGCAGTGCTTTGGTCTAAATGTTTCAAAATTCATGTTGAACTTAATTCCCATTGTGGTGATATTAAGAGGTGGGGCCTTTGGGGAAATTAATGATCAAGTAATGAGGGCTGTGCCCTCAGGAATGGATTTGTGCTTTACAACAAGTCTGGACAGAACTAGCTTAGGCCCTTCTTCGCTCTTGTGCTCTTCCACCGTGGGAGGACAGTTATTTGTCCCTTTTCCCTCTTCCATGCTTTCTGCCACGTGCGGACACAGCATTCAAGGTGCTATCTTAAAGCAGAGATCAGAGCCCTCACCAAAACCAAACCTGCCAGCACTCTGATCTTGGGCTTCTCAGCTGCCAGGACTGCAAGCAAATAAACACCTGCTCTTTATGAATTACAGAATAATAAACAACATCTGTTCTTTTTAAACTTTGTTATAGTAGCACAAATAGAGTAAGACAGGTAGTCACTAACAACATGTGGCTACTGAGCACTTGAAATGTGGGCTAATGGAACTGAGGAACTGGATTTTAATTCTATTTAGTTTTAATTAATTTATGTTTAAATTTAAATAGCCACATGTGATTAATGGTTACGACATTGGACAGCATGGATCATAAGGTTCAAACATCATTAGACAGCATACAAAGTCTTTAGGACTTAGCATCTATGTATCCTTGGGGACATAGAGAATGGAATTATATACACCATTCCCTGAACCTAGCATGCTACTTCACTGCCCATATGTTCACTGCCCATAAGATGCCTACTTCCTTTTTCTCCTCCTTTCTACTTGCTACTTAATTTTAATAGATATGGGAAAAGAAAACACCTTTCCAAGTCCTGTTACCCCAGAAAGAACTGATCATTCCTTTGCTTTGCACCTCAAGTAAATTCTGCATACACTACCCTAGCAATTATGCATTTTATTGTTTACATGTCCTTCTTCCTCTACTTCTTGCAATTTCTTTGACATTTATCCCAGTATCTAGGGTGTTAGTTAGTGCCTAGCAGTGTTCAGTGCTTGCTGACTGAATCAATCTCAAAGATAACTTTGACATGTATATTGCTGAATACTGATCCCTTCTAGGCCTTTTAAAAAATATTATACATAGAATTTAACTATAGGAACTATTTTGTCCTTTATTTTTCAGCTTCTGAATTATACTAAACGTCAATTTTTCTCTCTCTTAGATAATGTAGGTACTATCAGACATTAATGGCATGTTACCATGCTTATACTTACTTTGCTGAGTCCCCAAATTCAATCTTTCCCATATTGTTGAACATACAGATGATCTCATTGCAATTCACACTCAACCTATAATAAAACATTAACATATACATAAATGTTCTAATACAAATTTACTAAGTTCTCTAAACAAAAATCAGTTGCTGACATTAATGAATTGAAAAGGAAACATTTAAATAACTTTCTAAATTAGCACAGACTATACTTAATTTGGTTGCTAACTTGGTAAACATTTGTGACCCCAAATTTCCATTTATTACTTGCTATTTTAATACATTTAAGTTCTAGCACATCTTCATACTTGTTATCGTCTCCTGAACTATGACTTACTCACCTGGGAGGGTTCCTTAGTTGTGGAGAACTAACTTGTGCTAATTCACTATCTGATGTTAACTTCAAAGTCTGGATAATCTAGAATTAAAAAAAAAAATCATTCATGTGTGAATCTTGTCACAAATATTGCTGAACAGTAAGATTTTAGAAATAAAATTGTATCTTTTAGGTATTTCATTAATTAATGCATTCAGGTTTAATTTGGGGCACTCAAATGGACACAAATAAGTGTTTATGACTTTTGGAGATATGTATAAAAGGTAACAATAGACACTAAGAAATAGGACAGAGTTACATGATCAGAGAAAACTGATCAGATTCATTTTGCAACTGCATTGCTATCTTCAAGTGTTTTCTCCTTTTTTGCCCTATTTTCTTAACTAGATTAACTAGGATAAAGACAAAATTTTATCACTTTTTTCTAGTGTCACAGGTGTAATTCACAGGAAACGACTACTATTGTTTTAGAACTAAAGCCTGGGACACCTAGCCAAGTAGGGTCATGGCAAATTCTTTCATTTAACGTTAGAGACTTTGGAAGCGGGTAAACTAACGGCTTCTCTTCTATACATCTGATTATCCATGGGAAGTGAGATTCTGAAGATTCAAAGATGACTACAGCCAAGATCTCTATACCTTTATGGAGTGAGGCAGAAGTCAGCAAATATCTGTGATTAATCTTGTCCTGTCAAACTATAAGAAATATTTTTTGTTTTTTTGCCCAATTTTGTCCCTTAGGCACATGATTAGATGACAGGAGATGGCTGAAGCTGTCTCTTGACTTGCACAATTTGGGATGGAACGGGAAGAGAAAAAGTTGACTAGGATTCTGAATTAAATTTTAAAGTTAAGAGTTGACAGCCATACCTAAATTGTTAATGTGAACAAAACAGAGTCCGATTCAGTTTGCTATCCTTATTTGTCCTCATTTTTTTATTCAGGTGTCCTAGAAACCTAAACTTTAGCCTAAATGTCACCTTACTTGCTCTCAGATCAAGTGTTACAAAGACTTAATTGCACTATTTCCCGAACTAGTCAAAAATAACAAAAGGCCATATAAATTTTACAATGTTTGTCTTAGATTTCAAACATTATCTTATTATAACTTAGATTATCCTAACCTATACTGTCATCAATTTAGAATTCTAAATAATAATATAGGTTAGGATAATCTGAAAAACAAATTCTTGTCTTAAATATATTCCAAAGCATATAAAATAAGCTACCACAGACATAACTCACAATGTAAACTATTAAATTACCTGCTTCAGGTCACAGTATGTTCTCAGAGAAGGTGATAATTGTAATGCTCTTGCTATGTTCATAGCTGCATTCAAATTGTTTTTTTTCTCTTCAATGTAGCTTTTAGCCTTTATTAAATTTGATAGATAATCATCAGTAGTTCTTGCAAATTCTTCACACAGGTTCTTTTTCCTTCATTTAAGATTCCAGAGTTATTTTGCAGTATTTCATAAATATTTATAGAAAAGTAGATCTACAGTATCTTGAAGAGTAAGTTCAGTAGTTGATGAATTTTACATAATATGGTTAAATGAGGCATACAGTAACTGAACTGTATCTGAAAGCGTACTTTTACTTGTTGATAAAATTAACATATAACATGGCAAGTGAGGTATGAAATTGAACTGAAATGTATTACAGTTAAAAGCTATGTATACATAATTAGAGAAAAGCAAATTTTGTAGAAGGCAGGATATTACAAGTAGAGACATACAATAGACCATCTAAGGTCTGGAGGAGAATGGGAACTGAAAAAGCCATACTGAGGCCCAGGCAAGATGCATGCTCAGAAAACATCTGAGAAGGTCTTAAGCCTGACCTCAGGCTGATCTCAAGGCTCAGGGCACACACAACCACTCAGTGAAGGATGGTTACAATAAGAGCCAGTCTGCAGGCCGGGCGCGGTGGCTCACGCCTGTAATCCGAGCACTTTGGGAGGCCGAGACGGGCGGATCACAAGGTCAGGAGATCGAGACCATGGTGAAACCCCGTCTCTACTAAAAATACAAAAAATTAGCCGGGCGCGGTGGCGGGCGCCTGTAGTCCCAGCTACTCAGGAGGCTGAGGCAGGAGAATGCCGTGAACCCGGAAGGTGGAGCTTGCAGTGAGCCGAGATCGCGCCACTGCACTCCAGCCTGGGCGACAGAGCGAGACTCCGTCTAAAAAAAGAAAAAAAAAAAAGAAAAAAACAGAATAGTAAAAACGGTTCTCAAAGCAGCACAGGCATTGGACTCAACAGACAGGCTTAAAACAAATGTCTTAAATATGCCTAAAGAGCTAAAGGAAAACAAAGATAAAGAACTACAAAATAATCAGAAAAATGATCTAGGGGACAAAATGATAATATCAACATAAAGAAATTATATAAAATAGCCAAACAGAAATTCTACAGATAGTATTGAAAACCCTGTAGTAATTGTAATTTTAAAAATCCACCAAAGGTTCTACTGCAGATTTGGACAGGCAGAAAGAAAGCATGAACCAACTTGAATATAGGACAATTAAGATAATGAAGTCTGAAAAAAATAAAAACAACAATGAAGAGGAGTGAACAAAGTCTAAGGTACTTGTGGGTCACTATCAAGCAGACTAATGTATATATTATAGGAATCACAGTAAAAGAGAGAGACAGATAGAAACTATTTGAAGAAATAATGGCAAAAAACCTTCCAAAATTTGATGAGACATGAATCTATAAACCTAAGAGCTCAAGGAACACCAACTGCCGAAGGACAAAGAGAATCCTGAAAGCAGCAAGACAAATGCAATTTGTCAAGTACAAGGGATCCTCAATAAGATTATCAGCCAATTTCTCAGCAGAAACCTTGGAGGTCCAAAGGCAATGTATATTAAAAGCACCAAAAGAAAAAAAGCTGTCAAAGTATTCTTCAAAAGTGAAGGAGAAATTAAAACATCCCCAGATAAACAAAAGCTGAGGGAGTTCATTGCCAGTAGACTTTCCCTATAAGAAATACTAATGGCCGGGCGCGGTGGCTCAAGCCTGTAATCCCAGCACTTTGGGAGGCCGAGACGGGCGGATCACGAGGTCAGGAGATCGAGACCATCCTGGCTAATACGGTGAAACCCCGTCTCTACTAAAGAATACAAAAAACTAGCCGGGCGACGAGGCGGGCGCCTGTAGTCCCAGCTACTTGGGAGGCGGAGGCAGGATAATGCCGTAAACCCAGGAGGCGGAGCTTGCAGTGAGCTGAGATCCGGCCACCGCACTCCAGCCTGGGCGACAGAGCCAGACTCCGTCTCAAAAAAAAAAAAAAAAAAAAAAAAAAGAAATACTAATGAAAGTCCTTCATGTTAATGTGAAAGAACACAGTAACTCAAAGAACACAGTAACTCAAAGCCCATACAATGATAAAAACATCTCTGGTAAAGGTAAACACATGGGCAAACATAAAAACCAGTATTAGTGTGATTTTTATTTATAATTCTACTTTTTATTTTCTACAGAATTTAAAGGACAAATATGCAAAATATCAATCTATCTTAACGGGTATACAATACAGAGGAATGTAATTTGTGACATCAAAAAAATAAAGGGGAGCAGATACGTAAAGCAGTAGAGGTTTTACACGCCACTAAAGTTAAGCTGTCTACTCAAAACAGATTGTTATAACTTCAGGATGTTATATGTAATCCTGATGGGTAACCACAGAAACTATTTACAGAATATGCACAAAAAGAATTGAGAAGGGAATCAAAATTTGTGCCTACAAAAGAAAAAATCAAGTAAACACAAAGAAAGGCAGCAATGGGGGAAATAAGCAACAACAAATAAAGCCATAAAACATAGAGACAACAAACCAAATGGCAAAAATCCTTCCTTATCAGTATTTTAAGTATTAATGAATTAAACTCCAATCCAAAGGCACAAATCTGAAGAATGGAAAAAAAATATGACCCAACTATATGCAGCCACAAAAATTTCACTTTAGGTCTAAAGACATAGAGAGGTTGAAAATGAAAGGATGGAAAAAGATAATATATGTCGATAATTTAAAAAGCTGGGGTGGCTCTACTAATTTTAGGCAAAATAGACTTTAATGTAACACTTACAAGCATATATGTACCAACACTAGAACCCCAACACATAGAAAGCAAACACTTGCAGAATTCAAGGGAAAAACAAACATGTCTACAATAATCATCAGAGACTCCAATATCCCCCTTTCAATAATGGATAAAACAACCAGTGCAGAATCAATAAAGCAATAAATTACTTGGGCAACACTATAGACTGATGGGACCCAACAGACATATTTAGAACACTATACCCAACAACATGAGGATAAACATTTTCCTCAAGTGTGCACGTAACATTTTGAGACAGAACATATGTTAGACCATGCTGACTAATGTTTAATGTTCATTAACATTTATTAGTAAGTCTTAATAAACTTAAAGACTGAAATCCTTCAAGGTATCTTTTCTGACTACAATGGAATGACCTAGAAATACCAGAAAAAAAAAAACCCCAGAAGATTCATGAACATGTAAAACTTAAACAATATACTCCTAAATCCCAACGGGTCAAAGAATAAATCACAAGGGAAATTAGGAAATTATCTGAGACAAATGCAGCAAGAACACAAAATTTATGGGATGCGATGAAAGCAATGCTGAGGGAAATTTATAGCTGTAAATACTCACATTTAAAAAGGAGCTTGCAAATGAACAACCTAACTATATACCATAAGTAAGTAGAAAAAGACCAAACTAAACTCAAAGCAGAAGGAAGGAAATAAAGATGAGAGAGGAGATAAATACACAACAGAGAAAAATGAAAGCCAAAGTTTGTCTTCAAGATTAGAATTAACAAACCTATAGTCACACTAAGAAAAGAGAATCAGGGGAGGGGTGAGGGGGGAGGGATAGCATTAGGAGATATACCTAATGTAAATGACGAGTTAATGGGTGCAGCACACCAATATGGCACGTGTATACATATGTAACAAACCTGCATGTTGTGCACATGAACCCTAGAACTTAAAGTATAATAATAATAAAAGAAAAGAAAAGAAAAGAGAATCAGGTCATGCGTGATGGCTCACACCTGTAATCCCAGCACTTTCGGAGGCCGAGGCAGACAGATGACAAGGTCAGGAGATCGAGACCATCCTGGCTAACACGGTGAAACCCTGTCTCTACTAAAAATACAAAAAAAAAAAAAAAAATAGCTGGGCATGGTGGCGGGTGTCTTGTAGTCCCAGCTACTCAGGAGGCTGAGGCAGGAGAATCACTTGAACCCAGGAGACAGAGGTTCCAGTGAGCCGAGATCGCACCACTGCACTCCAGCCTGGGTGACAGAGCGAGACTCCATCTCAAAAAAAAAGAAAAGAAAAGAAAAAACAAATTACTATAATCAGAAATAAATTGGGTACATTACTATCAATTTTGCAGAAATAAAAAAGATTAAAAGACTATTATGAACAACTATATATAAACTATATAACCTAGGTGAAATGGACAAATTCCCAGAAACACATAACCTATCACAACTGACTCATAAAAGTATTAAAAAATCTGTACAGACTTATGACTAAGGAGATAGAATCAGTAATCAAAAAAACCTCGGCCGGGCGCGGTGGCTCAAGCCTGTAATCCCAGCACTTTGGGAGGCCGAGACGGGCGGATCACGAGGTCAGGAGATCGAGACCATCCTGGCTAACACGGTGAAACCCCGTCTCTACTAAAAATACAAAAAAAACTAGCCGGGCGACGTGGCGGGCGCCTGTAGTCCCAGCTACTCGGGAGGCTGAGGCAGGAGAATGGCGCAAACCCGGGAGGCGGAGCTTGCAGTGAGCTGAGATCCGGCCACTGCACTCCAGCCTGGGCAACAGAGCGAGACTCCGCATCAAAAAAAAAAAAAAAAAAAAAATCAAAAAAACCTCCCAACAAAATTTAGCCTTGGACCAGATAGCTTTACTGGTAAATTGTACCAAACATGTAATAATCAACACCAATCCTCCTCAAACTCTTCCAAAATACTTGAAGAGGCATGAATGTGAGGCCAAAACTACCAATGCCAAAATCACACAAAGACACCAAAGAAAACTGTAGACCAGTATCATTTATAACTACTGATAGAAAGTCCTCAGATGAACTAGCAAACCAAATTCAACAGTATAGTAAGAGAATTATACACCATGACCAAGGGGGATTTATTCCTGGAAAGCAAGAACAGTTCAACATACAGACGTCAACATGTGATTGATGTAACACACCACATTAACAGAAAAAAAGCAAAAAACGCCAAGTGGTTGTCTCAATTGATGCAGAAAAAGGACCTGACATAATTCAACACATTTTCATGATAAAATCACTCAAACTAGAAGACAACTACCTCACTATAATGAAGACCCTATATGGAAAAACCCATAGCAAACATGATACTCAATGGTGAAGATTGAAAGCTTTTCTTATAACATTAGGAACAAGACATACCTGCTTTTGCTACTTCTGTGCAACACAGTAATGAAAGTTCTAGCCAAAGCAATTAGACAAGAAAAAGAAATAAGGCATTCAAATTGGAAAGGAAGAAGTAAACTCATCTTTCGGTAGGAAATAAAACATTTTATTTGCAGATGACATGATTTTACATGTAGAAAACCCTAAAGATGCCATAAAATAATAGTAAAGCTAATAAATGCATTCAACAAAAAAGGATACAAAAATCAACATATAAAAATAAGGTGTGTTGGCCGGGCGTGGTGGCTCAAGCCTGTAATCCCAGCACTTTGGGAGGCCGAGGCGGGCGGATCACAAGGTCAGGAGATCGAGACCATCCTGGCTAACACAGCGAAACCCCGTCTCTACTAAAAAGTACAAAAAAAACTAGCCAGGCAAGGTGGCGGGCGCCTGTAGTCCCAGCTACTCGAGAGGCTGAGGCAGGAGAATGGTGTGAACCCGGGAGGCGGAGCTTGCAGTGAGCTGAGATTCGGCCACTGCACTCCAGCTTGGGCGACAGAGCGAGACTCCATCTCAAAAAAAAAAAAAAAAAAAAGTGTGTTTCTACACAGTAACAATGAATAATCCCAAAAGAAAATTAAGGAAACAATCCCTTTTACAATAGCATCAAAAGAAATAAAATACTTAAGAATAAACAAAGGAAGCGAAAGACTTGTATATGAAACTACTGAAAGAAATTAAAGACATGAATAAATGAGAAGACATCCTATGGGCATAGATTGGAAAACTTATCATTGTTAATATTTCAATACTACACAGTGATCTACAATTCAATACAATCCCTAACAAAATCTCAATGACATTTTTTTGTGAAAATTGAAAAGCCCATCCTGAAAGTCATATGAAATCTTAAGAGACCCTGCGAGACAATCTTGAAAAGACACAAAGTTGTAGAAACTCACACATTCTGATTTTAAAACTTACTACAAAACAACAGCAATCAAAACAGCATGGTACTAGCATCAGGAAAGACATACAGAACAATAGAATAAAACAAAAATCCCAGAAATAATCCTTCACATATATGGTGAGCTCATTTTGGACAAGGGTGCCGAGAACACTCTGTGGGGGAAAGGACAATCTTTTCAACAAATAGTGCCTGGAAAACTGGATATCCAATTCCAAAGGATGAAGTTGGATCCTTACCTTATACCATAAACAAAAATTACTAAAAAGATGGATCAAAGACCTAAATTTAAGAACTATAAAACTCTTAAAAGAAAACAGGCCGGGCGCAGTGGCTCATGCCTGTAATCCCAGCACTTTGGGAGGCCAAGGCAGGCGGATCACAAGGTCAGGAGATCAAGACCATCCTGGCTAACACAGCGAAACCCGGTCTCTACTAAAAATACAAAAAATTAGCCGGGTGTGGTGGCGGGCACCTATAGTCCCAGCTACTCAGGAGACTGAGGCAGGAGAACAGCGTAAACCCGAGAGGCGGAGCTTGCAGTGAGTCGAGATCGTACCACCACACTCCAGCCTGGGCAGCACAGCAAGACTCCATCTCAAAAAAAATAAATAAATAAAATAAACAAATAAATAAAAAAGAAAACATAGGGAAAAGGCATCGTGATGTTAGATTTGGCAATGATATCTTGAATTATGACACCAAAAGCACAAGTAACAAAATAAACAACAAACTGGACTTCATAAAATTAAAAATTTTTGTGGATCAAAGGACATTATCAAGAGAGTGAAAAGACAACCTACAAATGGGAGAAAATAATTTTAAGTCATATAGACAAAAATTTAATATCAAAAATATACAAAGAATTGCTACAACCCAATAGCAACAAAGTAAATGATTCAATTCAGAAATGAACAAAAAACTTGAATGAATACTTCATCAAAGACACATAAATGGCCGATAAGCACATAAACGACGCACATTATCAGTCACTAGGAAAATACAGACCACACCATAATGATATTCCATTTCATACTCATTAGAATGGCTACCATAAAAAAAGAAAACAACAAAAAGTAAGTGTTGGTAAGGGTGTACAGAAATTAGAACCGTTGTACATTGCTGGTGGGAAAGTAAAATGGTATATACAACCACTGTGGAAATCAGTTTGGCAGTTCCTTAAAAAGTTAAACACAGGCCAGGCACAGTGGTTGATGCCTATAATCCCAGTGCTTTGGAAGGCCGAGGTGGGAAGATGGCTTGAGCCCAAAAGTTTGAGACCAGTCCTGGCAACATAGCAAGACCTCATCACTACAAAACAAAAATTAGACAGCTGTGGTGGTATACGCCTATAGTCCCAGGTACTCTGGAGTCTAAGGTAGGAGGATCTCTTGACCCTGGGAGTCTGAGGTTGCGCCACTGTACTCCAGCCTGCGTGACAGAGCTAGAGTTTGTATTTAAAAAAAAAAAGGCCGGGCACGGTGGCTCAAGCCTGTAATCCCAGCACTTTGGGAGGCCAAGACGGGCGGATCATGAGGTCAGGAGATCGAGACCATCCTGGCTAACACGGTGAAACCACGTCTCTACTAAAAAAATACAAAAAACTAGCCGGGCAAGGTGGCGGACACCTGTAGTCCCAACTACTCGGGAGACTGAGGCAGGAGAATGGCATAAACCTGGAAGGCGGAGGTTGCAGTGAGCCGAGATCCGGCCACTGCACTCCAGCCTGGGCGACACAGCGAGACTCCGTCTCAAAAAAAAAAAAAAAAAAAAAAAATGGGCCGGGTGTAGCGACTCATGCCTGTAATCCCAGCACTTTGGGAGGCCAAGGCAGGTGCATCACAAGGTCAGGAGATCCAGACTATCCTGGCTAACATGGTGAAATCTCATCTGTACTGAAAATACAAAAAATTAGTCAGCGTGGTGGCACACGCCTGTAGTCCCAGCTACTCGGGAGGCTGAAGCAGGAGAATCCCTTGAACCTGGGAGGCAGAGGTTGCAGTGAGCCGAGATCACGTCACTGCACTCCAGTCTGGGTGACAGAGTGCGACTCTGCCTCAAAAAAAAAAAAAAAAGTTAAACAGAATTATCACATACCACTAAACTGACTAAACTGTATGCTTAAGAACACTTAAAAGAAAAAAAAAACGGTTAATGGCCGGGCGCGGTGCCTCAAGCCTGTAATCCCAGCACTTTGGGAGGCCGAGACGGGCGGATCACGAGGTCAGGAGATCGAGACCATCCTGGCTAATACGGTGAAACCCCGTCTCTACTAAAAAAATACAAAAAACTAGCCGGGCGACGAGGCGGGCGCCTGTAGTCCCAGCTACTCGGGAGGCTGAGACAGGAGAATGGCGTGAACCCAGGAGGTGGACCTTGCAGTGAGCTGAGATCCGGCCACTGCACTCCAGCCTAGGCGACAGAGTGAGACTCCGTCTCAAAAAAAAAAAAAAAAAACGGTTAATGGCCGGGCGCGGTGCCTCAAGCCTGTAATCCCAGCACTTTGGGAGGCCGAGACGGGCGGATCACGAGGTCAGGAGATCGAGACCATCCTGGCTAATACGGTGAAACCCCGTCTCTACTAAAAAAATACAAAAAACTAGCCGGGCGACGAGGCGGGCGCCTGTAGTCCCAGCTACTCGGGAGGCTGAGACAGGAGAATGGCGTGAACCCAGGAGGTGGACCTTGCAGTGAGCTGAGATCCGGCCACTGCACTCCAGCCTAGGCGACAGAGTGAGACTCCGTCTCAAAAAAAAAAGAAAAAAAAACGGTTAAAAGGTAATTTGCGTAATGTGTATTTGACTACTATAACAAAATAAACTCACGCACATGACTGTTACTTGAATGTTACAACTAAAGACCAAATGTGAGACTGCACCAACATGGAGAATAGAGTATCAACAAATTCATTCATAGATTGAGCCTATGTTCTAGGCATCCTTAGGAACTTTTTTTTTTTTTTTGAGACACAGTTTTGTTCTTGTCACCCAGGCTGGAGTGCAGTGGTGCAAACATGGCTCACTGCAACCTCCTCCTCCCGAGTTCAAGCAATTCTACTGCCTCACCCTCCCGAGTAGCTAGGATTACAGGTGTCCGCCACCATGCCCGGCTAATTTTTTGTATTTTTAGTAGAGACAGGGTTTTGCCATGCTGGGCAGGGGCTGATCTTGAACTCCTGACCTCAGGTGATCTGCTAGCCTCGATCTCCCAAAAGTGCTGGGATTACAGGTGTGAGCCACCATGCCCAGCTAGGAAATTTTTTTAAAAGCACTGATTTAAGAGTCAAATGGACAAATGGCATTACTAAATATATTACCTTGAGAATGTTACAATTTTCTTATTTATTTATTTATGTTTTTTTTTTTTTTTGAGACGGAGTCTCACTCTGTCACTCAGGCTGGCGTGCAGTGGCTGGATCTCAGCTCACTGCAAGCTCCGCCTCCCAGGTTCACGCCATTCTCCCACCTCAGCCTCCCAGGTAGCTGGGACTACAGGCGCCTCCACCTCGCCCGGCTAGTTTTTTTTTTTTTGGTAGTTTTTAGTAGAGACGGGGTTTCACCGTGGTAGTCAGGATGGTCTCGATCTCCTGACCTCGCGATCCGCCCATCTCGGCCTCCCAAAGTACTAGGATTACAGGCTTGAGCCACCGCGCCCGGCCATGTATTTATTTTTGAGACGGAGTCTCGCTCTGTCACCCAGGCTGAAGTTCAGTGGTGCGATCTCGGCTCACTGCAAGCTCCACCTCCCAGGTTCACACCGTTCTCCTGCCTCAGCCTCCCGAGTAGCTGGGACTACAGGCGCCTGCCACCACGCCCGGCTAATTTTTTACATTTTTAGTAGACATGAGGTTTCACTGTGTTAGCCGGGGTGGTCTCGATCTCCTGACCTTGTGATCCGCCCGCCTCACCCTCCCAAAGCGCTGGGATTACAGGCGTGAGCCACTGCGCCTGGCCGAGCATGTTACAATTTTTAAGAGCTTGTTTCTTGAAATGCATAATGGAGGGAATATCTACTGTACCTCCGTCATGTGAGCAAAGATAATATATGTCAAATGGCTTTCTAAATAGGTGATGAATATATAATAGTTTAAGGTATTTAGCAATGCCTATTAGGGTTCTGCTCTGTTGCAAAAAAGCACATGACTAAATGACAGAACTATGTATGAAAAATTATGTATTTTCCCAAGTATACATAATTTAGGTTATGAAAATCTTTTTCTGTGCTAACTGCTTTAAGTCAGAAGCTTATTTACTTTTTTGAGGTGGGGGTCTTGCTTTCTCATTCAGGCTGGAGTGTATTGGCAGGATCCCCACTTACTGCAGACTTGATCTCTTGGGCTCAAGCAATCCTCCCACCTCAGCTTCCCACGTAGCTAGGACTACAGAAATGTGCACAATGCCCGGCTGATTTTTTTTTTTTTTTGTATAGATAGAGTCTGACTGTGTTGCCCAGACTGGTCTCAAACTCCTGAGCTCAAGGATCCTCCCATCTCAGCCTCTCAAAGTAAGCTTAGACAGGATGATCACTGTGTAATCCTACATGTGTTAGCCACCACACCTGGTCTAAGCTTCTTTTCTTTAACAGTTAACAGCTTCAGCTAGGCACGGTGCTGCACACCTGTAATCTCAGCACTTCAGGAGGCTGAGGTAGGATGATCTCGAGGCCAGGAGTTTGGGACCAGCCTGGACAATGTAGTGAGAGCCCTGTCTCGGAAAACAAAACAACAACAACAAAACCACAAAAGTAGCTGAATGTGGTGGTGTGGGCCTGTAGTTCCAGCTACTTTGAAGGCTGAGGTGGGAGGTTCACTTCAGCCCAGGAGTTTGAAGTTACAGTGAGCTATTATCACACCATTGCACCCCAGGCTCGGCAACAGAGCAAAACCGTCTCAAACAACCATTAGCCTCAGCAACAGAAGGTAAATAGCCAAAATTTTTAAAAGCTTACACATTATTTTTCATTTTGAACTTCTAAAGATCAGTCTGTAAGGACTACCAACTTCCAAGCTTGTTTAAAAGTTACCCATTACTTCATTCTAAACAAAGGAATACAATGACAAGTTAATGTTAGAAACTTCAGTTTCACTGAGTCTAGATTTTTAAGTTACTACCTGGCATTAAAAAAAGCCAAAAGTTGGTCAAACTGTTTCTCCACAACTTCTGTAACTCTTTCTCTCTCCTCTATCGTTTGCTTCTGCATGTGTTCAAGCGCCTGGAAAAAAAATAAGATGAAGACTTACCTTTGGAATTATTTTGTAGAAGTCGTAGAATTTTGAAAGTAAAAGGTACTTTTTAGACTCTTCAAAATAACACAAGAGGTAATTAGATAATAATATAAATAGAGTAAGTCACAAGGTTCAACTTTAAATTTTACTATTTGTAAGTAAGACCATATCTTTTTGTTTGTTTTACTGAGACAGGGTCTCACTTGGTTACCCAGGTTGGAGTGCAGTAGGGTGAACGTAGCTCACTGCAACCTTGAACTCCAGGGCTCAAGGGATCCTCCTGCCTTGGCCTTCTGAGTAGCAAATGACTACAGGCACACAGCTCCGTGTCCAACTAATTTTTTTTTGGGAGGGCGGAGGAACAAGGTCTCATTATGTTGCCCAGGCTGGTTCTGAACTCCTGGCCTCAAGTGATCCTCCTGCCTTGGCCTCCCAAAGCACTGGGATTACAGGTGTGAGCCACCCACCTGGCCTTGCTGACATTTTCTACTGATAATACAGAAACAAGACCTAAAAAAAATCCACTGATGAGTGTCCTAAGTTTTTTTCTTATTCCTTTTCATCATTACAGGAAACAAGTCATTTTAAGTAGCTGAATTTCTCTCTGATAGGACTCCCTGGATTAAAACAAACCTTAGAAACCATACTTGAATTAAAATGTTAAGTATTACACAATCTTAGTATTTTTGAAATTTTAAGTACTGTTGCTTGGATCCATGACCCCTTCTTTCCTTCTGATTCTTCCAATTTAGAATGGGAATGTGGAATGTCTATCTTATTCCTGTTTCACCAATGTATTTCAGAAGCAAGTAAGTTTTTGTCTCGTTTAACAGGCTCAGAGTTGGAGAGGAATTTTGCCCTAGGAAGAATTGGATATCGAGTCTTCATCTATACATAACTTAGAAGGTGAGATTTTAATTTTTATTAATTTTTAATCTTTTTTTTTTTTTTTTTTCTGAGACAAGAGTGTTACTCTATCAACCAGGCTGAAATGCAGTGGCATGATCTTGGCTCACAGCAACCTCTGTCTCCCAGCTTCAAGCGATTCTCGTGCCTCACCCTCCCCAGTACCTAGAACTACAGGTGTGTGCCACCATGCTTAGCTAATTTTTGAATATGTAATAGAGATAGGGTTTAGCCATGTTGACCAGGCTGGTTTTGAACTCCTGACCTCAAGTGATCCGCCTGCCTTGGCTTCCAAAGTGCTGGGATCACAGGCATGCCCAAGTGAGCCGGCCCAGGTGAGATTTTTGTACTTATAATTGATGCTAGAATGGTTTAAACTTTTGGGGATGTCAGGATGGGGTGAATGTATCTTGTATTGAGAAGGACATGAATACTGAGGGCTAGAGAATACTCTATTTTCAGGTGGATTGTGTCCCCACTCTCCCAAATTCAGATACTGAAGTCCTAACCTCCAGTTAATTTACCACTGATTTGCTCTTCTCCACTATATCTGGTACTAATTATTGCTTATCACAGGTGACATTATTTTTTCCCCTTTTCTCTCAATGTTTTTTTCTCTCATAACTCTTCTATCTTATTACTTTTATCGTGTATCTCATTCCTCTTGAGAAACGACTTTTGATAGTGACTCTTAGCCCATCGAAAATGTCTTGTCCTTCTATGCAAAAAAGCAGCCACAACATAATCAGCTATAACCTTTTGAACTCCTTAATTGTAAATTTTGTTGCTAGATGCTGAAGAACTTGTTTTGTGTCACCAAATGAGAGAGTCTCTTTTGGAAGGTGGAGTAGGGAGAAAGAGACTTTCTCACAAAAGGGGGATATAGCCAAACAATGAGCAAATGTTGAAAAGATAATCTGCAATGCTTCTGACACAAAATTCAGCTCACAGCAAGTAGAAGTCATAGTTCCTTATTAACGCTTGAATTTTATTAAGTTCCTAGCACAACAATGTTGCAAGACCAATTTTGGCAGGCCATGGGAAAAGTTTTCCATTCTTTTTTAAACTATCATGCTTAATAACTCAGTGCTAAGCTCTAACCTCAGTGGTAACATCTCCAAATGTACACACTTAAAGAGGACATGCTTCATTCACTTCATGATAGAATTTAATCCTGCAAAGTGCTTACTTTTCCAGCAATGCTTAATTGTTCAAAATTATCATGTGCTGTATTCAACGCTTCATCAATTTCTTCTGCAGTGTTAGTGTCCTAAGAAGGGAGGGGAATCACATACAAATATAAAACTAAAAAACAGATGCCTATATATATATATATATATATATATAATAGTTGCAAAAAATTCAGGCTACCATTTTGGTTACAAAAGCAACATAGACTCACTACAGAAAAGTGAAAACAAGCAACAAAAATGATATTCAATCCTGCTAACCTGGAGATAAAAACCATTCATATTTTAGAGCTTTAGTTAGACAATTCCAGATTTTTTTCCTAAAGACTTTTTTTAATGGGATAATGCCCTGTAATCATCTTTTTAACTTAAAACTACCTTGAACAATTTATCATGGCAATACATGTATACATATAAAAATTATAGTTAAGGAAAACAAGATTATAATTAGACTCCATTAAGATTTACACTTGAAGGAAAAGTTAGCAAGATTAAAGTGCTTTCTCCCCTTCCCCAGCCCATTAATGATGATGATGATTATTATTTTTTTTGAGACAGAGTCTCACTGTTGCACAGGCTGGAGTGCAGTGGTGCTATCTCGACTTACTGCAACTTCTGCCTCCCAGGTTCAAGCGATTCTCATGCCTCAGGCTTGCAAGTAACTGGAATTACAGGTCTGTGCCACCACATCACCACATCCAGCTAATTTTTGTACTTTTAGTAGAGATGGGGTTTCGCCATGTCTGCCAGGTTGGTCTTGAATTCCTGGCCTCAAGTGATCTGCCTGTCTTGGTCTCCCAAAGTGCTGGGATTACAGGCATGAGCCTCTGCGCTTGGCCTCCATTAATGATCTTAACACAAGAACTTAATACTTCACTCAACATCATTTTGGAGTTTGCTCTATTTCTAATCTTAATACATTAAAGTTATTAGGAGTAGATAAAAGGTAAAATTCAATCTTCGGCAATAACATTAACAACAACAAATGTAATTAGGCCTTTTGGTTGCCACTAAAATAAGTGAAAAATCACATTTAAAATTTAAAAACTTGTGCTCTATGTTTCACAGAACCTGAATTCAATAACTAGTTTCAAAGGGAAGAAGCTACACACAGTCAATATCAAGAACGTTGAAACAGAGTCAGTCAAAGGTAGAACTGGCTGCCTTGGAAGAAAAGAGAACCATCTAAGCATGGAACAAAAGAGATTCAAGTAGGAGGGTGGGTTTACTTCTGCTACCTATAAACTTCCAGAAGAATCTATAATTATAGAAGAAGAAAGTTGAGCTACTAGAGACAAAGTCAAACGTTTGCCTTCATCGTACTTCATGACCAACATTTTTCATACCAACATCACAGATGATGAGTTCAAAACAGTCCTGGGTGTGGAGGCTGAACGTTCTAAACCAGTAGTTAGCTGATCAGCAGTCTTCTTAAAGTCCTGAGAACAATTCTTTATCCTGAAAAGTATCAAGTGTATTATTTCATTTTTTTTTTTTTTTTTTTTTTTGAGACGGAGTCTCGCACTGTCGCCCGGGCTGGAGTGCGGTGGCCGGATCTCAGCTCACTGCAAGCTCCGCCTCCCGGGTTTACGCCATTCTCCTGCCTCCGCCTCCCGAGTAGCTGGGACTACAGGCGCCCGCCACCTCGCCCGGCTAGTTTTTTGTATTTTTTAGTAGAGACGGGGTTTCACCGTGTTAGCCAGGATGGTCTCGATCTCCTGACCTCGTGATCCACCCGCCTCGGCCTCCCAAAGTGCTGGGATTACAGGCTTGAGCCACCGCGCCCGGCCTATTTCATTTTTTGAGACAGGATCTTTCTCTGTCACCCAGGCTAGAGAGCAGTGGCACCATCATGGCTCATGGCAGCCTCGACTTCCCAGACTCCAGCGATCATCCCACCTCAGCCTCCCAAGTAGCTGGGATCACAGGCATGTGCCACCACACTCAGCTAACTTCTATATTTTTTGTAGAGATGAGATTTCAAAATGTTGCCCAGGCTGGTCTCAAAATCCTAAGCTCAAGCAATCCAACTGCCTCAGCCTCCCAAAGTGCTGGGATTACAGGTGTGAGCCACTGTGCCTGGCCCAAGTACATTATTTTAAATACCTACATTAACATAATGGTTTTAATCTTCTATTCAATTTTTACCATGAAAAATAACTCATATGACTTATAAGAACATGTACAGTGAATTAATTCCAAAAATAATGGCTTAAAGTATATATTGTATTTCAATTTCTTAATTACTGGTCCTTTCATGGTATTTTTTGGTACAAACGTTGATAATCACTGAAATGTGATAAGCTTATCAATTAAAGTAAGTGTTTATACATTCAAATGCCAGCTATTAAAAAGAAGGTACTTAACAAGTCTGGAGAATTTAAAAAAGGTAAGTAATTTAACTAAGCAAGTTAATAGCAAAGAAAAAGTCTGGTGCATTCTCCAGTCTGTAGAAGCCAGAGTTTTATTTATTAATTTATCTATTTTAGAGATAGGGTCTCACTGTATTGGCCAGGCTGGTCTCGAACTCCTGGCCTCAAGTGATCCTCCCGCCTCGGCCTCCCAAAGTGCTGCAATTAAAGGCATGAGCCATCATGTCCAGCTATTTTTATCTTTATATCACCATATTGGCTAGCACACAGTAACTAGTGTTTGCTGAGTTAATCATCAGCTTACAGCTTATGGAAGAAACTATGATGTTTAAATGTTATTCTTACAGAGAAAAAATACTACACCAAATAATTTTTAAACATTCTACTCTCTGAAAAGTGAATATTCATGTTCTTAAAAATACGAATGCATTAGCCCTGAGGATTCCATTATTGAATTCCTCTTTCAAAATATTAAAAACAAATCAGTAAAGAAATGAGTAAAGGATTACTATAATTCAAAAATATAGAACCATTTAAAACCAAACTGTACCTTAGAGAACAGCAGTTTCTAAAACAGGTATAATTGACATAAATTTAATTTTTTAAATGGTTATTTGGAACAAATTTGGGTACTTTCTGGTTAAGATGGATTCATATACCTCTGAAAGTAAAATTTCACTTTGCAACTCTAACAGACATTATACATATACAGATAAGAGTACAACCTGGTTTGACTCGCATCATGTGTCAGAAAATTTCACACAGAAGTGCAGATCTCGAGTTTGTCTTGAGAAAAAAAGATGTGGCAACATTGGGTTGGTCTTAACACATAATAATAATTGGCTACAGCTGAGTAGGAACTGCCTCCTTTGGAGGAGTGAGCCCTCATCATCTACCATAACCCTCACCACTCCTTGTTTAAACTCAGTCGATCTTACCCAATAAAAGTTATCTGCGGCCGGGCGCGGTGGCTCAAGCCTGTAATCCCAGCACTTTGGGAGGCCGAGACGGGCGGATCACGAGGTCAGGAGATCGAGACCATCCTGGCTAACACGGTGAAACCCCGTCTCTACTAAAAATACAAAAACTAGCCGGGCGAGGTGGCGGGCGCCTGTAGTCCCAGCTACTCGGGAGGCTGAGGCAGGAGAATGGCGGAAACCCGGGAGGCGGAGCTTGCAGTGAGCTGAAATCTGGCCACTGCACTCCAGTCCGGGCGACAGAGCGAGACTCCGCCTCAAAAAAAAAAAAAAAAAAGTTATCTGCTTAATTCGTGTAGGTGTTCACATTTGGGAACCCTAAATTTGATAAAACGGCTACTCCATGGGGACTCATACGATGAGCCAGAACGATTCTACAAGATTTATTCTAATAACTCAACACAGGTCTCATGGAAGAAGTGACCAGCGGTATAGGAGTTGGGAGCAGTACCGGTATTCAATAAACCTAGGTTTACATTCTGGTTCTGTAAATGACCAGCTGTCAGACTTCAGCTAAGTGGTTTTACCACCCAAGAAAACGGCTACAACCATTCTTTTGTTTTTTTCTAAGTACTCATTTAAGTCTGGAAAGAGAAGCTACAGTGGTAATGGGAAGTGCCAGGAATTCTAGACTGAATAATTTTGAATTTTAATTGAATACTTAATGAACAACTATAGCGTTAAGGACGAGTCTGACAAGGAGCTACACAAAAGAACATGTGAATTAAATAAGGCAGCAGAAATGAAGATAGGTTATGGATATAGGAGATACTATGGAAGTCAATCTGCAGGAGGTAAAATGAATGCAATAGAAGGAACTGGGGTAATCTATAAATACTTGGTGCCATTAACAAAATTGGAAAGTTCCACGAGATTCTTCCTTGAAAGAATCCTACTTTTTATTTCTTGCATTGTCTACTTACCACATTAAATATGCTTTAAAAAGTTAAGTTATATACAAATTACCATCTGAGTACAGTTCCAGGAAATTGATCAGAAGATCCTTTAACACTTAAAAAGCTGCAAAAATCAAACATGTACTGTAATAAACATTACATGTTTACTCTGTGTCCCAAACCAGAGATATAAAGAGGAATAAAATGTGGTCCATTCTTTTAAAGGGGCTTACAGACTAGCAGGGAAAGACATATAGAAGCATTAATAATTAGGTGAAATAATCAGTAACATAGGTACTCATCTCTGAGTGTATTTTTTAAAAAATTACTAATTCAAAAAGAGAATCTATTAATGCATACACATGTAAAGGTTTATACAAGAATGGGAAAATGAATGAAAGAACCCCAAAGGTATTATTTTTCCTTTTATAAATCACTTCTCAAACCAACCCTTCACAAAGTCTTCCATTGTGCTATATTTGCACTACTTTTAAGAATCAAGACAAGCTGGGTGCAGTGGCTCACGGCTGTAATCCCAGCACTTTGAGAGGCTGGGGCAGAAGGATCACTTAAAGTCAGGAGTTTGAGACCAGCTTGGGCAACACAATGAGACTCCACGTCTACAAAAAAATTTAAAAACTGGCTGTGCATGGTGGTGCATGCCTGCAGTCCTAGATACTCCAGAGGCTGAGGTGAGAGGCTAGCCTGAGCCCAGGAGTCTGAGGCTGCAGTGAGCCATGATCAAAACCACTGCACTCCAGCCTGGGTGACAGAGTGAGACCCTGTCTCTAAAAAAACTTAGAATTCTAAAAATTTTTAAAAAGAATCAAGAGAGAACTAAGTTACTTTTTTTTCTCTATAATTTCCTTTCATCCAGCACAAGTAACTTTAGCCAGTATACTCTCAGCCTTTCTTGATGTGGTAATCATTAATATTCTTTCTTTCTTTAAATAAGGACAAACAAATGTTTCTTCTTGAAAGAGCTGGAGTCTCCATTCCACTGACAGCTAAGATGAAGTATGAACTTAAAGAGCATTCCATAAACAGTAGGTTAGAAATGCAGATTTAAGAATGACATTTTACCAATAATTCCAAAACTATTTCAGTAACACATTTAATACTCAAATAAGTACACGTGGAACATACGTTTTAGGCTGCCGTTTTTCCATTACGGAGTCTTCTTTAACATATCCAGCCACTGGATAGCAGCCTTGTCTAGCATTTACAGCTGTAGCAACCTTAGGACAAAATAAGGGTTTAAAAAAAACAAAGAAAGTCATCCAATAAATTCTGTTTATCCAGAACCTAAACAATTATTTAAGTGTGCTGTTCATAAAGTTAATGATAACCTTAAGATTCTGAAATCCCCTGTAAATTAAGGAGAAAATTGTGCTTATATGAGGTTTTGACCCATTTTAATTTTTGGAAGCAATCAGGAATTAGTTAATTAAGCTTAGTCAATTAATTAATAATCAATTATTAATTTTTAGTTAATTGACCAAAACACTTCATTCTACCATAACTCTAAAGCAAATACTAGCTATACTTTCAATTTTACTTTAAAAATTTTAGGCCAGGCATGAGGGCTCACGCTTGTAATCCTGGCACTTTGGGAGGCCGAGGCGGGTGGATCACCTGAGATCAGGAGTTCAACACCAGCCTGGCCAACATGGCAAAACCCTGTCTCCACAAAAAATACAAAACTTAGCCAGGCATGGTGGCGGGCGCCTGTAATCCCAGCTACTCGGGAGGCTGAGGCAGGAGAATCACTTGAACCTGGAGGGGCAGTGTACGGAGGTTGCAGTGAGCTGAGAGTGCACCACTGCACTCCAGCCTGGGTGAAAGAGCGAGACTCTACTTCAAAAAAAAGTAATAAAAATTTGTAATATATGTTCAAAACTCTAAAATATTTAAAACTTTTTTTTTTTTGAGACGGAGTCTCGCTCTGTCTTCAGAAGGCAGTAATTCTTTTGTTTGTTTTTGAGATGGAGTCTCGCTCTGTCACCCAGGCTGGAGTGCAGTGGCGTGATCTCGGCTCACTGCAAGCTCCGCCTCCCGGATTCATGCCATTCTCCTGCCTCAGCCTCCCGAGTAGCTGGGACTACAGGCGCCCGCCACTATGCCCAGCTAATTTTTTTGTATTTTTAGTAGAGACGGGGTTTCACCGTGTTAGCCAGGATGGTCTTGATCTCCTGACCTCGTGATTCGCCCATCTCAGCCTCCCAAAGTGCTGGGATTACAGGCTTGAGCGCCCGGCCAATTTAAAACTTTTTTAATCATGTGGTTCAATAGAATTCCTAAAGTACACTGTGACCCACAGACACTAGATGAAGAAAAATCCCTGCTCGAGACAGTGTTCAAGTAAAATGCAGTCAGAAATGGAAGAAAATTGGATAGTTCATGGTTGACTTTTTTCTCAGAACAGTTTTGTTATGTTCATTTATTTGAGGCCCTGTGGTCTCTGATTTTTTTCCACATATTTTAAAAGCCACTCAGATCATGAACTGATACCTGAAAGAAAAATGAAGTAGGCAGAAGGAAATGCAACATCATTCTTTGGGTGCCTAAGTCCTATATACTGGGCAAACTATCTCATTGAAACCTCACAATACAATACAAGAAAGAAAGGAAAGGAAATTGAAGTAAAGCTGAAGTATGTCCTTTATCTTCACTCAATAAATTAAAGGATAAGCCACAATGTTAAACTATCTTTTTCTTTAAAATTTTAGATTCAGGGGGTACATGTACAGGTGTGTGGCAAGGGTGTAGGGCATGATGCTAAGGTCTGGGCTTCTGTTGATCCCATGACCCAAACAGTGAGCACAGAACCCAACAGAAAGTTTTTCTGCCCTTGCCTCCCTTCCTCTCTCTAGTAGTCCCCAGTGTCTATTGTTTCCACGTTTATGTCCATGTATGGCCAATGTTTAGCTCCCACTTGTAAGTGAAAATGTGGTACTTTTCTGTTTCTGCATTAATTTGCTTAGGATAATGGCCTTCAGCTGCATTCATGTTGCTGTAAACGATATTATTTCATTCTTTTTAATGGCAGCATAGTATTCTGTGGTGTGTATGTACAACATTTTCTTTATTCAACCCACCAATGATGGGACACATAGGCTGATTCCATGTATTTGCTATTGTGAATGATACTGTGATAACCATATGAGGACAGGTATCTTTCTGGTAGAATAATTTATTTTCCTTGGGGTATATACCCAGTAATGGAAGGAAGTACTGAGTCAAATGGTTGTTCTATTGGTTCTCTGAGAAATCTCCAAGCTGCTTCCCACAGGGGCTGATTTGCATTCCCATCAACAGTCTACAAGCATTCTCTTTTCTCCATAACCTTGACAACATCTGTTAGTTTTCCACTTTTTAATAACAGCCATTCTGCTGTGAGATGGTATCTCATTGTGGTTTTGATTTGCATTTCTCTGATAAGTGATGTGAGCATTTTTTCATATTTATTGTCTGCTTGTATGTCTTTTAAGAAGTGTCTGTTCATGTCCTTTAGCCCACTTTTTAATGGGGTTATCTGTTTCTTTTCCTGTTATTTAGGAAAATTTAACAAGAAAACTATAAGCTCTAAGTAAAGAAAACCTTAAAAAAAAAATCGCACCTGGCTAGAGGTCATAAAACAAGAACAAAAAAAATGGAGAACCATACCAGGTTCCTGGAGACAAAGACTGAATGTCCTAACATCATCTAACATGAAATTAATACAATTCTAAAATACATATGGAAAAATATATTGTACAAAAACTACAAAAACTTTAACATATAATTCACCATAAATTTATTCCACCAATTAATAAGACTATTATAATGCTACTGTAATAATTAAAACACTAGATGCTAGCATAATAAATCAGTAGAACAAAGCCTTGAAATAGACCCAACTCTCTATGAGAACTTAATATAGAATACAAGTGGGATTTCAATTAAATGGAAGAAAGATTACTCAATAAAAGGTATGACAAAATCAGCCAATCATTCTGAAGAATAAAGGTATACCCGCACCTTACATCACATAAAATATAAAATAATTAAACATATACCTCCCTCCCTTTTTTTTTTTTCTTCAGATGGAGTTGCGCTCTTGTTGCCCAGGCTGGAGTGCAATAGTGTGATCTCGACTCGCTGCAACCTCCGCCTCCTGGGTTCAAGCGATTCTCTTGCCTCAGCCTCCCAAGTATCTGGGATTACAGGCATGCACGACCATGCCCAGCTAATTTGGTATTTTTAGTAGAGATGGGGTTTCTCCATGTTGGTCAGGCTGTTCTTGACTCCTGACCTCATGTGATCCACCCACCTCAGCCTCCCAAAGTGCTGGGATTACAGGCAAGAGCTTGGCCAACATACACTTTTTTTAAAAAACGTAAGTATTGAAGATATATATATAACTTTGAGTTAGGAAGGTCTGCCTAGTCAGAAAAAAAAAAAAAAAAGCCCACCTAGAATTCATGAAGCAGGGGTAAAAATGACTAGTTAAGAAACATTTCTGAATGGCTAAATGCAATAAAATCAAAAGTGAGAGGCTGGGAGAAAATCGTTACACGGGATGAAATGTTTATATTGCTATCACATAAAGCACTCGCACAACTTAGGAAAAAGACAGGCTGGATACAGTGGTTAACACCTGTAATCTCAGCACGTTGGGAGGCTAAAGCAGGACCAGCCTAGGCAACATAGCAAGGATCCACCTCTTCCAAATAAAACAAAAAAATTATCTGGGTGCAGTGGTACTCCCCTGTAGTCCCAGCTACTACTGGGCTGGTTGAGGTAGGAGGACTGCTTCAGCTGGAGAGGTTGAGGTTACAGTGAGCTGTGATCACATCACTGCACTCCAGTCTGGGCAACAGAGCAAGACCCTGTCTCCAGAAAAAGCAAACAACAAACAAGTTAGGAAAAAGACAATTCAAAAGGAAAAGATTCAAAGGATCTGAAAAGATCTGTTAAAGATCCACACAGAAAAGGCACTGATAAGTCAAACATATGAAAAGTTGCTCAACTTCATTGGTCATGAGGGAATTACAATTTACAACAAGGAAACAGCCATTTTTTTCACATCAAATTGCCAAAACACTAAAACAAATATAACAAGCCCAAAATATGAATTTATTTTGGAGTTAGAAATTATAGAATCTGCTGATGGAGGTGAGGCTGAGGAATTGTACACAATTATAGTGAAAAATTTTTTAAACTAAATGTTTATCAATAAAGAGATTAGTTAAGAAAATTATAGTGTTTATTTTCATGAGAATAGATGAATGTTGCTAAAAGAAACAAAGTAGACTATTAATTGTTATAGTCTCCCATTTTTGTGAAATATACATCTTTGGTGGGGAAGAGGATGTTCTTTCAAGGTTTCAAGTATTATGTACTTAAAACCATTGACTTGTGGCCATGTATTATTAATTTGGTTACTTTTAACAAATCTCACTGAACTGAATGGTATTTTAAGTCCCTTTTCCCAAAAAATTGGGGTTTAAAAACTTAATTTCTATATACCTCCTAGTTCATTACACTTTGGCTTAGCATTTCATAATAAGAGGTTAATGCTATTATCAGCGGATTTGATGCAGGACATTTCTTCCAGATAGTTTAGGAAAGTATTGAATACAACTGATTTAAAAGATTTTAAGTAAAAACTGCAGAAAGACTTTTAACTTGCTACATATATAATAAAGGTTTTCTTTCACCCCTATAGCTTGTCATTTAAATTTTATTTATGATGGTGTTTTGCCTGCTTTTGTTGCTCGTAAATGAAAAACTCTGCTCAAATTTAACAAGCATTTATTCTACAGTTTCTGATTTCTATTTGATACGCTTAGCAATGCTTTCCTATCCAAGATTATACAATTATCTGTATTTCTTTCTAGTTTATATTTCTAATTGTTATATTATTAATATTTCCAATCATGGGATTTTAGTATATGTTAATTATCTATTGATTGGATGATTTATCCTTTCTTCATGGCCCAATGTATTTTAGACTCAGGTCCAAAAGTTAACAAAATGCCAGTATTTCTTTTTTTTTTTTTTTTGAGACGGAGTCTCACTGTGTCGCCCAGGCTGGAGTGCAGTGGCGCAATCTCGGCTCACTGCAAGCTCCGCCTCCCGGGTTCCCGCCATTCTCCCACCTCAGCCTCCGAGTAGCTGGGACTACAGGCGCCCACCACCGCGCCCGGCTAGTTTTTTGTATTTTTAGTAGAGACAGGGTTTCACCGTGTTAGCCAGTATGGTCTCGATCTCCTGACCTCGTGATCCACCCGCCTCGGCCTCCCAAAGTGCTGGGATTACAGGCTTGAGCCACCGCGCCCGGCCCAAATGCCAGTATTTCTAAAACAGCACCTAGGTATAATCCTATCCTTGAATAAAATCTGTCATTTTGCTGTGCAAAATTATAAAAAGATGAACCATTAACATCAATCAATAGCAGAGAAGGGATGTTATCAAAAACCATTCAACGATCAAAAATAAAGACTGTCAAATAAAAGGACATTCGCCCAAACTCAGAAATAAGAACAAAAGGATACCTATTAATCTTGAATGGATTTTAGGCTTATATTTGAAGTAAACAGCATTACCTAGGCGTTCGAAGTTAAAGATGAATTATAAGCCTAATGTGAATACAGGAATCTAAATCTTACTTTTTGGGGGAAGATACCTCATTCAAATGTAATAAACTACATTCCTCAAATATTCCATAAATTCAGACTTCACTAAATTTAAACTAGATCATTCCATTCTCTGAATACCTTATTCCAAATAAATATTAGGTAATAATACAAATCTAAAGTTTAAAAAGAGTGGTAACAATTTCAGAAAGGTTTCTTGAATGACTTCTTTTAATAGGGCCCAGCTCACCAGTGTGTCTGAAGCATGTGAATATAGTCACCTGTCAATCACCTGGGCTAACAGCAGGCAGGTGAGGGGATGAGGGAATAAGAATGGAAGATGGGACAGGTCACTTATCTCTACAAGTAAAAGGTTCTTAGAACAAAACTAGTCAATGATACAAAACAGATTTATCACAACTTTAAAATTAAAATTAGTATTTGAAACACACTATAAACACTCCTACACATTATCCAAATTCCCAAAAATAATACAAGTATAATGATTTAAGAACATTAAATGTGAAATCATTTACCAAGTCTTTTTTTTTTTTTTTTTTAATATTAGAACAGGACGGATAAGGACACAGACAGTTCTAGCTGCCTCCTCCTTTCTTTTCCCTTCACTTATTCTTCACCCACAAGACTGAATCCATCAGGGATCTACCACCACAATCACAGGAGGGGGGTTCACTTCGTCTTAACCATATAGCCAGCCACGTCTAAGGAGCCCCAGGTCAAAAAAAAAAGGAAGAGGTTAGGAATTTCCCACAAAACAGGCAGCTTCTAATATGTAATTTTTGGTTACAATTTAAACTTTCATTAATTACAATATATGGTTTGGGTTTTTTAAAACCATATTTAAGCTGCAAGCCAGTTCATTCAAACCTAAACAATGAAGGGTTATTTTAGTAGTCTAGAAGCATAATTCAGATTTGATTCTTAGCAATCCTAGGAGGTAAGACAGTATTATATCCATCTCACAAATGAGGAAACCCAGCCTAGATTGACAGAATGAGAACTGCATTCTAGGTCTCGTGCCTCCATAGGGTCTGCCACACTTCCACAGAAAACAAATGATACAAAGCCTTATCATCTGATTTATCCAGTAAAACATTAAGAATTTACAGCTTGGCCAGGCGCGGTGGCTCATGCCTATAATCCCAGCACTTTGGGAGGCCAAGGTGGGCTGATCACGAGGTCAGGAGATCGAGACCATACTGGCTAACACGGTGAAACCCCCTCTCTACTAAAATACTAAAAATTAGCCACGCGTGGTGGCACACACCTGTAGTCCCAGCTACTCGGGAGGCTGAGATAGGAGAATCACTTGAACCTGGGAGGTGGAGGTTGCAGTGAGCCAAGACTGGGTCACTGCACTCCAGCCTGGGGGACAGAGTGAGACTCCGACTCAAAAAAAAAAAAAAGAATTTACAGCTTGAGTCAACCTTCCAGGAACATACTATATAAACTGAACTACACTTATAAGTGTATTAAATGAACAGGAGATCAAGTAAATTGCATTTTACATCCTTAATTTGATCTCATTCTTACGGACAGATTTTAGTTTTAATGGAATTGGTTTTTAGTGCTTCTGAAGTAAAAATTTTAGGCAGTAATTTTGCTTCTCTACCCTGTTATACAATGGCATCTCCACAAATGTATATTTGATGACATACAAAGGTTGAGGGGCAGGCAGAGTTCAAAATTTGTTGCATGGATTGGTGGGTAAAACAGAGGCTAGGGTTTTTAAAGGAATATACACCATTAAAATAAACAAAAGACATAATTTTCCACAGAAGTCGCCAAAGAATCAAAATATGTAGGCTGATAAGTGTATGACTTTAGCCTTTTATTTTTCCTCGTCACTTTAAACAATTATAAAATGGATAGAAAAAGTTTCATCTTTTGTTAGGTTTCTTTGCTTAAAGATTCAGCAGCAAAATGCAAGTTTTTAGTTTTTTGTTTTGTTTTTTTTTTTTTTGAGACGGAGTCTTGCTCTGTCGCCAGACTGGAGCACAGTGGTGCAATCCTAGCTCACTGCAGCCTCCACCTCCCAGGTTCAAGTGACTCTCCTGCTTCAGGCTACCAAGTAGCTGGGACTACAGGTGTGAGCCACCAGGCCCAGCTAATTTTTGTATTTTAAATAGAGACGGGTTTCCCCATGTTGGCCAGGATGGTCTCGATCTCTTGATCTGCCCGCCTCAGCCTCCAGAAGTGCTGGGGTTACAGGCGGCAGCCACCATGCCCAGCCAAGTTTTTAATTTCTAATTAGAAGCATGATTTACTACTGTAGTATTTTTACCATTAACATTAGGTTGTGATATGTTTCATCTGAAAAATTATAAAACTTACCTCACAAACAGGGCATACAATTGTGGTGCATTCTTCAGTCATTAACAAGCACAGTTCACAAAAAGCATGTCCACATTGAAGTTCACAGTGGTGACCTATTCATGAAATTCTTAATTATTATTTTGATGACTATTATTATTGCAACAGGGTCTTGCTCTGTTGCCCAGGCTGGAGTGCAGTGGCACCAGCTCACTGCAGCCTCCACCTCTGGGGCTCAAGGGATCCTCCTACTTCAGCTTCCCAAGTAGCTGGGACTACAGGTGTGTCCCAATACACCCAGCTAATTTTACTTATGAAATTCTATTGTGATTAAACTGCCCACGGTGTGTTAATGCTGAATGGGCAATACTGATCAGAGGGAAATTCAAAGAGGATCCCACTGTACAGGAAAAGATACCTACTATAGTTTGAAATGGTTGACTTATTGAATATAAATCAGAAGTAACCAACTATTCAGGTCAGGAGGAAGAAAAATCAAGAAGAAAAACCCAGAAGAACTATGTAATAGCAACTGCATTAATTCAGATAGCTATTTTGTACCTAGAATACTTTGAATCTGCCATATCTTATAATTATACGAAGTGCTCTGATACAGTTTATTTGTTACTTGTAAATATCACAGTTAAGTGGGCTAGAGATGAAATCGCATTTTGGAGATTTGGTTAACTAAATGCTATCATCCAGACTCCCATCTAGTTCTGTTTCCAAGTCTAACATTCTTTCTGACCATACTGTCATCTCCTACTCTGTATTTCCCATCCTGTGAAGAGGTCAAGAAGGGCCAAAACGGTGGCCAAAATGAGACACTGGCAAGACTGTGCTCTTAGAATTACTTAAGACATTGGCAAGGCCAGAAGCCAGATGCTACTATTATCACACACCCACAACTCACATTTTCACAAACTTAGCATTTATGACAGGAAATATCATAACTTGATTGAAAACCTAATATCATGATTAAATGCTCTAAGAATTTTAAGTTTATAATAAACATTTGTTTTAGCTACATAATTTCAAAAGGCTGTCATTTTTTAAGTTTTGCAAGAAAACAAAAAGGGAAAAAAGCTAGATAAAAATCAGTCATCTTTTACTAGCAAAATAATTACCGCGTTCTTGCTGAATTATAATAATTACATTAATTTTATTTATTTATTCATTCATTCATTCATTCATTCTGAGACAGACCACGATCTCGGGTCACTGTCAACTTCGCCTCCTGAGTTCATGCGATTCTCCTGCCTCGGCCTCCGGAGTAGCTGAGATTACAGGTGTGCGCCAGCATGCCTAGATAATTTTTTTGTATTTTTAGTAAAGATGGGGTTTCCCCATGTTACCCAGGGTGGTCTTGATCTCCTGACCTCAAGTGATCCACCCACCTAGGCCTCCCAAAGTGCTGGAACTACAGGCGTGAGCCACTGTGCCCGGCCTCGCATTTATTTTATTTTTAAAAAAACTTTACAAGTTTCCCACCCAACTGAAATACCTGAAACTTGCTTACAACCATGGTACATTTTAAAGCCCTATTTAACTTCCAGAGATAACATCGCCAAATAAACAAAAACACTTATCTGTTACTATAAAATTTCTGATACTGAATAACTCAAAATAACTTGTGGTATATTACACCTTAAAAAGCACTTTCAGGATTCTATACACATAACCACTACTTTTCCAACTTAGTTTTTCAAAGCATTATAATACTAATGTATGAAAGAAGTACTCATTTTAAAAGGTTGTGTTCTAGAACTTTATTCCATAATTCTAATTTCATTCAAAAATGGAGATTTTCTACGTAACAGTAGCAGTGATCTAAACCCCAAGTAGGAGAAACTTGGTTCTCCACTGAAATCACAGCTTTTTCTGCAGAGGCTCACATCTCAGAGTCTTGACAAGAATGAGAAAACTGATCGAATGACCCTAACTTTTAAAGTATAAACAATTACACCAGGTAATACGAATTTTCAGTAGCTCCAGGTATTTTAAGTTACATTAAAATAACTTGAACCAGCTGGGCGCGGTGGCGCACGCCTGTAATCCCAGCACTTTGGGAGGCCGAGATTGGCGGATCACCAGGTCAGGAGATCGAGACCATCCTGGCTAACACAGTGAAACCCTTTGTCTACTAAATATACAAAAAATTAGCTGGGCGTAGTGGCGGGAGCCTGTACTCCCAGCTATTTGGGAGGCTGAGGCAGGAGAATGGCGTGAACCCTGGAGGCGCACCTTTCAGTGAGCAGAGATGGCACCACTGCACTCCAGCCTGGGTGACAGAGCAAAACTCCGTCTCAAAGAAAAAAAAAACTAATAAAAAAATAACTTCAACCTGTGATCACTTGAGTAGATTATAGATGAACAGACCAATAGTAATGCAGTGTATTTTTCCCTTCACGTATAAAGATACACACACACACACACACAACACAAGGTGCACAAACAGTTCTTTAGGCCAATGTGAGCCATAATGTAAAAAACAAACAAAACCCCACAGAAACAAAAAAAAGCTAACAACAAAATCCAAAACCATTTCACAGTAGTCTACTTGTTACTGCTACAACAAAAACTACACAAGAAAATCAACTTTCATTCCTTCTTCATGACAAAACAATGGGCTACAATTTACGTCTACTTTTGCATGAACCCGCTAACCTGCCGTGTGAGGGGTAGATTAAAGCCACCCAGGCCCCCATCCTCCCGGCTGGAGGGTCGATGAGGCCTGGATGGGGTAGTGGAGAAAGCCGTGAAAGGTGCCAGGTGCCGTCCTAACCAACCCACACGCGGCCCTTTTGGGGCAGCTTCAGGAGGCCTGTGACGCAGTTTCCGGGACACCAGGATTGGATGCAGCTGAGCAAGCCTCACGCGCCCACCAGCCCCCCTGGCCCCCAGCCCTCCCTCCAAGCTGCCTCCCCGCTAGGTGGGCCCTTGGGTTCCTCACCGGATGCTCTGGATACCCTCCTTCCACACCTGGTGCACTGGATTTCAGGGGCACCCCAGTGCTGACCCTTCCTCCCCATCCGCTGGTAGGCAGACCGGGAAGTCCCAGGCTTCGAAGGCTCTGCCGCCATCGTTGTCTTCTTCTGGAACAACCGCCGAGTGCTAGTCCCGGCAGCCCTCGCGGCTGCAATCAATCATTGGAGGCCAGCACCTGCAGCTAGCCAAACAGTGGGCCGGGAGATTAAAGCCCGCCCCCAAGCTTGCTCCTGATGGGGCTGGGGCTGTTTTCCGTTATCCTGGGAGGTACCACTCCTAGAAGGGGCGCCTTGTGGCCGTTAAGGGCAGTTCACTTTTACATTCTACCCAAAGAGTCACCACTTTAGCGCCTTTAGTCATCACAAATTAAAATGTCGCATATTATTACTTACATTGTGAGTGACTTTCTAAATAATAATCATCTATATTGAAGCAGTCCTCTTTGCCTATTATGTGTCAGGGCCAGAAGCCCTAAACCTGTGTGCTGGGGGCATCCAGGGCTTGGCTAATAGGAGCTGGAGTGGAGAGGCTGATCAGTAGCCATTGCTGGGGTAGATGCAGTGAACGCTTTCAAATTAAAGAGTGCTCATCATTACTAACTGCTGTCGAGCCTAGTAACATACAAGGCGGAGTGCCAAGAGTGGTTGGGGATGCTAATAATTTATGAACTAACAGGTTTCTGCTTGAGAGGTATATAACTCCATTTAAAAAAACCCAGTAACTTCCGCCAAAATAGCTAAGTGTTATACGCCTGACGTGTATTAGAGATAATAAGAATTACTGCCTTCTGGGCTGGGCACGGTGGCTTACGCCTGTAATCCGAGCCCTTTGGGAGGCCCAGGCAGGCGGATCACGAGGTCAGGACATCAAGACCATCCTGGCTAACATGGTGAAACCCCGTCTCTACTAAAAATAAAAATAATAAAAATTAGCCAGGAGTGGCGGTGGGCATCTGTAGTCCCAGCTACTCAGGAAGCTGAGGCAGGAGAATGGCGTGAACCCGGGAGGCGGAGCTTGCAGTGAGCTGAGATCGCGCCACTGCACTCCAGCCTGGGCCACAGAGCGAGACTCCGTCTCAAAAACAAACAAACAAAAGGATTACTGCCTTCTGAAGAAATGAAGTCAGTATGGTCTACGGTGGTATGAAAAGTCTTCCTAGAGGATATAGGGTTTGCACTAGACCTTACAACCTAGGTAGTACTTACAGGAGTAAACAAGAAATAAGGGATTCGAAGAATAAAGACCACATCAGCGAGGGAAGGTAGATGCGAGGGAAGGTAGATGGAAGACACAGTGGCTTCTTGAGAATTTAAAGACCATTTAGCCAGAGTATGAGTTTCCTTAAAGTAAGCTTCTGTGGAGAGGTATGTCAGGGAAGAATTTCAGAGAATCTCGAGTGTCAGGCTGAGGAGTTTGAACTTTACTCTTTAAGCAGTAGAGTGCATGACACGTTTTGTGAGCAAGGAATGAAGTAATCTGGTAGAAAGGTGGCAGGTGTATTTCAAACAAAACGCCTGGAGATGGTACAGTTGCCTTTTGCTGCTAAGAATAAAGCCTGCCCATATTCCTCATTTTCTTTTTTTTTTTTTTTTCTTTTTTTTTAAGACAGAGTTTGCTCTGTCGCCCAGGCTGGAGTGCAGTGGTGCCATCTCAGCTCACTGCAAGCTCCGCCTCCCGGGTTCACGCCATTCTCCTGCCTCAGCCTCCCGAGTAGTTGGGACTACAGGCACCAGCCACCACATCTGGCTAATTTTTTTTTTTCTTTTCTTTTCTTTTTTTTTTTTCTATTTTTAGTAGAGATGGGGTTTCACCAAGTTAACCAGGACGGTCTGGATCTCCTGACCTCATGATCCGCCCGCCTGGGCCTCCCAAAGTGCTAGGATTACAGGCGTGAGCCACCATGTCCGGCCCATATTCTCCTTATCTTTCCTGGGTCAGTTTTAGAAGCACTTTCTCCTAAACAGGTGAGAAATGAGACACACAGTGCTCTCTTCTTGAATACACAATTTTTATAAATTGCATCGGACCCACAGTGAGTGTCTTTTAGAAAGTTTCACCAAAACTGAAGAGAAATTCAGAGATCAAATGGCAGCAGCAGATCAGAGAAAGAATGTAGAAGAACAATGCAGTCACAGAGTTAACCCGCAAGCTGCCCTTAGCGCTATGCATGTGAAATCAAATCCACGGTCAAGATTAGATTTCTTTGTTGTTGTTAAGCATATAACATATTTATTCCCAACATAAGAGTGGGATTAATAGAATAACACCAAGACAAAATATTAATATTCTAAAACCAAATTAATCTATTGAATAGACGTATTTCAACATTTAACTAAGTTAACCCATTTAGTTACCTTCTCGAAAATATACACAACAAATAATTTATACTGTTTCCCATAATGGCTATACTAATTTACATTCCCACTAACTGTATAAGGGTTCCCTTTTCTCCATATCCTTGCCAATACTTGTTATCTTTTGTCTTTTTAAAAATAATCTCCATTCTAATTACCTTGTGTAATATCTCATTGTGGTTTTAACTTGCATTTCCCTGGTGATTAGTGACATTGAGCATGCTTTCACATACCTGTTAGCCATTTGTATGTCATCTTTTGAGAAATGTCTATTTAGGTCCTTGGCTCATTTTTTATTTGAGTTGTTTTCTTCCTACTGAGTTGTTTATGTTCCTTATGTATTTTGGATATTAGCCCCTTACCAGATGTATAGTTTACAAATACTTTCTCCCATTCCATAGGCTGTCTCTTTGTTGACTGTTGCTTTTGCTATGCAGAGTTTTCTATTAATAGTTTGATGTAATCCTGTTTGTCTATTTTTGCTTTTGTTGTCTGTGCTTTTGTTGTCATGTCCAAAAAAATCATTGTCCAGACCAGTTGACATACAGCTTTTCCCCGTTTTCTTCTAGTCGTTTTACAGTTTCAGGTCTTTTAAATCTTTAATCTATTTTGAGTTGATTTTTGTATATAATGTGAGAAAATGATCTAATTTCATTCTTCTGCATGTGGATATCTAGTTTTCCCAGCACTGGAATGACTTTTAAAAGGTATTCATTCTCTGTTAACATTTCTTTCTGGAAAACTTGTATTACTTGTATTTATATTCACATTCTTTCAAGTTTATTTTCTGCTTTGGGTAATGAGACTAGGCCCTTACCTTTTTGTCATAATCATTTTTCTCAGATATCCAGTTAATATACATTTTGTTTTACTCTTTAGGAGTCTCAATCACTACATCTATTTTGAGATGGAGTCTTGCTCTGTCACCCAGGCTGGAGTGCAATGGCGTGATCTCGGCCCACTGTAACCTCTGCCTCCTGGGTTCAATCAATTCTTCTGCCTCAGCCTCCCAAATAGCTGGGATTACAGGCACACTCCACACGCCTGCCTAATTTTTTGTATTTTTAGTAGAGAAGGGGTTTCACCATGTTGGCCAGGCTGGTCTCGAACTCCTGACCTCAGGTTATCCACCTGCCTCAGTCTCCCAAAGTGCTGGGATTATAGGTGTGAGCCACCCACGCCTGGCCGCGACTATCTTTATTCTTACAGAAACCAATCTTGGCTCTGAGACACAATGCCTTGACAGTCTCCTAAGGTTATGTTATTGTTTTCTTTTTAACTTGGTAGTAGGAAATTCTTCTCTCTCCCTCTCTCATTCCCTCACTCCCTTCCTTTTTTTCTTTCTTTGCTTAAATTACCTTTTTGGAGATTTCTGCCCACTCTGCAATCATTTTTGACTAGAGATAGTCCTGTGAAACATCTTTTTGAGAAAGTGTACCCTGATGTTTAAATTTCTAGAGATGACAACTACAACATCTTGTGATAGCTCTAAAAACTCTTGCTTCCCTCACCCTTATTTCTACCATTTCTTGATTCCTCTGTTTAACTAATTTAGAATGTGCATATTGGAGGTGTAATACCTTGAGAGTTGCGAAAATAAATTATGTATGTGTGGTTAGCAATTTATTCTGGTCCAGAAGGAACTACTACAGTTATTATGTCTTGGTTCCATATGCTACATTAACATAATATTTTATGTCCCAAAGGAATTTTTAAATTGTGTTTATGGGTTATGCTACCAACAATGTAATATTAGCTTTTCTCCCAGCTTAGTTTTCCCCATGAGAAGTATTCACTCAGAAATTACAATCTTGACCTCTTCTGTCTCCAAAACTCCAGAGATGTAGGTCATGTGTCCTCACATTCATGGGCAATCTAAATCTCTTTTTCTTCCACAGTTACTAAATTCTAATTGAGAATGTAAGGTTTTTTTTTTTTTTGGGTTTTTTTGAGACAGAGTCTTGCTCTGTCACCAGGCTGGAGTGCAGTGGCACCAGCTCAGTGCACTGCAACCTCTACTGCCCAGGTTTGAGTGATTCCCCTGGCTCAGCCTCCCACGTAAGTAGCTGGGACTACAGGTGCGCACCACCACACCCGGCTAATTTTTTGTATTTTAGTAGAGATGGGGCTTCACCATGTTGGCCAGGATGGTCTTGGATCTCCTGACCTCTTGATCCGCCCACCTCAGCCTCCCAAAGTGCTGGGATTACAGGCGTGAGCCACCATGCCCAGCCAAATGTAAGTTGTTTTTGATAGTGGATATCTATCAACTCTAACTTCTATTTCTTTTTTATTTTGCCTAGTCATGGTAAAGATGCTTGCTCCAAAAATCAATCTTTTCTTCTTTGGCTCACAGAACTCAGAGATACAATATACAAATACCATACGCAATGGTACTAAAATTTAGTGGTTAATCCCTGGTAGCTCACTAAAAGGGCTATCACTTCTTCAACCTTTGTGCTTTGCATTGGGTGAAGTTCAGGTTACTAAAGTGCTCTGAGACAAACTGATCTCCTTCTGTATCAGCTTCCAATTAGAACCTTCTTCTTACACCAGCCGTTGATGTCCTATCTATGGTGTATCTGTTTTTAAAATATATGTTTTTCAGATATCCTCATTACTATAACAGAAGTTATTAGTCATGATGTCTATTATCATAAAAAGTGTTTATATTATAGCACGATAACGCATGGAACAACTGATTATAAAATAAATATGGTAAAAACTTGAGGTGGGTGGTCAGAGACCAGGGGAATCAATAAAGAATAAAGGGCAGATGGAAAGAGGCAAAGAGTGGGGAATGAAATGATCTTCCTGGAAAGTTTGATTCATCCATTCTCACACTGCTGTAAAGAAATACCTGGAACTGGGTAATTTACAAATAAAGGAGTTTTAATCGGCTCATGGTTATGCAGGCTTTACAGGAAGCATAGTGGCTTCTTCCGGGGAGGCCCCAGGTAACTTACAATCATGGTGGAAAATGAGGGGAAGCTAGTGTGTCTTACATGGTGGCAGCAGGAGGAAGACCTCATGAGAATACTATCAGGCGACAGCACCAAAGGGGTGGTGCTAAAACCATTCATGAAGGATCCACCCTCCTGATCCAATCACCTGCACCAGGCCCCAACTCCAAGGCTGGGGATTACAATTCCACATGAGATTTGGGTGGGACACTAATCCAAACCATATAAAAAGTGAAACATCAGAGCAGGAGGGGACATTTTATGTTCACAGAACTGCCCAACTAGAGAAAAGGAAATACAGAAAGTATTGTCATTCAAAATTTTATTTTGAGAACATTTATAGAAATACTGAATATATAACAAAATATCCTCTAAAATATTTCTGCTCATAAATTTTTCCAACTATTATATGTTCTTTATACTTAAGAATATTGTCGGCCAGGCACAGTGACTCACGCCTGTAATCTCAGCACTTTGCGAAGGGAGCCTGGTGGACTGCCTGAGGTCAGGAGTTTGAGACCAGCCTGGCTAACATGGTGAAATCCTATCTCTATTAAAAATACAAAAATTAACCGAGCATGGTGGCACACACCTGTAGTCCCACCTACTCGGGAGGCTGAGGCAGGAGACTTGCTTCAACCTCGGAGGCAGAGGTTGCAGTGAGCAGAGGTTGCAATCACACCACTGCACTCCAGCCTGGGTGACAGAGTGAAACTCTGTCTCAAGAAAAAAAAAAAATATTGTCTTGGTAGAGCCCTGAATATGATTATATGCTTATCGAGTACAGTAGAATTTCAGCATGGGATTTACAGTTAGGAAGAATAAAGTGCAGATGGGGAGGGATGAAAGGTGTGAATCAAGGACGTTTCTGTATTTCTTTTACTTCCTTTTTTCCTGGAATCGAACACAGAAGATATGAATTCACCATTTCACTGTGGAACACGGCTTTCATTCTTGTTCTGGAACATGGCAGCCATCATTCTTCAATTAGATCTAAATGATTGAATTGCAAGGTGAACTGTCTTGGTGGCTAATTCATCTTCCCTCATCTCCAGCACCCTCTTTTCTCAATATCAAGCCATGTTCTTTTGTAAGGAACTGTATCTACTATCAAGTGGCCTGGAAATTAAGAGATCCAGTGGGTCTTCCAAGTCCTTGTTTCTATTTGGTGTCATGATGTCTTTCACTGCTACCCCACTGATCTGTTTTCCAAGTCTATACACAGGAGGGCTGCAAAAATGAAGGGCATGGCAGAACAATGTTACATATGGGGGAAGGCTTCGGTCGATTTTAAGTTATTCAGGAAATAGTTTTCTAGCTAATGGGTTGTCAAATTCTTTGCATCAGAAGCTTTTATCTGGTGGGTAGCTTTTAGGTGAGCTCTGTACTGACTAGCAATGGAAAGGGAACAGATGCCACAAGGACCTGCTCTAAAACCAACATCAACCTCCAGAAGTGGATCTGAGTAGTTTGATTTATGCCCATGACATACCCAAGTCTTACAAGGAGAACTTGTAAGAACTTACAAGGAGAAAGTAAGTTCAAAGGAGGACAAAAATGTATGTAAACTGAGTAATAAAGAAAAAAAAAACAACATAATTCAAGGTATACATTTTTTGGTTTTACTATGACTTCCACAGACACAGAAAACAAAACAAGGAAGAATTATGATCAATGTATTTCATCAGCTCAAGAAACTATAATTTTTCATGTAGTCAATTTTTAATCTTTATTTTAGCAGACAAGATGTGAGTAATTTCTTCTACTAATAATTTCTGCTATTTATAAAGTTTATGCTAAACATTTGTTTTATATATTCATATATTACTTTTTGGCACTTACTAAAAATGTCACCAGTCGGCTAATGTCTGTCAGAAAATCTTCCCTATTTTTATGACGTTATATTATAAAAAGTAAAATAGATATTTATGTGTGACTTTACCAATCAAAAGCACGGTATCAAATGGGTAGATTCAGGAAATGAGTTAAGCTACTAAAGGCAGAAGATACTTAATGTCAGTAATTAATTCAATATACAGAAAATGACTAAATTCCACAACTATTCACAACATTAAAATAATGTAAATTGTTATTTGTAAGTAGTAGCAAAACATGTTGAATAATGGTGATTTCAAATGTTTGCTTTGCATACTATTTTAACGAGGAATGACTTTACCTATAACCAAAATATGACTACTGAAGGTAAAACAACATAATTATCTAAACCTATATAGCAATACTATAAAGCAATATTAGATCCATGAATAAAGTAATTTGGCTCCTTGTGGGCATTTTTTTATGACCTGTAGGAACACCTTATAAAGTAACCTAGAAAGGAAAATGTGAGTAAATTCAATTGCATTTGACAATTAATAGAACATCTTGTCCAAAGTCTAGGCAGAAAATTTCAGAGACAAAACTTTTCAGAAAAACAAAACTTAATCCTTTGCAAAAACTTTCAGAAATAAAAAGCAAGTATTTTCCAAAACTCTATCAGGGTGAGTGTAACATAAAAGAGCTTAACTAGGTTTCAAGATGCAGAGCTAGAAGGATCACTGATGTAATCCAGTACGGAATTTATTACATATTTATATGTTCTTGCTTAATCTATTCAAGGGCTTTCCCATAAACATATTCTAAAATACTGAACAACTCATATGTTCCAATCAGTGTGAATAAGCTACCAATTTGGAAAAATTTGTAATCATGGTGAGACAAACTCTTAACTACTGCTAGTGGCAATACCTATTGGTGTAATCTTTTTTGAGAGTAAGCTGACAAAACGTTTAAAAAGACACAGCCATGTTTATTCCCACTAATTCAGCAATTTCAGCTTTGAGAATACTTCCACAGGAAATGATCAAAAACCAAACAAAAATGAAAACTATATCATAACAGTGTTTATTGTTTATAAAACAGAAAATAGGAAGTAATTTAAATCCGTATCAATCTGTAACTGGCTTAGGAGATCACAGTATATCAATTTGAGAAACATAGCTGTCAAGTGGAAAAAGACAAATAGAGGTGTTATATATCTATACAGGGAAATGTATGTGATATACAAGTGAAAACAGCATAATTCTAAATTATATGTAGTTCTCAGTATATGCAAATACTAGAATGTAATTATGTAACTATATAAATTATATATGGGAAAAAAGATTGAATAATGCAATCTTATTATTATTATTATTTTTTTTTTGACAGGGTCTCACTCTGTCACCCAATTTGGAGTGCAGTGCCGCCATCATGGCTCACTGTTGCCTGGACCTCCAGGGCTCAAGCTATTCTCCAGCCTCAGCCTCCCAAGTAGCTGAGGCTATAGACACAGGCCACCACACCTGGCTAATTTTATTTTATTTTATTTCTGCAGAGATGGGGGCTCACCATGTTGCCCAGGCTAGTCTCAAATCCTGGTCTCAAGCGATCTGCCCGCCCTCGGCCTCCCAAAGTGCTGGGACTACAGGTATGAGCCACCATGTCTGGCAGCAATCTTTATTGAACAATACAATTGTAGGTAGGAACAGGGATGACTGTTTTACTCCAAGCATCATATAATGTTGTGGTGGGAGATACATACTTGTCTCCTCAGACGTCTTCTGACTGCATACCACCTTCGTGCACAGCACAAGGTCCTGAAAGAAAATGAAACAAAAGCACAGAGAGATGCAGAGGCAAGGAACAGAGAGGCGCTGCTTGCCTTTCTAAAGGTGTTCTGAATCTTTACATGTGAGACCTGGCCTGCATGTCTAATCTTGGGGTCTGTGAAAAAAACAAAAGCAAAACCAAAACTCTTACGTCCTTATTATGAATTCCTTTAGTTTGTCTTAGACCAGTTTGAACTAGATAAAACCAAGAACCAAAACTAAGACAGGTTTAATAATTTCTTTTTTCTTTTCGTTTTTCTTTTCTTTTTTCTTTTTTTTGAGACAGTCTCGCTCTGTTGCCCAGGCTGGAGTGCAATGGTGCAACCTCGGCTCACTGCAAACTCCGCCTCCCAGGTTCAAGTGATTCTCCTGCCTCAGCCTCCTGAGTACCTGAGATTACAGACGCCCGCCACCAAGCCCAGCTAATTTTTGTATTTTAGTAGAGACGGGGTTTCACCAGATTGGCCAGGCTGGTCTCAAACTCCTGACCCCAGATGATCCACCTGCCTCGGGCTCCCAAAGTGCTGGGATTACAGGCATGAGCCACCATGCCCGGCTAGTTTTCATATTTCTGTCACAATCTTTAACTTGTATTTTTTAAAAGAATCTGTACTCCACTGTACTCCAGCCTGGGCAATAGAGCAAGACTCCAACTCAAAAAAACAAAACAGAACAAAACATTTTTAATGGGGGACAAGATCCTCTGTATTGATTTCACTATCTACTAAAGAGCCACAGTGGCCTAAGAAATTCCATGTACTAAACAATCCACAATCTTTTGCTCCACAAATGACCCTTCTACTCTAGTTTAATTGGCCTTATTACCCACAGATATTCTCAGACCCATCTCAGGCCTAGAATTGCCTCCATCTCTTCTCTCTTCCTCAACTCCTTGCCTTTCTTCCAGGCAAGCACAGTTCATGGACTGAGTCAGTCCCAACGTCCCTGGCCATCAGGTAGGGTTCCCCTTCTGCCTCTCCAAGCACTAACTGGCTCTCCTGCCCTTTGAGCACCAAACTATTCAGCACTGAAGTGTCTCTTTTAATACAGGTCATGTGTGATGCTAAATTGTTTATTAAGTACCAGGAGGCCATGTGTTTCCAGAGCCAAACACAGCATCCCACACTTAGGTTCTCATTACAGAGAAGAACTTTTAGTTCATTTCTTCAGTTACGTCCCCTATTCTTCTTCACGTGAAAATTTAAAAAGGGATCACAAATATTAGTCATCTGATTTATGATGTTTCAGAAGTCCTATTTGGCCAGAACCTTCTTTTTTTAGCATCAACATTGTAATTATTATCTTCTTGGTTAGACTGGAAAGTCTGATTGGAGGGGCCCTTATATCATCAGTCACATCCCCAATCCCTGATACTCATTAAGGAAAGAAATGTCCCTTTCAGATTTGACCTCCATGCACAGTACTTCTTGCCCAACGAGAAGGACATATCTGGGCAGTGTCCTGGGCGAGGGGGGAGTAGCATGAGATGATGGGGGCTAAGGAGGGAGAGTGGGAGGGCAGAAACCAGACTAAGTAAGGCCAGGCAGGCCACACCGAAGATTCTGGAAATGGGAAATGGCTAAAGGTCTAAGCAGGGAACCAACAATCCAACTTACATGTAAGACTACTCTGGCTGTCATCTGGAGCAGGGGTCCCCCACCCCTGGACCAGTATCGTCCCTGGCCTGTTAGGAACCTGGTGGCACAGCAGGAGCGAGCATTATCACCTGAGCTCCGCCTCTTGTCAGAACAGTGGCTTCCATCCACAGTGCAGGACAAGGCAGCTGCAGCCTCGGCGGGCCGTCTGTGTTCCTCCAGATGACATCCTTTAATTATCTTGATGGCCAAAGAATATTTCTTTGTGAATATATATTACAGTTTCTTGATCCCTTCATCTGTGGATGGGCAGGAGATAAAGCTTTTAGGAGTCCACATGCCTGAGATCACGCAGTATGGGACTTTCTCCACCAGGCTCATTTTTTTGGACCTAATGTCCTCTGGGTTTCTCCATATGGCTGTGGATGACAGGATTTCCTAAAGCTTTATGGCTGAAGCATATTCTGTGTGTATCTGTATGGCAGTTTCTTTATCCCTTCAGCTGTGGATGGACAGGGCTGCTGTACATTTGGCCTGTGCCAATGGCCATGTGGAAGTGGGGACTCTCCTGGTGAACTGAAAATACCACATTGACATTGGTGACAAACAAAATGGGATGCCTTTGAGAAGGTTGTACATTGCCAGGAAGAGATCTGTGGCATCATTCTCCTGGAACGTGGATATCTACGGCAACACTGCTCTCCACTGTGCTGTCCTATCATGAGAGGACATTCCTGGTAGAAAAACTACTTTTCCGTGATATGGATATTGAAGTGCTGAACAATGATGGAAACACACCACTTTTACTTGCTGCAGTTTGCAAAAGACAGCAAATGCTGTAATTTTTGGTGAAGAAACAAGCAAATGTACATGCTGTTAATAGGTTAGGAGGAACAGTCCTCATGCCTGCTGTACATTATGGCTCGTTAGGTATAGTCGGCATTCTTCAACAAAATATTACTGTCTTTATTCAAAATATGTATGTACAGACAGCAAACAATTATGCTATTTCTGGTGCTTTGACTAGCATTCAACAACAAATTTTGCAACATAAAAGATACTTGAAAATGGTCTTCAAAATGACAATCCAGAAGCATCTAAGAATGCAAGTTTGAAAAAAGGAGGAGCAAGTGCAGAAGATTCAGGGAGTTCTGACAAACCTGCATTAAGTATTTCAAAGAACTGTGTGTTGATTCGTGCCGTAAACTAGATAATGAAGACTTGACTTTTACTACCAAGTAGTATATAACCCTGAGACTGCTTCAGAGTCTTTACTTGAAACTTCATATAAAAAAGAAGAAAAAATATGGTCAAAGGAGAAGGGCTTCCTGTAAAACATCTTTCCTTGAAGCCTACCACTGAAATGGAAGAGTCTGTTGTGAAGAATGCAGTAAAAAGAAAGGATGTACAAACATCTAGAGCAGAACAAGACTTAGAAGTGACTTCAGAGGAAGAACAAGAAAGGCCTGAGAAAAGTGAAAATAAATAACCACAGGTTGAAGGAGGAAGAAGCACAAAACTAAAAATAAAAAAAAAAAATAGAAGTACCAGAAAACCTATATAATAGTACATCTGCTGACGATGATGATGGATCAATGCAACAAAGACAAGGTGCGAAAACTTACCATCAGCAGTTTCTTAGGAAGGAGAAAGTAGGACAGGCCTGCAAAGAAAGCATCGAAAGAAAAAGGTTGGCCGGGCGCGGTGGCTCAAGCCTGTAATCCCAGCACTTTGGGAGGCCGAGACGGGCGGATCACGAGGTCAGGAGATCGAGACCATCCTGGCTAATATGGTGAAACCCCGTCTCTACTAAAAAATACAAAAAACTAGCCGGGCGAGGTGGTGGGCGCCTGTAGTCCCAGCTACTCGGGAGGCTAAGGCGGGAGAATGGCGTAAACCCGGGAGGCGGAGCTTGCAGTGAGCTGAGATCCGGCCACTGCACTCCAGCCTGGGCAACAGAGCCAGACTCTGTCTCAAAAAAAAAAAAAAAAGAAAGAAAAAGGTCAAAAAGCGAACACATTTTAGGGATGGCCTTGATGACTTAATTTGGCCGTCTGAACAATACAAAATTATCTGAGAGAACTTCTTGTCTCATGGAGTTTACTTTTTAGGGCATTGAATTTAATTCCAGCTTTAGAAAGTTGTTCAGTAACTAATTGTTATCTTTTACCTCAAAAAAACAAAAAACAAACAAACAAAAAAGTGTGCCAAAGGACCTAAGCAACACAGCATCAACTAAAGGAAAGCAAGACTATTAGAGGAGTGGATATCTCAACTACAACATGAAAATCTGTTGCTTGAACAGCAACTAGATGGTGCTCATAAGAAAGGGGATAATGAACAAATAGTAATTAATATCCAAGGCTGCTGTTTCGAGAGTGAAAAAGAAGGTCTGCTAGAAGAGAAAAATAAGGAATTAATCAATGAATGCAATCATTTAAAAGACTGTTTCCGTATAGAAAACAGAAATCAGGAGAAATAAGTATCAAGAAAAATAAATATTTTCAAGCTTCCAGAGAGAAAATTTAAGTATTTGGTTATGGCTACATGTTGAACCTAGTTGAATATAAAAATAAGTAGATGAAAAATATGTTTACCATACTGTATAATTCCATTTACATGAAACATCTGGAATACACAAATATATACAGACAGAAAGTAGATTAATGTTTGCATAGGGCTGGGGCTGGAAATGTGTAGTGACTGCTGATGGGCATGAGGCATCTTCTTGGAGTGATGAAAATGTTTTAAAGTTGGACTGTAGTGATGGTTGCGTGACTCAGTAAATTTACTAATAATCTTTGAACTGTATGTTAAAACAGATAAATTCTATAGTATACAAATCATGTTTCAACAAACTCTTTAAACCAAAAGCCAAAACTAAACAAACAAAAAGGAATGCTAAAGAAATCTCTGACAGGCCACAGTGTGCCATCAAAATTATGTCACATGATTTATAAATTATATTTTTTAATTTTTTTTCTGAACTAGAGATAATCTGAAGAAAAAAATTAATGAGAATTTTCACACCACAGCAAACCCAGAAATGATAAGTCAATGAAAATGAGCTTAAGGCAGAGTCCCTTATGAAAAACAGAGCAATTGGCCAGGCACGGTGACTAACGCCTGTAATCCCAGCACTTCAGGAGGCCAAGGCAGGTGGATCACCTAAGGTAAGGAGTTTGAGACCAGCCTGACCAACATGGCAAAACCCCATCTCTACCAAAAATAGAAAAAAACTACCCAGGTGTGGTATCACACGCCCATAGTTCTAGCTACTCGGGAGGCTGAGGCACAAGAATCATTTGAACCTGGATAGCAGAGGTTGCAGTGAGCTGACATTGCACCACTGCACTCCAGCCTGGTTGAAAGAGAGAGACTCCACTTCAATAAAAACAAAACAAAACAAAAAAGAGCAATTAATAACAAACTGGAGATCCAGCATTTCCTCTCATCCTTTTGTCTGGCCATCAGCTTTTGGGTTCACGATAATGGAAGTTTCCTCTGAGTTCAGTTTCTCCGGGTCCAACTCAATGATCTCATATTCCTTTTGAAATGAGGCACATAGTCAAAAGCTCATTGCGTGGGTTAGACATTGTTTTTTAACTACAGAGAGAAAAAGAATAAGGGAAATTGATTCTAAAATCTTTTTTTGTTGTTGTTGTTTTTTTTTTGAGACGGAGTCTTGCTCTGTCAGAGTACAGTGGCTGGATCTCAGCTCACTGCAAGCTCCGCCTCCCGGGTTTACGCCATTCTCCTGCCTCCGCCTCCCGAGTAGCTGGGACTACAGGCGCCCGCCACCTCGCCCGGCTAGTTTTTTGTATTTTTTAGTAGAGACAGGGTTTCACCGTGTTAGCCAGGATGGTCTCGATCTCCTGACCTCATGATCCGCCCGTCTCGGCCTCCCAAAGTGCTAGGATTACAGGCTTGAGCCACCGCGCCCGGCGTGATTCTAAAATCTTAAGCAATTGTTTCACTCAGAAAGTTCTAGACCAGCTGCGTTTGGTGGTACACACCTGTAGTCCCAGCTACTTGGGAGGCTGAGGTAGGAGAATTGCTTGAACCCGGGAGGGGAGGTTGCAGTGAGCCGAGATCACACCACAGCACTCCAGAGTGAGACTCAGGACAGAGTGAGACTCAGGATGACAGAGTGAGACTCAGGAAAAAAAAGAAAAGAAAAAAGCAAGTTCTAATGTTTGAACTGTGCTGCTGCCCTGTTTTCACCTTTCTGCAAGTCAGCTGGAATCCCATATATTGCTAAGAATATCAAATCAAAATTGAGTAACAATAGGTTCAGTAATTTTTAAAAATTCCCTCATATCAAATGTTGTGCAAAAATAGATGAACTTAAGGGAAATAATTTTAAGGTGAGCAAGGTACACTTCTCTTCCAGCACATTTTAATTTTAAAAGGAATCTTGGCTGAGTGCAATGGCTCATACCCATAATCCCAGCACTTTGGGAGGCTGAGGCGGGTGGATCACTTGAGGTCAGGAGTTCAAGACCAGCCTGACCAACATGGTGAAACCCAGTTTCTATTTAAAAAGTACAAAAGAATTAGCTGGGCATGGTGGCACACTACCTGGTGTGTACCTCCCAGCTACTCGGGAGGCTGAGGCAGGAGAATTGCTTGGACTTGGAAGGCAGAGGTTGCAGTGGGCCAAGATCACGCCATTCGTTGCGCTCCAGCCTGGGCGACAGAGTGAGAGTCTGTCTCAAAAAAATAAAGTAAAATAAAATAAATAAATAAAATAAAATAAAATAAAAAATAAAAACTTTCAGTTCTTATTACACTTGTGAGGAACAAACCCTTGGCACAGATTGTTGCAAAACACTTATCCCTTGATATGTTTTGTCCTGTATCTACACGTAGACATTTCAGTCTCACTGCAAGTCACCTTACCATTTTCCTCGTGAGTTAAAACAAAATGAAAACACAAAAGGATGCAAATTAAATCTGCATAATAAGAGATTACCAAAAGAATTAAATTACGTGTGAAAAGATTACACTAAATCCTTTTTGTTGTTTTTGTCTTGAACATTCACTATTGAACAAGCTTCTGCCACCACCGGCAGTTACAGCTAACACACTTTTGTAGATTTTCTATTCAAACCCATTTCTAAGTCACAGGCTATCTGGGCTACGAGCCGCATGTGCCCCAGGTGTAAATCAAACGAAGCCTTAATTACTGCCACTTTTGATCAGTATCTAATTCGACCTTCTGCCCTCATTAGCCGAGGGCTGTGGCTCCACTTGGTTGTGGAGAGGTTTCCCAAAGCCACAGGTGTCATGATAATTCAATTCGGGGTGAATAATTCAAGGACAGGGGTGCTTTCTTTCAGGACCCTGACCCTCGCTTCCTGCCTGGAATCCAGAGCTGCGTGGTTCGCGGGCTGGAAAGAAAATGTTCAAGTCCAGATCAGAGCGGACGCGAGAGGCAGGAGACGTCAGGTCTAGCCCGGAGCGGGAGGGAGGCCCAGCAGACCCGCCCCGGCAGCAGGGCCAGGTCCGACTGTGGCTCCGACGCCGGTACCCGGCCGAGGCTTCCCTCCTTTCACCTGAACCAGACTGGGTAGGGCCCGAGCACTGGGGCCTCGGTTTCCGTACCAAGAACAGCTTTAGTCAGCCGGGGGCTGCCTTTAGAGTCGCTGCGGCTTCCACCTTCTCTCCCGAGGTTTATGCGTCCTGGCTGGAAATGCTGCGTTGGGCTGCCAGGCCGGCAGTTTGCGCGCAAACCGAAACTCAGCTAAGGGCTGTTCCATGGCGCGCGCCTCGCACCTGCTCGCCCAGAAGGGAGCGCGCCTGGCCCCGCCTGGCCCCGCCTGGCCCCGCCTGGCCCCGCCTGGCCCCGCCTGGCCCCGCCTGGCCCCGCCTGGCCCCGCGGTAGCTAAGGCCCCTGCTGCGCGTGCGCGCGGGTGGGACCCGCATCCGCGGAGTTTGTGAGGTCCCGGGGACCGCATGTACCTTCAGCCGTCCTCCCTTCACACCCACGTCGACACAGTGTCACCTCCTCAAGCCACAGGGTGCTGAGTCTAAAGCACAGGGCCGCCCCATGCCCCTCTCCCAAGGGTCGCTCTGCCTTGCTCCATCTCGCTTCAGGGCCCCAGTCCCCACTGATCCAGGCCTGCCTTAGGGAGCTCTGTTGTTGGCACCAATGAAGAGCAGCACACTGAGAGGATGGTTCCAGGGCATGGGAGAGGCCCCTGATCTCTAGGATGTTCTGGCGTCAAAAGGAAGGCAGGACGCGAAGATAACAGATTGTCTAAGCAGCTGTGTTCTCTGGAAACAGGATCAGAATTGGGCAAAGCAAAAAAAAAAAAAAAGAACTGGGCAAAGCCCACCCCAGCTGGCATACCGAAAATCAGTTCAAAACCCTATTAGATAAGCTGTGCGTTCCTTCAGTGCGTTTACCGCAGCATAAACGCGCACTGCGAGCTGGCAAGGCCCAGCGAGAGGCGCAGACTGCGCTGAAGAGGGGCGGGAGCGGCGCCGCGGGCGCTGTCCCAGCAGTAGAGCCCTGGGGCGAGGTCGCCAGCCTGCGCGGCTCCGTGCTGGGGAAAAACTCCGGTCTCCCCAGCTAGCCCAGAGCGCAGGGCTGGAGGATGGAGCCCCCTCCATAACCACCGCACGACCCCCACAGCTACCCCGCCCCGCTCCGCCGCAGCCAGTGCCCCCACGCCCGTCCCCTCCTCCGGGCGAAAGCCAACGGCACCCATTGGTCGCCTGCGGGCTGCGAAGGCGGCTTTCACCGCTGCGCGGGCGTCCGGCCTGGGAACGAGGCCTCTCTCTGCGAGGAATCTGAAGAGGTCCAGTGTTGGACGGGGACAGGTGGGAGAGACGTCCAGGGGCTCAGGTCTCCTGTCCCCGCCTCCCCGCTCTCCCCACGCACAGGCAGGCCCGCGGATGGAGCGCAGCTCTCTGGGAGAGAACGAAGGCCTTGGCCTGGCTTTCCAAATTCAGGAAGGAGAAGACCCTTCCCTGCCCATGATGACCCTCACGCCAGTCTCCACTAGCTTCGCCAACGCCCGCCAGCACCTCAAGGAGAACCCGGTGACGTGCGACCTGCACAGCAAGGACCAGGAGGAGGGAGGCCTCTTCAGCAGCGACACTGAGGGCGACCCGGAGAAGGCAGAGATTGACCTGGAGGAGCATCCATCTCCACAAGACCAATAGGCATCATGGCCACCACAGCCCATGCTCCCTGCGCACCCCTGCACCTCTGCAGGTCTCTCTAATCTCAGCCTGGGTCCACGTGGACTTGACATCCGGAGCTGTGCCTGGAAGTGCCGGGCACTGTGGGCCAGGGCCTGGTCTCCGCGGAGAACTGGATCAAGTTCACACATAACAATATTAACCTTAAATGTAAATGGGCTAAATGGTCCAATTAAAAGAGGCTAACTGGCAAAATGGATAAACAGTCAAGACCCATCAGTAGGCTGTATTCAGGAGACCCATCTCACTTGCAAAGACACACATAGGCTCAAAATAAAGGGATGGAGGAAGATCTACCAAGGAAATGGAAAACGAAAAAAGGCAGGGGTTGCAATCCTAATCTCTGATAAAACAGACTTTAAACCAACAAAGATCAAAAGAGACAAAGAAGGCCATTATATAATGGTAAAGGGATCAATTCAACAAGAAGAGCTAACTATCCTAAATATATATGCACCCAATACAGGAGCACCCAGATTCATAAAGCAAGTCCTTAGAGACTTACAAAGAGACTTAGACTCCCACACAATAATAATGGGAGACTTTAACACCCCACTGTCAACATTATACAGATCAACGAAACAGAAAGTTAACAAGGATATCCAGGAAATGAACTCAACTCCACACCCATCGGACCTAATATACATCTACAGAACTGTCCACCCCAAATCAACAGAATATACATTCTTCTCAGCACTACATCACACTTATTCCAAAACTGACCACACAGTTGGAAGTAAAGCACTCCTCAGCAAATGTAAAATAATAGAAATTATAACAAACTGTCTCTCAGACCACAGTGCAATCAAACTAGAACTCAGGACTAAGAAACTCAATCAAAACCGCTCAACTACATGGAAACTGAACAACCTGCTCCAGAATGACTACTGGGTACATAATGAAATGAAGGCAGAAATAAAGATGTTCTTTGAAACCAATGAGAACAAAGAGACAACATACCGGAATCTCTGGAACACATTTAAAGCAGTGTGTAGAGGGAAATTTATAGCACTAAATGCCCACAAGAGAAAGCAGGAAAGATCTAAAACTGACACCCTAACATCACAATTGAAAGAACTAGAGAAGCAAGAGCAAACACATTCAAAAGCTAGCAGAAGGCAAGAAATAACTAAGATCAGAGCAGAACTGAAGGAGACAGAGACACAAAAAACCCTCCAAAAAAATCAATGAATCCAGCAGCTGTTTTTTTGAAAAGATCAACAAAATTGATAGACCACTAGAAGACTAATAAAGAAGGAAAGAGAGAAGAATCAGATAGATGCAATAAAAAATGATAAAGGCGATATCACCACCGACCCTACAGAAATACAAACTACCATCAGAGAATACTATAAACACCTCTACGCAAATAAACTAGAAAATCTAGAAGAAACTGATAAATTCCTGGACACATACACTCTCTCAAAACTAAACCAGGAAGAAGTTGAATCCCTGAATAGACCAATAGCAGGCTCTGAAATTGAGGCAATAATTAATGCGTATCAGCGACAAATAGTCCAGGACCAGACGGATTCACAGCCAAATTCTACCAGAGGTACAAGGAGCTGGTACCGTTCCTTCTGAAACTATTCCAATCAATAGAAAAAGAAGGAATCCTCCCTAACTCATTTTATGAGGTCAACATCATCCTGATAACAAAGCCTGGCAGAGACACAACAAAAAAAGGGAATTTCAGACCAATATCCCTGATGAACATCAATGCAAAAATCCTCAATAAAATACTGGCAAAATGAATCCAGCAGCACATCGAAAAGCTTATCCACCATGATCAAGTGGGCTTCATCCATCGGATGCAAGGCTGGTTCAACATATGCAAGGCTAGTTCAACGTATGCAAATCAATAAACGTAATCCAGCATATAAACAGAACCAAAGACAAAAACCACATGATTGTCTCAATAGATGCAGAAAAGGCCTTTGACAAAATGCAACAGCCCTTCATGCTAAAAACTCTCAATAAACTAGGTATTGATGGGATGTATCTCAAAATAATAAGCGCTATTTATGACAAACCCACAACCAATGTCATACTGAATGGGCAAAAAGTGGAAGCATTCCCTTTGAAAACTGGCACAAGACAGGGATGCCCTCTCTCACCACTCCTATTCAACATAGTGTTGGAAGTTCTGGCCAGGGCAATCAGGCAAGAGAAAGAAATAAAGGGTATTCAATTAGTAAAAGAAGAAGTCAAATTGTCCCTGTTTGCAGATGACATGATTGTATATTTAGAAAACCCCATCGTCTCAGCCCAAAATGTCCTTAAGCTGATAAACAACGTCAGCAAAGTCTCAGGATACAAAATCACTGTGTAAAAATCACAAGCATTCTTATATACCAATAATAGACAAACAGAGAGCCAAATCATGAATGAACTCCCATTCATGATTGCTTCAAAGAGAATAAAATACCTAGGAACCCAACTTACAAGGGATGTGAAGGACCTCTTCAAGGAGAACTACAAACCACTGCTCAATGAAATAAAAGAACACACAAACAAATAGAAGAACATTCCATGCTCATGGATAGGAAGAATCAATAATGTGAAAATGGCTATACTGCCCAAGGTAATTTATAGATTCAGTGCCATTCCCATTAAGCTACCAATGACTTTCTTCACAGAATTGGAAAAAACTACTTTAAAGTTCATATGGAACCAAAAAAGACCCTGCATTGCCAAGACAATCCTAAGTCAAAAGAACAAAGCTGGAGGCATCATGCCACCTGACTTCAAACTATACTACAAGACTACAGTAACCAAAACAGCATGGTACTGGTACCAAAATAGAGCTATAGACCAATGGAGCAGAACAGAGCCCTCAGAAATAATACCACACATGTACAACTATCTGGTCTTTGACAAACCTGACAAAAACAAGAAATGCGGAAAGGATTCCCTATTTAATAAACAGTGCTGGGAAAACTGGCTAGCCATATGTAGAAAGCTGAAACTGGATCCCTTCCTCACACCTTATACAAAAATTAATTCAAGATGGATTCGAGACTTAAATGTTAGACCTAAAACATAGAAACCCTATAAGAAAATCTAGGTAATACCGGCCGGGCGCGGTGGCTCAAGCCTGTAATCCCAGCACTTTGGGAGGCCGAGACGGGTGGATCACGAGGTCAGGAGATCGAGACCATCCTGGCTAATACAGTGAAACCCTGTCTCTACTTAAAAATACAAAAAAAACTAGCCGGGCGACGAGGCAGGTGCCTGTAGTCCCAGCTACTCGGGAGGCTGAGGCAGGAGAATGGCGTAAACCTGGGAGGCAGAGCTTGCAGTGAGCTGAGATCCGGCCACTGCACTCCAGCCTGGGTGGCAGAGCAAGACTCCGTCTCAAAAAAAAAAAAAAAAAAAAGAAAATCTAGGTAATACCATTAAGGACATAGGCATGGGCAAGGACTTCATGTCTAAAACACCAAAAGCAATGGCAACAAAAGCCAAAATTGACAAATGGGGTCTAATTAAACTAAAGAGCTTCTGCACAGCAAAAGAAACTACCATCAGAGTGAAAAGGCAACCTACAGAATAGGAGAAAATTTTTGCAATCTACTCATCTGACAAAGGGCTAATATCCAGATCCTACAAAGGAGTCAAACAAATGTACAAGAAAAAATCAAACAACCCCATCAAAAAGTGAGCAAAGGATATGAGCAGACACTTCTTGAAAGAAGACATTTATGCAGCCAACAAACACATGAAAAAATGGTCATCATCACTGGTCATCAGAGAAGTGCAAATCTAAACCACAATGAGATACCATCTCACACCAGTTAGAATGGCAATCATTAACAAGTCAGAAAACAACAGGTGCTGGAGAGGATGTGGAGAAGTAGGAACACTTTTACACTGTTGGTGAGACTGTAAACTAGTGTAACCATTGTGGAAGACAGTGTGGTGATTCCTCAAGGATCTAGAATTAGAAATCCCATTTGACCCAGCCATCCCATTACTGGGTATATACCCAAAGGATTATAAATCATGCTGCTATAAAGACACATGCACACATATGTTTATTGTGGCACTATTCACAATAGCAAAGACTTGGAACCAACCCAAATGTCCATCAATAACAGACTGGATTAAGAAAATGTGGCACATATACACCATAGAATACTATGCAGCCATAAAAAAGGATGAGTTCGTGTCCTTTGTAGGGACATGGATGCAGCTGGAAACCATCATTCTCAGCAAACTATCGCAAGAACAGAAAACCAAACACCGCAAGTTCTCACTCATAAGTGGGAATCGAACAATGAGAACACTTGGACACAGGGTGGGGAACATCACGCACCGGGGCCTGTTGTGGGGAACATCATGCACCGGGGCCTGTTGTGGGGACTCCCGCTTTTGGAGTCGCCAGTGTCTGTTGCTCTCATCTTTGTGTTCAAGGGTACCCAGTGTTTAGCTCCTACTTGGAAGTGAGAGCATGTGGTATTTGATTTTCTGTTTTTGCATTAATTTGCTTAAGGTAATGGTTTCAGCTGCATCCATGCTGCTGGGAAGGACATCCTTTTCTATGGCTACATAAGCCCCTTCCTTATGGACAGCCTTTAGCATCCTGGCTCATGCGCAAGGTGGCTTTCTGCAGATCTCTACCGTAGCTCTTGATGGGCTGATTAGAGTTCTCCTCCCACAGGCAATCTTATTTCTGTCTGTAGGGGTTTGGTCAATGGATACCGCAGCCCTCCCAGGAATACCAGGGGGAATGCTAGACCCAGGCCATGGGGTCTCTGCCCCACATTGACTTTGTCCTGGAGGGAGCCAGCTCACAGGGACATGGCTGTGACTCACCTGTGCACATCTCTGGCCCCTGCCCCTTCCTCTGCTTCGCCTCTGCAATTGGAACCCTACTTCTCAAGGCTGAGTTGGGTGCCTTGCCTCCTGGCATCCTCCACTGTTGCCACCCAAAGATGGTCTCCCTGGACACCCACAGCACTGTATACCTCTCAAGGCCTGGGCCAAATCCTGCCCCTGGTTGACAGTTTATTTGCAAACATGCCTGGTCTTCCCTATTGCGTCATTTTGTCCTCTCAGACCAGCACAGCATTGATCTGCACTGTGCTGTGTTCACAGCAGGTGCTTAACTTGAAACAGTGAAAGTGGTTGGGAGTGGTGGCTCACACCTGTAGTCCCAGCACTTTGGGAGGCCAAGGTGGGTGGATCACTTGAGCCCAGGAGTTCAAGACCAGCCTGGGCAATATGGCCAAACTCCATTTGTACAAAAATTAGCAGGGCGTGATGGAGTGCACTTGTAGTCCCAGCTACTCAGAAGGCTGAGGCAGGAGAATTGCTTGAACCTGGGAGGCGGAAGTTGCAGCTAAGATTGCACCATTGCACTCACTCTAGCACTCCAGCCTGGGTAACTGAGCGAGACTCTGTCAAAAAAAAAAAAAAAGAAAGAAAGAAAAGAAAGAAAAGAAAAAGAAAGAAAGAAAGAAAGAAAAAAAGAAGAAAGAAAGAAAGAAAGGAGAAAAGAAAAAAAGATTGAAAGCAGAGGCGGCGGGGGCAGGTGGAGTGGAAGAAATCCCTTTATGTAAACAGAAAATGTAAAAAAAAAAAAATTAGAAAAAAATAAAACCCCCAAACTGCAAATAAACTCTTGCATTGAAATGCTTCACTCCACCGAATCTCAATTTACCTGCATAGCAAGTCTGAGGAGGGCAGCTTCTATTCCTTTCAGGGTTTTACCTTAAATTTCCAGTTAACTTTATCTGAGAACCTCCGGACCAAGAAGATAAAATCCCCCAAGCTGGGTTCTGGTATGTCAGAGGGGAGGGTGGGAAAGTAGGAATGGGGACAGGGAAGAAAGAGCTTGCTGAGAGAACTGGTCTGAAGCCGAGAAAAACGGCATCCCTGCACAATAGCAGAATGGCCCTGGAGCAGGCGGGGGTTCAGGAGCTCAGGCTGGTTGGGTGCCTGACTTCACAGAGGGGCTGAGAAGGACCCTAAACAAGGAGGGAATTGTGCTTTTCTCCCTCTGTTCATTGTGTAAGGATAATTTTTTCATACAGATATAAAAGTGAACACATATTAAAGATTTTTTAAAAAGCTCGCCACTTAAATAGGAAACTAGGCAGTTATTAAAATCTACTAAAAGGAGCAAAGAGGCACACGTTTATCTGGAATCAGGAATGTTGGTTGATTGTGCAAAGGAAGCAAAACTGGCTTTTCTGGGGAGGAAAGCTCTTCACTCCACTGGATAGGATTCATTTGCATATCTATAGAAATACTTTGACTTGCTCTCAGTTATCCATAACCTGCACTGCTGTAAGATAGAACTCAACACCTGCAGGCTATGCTCTAGAGGCATCTATTTTCCACTGAAGGGCAAACTCTCCCTAAACCACTTTCCAGATTCTACAGTGGAGCCTCTTAGTGGACAGGAGAGGTCACAGTGCCAGGAAGTCACTGGGCCTCTAGGCTTAGCTTCCTGAGTGTAAAGCATGGCTGATGCCACAGCTGACAGGGCGTTGTGAGCGTTAATAAGATCATGCTGTTAGGAACCCAGAACATAATAGATACTTAATAAATATCAGTGATTGCCACTGTCTTTTTAAGAGACATTAGATGCCACTAGTGGAATGATGATAGCAGAATGAACAAATGTGGAGAACTCATGATCTTTGTAGAGTCAGAAGCACCTGTCCAGGCTCTTAAGGAGTGCAGCCCATGTTCATTGAGATGTATGTCTTGTTCTAGGCTCCTGGTGAGATGACACCTGCCTGAGCATCTCCACTGTCTCTGTCTTGATTGTGATGTGGGCAGTCAGGGTGGTTGTGAGCCTTTCTAGGAGCCTGAGTTGAACATGTATGTCTCGAGTTACCTAGAGGCAACCCCCCTTAAGAAACTCCTCCACTGAGTATGTGTATTTGGTTGAAGGTACACTCACACCAGTTACCACAGCCTGGTCTGCCTCCCATCCTCTACACAGAAGCCAAAATGATCTGGATCACTTTGGAACATGTCAACTGGATCAGGATACCACTTTTATTAATTGTGTTCAATAGCTTACTTGTTTGTTTTTGTAGAGATGGGGTCTCCTTATGTTGCCCAGACTAGTCTCAGACTCCTGGTCTCAAGTGATCCTCCTGCCTCAGCCTCCCAAAGCGCTGAGATTAAAGGTGTGAGTCACTGCACCAGGCCTAATAGCTTGTTTTGAAATTAAATCCAACCTCCTTCATTTGGTCTCTGAGCCCCTCTCGGGTGAGATTCTTGCCTGTCCCTCCAGGTCCCCGTTCCCCAGTCTTCCCTGGCTGTGTGTTCCTTCTGGGTCCCTCTGACCTCTCAGAGCTTTTGCTCACACCGTTCCCTTTTCCTGTCATTCTGTCTGCTTCTTTGCATTCATCTCCTCAAAAAGGACTTTGCTGGGCTGGGCATGGTGGCTCACGCCTGTAATCTCAGCACTTTGGAAGGCCGAGGTGGACGGGTCACCTGAGGTCAGGAGTTCAAGACCAGCCTGGCTAACATGGTGAAACCCTGTCTCTACTAAAAATACAAAAACTAGCCAGGTGTGGTGGTGGGTGCCTGTAGTCCCAGCTATTGGGGAGGCCAAGGCTGGAGAATCACTTAAATCCAGGAGGCAGAGGTTGCAGTCAGCCAAGATTGTGCCACTGCACTCCAGCCCGGGCGACAGTGCAAGACTCTGTCTCAACAACAACAAAAAGGACTTTGCTGACTACCCTATTTAAAAGGACTTAGCTGACCACCCTCAATCCTATCACCTGATTTTCTAAGCCCCATTATGCCTTTTCAAGACCTTACCACAATTTGTATTTTCCTTTCACCCCTCTACCGGTGTCCTGGCTCCATGACCTGTCTTGTTCTGGGCTGCGTTCTGGAGCCATACAGGAGCACTTCCTACATCTTTGTTGGATTATAAAAAGCTCTATGGTTGACTGAGAGTTCATAGCTTAATGATAGGCCAGATAAATCTTCTTTTTCTATTGTTGGGGGGGTGTAAACTGATACAGCTTATCCAAAGATAAATTAGGCAGTGTGTAGCCAGAGCCTTAACAATGCTCTGAATGCCTTGGCCGGGCGCGGTGGCTCAAGCCTGTAATCCCAGCACTTTGGGAGGCCGAGACGGGCGGATCACGAGGTCAGGAGATCGAGACCATCCTGGCTAATACGGTGAAACCCCGTCTCTACTTAAAAATACAAAAAACTAGCCGGGCGACGAGGCGGGCGCCTGTAGTCCCAGCTACTCGGGAGGCTGAGGCAGGAGAATGGCATAAACCCGGGAGGCGGAGCTTGCAGTGAGCTGAGATCCGGCCACTGCACTCCAGCCTGGGTGGCAGAGCAAGACTCCGGCTCAAAAAAAAAAAAAAAAAAAAACAATGCTCTGAATGCCTTAATTCCAATTGGAGGAATCTTGTATAAAACGGGTATGTGTGGTACAATACTGAGAATAAGATGCAGCCTTTTTGAGAAGGATGCCTAGCAGGAAATTAATGAGCTATCTCACAGTGCAGGTATACTTAGCGAAAGCACTCTCAATCTGGAATACTGCGCAGTCATTAACCCCATGTTCTTGATGTTAAATAAAAAAGGCAGAATTGAAAACTTTATTTAATTTTACCTAAAAATAAATATATGCATGGAAAAACTCCAAAGAAATAATTACTCTTTCATTTAGGAATATGACTACATAGTGAGATTCAGGGTGATTTTAATTTACTTTTTAATCGCATTTATTTTAAATTTTTTATTTAAGAAAATAGCTCATTTAGAGCTGCAATTTTATAATCAGAATAAAATAGATTGTTTTAAAAAACAAAGACTCTAGGAATTCAGCCTCATGTTTATGTCTCTGAGATACTCTACCACATCAATTAGATTTAAATTGACATCACTTTTTTCCTATAATAAAAGCTATCTAGGCTTCAGTTGGTCAATTAAATAGTCCTTCCAAAAACACCCTCTGAAATGTGATTTTATTGCCTTTTTCTGTCTCCATCTTAAGAAAGTTACTCAATATAGTAGTGTCTTTTCTGGGATTTCTTAAGTTAATTATTTTATTTGAGTGTCACCTTTTGCAAGAATAAATAAGCACAAATATGAACGTTATTTCATACACAGTTCCTGCTATGAAGAGGCGTCTAATTCCAAGTTAACTCCTTTCAACCCCAATCCAACCCCAAGTTAAACCTTGCAGCTTTGTGCTAAATGGATGGCCTTGTCCTGCTGGCATTGGCAGGACCAAGAGCTGCCGAGCGTTGCAGCCATGAGCACTCGGGTAGCCTGTCAGGAAAGAGTAAGTAAGGTCGAGTTATTCTTAGCTGAAGTCTAGAAAGCATTAGCTGCCTTGTTGAGACTGGAATGAGAAAGCCATGACCACACTGCCCAAACCACTCTGGGAAGTGTTTCCAGTTCATTGGAACTACTGATAGATTAGTCCCATGATAATTGTGGCTGAACATAGATGACAAATCTCTAGAAGATAGCAACATTATTTTAGCTTACCTGGCTGCACACAATACACATTGGAATCTACCTACGGAAAGTTACAAGGATAGTCTCCTTCCCTCTTTCCTGCTCCTACATGTGACCCCAAGAGCATGGTGACTCTAAGGCTGCCTTTTCCTGTCCCAGAGATGACACCTGAGAGCCATCAGCTCCAGATGCCCCCGAGTGAAAGACTATAATGGAGAGAGGTGACGGGGCAGGCCACTGGATGAGGAAAGTTTAACCAGACATAATTCTCAGGTTCTGTCAAATCAGTTAGTGCGAGGTGTACAGTTGGTGGAAAGGCAGTGGAGCCCTTCTCTCGAGTGGTGCTGCAGAAAGATGGGCCCTCCCACAGGCCTCCGACCAAGAACTGTGGGCACGTCAGAGGCCCCGGCTGGAGCCCTGGGTTCATGAGGAAGAGTTCCAAAGAAAAATCCCACATTTCCAGATCTTCCACAGATAAGTAAAATGACCAGAAGGAGCCAGGAAAAGAAAATAAGAAATCATACCTTCTTATTTTTTGTCCTAGGCGCTTCATTCTAGAAAAATGTGAATCAATTACAACACCACAATTAAACCTGGGTTTATAAAACATCTTTTACTTAAAAATGAGACCTTTCCGGGCCTGTCAACATGGATGTGTCACACATGAATATACCTAAATTAAAACATGAAACATGACTGACAAAATGTGATTGCTGGAGAGCACCTGGCAACTGTTTGACAAGAAATATTACTATTGGCCGGGCGCGGTGGCTCAAGCCTGTAATCCCAGCACTTTGGGAGGCCGAGACGGGCGGATCACGAGGTCAGGAGTTCGAGACCATCCTGGCTAACACGGTGAAACCCCATCTCTACTTAAAAATACAAAAAACTAGCCGGGCGACGAGGCGGGCGCCTGTAGTCCCAGCTACTCGGGAGGCTGAGGCAGGAGAATGGCGTAAACCCGGGAGGCGGAGCTTGCAGTGAGCTGAGATCCGGCCACTGCACTCCAGCCTGGGTGGCAAAGCGAGACTCCGTCTCAAAAAAAAAAAAAAAAAAAAAAAAAAATATTACTATTGAAACCACGACAGCTCTCTACTAGGGTTGAATCCTGGTGAAGAGAGCCCCCTTGGATTAGCTGAGCATTTTGAGTTAGGATATGCAAAAGGAACTGGGAGCTGTTTTGGAGGAGCTGACGTAGGGGTGGAGGGCGACATGGGTCTAAAGGGCGGGGGAGGTGACCAGAGGTGGGACGGGGTGACGTGGCCAGGGAAACTGTCACAGCCAGGTGGCAAGGGCCTTCAAGAAGGACATCTCAGAGTCAAACGAGTCAAAGCTGAGGTCATGCTTGCAGCTGTGATGTAAACCTGCCGCCACTTCCATCTCCTGCAGACCCTTGGGTGAGTTGGCCTTTTTTGAGCAAGCAGACCATGAAAACATACCTTTTCAGGGGGATTCGCAGAAATCTTAGGGTTGTCATGGGGCCTTTAATAGGCTGTGGAAAGGAGTTCTGAGCAATCCTAGCTAGAGCTCAAGGCAGGCCCCAGTGGATGCCTGGGTTACACAAGACTATTAACATCAAGGAGCTTCATATACATATAAACACATTCTTCCCTGTACCATTACCTCAAAATGTACATATTTTTTTAACGAGGAGGTGGAGATAGAAGAGAAGATCCTATATAAAGAGTTCAATTTCAGTTTCAAATGCAAAACATCAGTGAGTATCCTGCATACAGCTTTCTGCATGAAAATTTCCTCTTGTTGAATTTTGACAATGTCTGCCCTTCAGAGGAATCTCCCAGCAAATGGTCAGAAGATGAACAAGTGCGCCCCAACGTGCCACTGACAGACATAGGAAGTGAAGTGGTCTTAATAATACATGTTCTTATCCCACCAGCCTGTAGAGGTAGAAAAAAGCACATCAGAAATGGAGAGTCTGTTGAAGTGGGTAAACAGAGCCTCTAAAATCATAGGCTACTCACTTCCAGGGTAGAGCCTGATGAAGAGCTTCCGCACCTCGTCATACACCCAGATCAGGATGGCGTGCGGCACAGCCACAAACCAGTACTGAGCCCTGGAAGCAGAGGGGTGGAGGGTGAGCCCTGACTCATCCACAGGAATAGCCCAACCCTGCCCAATGGGAATGGGGCTTCTTGTTCATTTGTCCTGCTTTACTGCAAAGAACAACAAACCCACAAGGTCCCACAACATAAAGCTGGAAAGCTCCTGGTTTAACCTGCACTGTGACTGCCAGAAGCAATGTCTGCCTTTGAAGCAACCTGTTGGATGAGGATGAAGGCGGGTTGGTGAGGTCTAGAAAACCCATTTCCACTTCTGGAAAATGCAGATCAAAGCTTTGGCCTCATAGAGCATGGGATCAGTTTGACGTCTTTTGAAAAGACTTGGGGGAAGAACCTGGAAACCTGGGAATCCTCAGGTTTATTTAGGTTGTGATAGCTCAAAGCAGAGGCTGGCTCTTTCCTCCATGCTGCTGAGGGTAAACTCACCTAAGCATGGTGAAACTCAAGGCTGTGACACTTCCAAGGCCATAGGAGAGGACCAGCCCAATGATGATCTGTGAGGCGATCCCCACCCAGATGACTTTATTTCTGCAAGACACACAAAAGCAGACAGACTTGGGATTCTTGTGGCTTCATGATCGTACACCCAGCAGACCACGCCGCCAGAAGAGTCAATGCCTCTGGGGTTACAGGTGTGGCCAGAACTCAGTCTTGTGAAAAACAAATCATCGTCATCCTTGCATGGCAGGCCCAGGGCTGCCCCAGGAGGCCGGGCACAGGCAGTACCTGAAGGCACCCTGTTGGAAGATGGAATTCCTCCGCGTCTTCCTGATGATCAGATCTGCTATTTGCTGGACTAGGATGCCAACAAAGAAAGCCGTGTAGCCCGTCCATTCTAGGTATGCCCTCTGGTACCTTGTCTGTGAATGGGCAGAGAAGGAAGAGACCATGAGGCCCAAAGGAAAACTTCTAGGAAATTGCAGTGCAGTTCTCTACAGCTTCATGCTGTCTCCACACCTCACCCAGACTGAGAGTGGACCACCTCCTAGTGTTTGGAAAGAAACATTTTTCCTTCTTGAACCAGCTGAGTAGGGGAAAATGTTAATTTTTTAAAAATTATCGGCCGGGCGCGGTGGCTCAAGCCTGTAATCCCAGCACTTTGGGAGGCCGAGACGGGCGGATCACGAGGTCAGGAGTTCGAGACCATCCTGGCTAACACGGTGAAACCCTGTCTCTACTAAAAAATACAAAAAAAGCTAGCCGGGCGAGGTGGCTGGTGCCTGTAGTCCCAGCTACTTGGGAGGCTGAGGCAGGAGAATGGCGTAAACCCGGGAGGCGGAGCTTGCAGTGAGCTGAGATCCGGCCACTGCACTCCAGCCTGGGCGACAGAGCGAGACTCCGTCTCAAAAAAAAAAAAAAAAAAAAATTATCATTACTATTATTTTTAATACAGGCGGGGTCTCTTTGCCCAGGTTGGTCTCAAACTCCTGGGCTCAAGTGATTCTCCCTCCTCAGCTTCCTAAAGCGCTGGGATTACAGGCGTGAGCCCCCACACCCGGCCTGAAAGATGTAAATTTATTTGGATCCACTGTGGGTGTGGCTGGGCTGGTCACTCTTTTATACCAATGGCAAAGCTAAAGTTAACAAAGGGACCTCTTGGCGTCTAGTCCGAGAGAGGAGGCTGCGTCTTGAGACCCAGCAAAGGCCAAACACGTGTCAGCAAGGGGGCCCTGAGCCCTACTGATTAAAGCTTTCCCAGGCTGTTTAGGGACATGGAGGTTCTGTATAAGTCTGGGCAGGGCAATCAGCATGGAGAGAAGCAGGTGGACTCTGCGGCAGGGCTCCCGCCACTCACCCATTCCTGCCCATAGCTATCTTCCAAGTCATTCACGTAGTCCTTCTCCCATTCTACCCGCAGGTTAATGAGAGTGCGGGGCAGAAAACCCTCCTGTGCATAGACAGTGAAATACACAAGGAAAGCTCCCAGGGCTTGCATGAGGCCTGAAAGAACAAGAGAGATAGGACACAGGTTCTATGATGGCCTCAGGGAACTGCCTCGTCCTGTCCCTGTCGGCTCTTGGTTCCCCCTCCCTCCCCAACCCAGGCCCTGTAGGAAAACCACACTTTCTGGCTGTGTCCCCGACTGCAGTGAATTCAATTCTCGGGGCAGGCCCTGGTGTGATGGGGAAGACGTGCCCTCATCGTACCAATGTGCAGGTATGAGTACACGGCAAGCGGCTGGTTCACCAGTCTGTCCTTCTTCTTGTGGCGAGGTTTCCTGTTCATGATGTCACTTTCAGCTTTCTCATATGCCAAGGCGATGGAGGGGATCTAGAGGGGAAGAAGCTGGTGAGGTCTAACCCCAGGATGCTCTGCTCTACCCACAGTGGGGGAGGGGGCTGGGGTGGGTGGTGCACTGGCTGGATGAGGTGGGGGCATGGAGCTGCCCCATCAGGCTATAGGCAGTAGAGGGCGTGTTGTCTGTATGGGAATTTAAGAATAGTGCCTTTAGAAATCAGCTGCTTTTTATCACCCCGTGCTGGCAGTTCTGAAGACTGCTGGTTATAAAACACTCTTTCCCTACAGGGAGGATTTCTTATGCCATTCTCTCCCTCCGGGTGGGAGGACCTGCTAAAAGACAGATCATTGCACCCCACCTCCAGACTTCCCGATTCAGGAGGACTGGACTGGGGCCCGAGAATGTGCGTTTCTTTCTTTCCTTTTAGACAATGGGTGTACAGCCTATTTCCATTCCTAGCTCAGTTACCTGCAATAACATTTTTATTTTATTTGTCTGTGTTGACCAGGCTGGACTCTAACTCCTGAGCTGAAGCAGTCCTCCCACATTGGCCTCCTGAGGAGCTGGGGCTACAGGTGTCCACCAGTACTCAGGGTGTGCATGTCTAACAAGCTCCCAGGAGATACCCGCACCGGGCTTGGAGAAGTGCTGCAGCAGAGCCAGGCAGGCAAATGTGAAGGGCTTGGAAAATGATCCATCAACTTTGGGGACCTCAATATCCCTCAGAGAGAGAGACATCTCCAGTCTCTCTAGGAATTAGGGATTACCTGGGTGTTATAGAAAACAAGAGAGGGGGCCGGGCGCGGTGGCTCAAGCCTGTAATCCCAGCACTTTGGGAGGCCGAGACGGGCGGATCACGAGGTCAGGAGATCGAGACCATCCTGGCTAACACGGTGAAACCCCGTCTCTACTAAAAATACAAAATCTAGCCGGGCGAGGTGGCAGGCGCCTGTAGTCCCAGCTACTCGGGAGGCTGAGGCAGGAGAATGGTGTGAACCCGGGAGGCGGAGCTTGCAGTGAGCTGAGATCCGGCCACTGCACACTGCACTCCAGACCCGGCGACAGAGCGAGACTCCGCCTCAAAAAAAAAAAAAAAAGAAAACAAGAGAGGGGAAGGGAGCAGTGTGAAGGGCCAGTTTCCTGCTAAGAATTCAGCTTGCTGTCTGTGGCTTTCCCTGCTTGCCATGTAAACCACAGACATGGGCAGCTTTCACGGGGCTTTCTTTAAATGGATACTGGAAAAGGGGAAGGTTTAGGTGACATTACTGTAGGGCAAGGCTTTATAAAGTCTTCATAACCACTACTTCTTACTGTGTTTAGGTAAAGGGCTTCCATATCAGAGTCTCTTACTTAACAAGGGGTGGCTGTGAGATTATCACTTTAGTCACTGGGCCTCCAGTGGTTATTTGGGTGATTCATTTGAGTGACAGCTTCATCTTCCCAAAAGAAAAGGGAGGCACACAGGCTGAAACTGACCAATGGCATTTCTTTCTTTCTTTTTTTTTTTTTTTTGAGGATGAAGACTCATGTCTTGAAAAGCTTGCTAGAGGCCAGGTGCAGTGACTCACGCCTGTAATCCCAGCACTTTGGGAGGTCAAGACAGGTGGATCACCTGAGGCCAGGAAACCCCATCTCTACTAAAAATACAAAAATTAGCCAGGTGTGGTGGCACAAGCCTGTAGTCCCAACTACTTGGGAGGCTGAGGTGGGAGAATTGCTTGAGCCCAGAAGGCGGAGGTTGCAGTGAGCCGAGATAGCACCACTGTACTCTAGCCTGGGCGATGACAGTGAAACTCTGTCTCAAGAGAAAAAAAAAAAAGTCACTGTAGAGAGGTTTTAATTTCCAAACATTTAGCAGATGCCTCTGGACCCTTGCTTTGAGGTATGGCATGTGGACGGGTAGAATGGGCACCACTTGAGAACCTGTGAGAAATGCAGAGCTACAGGCCCCATCGCATGGAAGCTGAGAAGCATTGAGTTAGTCCATCCCCTGCTCTTGAAGGTAGCGACCCTGAACTCGAATGCCCCGGGGGCAGGCATCACACCCTGTTCCCTTCAGTGTCACTTACGATGTCTGTCCCCAAGTCAATGAACAGAATGGTGATGGTGCCAATGGGCAGGGGGAGCCCGACGATGATGTAGATCAGAAAGGGGCACAGCTCAGCAATGTTCTTGGTCAGGGTGTAAGCAATCGTCTTCTTGAGGTTGTCAAAGATCAGGCGACCTAGGCAGAGAGGTTTCTCTTTCAGAACTTGCTTCTAGTCCCCCAGACCACCCTGGCCCTTGGGAAGACGCCCTGAGACTCACTCACCTTCCTCCACCCCAGTGACGATGGATGCAAAGTTGTCATCCAGCAAGACCATGTCAGCTGCATTTTTGGCTGCGTCAGAACATGCTATCCCCATGGCAACCCCAATGTCTGCCTTCTTTAGAGCCGGAGAGTCATTAACTCCATCCCCTGTCACAGCAACAACGGCATCCTGCAGCGGGGGACCCAGGGAGAAAGTGGGAGTGGGCAGGCCCAATTGGTTGCAAGCCTGGAAGAGCAACGCGGCCTCCCTTTTTCTTGAGGTTGCGAGGATGATTACGGCTGAACTGAAGGGCCCATTTAGGGGAGAAGATAAAGATGAGAAATCTTAGAAGCAGGAACAAGGATCCCTGAACAAGATGTGTGTAAATGAGGAAAACCGAAAGCGCAGGTGTTTTATATCTTAGGTCTTCACATTTTTTGTTTCATATCTTTGCATTTTAAATCTTTCTTCACTCACACTTACCACAGTGGCAAACGCTTCACCTCAGAAGCCCCGGGCACTCATGATAAAATGCAGAGAGCTGGGGTGAGCCTTTCAGGGAACATGTGGTAGGGGTCTCAAAGGAGGACAGGGGCCAGCCCACCTGAGAGGGTGGAAAGGTCAGGTGATGAGGATGAGCCAAGAAGTCTCTCTTGAGGTTTCAAAGGCACCACAGCCTAATGTGAGATCCAGACCTCTGCACTTGCCCATGGACAGTAATGGGCCTGTCAGTCCTCTGGATGCTGCTGTCCACCCACCTGCCTCTGACAGCCCTCCACAATGATCAGCTTCTGCTGGGGGGATGTCCGGGCAAAGACAATCTCCTGGTAGTTGGCTAAGATCTCATCCACCTGTTCCGAGCTCATGTCCTTCAGCTCCATGCCAGTCACCACAGCAGCCTTGGCATCCCTAGAAGGGCCAGAAGAAACTGGGTGAGGCCCGAGGGCAGATCTTAGGTTAAAACACTGTTCCAGGCAGGATGCTGGCTGAAGCCTCTCTGACTTGACCTGGAACCCAGTGTCCTTTATACCTAATGCTCTAGTGAGGTAACAGGAGTCCTGGGAACACGTTAGTCTCCATTTCAAGAGGGCAAACTGAGGCTAAAATGTAATACCATTTCTTGGTATCATGTAACAATAGGAATAAAAAACCACGTAGCCTTATCCCTACTAGAACACGTGACAGTGGTACTTAGAGTAACGCTCTACTTCAGAAGTAAAAGGAAGTTAAAAAACTGCCCATTCATGGCCAAACGCAGTGGCTCATGCCTGTAAGCCCAGCACTTTGGGAGGCTGAGTAGGAGGCTCACTTAAGGCCAAGAGTTCAAGACCAGCCTGGGCAACATAGTGAGAGCCCCTGTCTCTACAAACAATTTTTAAAAATTAGCCAGGTATGGTGGCATGTGCCTGTGGTCCCAGCTACTCATGAGGCTAAGACAGGAGGATTGCTTGAGCCTGGGGGGTTGAGGCTGCAGTAAGCCATGATCATGACACTTTACTCAAGCCTGGGTGACACAGTAAGGCCCTGTCTCAAATACAAAAGTAAAACCCCCAAACTGCCTGTTCATATGTTTTGGGTCCTAGAATTCTTTTATGCCCAAACACGGGGTAATAATTATTTGCTATTGTTCATTTCAGATTTACAGAGTGTCATCTTTGTGCAACGTGCTATGTAGGCAGCAGTTTACTGAAGTATTTGAGCAGCACTCTTCCCTGCTGACTATAAAAGTAAGGCTCTAGGGCCTATTGATTATGCAGAGCTGCCTGCGCCACTCCCCTGATAAAATTCTTCGGGGGCTTTCCACTGTGCTTGGAGCAGACCCCAGAATCCCTAACTTTAGCCAGTGAGCCTAGGTGGGGCCTGCCTGTCAAGCTTCACCTCACCTTGGGCTCTCCCTGCTGCCCCTTGGATGCTCCCCGTTCTGATATCCTCCATCCCCCATACCCTAAGGCCTTCATGGGTCTGGCTCCCTGACCAGGAACGGGCATCTCTCACCTCAGCTTCTCGTGGCTAACACTACATTTCAGCCTTCAAATCTCAGCTTAAACACTGCAGGTACAAACCACTGCAGGTCCTTTTCTTTACAATTGGCAAGTTTTGAGCGTTTTAGGTCTGTTTTTCCTCTTGGTGCTAAGTATTGGAATTCTAGCCCTTGACTCAAACTACAGGTCTTCTTAATTGCTGGTAAAAAATAATCAAAGTAAGAGAAGAAAGAAGGGATGTTTCCTCTCCCCTTACACCTGCTAAGATGCAATTTTTACATGGTCATGAAACTAGAGCTGATGAAGTGAATAACTGAAACCATTCACAAAAGCATCCACTTCACTCAGTGTGGTGATTCGTACACAAATGTGTAGTCGACTCTCCCTTTTGTGGCCATCAGCAGAGTGGCAGTGGCCAAGAGGAAGTTCAGTCCCTTTGTGACTTTTGACGGAGGCAAGAATCATAAAAGGCATTTCAATGCACCTTCCCACATGTGTAGGAAGATTACATCTTTCTCTCGTTCCAAAGAGCTGAGAGAGAAGCACATTCTGGGGCTGCTCCAAGCACAGTTCCATCCATGCACATCCGAAAGGATGAGGAAGCTGAGGCTGCACAAGGACACTATACGGGTCAGCAAATTGGGAAAGCAGTCCAGGTTTATAGGAAGAAATGTGCTATTTATACACAACAGGAGCATAGGAGGAGGCTAAGGGCATGACCGTTGTGTGCACATCACCCAGCACGTGGCCATCACCAGGCTAAAACTGGACAGCAAATATAAAAAGGAAGCAGTTGAGAAGATGCAGGAATAAGGTATCTTATATACAACTTTCATTAAAAATTGCTAAAATGGGCCAGGCGCAGTGGCTCACGCCTGTAATCCCTGTACTCTGGGAGGCCAAGGTGGGCAGATCACTTACAGTCAGGAGTTAAAGACCAGCCTGGCCAACATGGTGAAACCCTGTCTCTACTAAAAGTACAAAAATTAGCCAGGTGTGGTGGCACATGCCTGTAATCCCAGCTACTCAGGAGGCTGAGGCAGGAGAATTGCTTGAACCCGGGAGGCAGAGGTTGCAGTGAGCAGAGATTTCACCACTGACCTCCACACTCCAGCCTGGGTGACAGAGCAAGATCCATCTCAAAAAAAAATCTGCTAAAATGAAGCTGGGTGCAGTAGCACAAGCCTGTAGTCCCAGCCACTTGGGAGGCTGAGAGGGGAGGATCCCTTGAACCCAGGAGGTCGAAGCTGCAGTGAGCTATCATCACACTATTGCACTCTAGCCTGGGTGATCTGACAGAAGGAGACCTTGTATCTAAAAAAAGACTCAGCTGGTCTGAAGGTAGTAGTGAATTATCTCAACTGATTGTTCACAGTCAGTTACAGATCAAACTCTTCTACTCTTTCCCCTCTTCTCACTACTGCACTTGACCACTCTTAAAAAAAATTCTTTTAGGCCGGGCGTGGTGGCTCACGCCTGTAATCCCAGCACTTTGGGAGGCTAAGGTGGGTGGATCCCTTAAGGTCAGGAGTTCAAGAACAGCCTGGCCAACATGGCAAAGCCCTGTCTCTACTAAAAATACAAAATTAGCTAGGCATGGTGGTGGGCGCCTGTAATCCCAGCTGCTCAGGAGGCTGAGGCAGGAGAATCGCTTGAACCCAGGAGGTGGAGATTGCAGTGAGCTGAGATCACACCACTGCACTCCAGCCTGGGTGACGGAGAGAGACTCTGTCTAAAAAAAAAAAAAAAAAAAGTTGTTTAAAATTCTAAAGCCAAAAAAAAAAAATCCGATTATCTTACAAAGCCAAACAAATAAACAAGCCCCAAACTTGTTTCCATAGAGGGATGTTATGTAGACTAAAGGGCATTGCAAGACTCTTAGACTTCAGGTGCTGTTGCTGTGCCCAGAGGCGGGAACCCTGGTTGGTTGTCTGACTTGGTAATTTGTTATAACCTGACAGCTGTGTGTCCCTAAAAGACCTTAGTGCTCGGGGAAACTGAAGAGGTGCATTGGTCTTTCCTTTGTCTCCCGCATGCGTTAAAGTATAAACCAGCTAATGAACACTTCTTCTCAACCTGAGAATTTGGAGTCTTTGACTCATGGAGACCAGGCACAGTCCAGGCCACTCTCCCACATGCCCAGCTCCCTAGCCCCGTGTGCCTCCTTCATTACACTGACTGCATCATTATTAGCTTTGCGCTGTCTCCTTGGCTCGACGGAAAGGTCCCCAAGGGTGCGGACAGTATTGCTCAGTTTGCTACAGTAGCTCAGGTCTTGTCTGGTATGTAGTTGGCAGGCAGTAAATAATTATTGAAAGAATAAATACATGAGTGAATGAACAGTTGGATGAACATGATTAAAAGACCTAAGGATAAACATGATTAAAAGAATTAGGAGAAACAAGGAAATAAAACTTGCCTTAGGAAGCTTCCATTCTATTTATTACCAAATGAAAAAGAAGGGTGTGTTTACACGTTATGAAACTGGGTGGATAAATACCCAAGATGCTTACCAAGGTGGGGTGCATGAAACAACCCACAGGGTTCTTACGACTCCGAATTACGCAACTGCATTTATGGCAAGTAATTTCACATAAACGCTGTGTTTCGGTTTTTCTCATTCTAAACTGGGCACAGTAGGTTTTGTGCCCAGAGCACACTGGATTTTGAAATGTCAAACAAGGAACACACAAAGGGTCATTTCATAGTATCAATACTGTGCCTGGCACATATTAGCTGCTCAGTGAAATTAGAGTGAATACATGGATATGCACATGATAGCTCAAACCAGCCTACCTCTCAGAGCAAAAACCTGATTTGTTCCAAGTAGTACAGCTCTTTAGAGCCAATGGGGCCCCCTGGGTATGAGCTGGAATTCTTGCCATGCGGTCCCTGTGCTTACCATTTGTTAACTTGCTCCACAGCAATGCTGAGGCGACGTGCAATGTCTTCCACTGTTTCACTGTTGGCTGAAATGATCCCCACACTCTTGGCGATCGCTTTGGCTGTGATGGGATGATCGCCAGTAACCATAATAACCTAGAGCACGCCAACGAGAAGGCCCATGGATAATGAAGAACTTGGCTGGTCAAAGTGGGGATGGCTCAGTATTGCCTACTCCATAGTGCCCTGGGAGAATGTGGCTGGTGATTACAGCGGCAGCTCTGGATCTACGAGACAACTGTCTTTGGAGGAAACACTAATCCCATTGGGTCTACCCTTGCTCCTAAGCTTCATACACTTCCTCCTCTGACACGAAAGGAAGCCCTTCCCCTTTGATGCCACTTTATTTGGGAAAGGACTGGTGAGTGTCTACTTGGGGGCAGCCCCATGTTGCTTCAACAGTCTTAATATTAACATAGTAATGATGAACATGGATTATGGGGACTGAGCCTCAAGATTGGGTAATAAAGCCTTTTTTCTTTCTTTCTTTTTTTTTTTCTTGAGACAAGAGTTTCACTCTTGTTGCCCAAGCTGGAGTGCAATGGCATGATCTCGGCTCACTGCAACCTCTGCCTCCTGGGTTCAAGCGATTCTCCTGCCTCCACCTCCCCAGTAGCCACCACACCTGGCTAATTTTTTGTATTTTTAGTAGAAACGGGGTTTCACCGTGTTAGCCATGGCTGGTCTTGATCTCCTGCCCTCGGGTGATCTGCCTGCCTCGGTCTCCTAAAGTGCTGGGATTACAGGTGTAAGCCACTGCGCCCAGCCAATAAAGCCTTTCAGTATCTACCATGGACTAGGGCGAGATATGGTCACTTCAAGGCACTAGGAGATTCTTCTCATTGCACTTATTGTTTATGTGGTTCATTCCACATAGACACAATTATGTTGTTTTTGTGGGACAGTTTCAGTAACTTTAGCACAGTGAAACTAGAAATAAAAATAGGAATTTGATATTTAATTGAAGATACCTAAATACTGACCATCTCCTATGAAAAACATTATTAGAAAGGAATATGACATAAAGAGAGAGCTTCTTGAGTCAGGAAAATAACTCCCACCTTGATCCCTGCACTCCGGCATTTGGTGACTGCATCTGGCACAGTGGACCGAGGGGGATCGATCATTGACAAGAGTCCCACGAAACAGAGGTTGGAGGTCGGAAAGTTCATAGCGTCTGTGTCAAATTTGTAGGTTTCTGGAAACTCGTGTGCTGGCAGGTAGAGATGACAGAAACCTGTAATACGGATGAATTAGGGAGTCAGTGAAACTGGAATAGGAAACAAAAAAAAAATAAGAGGGGAACATGCTGATACACCTTGGTCCTCTACTGTTTTACGAATACATTAGAATAAGCCAGAATTGTTTAATTTCTTCAACTCCATAATGCATTTCTTTAGGAAAGACATATTTTATCCAAATATAATTCACTGTGTGCTCATTAGACTCTGTGTTCTAGAAATATATCTTGCTATATTGCCAAGTTCTAGGGCGTACACAGTCTCCACTTCTGAAGCTTAGCAGGGCACAGAGTGAAAGGGATCAAGCACAGGGCACGTCTCAGGGCAGAGACACACTTCAGCTGTGTCCTGACCTCTGAAGGGTCAGGACAGGCTTCCCCAAGGAGGTCACATGCAAGCTGAACCTTGAGAGGGGCACAGATGATTTCTAGGGTAAAAAGGGAGGGTGGAGGTGGGAAGGCCACTTTCAGCAGAGAAAACAGCATGTGAAGAAACGAGGGGCTTCAGGGGAGGGGCACAAAGTTCAGTGTTGGACCAAGATAAGCCCCAAAGAAAGGCCAGCAGGAATGGGGCTGAGCCACCCTTTTCTCAGAAGGCATCAGCCTCTCATGGGCTGAGGTGGAAGGGACTCTTGTGTCTGGTGGGATCTCCAAGATTGTGTGATCAGCTTTCACATCCAATTTATTTTCAGCCTGGCCCACTGCTTTGCAAATGTCAGTGGAGCAGGCTTTGAAAGGTCAGGCACGAGTGGGCATCAGTCCCGTGGAGAGTACCCGGTGCTGTGGGTTACTGGATGCCTAGAGCATTTCCGTCTCGTTTACATGCTTTATCTGCTTGGCCAACTCCAGTAGCCTTTAGAAACACGCATTCCACAGACTGCATCTGTATGGCCGAGGACTTCCATGGTGTTTAATGGCCGGATCATCCACCATACACTTCTGTTTCCTTGAATTGTCATTCTGTGGCCCTGACGGGGCACCATTCCGCCAGCCCTGGTGCTGACTACAGGACACAGTGTCCCCTTTGACAACACTGCAGGCACCCCATCGTGTCCTCCCCCTGTGGTTGCATTTCTAAGGTTCCTTCCCTCCTGACACTTTGTCTGCATTACTGGCATCCCTCTCTTTCTAGTCGCTAAACGGAAAGCTTAATCATTTTTAAACTGACTCTCCTCCTCTAATTGGTTCTAAGTCTTACCAATTCTACCGCTACGAAGTCTCTTGCCCCTGATCTCTCCTTCCCATTCCCATCACCCTGATCAAATTCCCATCCCTTTTGCCTGAACAAGGGCAACTGCCTCCTAAAAGAAATTTAACTCTCATCAAGTCTTCCCCAGCCCCGTGACTGCCCAGCTCACTCTGGTGGCACAGCCCTTGGTGCTCTCCACTGACTGCAGGATGAAACCTGGCTCCTCACGCCCATGTTCAAGACCTCCATCTCATCATCTCCCATCTAGTCCTTGAGCCCTGTTTCCGTGACGGTGCCATCTCACCTGCTGGCAGCACCCCCTGTGCCCCACGCCGTTCTGCCTCTGTGCCCCACGCCGTTCTACCTCTGTGCCACACGCCGTTCTGCCTCTGTGCCCCACGCCGTTGTGCCTCTGTGCTCGGCCTATGCTGTTCCCTGGGCCCTGGAAACTTTCCGCATCTCCCCTCAAATGCAGTCACTTAGGCGCAGTTTGAAATTTAACTCCTTCCGTCAAGTCTTCCCTGAGCTTACCTCTCTGGAGACCACCTCAGCCTGCTCGGTGCTGTCACACAGCATCCTCTCCTTTTTCCCATCCTGCTTATCACGTTCTCCTTTACATGCTACACGTGGATGCCATGGCCACTCGGCGAGGTCACAGGTCCCCAAGGTGTCTGCCTCATCTCTGTGCCCACCAGGTGATGGGCAGGACCCTGGCGCCGCACTCACCCAGCACACGCTCGCCCAGCCCGCCCAGCTCCATGTAGGCCGTGTGGAAGGCCTTGGCGGTGCTCTCGTCCAGTGGGTGCTCCTCGCCATTGATCATGATGGTGCTGCATTTCTCTAGGATGCGCTCAGGGGCCCCCTTCATCACCATGAGGAAGCGCTTGTCGTGGGGGTCATCCGTCTCGTGGATGGAGAGCTGGGAAGGAAGGAACAGAGCGTGTTACTTACAGACAGGTGAAATGCATTCCTTCTTCTCTACTGGTCCATTAAATGTAGAGGAGGAGGAGGAACAATGGCATCCTCTGCATGTTCCACCCTTTTTCTTTCTGTGGCCAAGTAAGATGAAGAGCTCTAGCCTTGGCCCCAGCCCAGAGTGGCGCGCCCTGGGTTGGAATCTGCAATAAGCGAAGCTCATCTTTCAAGCAAAACTGGCTGCTTTAGGCAGGCTAGATGTGGCCGTCAGCGTGTGAAATCTTGTGCCTTGAACAAGATCTCCCAGGCTGCCTGTGAGAGTTAGGGGGCTGCAAGTCTCTGCATCTCACCTCCTCTACCTCCCTGTGGGAGCAGCCATCTTTCAGACCCAAACTACTGTGAGCTCAGGAGGGCAGGAGGCGGCAGGATTTCTGCACCTCTTCACCTCATTGTCCGCCCAGTTTTCCTGCTTGGATGTCATAGAAAATGGCGATGTGAGGAAGTGGCCACTTCCACGTAGAGTGTTTGAGGAAGACAGCCGAGTCACAGAAGTCTCCGTTTTAATAGGAATGCTCTTGACCCAGCAATTCTACTTCTAGATCCATTCTAATAAGATATGCAAAAAAATCGATATACAAGAATAAAAGGACTAACTCTTATCTAGCCCTTACTCTTCCAAGCACTCAAGAGGAATCTCAGGAAGCTGGAGTGTTTGGGAGAAAATACATCGCAAAGAAAAGTGTTCCAATTTTGGGTCTAACAGTTCTTTACAAATCAGTATTTCATAGACTTTTGGGTTGAAAGATAAGTGCAAAGATGAGTGCAAAAAGAAGCACAGGGCAAACAGGGTTACCAGCTGCTGCTGCTTCTTTTCTTTTTTTTGTTTTTTTGTTTTTTTTTTTTTTTTTGAGACAGAGTCTCGTTCTGATGCCCAGGCTGGAATGCAGTGGCCGGATCTCAGCTCACTGCAAGCTCCGCCTCCTGGGTTCACGCCATTCTCCTGCCTCAGCCTCCCCAGTAGCTGGGACTACAGGCGCCCGCCACCTCGCCCGGCTAGTTTTTTGTATTTTTTTTTTTTAGTAGAGACGGGGTTTCACCGTGTTAGCCAGGATGGTCTCGATCTCCTGACCTCGTGATCCCCCCGCCTCGGCCTCCCAAAGTGCTGGGATTACAGGCTTGAGCCACCGCGCCCGGCCGCTGCTTCTTTTCTTAATGATCAAGTAAAGACGTTGAGAAAACCAACTAACCAACAAAAACCAAACCAAACAAAAATCCTCCCGTCTATTATCACTATCGCTTTCTAAAACAGGCCTTTTCTTTTTCTTTCTCTCTTATTTTTTTTTTGTTTGTTTGTTTTTGTTTTTTGAGATGGGGCTTTGTCACCCAGGCTGGAGTGCAGTGGCAAAATCACAACTCACGGCAGCCTCGACCTCCCAGGTTCAAGCAATCCTCCCACCTCAGCCTCCCAAGTAGCTGGGACTCCAGGCATGTGCCACCATGCCCAGTTAATTTCGTTTTTTTTTTTTGAGATGGAGTCTCGCTCTGTCGCCCAGGCTGGAGTGCAGTGGCCGGATCTCAGCTCACTGCAAGCTCCGCCTCCCGGGTTTACGCCATTCTCCTGCCTCAGCCTCCCGAGTAGCTGGGACTACAGGCGCCCGCCACCTCGCCCGGCTAGTTTTTTTTGTATTTTTTAGTAGAGATGGGGTTTCACCATGTTAGCCAGGATGGTCTCGATTTCCTGACCTCGGGATCCGCCCATCTCGGCCTCCCAAAGTGCTGGGATTACAGGCTTGAGCCACCGCGCCCCGGCCCGTTTTTTGTTTTTTTGTAGAGATAAGGTCTTGGTATTTTGCCCAGGCTGCTCTTGAACTCCTGGGCTCAAGCAATCTGCCTTCCTCGGTCTTCCTGCCTCTCCGGCCAAGATAAGGCTTTTTACATTTAAAACATAGGGATAATATAAAACACTTTTCTGGTGTGTACCACGTGCCAGGCACCGTTCTACGTGCTGTCCACATCGACTCGTTTGTCCTCAAAACACCTTTAAGGCCATGGGTACTATTATTATTCCCTTTTACAAAGGAGGAAACTGAGGCACAGAGGTTCAATGCTTCACTCAAGGTCACTGAGCAATAGGTGGCTATCTGGTGGCTGAGCTGGGATTTGAGCCCAGGCTAGCAGCCTTCAGAGTCCCCGCCCTTAATCATGGAGGCTACAAAGGATAATCTTTTAAATTAAATACATTCATCTTTACATAAAACTTTTTTTTTTTTTTGAGATGGAGTCTCGCTCTATCGCCCAGGCTGGAGTGCAGTGGCTGGATCTCAGCTTATTGCAAGCTCCGCCTCCTGGGTTTATACCACTCTCCCGCCTCAGCCTCCCGAGTAGCTGGGACTACAGACGCTGCCACCTCGCCCGGCTAGTTTTTTGTTTTTTTTTTTTTTTTGAGACGGAGTCTTGCTCTGCCACCCAGGCTGGAGTGCAGTGGCTGGATCTCAGCTCACTGCAAGCTCCGCCTCCCGGGTTTACGCCATTCTCCGGCCTCAGCCTCCCGAGTAGCTGGGACTACAGGCACCCACCACCTCGCCCGGCTAGTTTTTCGTATTTTTTTTTTTTTTTTTTTTTTTTTTTTTTTTTTTGAGACGGAGTCTCGCTCTGCCGCCCAGGCTGAAGTGCAGTGGCCGGATCTCAGCTCACTGCAAGCTCCGCCTCCTGGGTTTACGCCATTCTCCTGCCTCAGCCTCCCGAGTAGCTGGGACTACAGGCGCCCGCCACCTCGCCCGGCTAGTTTTTTGTATTTTTTAGTAGAGACGGGGTTTCACCGTGTTAGCCAGGATGGTCTCGATCTCCTGACCTCGTGATCCACCCGTCTCGGCCTCCCAAAGTGCTGGGATTACAGGCTTGAGCCACCGCGCCCGGCCCGTATTTTTTTTTTTAATAGAGATGGGGTTTCACCATGTTAGCCAGGATGGTCTCGATCTCCCGACCTTGCAATCTGCCCGTCTCGGCCTCCCAAAGTGCTGGGATTACAGGCTTGAGCCACTGCGCCCAGCCTGTATTTTTTTTTAGTAGAGACGGGGTTTCACCGTGTTAGCCAGGATGGTCTCGATCTCCTGACCTCGTGATCCGCCCGTCTCGGCCTCCCAAAGTGTTGGGATTACAGGCTTGAGCCACCGCGGCTGGCCTTATATAAAACTTTTTAAAACATTTTCCAATTTGCCATAAACATTTTAAATGTCTTAACGGGCCAGTGTGTTTGGAGTATGACACTACTGATCACTATTCTAATCAATAAGACATAGGCTTTCCATTTTCTTTCCTTCCAGCAGAGATGTCTCCTTCCAAGGCCATGACATGTGAAGTCCAGGTGAGGCTGAGCACTGCTCATGTGTAGACATAAAATGACCCTAACAGCATCCAGACAGCACCTTCGACCTCTTCAGCAGGGACTCACACAGGCTCCTCTCCCCTTTCTAGTCCCACTCTGTGTAGCCACTTTCTCCTCCAACTTGTACACGAGGCCTCATGGAACCTGCTTTTTCTCCCTGATGGAGCTTCAGCAGGGTTCCGAGTCCTGCTGCTGATGGAGGCATCATCTAACCCCATCTTCACACTATGCACTGATGCGCGGCACCTCAACCTCCTCATCCTCTACCCACCCCACAGCGTGGTTGTGAGAATGAATGATTTAATATGTGTGGAAATTAGCACAGAACAGCACCTATTATTACTAGCATTGTTAGTATAATAATAGTCATTCTAAAACAGTCTTTTAGGACCGTTACCCACTCTATTTTTACTTATGTTTTACATAAGAGATGTGATTTCTTGGCTCGAGTATTTTACATTATACGTTTCTGGTTAGTTGTCTATTTAGCTAACTGTGATTCTTTGTTGGCTCACTATCCACAAAGAAGACGTTCACAACACAAGATTTCTTCTCTAGGCTGGGCTTGGTGGCTCACACCTGTAATCCCAGCACTCTGGGAGGCCAAGGTGGATGGATCACCTGAGGTCAGGGTGTCAGAGACCAGCCCGGCCAGCATGGTGAAACTCCGTCTCTACTAAAAAATACAAAAAATTAGCTGGGCATAGGGGTGCATGCCTGTAATCCCATCTACTCAGGAGGCCGAGGCAGGAGAATTGCTTATACCCGGGAGGTGGAGGTTGCAGTGAGCCGAGATCGTGCCACTGCAATCCAGCCTGGATGACAAGGGTGAAACTCCTTCTCAAAAAAAAAAAAAAAGAGTTCTTCTCTAACCCTAAATTCCATCCGAACCAAGATGGGTGGATAATCACCAGAAATCTCCACACATATAGTTTTGGTTATTCTATTTCTATACTTTACTATTGTGCAAAGCTCAAGTCCAGATCCTGCTTTCAGCGTGGGCTCTGTGGAAAATGCCATCTCCATGGGGACCTGGGGCTCCCAACTGTCATTTGTCTTCACATGGGGAGGCTGTGACGGCTGACTGTTGGCCAGCCCCGCATGCTGAGATAACCAGGCAAGGATGGTCATCTTCTACCTGAGCAGGGGACGGAAAGGAGACCCCCACCCACAGCACAGGGGATGGCCCCGGAAAGCGACAGGGCTGTCACCCGAGGGGCCGCTCCGTGGTCTCCCCAAAGGGCAGGGCTTGCTTCCATGGCCTGAACTGTGCCACACTCCCTCTGTGTGACGGGGGGAGAATCGTGGACTCGGTGTCAGCCTTGGGAACACGGGGTGCTGTGCAATTCTGGCCTCTCAACACTTTAAGGGCCTGCTTCCTCCTCTATGAGTCAGGATTCATCAGTCCTACCTCACAGGCTGGATGCGAAGATGCAACGAGGCCACGTAGGTCAAGGGCCTGATGCACTAGAGGTGTGAGGAGCAGGTGTTCCGCCTCCCCGCTGCCCACCTGGCACTCATGCTTTGGAGTGTGGCTGCTGCTCCTCACGGCAGAAGGTACCTGGTAGTGGTGGTGTAAATGTGAGTGTGTGTGTGTGTGTGTGAGAGACAGAGTGTGTGTGCCTGTGACAGAGATGGCTCATTCATAGAAGCAGCCAAGTCCTGATGACGTCCTTGCCTGTCTTTCTTTCTCTGCCCTGCTTCAGGGCTAGGAAGGAGGCCAGCAAATAACTTGACCTAGAGGACCAGATGCCCAGGTGCTGTATCCCTGACGGCTGTCTTTGAAGTCAGGTATCCTTCAAAATATGAGGTAAGCAAAGGATACATGCAAGTAGAAAGGTCACGCTGCCGGTAACAGAGATTACCAGGTGTGAGGAAAAACTCACCTGAAATTTATTAGTAGAGTTAAAAGGGATTTCCGCTACTTTGCGGTTTCTTTTTCTAATTGCCATCACATCACCCAAAATGACCTCTGAGAATTTTAAAAGAGCAGTTTCTGAGGCATCTCCAATCACAGCTTTCTGGGAATCAAAGAAGAGAAATATTTGCAGCACATATTTAATGAACCAACATGCCCTCAGTGCAGGACCCAAAACACACCTCCTGATCTCATTAACATCTAGTTGGAGAGACATTATCACGTGACCAGGGAGGGCCACAAGACAGTGGTAGGCGTGTAAACAATGGTGCCACCTACTGGCATTAGGGATGTTTGGAGAAACTGGATCTCTGTGAGGACTGAAGATTTCCTGGAAACAAGCAGCTACGAACCAGATCTTGATAGATACGTGGGTTACCAATACACAGAGAAGAAAGCCTTCCAGAAAGCAGGATGCAGGTGCAGGGACGTGAGGTGCAGGCTCGTCTGTGAGCGTTCAAGGTACCACTGGATGTGGAGGGCGGGGGAAGACCTGGTGGGCCCTGAAAGGTAGCCTGAGGTCTAGACTTGAGAAGCAGAACACAGGGAAGTACAGGAAGATTTTGAACAAAGTTAAGTGAATATAAAAAGCACCATTTAAGGAAAATTAGGGGCATTTGAGAAAGACTCCAGGAGGGATAAACCGGAATCAAGGAGGCTTAATTTCAATCAATTAAGAGGTTGATACAGCTATTTAGATGCAAGGTACGGCTGATAAAAAGTAAAGTTACGTATATTTTGAAGCAAGAATGATAGAACTTGGTGACTCATTGGATACAAGGAAAGGATCAAGTCAAAGATGACTTCCAAACGTTCTGGCCCAATGACAAATAGAATGGTTGTAGCATAGAAAATTAGAAAATTGGGGCAAGGCACTGATGTGCAGCTAGGCTGGGTACGGGTGGAAGTTAACGAGCATGATTTGTGCAGCTTCCTAGTGTACGCACACAGCCAGCCAGAGATCCAGGTTGGAGCTCAGGTAAGAAATTAGAACTGGACATAAAGATTTGGAAGATATTGACAAAGAAGCAATTGGCCAAAAAGAGCATTAATGAACTGCCTGACGGAGAGAAAAGCGAACAAACAAACAAAAAAGTAAGAAAGAAAAAGAGTCAGGGAAGGAAACAGATGGCAAATAGAAAAGCCAGGAGAACAGAGATTCAGTGACTCATCCAGATGGAGAGGAAAAGGGAGAAAGGGAAGGAGGAGAGGGCGGGAGGGGGAGAGTCTTTTGTATCTTCCGATATTCCAAGACCCCTTAGAGCTTCGTCTGCAGCCATATTCTAGTTAACGGGAGTCCTTCTATTTTTATACAATCACGTTTTAAATTTCCATGAATGGCATGTATATTAAAAGGAACTTTGATTACATCCACTTAGCTGGCAGAAAAGTCAAGAAAGTAACTTAGAGGTGCATTCATTTCCAGAATTTTCTAAAGACCCTAAAGCAATATTCTGAAACCTTTTAAGCATCTTTGTATTCTCAAAGCTAGTGTGCATAGAGAAAACTCTCTGTATGTCTTGTAACTCTGGCTTGTTCTTGCAAGCACTGGAGAAAATTTATGCCACTGGAGAGATGAAATCACGCACACAATCAGACCCCAGCAAGTGACTACAAACTGGCTGTGATTCAAGACCGAGTGCTGCAGAAGCATTACCTTCATGATGGGCACATTTTCCTGTCCTGGCTTGAACTCGGCTCGGTTACACAATGTTATTATCTTGGATAAGGAGGCCCAAGTCCTAGAGCTTTGGTCAAAGACCTGGTCTGGAAGACAGAGAAAGAACAGTGGCTGCTGTGGGTTGGGCTGGCCGTCCATGAGTCCAGCAATCCTCCAGCTGCAGACCCTGCCGCGTGCTCAGCTCAGCCCCAGGACGGAGTCCGCAGCTCTGACCAGACCAAGCTCTCCATAGGACTTACTTGAATGGTTTTCACTGGTGTCAGCCACAAAGATCTGATTGTCGAACCACAGATGGGCCACTGTCATCCTGTTCTGGGTCAGTGTCCCGGTCTTGTCTGAGCAGATGATGGAGGTGGAGCCGAGGGTCTCCACAGCCTCCAGGTTCTTTACCAGGCAGTTCTTCTTGGCCATCCGTTTTGCTGTCAGCGACAGGGTCACCTAGCAGGAGAAGGAAGGATGCTTTGGGAAAAATCCTCATTTGAACTCAGGTCCAATAATACAGAAATAGCCAATGTTAGCTGTGATTGAATTTTAGGAGACAGCTGGACTACTTTTAGGGGAGAGGTGTGGTTGCTGGCACAGCTAAACTGACCTGGTGGCTTATACGCCACCAAGAGCCCTCTATGCCACAATCCTTTTTTAAAGATTAAATACGAGACACTTTTCCTGTTCCTTCATGACCTGAAGAAAACAAGGGACCTACGGGCAGCAAACACAAGACAACGCTGCTGTGGCTGGTGCCCACGTACAGCCGCGACACCTCCTGTGGTCCCTAAGCAAGAGTGTGCTCCAGAGACTGGCTGCTGCATGCCAGAGGTTGTCCCAAAGGACACACTTATTGCTTTGGGGAATTCATCAGCTTTTGTGTTGAAACAACACAAAAAAATGAGCTTTTCATTTTTAAAAGCTCCATATTTTATTTTATTTTTTTTTTTATTTTTTTATTTTTTGAGACAGAGTCTCGCTCTGTCACCCAGGCTGGAGTGCAGTGGCCAGATCTCAGTTCACTGCAAGCTCCACCGCCCAGGTTTACGCCATTCTCCTGCCTCAGCCTCCCGAGTAGCTGGGACTACAGGCGCCCACCACCACGCCCGGCTAGTTTTTTGTATTTTTTAGTAGAGACGGGGTTTCACTGTGTTAGCCAGGATGGTCTACGATCTCCCGACCTTGGGATCCACCCGTCTCGGCCTCCCAAAGTGCTGGGATTACAGGCTTGAGCCACCGCGCCCGGCCAAAAGCTCCATATTTTAAAGATCCTTTTACACGCCCAGATCTCAAAGGGTTCTTTTGGCTCCCATTTCCCCAAATTACTATCTCCTGGAGTCAGAAGAGACCTGGACTTCAAAAACTTCTCTTTTCTTTGGTAAGGACAATAGCAGGCCAATGATCATGTAGTCACCAAACTGGAAACATAAATCCCTCCTCTCCTACCCCGTGGGACCCCCATGGCAGAGACTGAGGAGGAGGGAGCTCTTGTCTAGGGACTGAATGACATAGGCCCATACACGCAGAGCTAGAGCTGGGTCTAGGGTTGGCCAGGAAAGGGCTGGAGTCCTCAGCAGGAAAAATGGGAGGAATATTTTTTTTCCTAAGAGAGGTAAGTGGAGTATGGCAACGTGCCTAAATGCCTAGGTTGTAGAAACTGCCAAAGAAATGTGGGGAAAGCATCAGGCTTCTAGAATATCTGTGAATGGTGGAGCCTGTCTTATCTAGATCTCAAGGGGTAGAGTAAGCTACGTGAACTGCAGATTGAAAGCATAACGTTTTCAAGGAAAACACAGTCAAATATTAAAAATACAGCAATTTTTTTTTACAAAACTGTTTCTTTCTCTGTGAGAAACAGTCTGTTCAGAACGTTCCATGGTTGTCCCTGGCGGGGAGGGCATGGTGCTCTGGACCTGGGGGAGATTGCAGTTTGTGTGGGTGCCTCCCCAGTACCAACGCTGTGCCCACAGGGCCAGGTGCAGGCCGTCTAACAGCATGGACTCACAGTGACCGTGGCCAGGAGGCCCTCGGGCACATTGGCCACAATGATGCCAATGAGGAAGATGATGGAATCCAGGACTCGATAATTCATGGACACTGCGATGATGAAGAAAAGGATGCCGATGGAGACAGCCACTCCTGCCACAATATGAACGAAGTGCTCGATCTCAATGGCAATGGGCGTCTTCTCATTTCCAACTCCTGAGGCCAAGGAGGCAATATGGCCAATGATGGTGCGGTCACCCGTGTTGATGACCATGCCGGTGACGGTGCCTACAGGGGAAGTAGACATTTTATTCCAGGGGTCCTCAGCTAGGAGGGGTGTGCAGCCAGCTTGCGGCCCTCTCTGGCAGCTGGCACAGTCAATAGGCACACCACATTCCAGAGGCCACGCATCATCCTCTAGGCCCTTCAGTTCCATGCTTCCTCTGGGATGAGCTTTGTAACAGGGTGTGGCAAAGGACAGATCTGGGAGCCCAGGAGGGAGAAGGGATACAGGTGGACATGTGGGCTGAGAGCCAGAGGCCTTTTACCTTCCAGACACGTTGTGGAATAGAAACAGATGTTCTTCGTTTCCAGGGGGTTTTCATGGGTAAACTCAGAGGAGCGGGGCTGGGGCTCAGATTCTCCCGTGAGAGAGGAGTTATCCACCTAGAAGAAATGTTGAGAATGGTTCACAGCCAGGTACCTCATTCCCCGCCTCTTATATTGATGCTGGGAAAGACCACAGAGCCAGCGGGTTTGGAACATGGTCCTTGGGGTGGGTGCCCCTTGCTGCTTACCCGGCACCCCTGAGAAGACAGCACCCTGATGTCTGCGGGGATCTGGTCTCCTCCTTTGACCTCCACAATGTCCCCTACCACCAGCTGCTCTGAAGGGATGGTCTTCTTCTCGGAATCTCGGATGACCAGAGCTTGCTGCAGAAGAAAACCATGACAGATGCCTCAGACCCTGGAGGCCCTCCTCCCCAATCTGTGCCACACCAAACCCCAGGACAGAGGTCTTGGAACTTCCTGGTCACTGTCACTGTTGATTCCATGCTGTTAGGCAGGCTGCACCTGGCCCTGTGGACACAGCATTCTGCTGGAGCCTGAGGCTGTCAGAATAGCAAGAATGAAACAGAAGACTGCTTCACTCGAGGCCTGAAGACTCTAAGAACTACTTTTTCTTGAGCTCACGGAGCTTTTCTTGGAACAGAAGAGTCACTGTTGGCCAGACCTGGCCAAGCCAGACTCCTGGGCCTCCTAGAAAAGGAGACCGTTAAGGGTGAGCAATCCTGGCTGGACGTCGGGGCAGAACACTGAAGGTGGGGCCGGGGAGGCTGATAATCTTGCGAGGGTCAGGGAAACTTTAACGAGGTGATCTCCTGCTTCAAGCTTGGCAAGAGGCATCTTTTCCACCCAGAATCTCTCCTCCAGCCTGCAGTTCTCTGGGCCAGAGACAGTGCGGACACCTCACAGGGGTCTTTGGGGAAGACGGGAGCACTGGGCTTCCCCACCGATTGCATTCTGGGGCTCAGTAGCAAACATGTGACCCAAACATGGTCACAGATAAACAACTGCAGGCTGGTCTCCTTGGCTGCCCGCGAAAGAACACTCCCTAAACTTCCACAGGTCCCTTCCGGAACCCAGAACCACTGTCCACAAACACTGAGGAGCAGGAACAGAAGATGCCATGCGCTGACCAGCACTGCCCTGGCTGGTACCTCATGTGACCATCAAAACCCTGTGAGGAACTGGGGTTCCGACAGATGGCTTAATTCACCCACGATGGCTCCGACAGGGACGGAAGGGGGAACATTTGGCCCTCGGGGCCCTGTGCCCCTCTCAGCTGAGGCTTCCTCACCCGGGAGTCACCAGAGGCCAGAGGACGGGTGGCTGCCACTCACCTGAGGGATCATCTTTTTGAAGCTGGACATGATGTTGGTGCTTTTTGCCTCTTGGTAATAAGCAAAGATCCCCGTGAAAATGACCACCAGGACAAGCACAGAGCCCAAGTACACCTGGGTGAGGAGGAAGGTGTCAAAGAAACCGGCAGTGGGAAGGAGACAGGCCCTGGGGCTAGAGCTCTCCATGGGAGGGTGCAACGCTGGCGGTTACGTCCTGGTATAGTTTACAGGCCACAGAATTCGCCCATGTTAAGTGCACAACTTACTGATTTTTTAAGTTTACAGAGCCATGCAGCCACCCTCCACCGCAGCCTCAGAGCATCTCCACCCTGCCTGGAGATCCCCCCGGCCCCTCTGCTGTCACTCCCTGCTCCTGTCCCACGCCCTGGCATCACTGATCTGGTTCCTGCTTCCAAGGATGTGCCTGTTCTGCACATTTCATGTCAATCCAACCCCATGACATGTGGCCTGTTGCCTCTGACTTCTGTCTCTTGTCATCACGTTGGTCAATTCAGTTTTGTGGATTTGGTACCCATGTCTCGGCAGGCACAGTCGCTCTCCATGTTAAAGGGAGAGGTTAGCTTGGGGGAGACAGAGCCCCAAACTACTTCACATGGATGCAGATTTTCTCCCCCTTAAAAATGCAAAGTGTTGGCCGGGCGCGGTGGCTCAAGCCTGTAATCCCAGCACTTTGGGAGGCCGAGACGGGCGGATCACGAGGTCAGGAGATCGAGACCATCCTGGCTAACACGGTGAAACCCTGTCTCTACTAAAAAATACAGAAAACTAGCCGGGCGAGGTGGCGGGCGCCTGTAGTCCCAGCTACTCCGGAGGCTGAGGCAGGAGAATGGCGTGAACCTGGGAGGCGGAGCTTGCAGTGAGCTGAGATCTGGCCACTGCACTCCAGCCTGGGCGATAGAGGGAGACTCTGTCTCAAAAAAAAAAAAAAAAATGCAAAGTGTTTAGTGTATCCCTTTTCATTCCCACACTGCCTCTGGAACATCAGAAAGCCAGATCGGATTTCTGTTTTCCAGCTGGGAAAATGCCTGACTTTCCCACACCTAAGCAGTGACATCCAGCCCTCAGCCGTGCCTCCGAGGGCGCACTGGATGGCTCTGCCAGCAAAACCAGGAGGGGACACCCCAGAGCCTTACGTTGTTCAGGGATGCAGACTTGTTGCTGGAGTACTCAATCCCAAATGCGATCCAGCAGAGAAAGGCGCCCACCCACAGGAGGACAGAGAACCCCCCCACCATCTGCTTGAGGAACTTGACGATCTCAGGCGTCTGCTTGGGAGGGGTGAGGGAGTTGGGCCCATCCCGGGCCAGGAGCTCGGCAGCTCTGGTGCTGGAGAGACCCTGGGGAAGCCAAACAAAGCACATGCACAACCAAAACAAATACGAATTAGACAGTCCTCCTCCCTCAGGGGTTGGGCTGCATAGTTGTGCAGCTTGGGGTGAGGCATTATGCCCAAAGAATGTCTTGAGAAAAGCGGACCGTGCCTCACCTCTCCAGCTGCCCAGCTTTTTTTGAAAGACTGTAATGCTTAATAGCCAGGCACTGTGCTCTGTATATTCACTCGTTTAGTCTTTAAAATGACCCTTGAGGCAGGAGCCATTATTCCTCGGTCTCCTCATTCACAGAGGTGGAATTGGAGGCACAGAAAAATGATGCAACCTGCCCGAGGAACCTGGCCTGTCAATGGTAGCGACCGGTTTCAACGTGGTGACTGGGTCCAGAGCTACTGCACTCTGCTCTGCTAAGGGATTTTAGTTTCTTAGAGGTTTATCTGGCCAGAGGAGTAATTTGATGAAGGAGTACTTGGAATGAAGAAGCTAGTCACCAGGACTAAGAGCAATGCAGTAACTCCCCAGGAAATAGGGAAACTTCTGGAACCCTGCACAGACAGCATGTGGCTTTAGTTTCCATCCTTACGCCTCCTCCTTTTCTACCTTTCTACACATCCAGCCTAAGTTCTCATTCATCTTGACAGGCATAAATCCCACCCAAGCCCTGAGCCCATGTGAGCAGCCCCTGCCCTGGGGGGCCTGCCATCCATGAGGCGCCCTCACCTTTGAAACCCTGCATGTGCACAGGAATTTCCCCCACAAACCATCTTTGTGGACAGGTCTGTAGATACCTCTTCTCCCTAATTATGTTGTAAGCTACTTAAAGACCAGGACTCTGTCTTGGTCTTTTTTTTTTTTTTTTTTTTGAGATGGAGTCTCACTCTGTTGCCCAGGCTGGAGAGCAATGGTGCGATCTCGGCTCACTGCAACCCCCTCCTCCTGGGTTCAAGCGATTCTCCTGCCTCAGCCTCCCACATAGCTGGGATTGCAGGCGCCCGCCACCACACTTGGATAACTTAAAAAATATTTTTAGTAGAGACAGTGTTTCACCATGTTGGCCAGGCTGGTTTCAAACTCCTGACCTCAAGTGATCTGCCCACCTTGGCCTCCCAAAATGCTATGATTACAGGCCTGAGCCACCATGACCGGCCGGTCTTGGTCATTTCTGTGTTCTCTCTTGCGTCTCATGCTTTTTCTGTGGTAGTGATTCAAGTATCTGTTGAATGGCTTGATTCCCATCTCCCTTCACTAGCAATTCCTTTTCTGGAACCCCAGACTCATCTTTCTGAATAACTGCAGAACATTTCCTCAGGGGTGTTCCGGAAAGACTTCTTATGGTATAACTCACAATAAGCTCATCATTGGCTCCTCCCTCCTGCCTTCCCTGCTGTCACCTCCTGGCCCCCACCCCAGCCCATCACCTGACCAGCTCTCCTCCTCCTGCTGCTGTGACGTGGCTAGCGAGATGAGGGGCTCAATAAAAATCCCCGCAAGTCCTGCTGGCTGTGTTTGTCTGCAATATCTTTCTTTCTTTTTTTTTTTTTTGAGATGGTTTCACTCTTGTTGCCCAGGCTGGAGTGCAGTGGCGTGATCTCTGCTCATCACAACCTCCATCTCCTGGGTTCAAGTGATTCTCCTGCCTCACCCTCCCGAGTAGCTGAGATTACAGGCATGTGCCACCATGCCCTGATAATTTTTTGTATTTTTAATAGAAACGGGATTTCACTATGTTGGTCAGGCTGGTCTCAAAACTCCTGACCTCAGGCGATCTGCCCACCTCAGTCTCCCAAAGTGCTGGGATTACAGGCATGAGCCATGGCGCCCAGCCCCTGCAATGTCTTTCAGCATTGTTTCAGATCCTCATTTCACAGTCGTGGGCTATTGTTCCATTCTTCTAGACCTTTCCATTTCTCACTTTAAAAAAATGATCTTCTACGTGAACTGCCTTTTGAAAACCAATGAAATCACCTCCTTGTGTAGAAACCATGTTCCTTCTGCCTCTACGACAGCCCCTGCTTGTTAGTTTAATGTGAATACTTTGACAGCTTCACCCAGATGACCTTCCTGGCTTCATTCCTGCTGCACCTGTCTCCTCTCCACACATACTAGCTTCCAGCAAGCCCAGACTGTCTCCAGTCCGGCTCTGTGCTTACTGGCCCTGGGGTCCTCCACCAGCTTAAATCCAAATCGTCTTGAGTTCCAGCACAAATGTGGCAGCAGCCCAAGAGCCAGCTCTGGCCCCTTCAGTCAGAATCCACCTTTCTCCCAGCATAGCGTTTCTACTTCTTGTGGCCATCCCCACGGGACACAGTGAATCTCAGGGCCCTTCCGTACACATCTGCCTCCCCTACCTGGCCACTTTCTCCTTGAGGCCAGGAGTCATCTGTCCCTCTTGGTCCCTCTCACTGCCAGGCCAGTGTGACCCCACAGTAGGTATTTCTGTTGACTTGAACAGTGTCCAGATGCAAATAATTGCAGTCTCAAAGGTGCTGCAGGGGCGCCTCCTCCTAAAGTTGCCGCTACTCTTCCACACACCCCCCACCACACACAGCCTTCCCTCTGTAGAGTCGGGAGGCTTCTATTCTGAATCCCTGGTTCCCACGACTCACCGTAATGACGTCTGTGCCATATTTCTTCTCCAATTCCCTATTGCTGAGTTTGTGGTCATCCTAAAGTCCATGAAAGGAAGAACAGAGTGAATAAGATAATTCCAAAAGACTCAAGCCCCAAGCTCTGACCAGCCATAGAAGCTGGGAATAGCAGCTCTGAGGAAGGGAGGGGACCAAGGAGCGTGGGGGACGGGAGAGAAAGAACTCCTGTGCTAGGCAGCTGTCCAGCGAAGGATGGCACTGCCTCAGGAGTGACTGTCCCTGAGTCGGCACAATCCCGCACTTGCTGTTACTACCCAGAAGCTGCCTGCAGCTTTTCTGAACAAAGCCATGCACCTTGCCTCAGTCTGAACTCCAGCGCATACACATCCTGGCACCCTCATCTTCCAGGTGCCAGTGAGCTGGAGGCTTCCCTCAGACCTGAACTCTGGGATTGGCTGGGGCTGCTGGCAAAACCACGCTAGACCCGCTTCATGGGCTGGCACAACTCCACCTCCTTCGCTGTGTGGGCTCTGGCAGGGAAAAGCAGCTTCCCTCACTCAAGCTGTGACGCTCAGGGAGCTCACTGGGCAGCGAAACCCTGCAGGTAAAGGTTCTGCTGAATAAACCCACACCATTGTGGCTGCCACTTGTGAATTCTGCTACAGAATCATTAGACTACAGTGGGGTTTCTCACCCGTGACCCTGCTGCCATTCTGGGCGAATAATTCTTTGTTGTGGGCTCCACCCACTAACATCCTCCCCTCAGTTGTGGTAACCAAAAATGTTTCCATTTTTCCCCTGGGAGAGGGGTGGGGGAATCCTCTTCTCCTCTCCCTTTGAGAACCACTGGGCTAAAGGACAAGAAGCCTCTTCCTGTAGCAGAAAACCTAGGGTAAGTCTTCCTGGCTCCCCCTAGAAAGCCCAGCACTCAGGATTCTTTAAACCCTGTGAAACAAAGATTGATACTGTTGACTGGTACTCACATCGTCTCTTTTCTTACGCATATGCAAAAAATAGTTCCACGTTGCAGTAAGAGACTAGGCCTTCCAATAAAACAGAATTCATTATTATCACTATTATCTTGCTTCTAGCCCTCTTCTCAGCCAGATTCTGCTTTGTTCCTTCATCCCTTCCACTAATATCGACTGAGTGTGATATTGCAGGGGATTCAGAAGATTAAGGCTGTGTTCTGCACAGAGCACAGCACAACACGCTAAGTTTTGGGCAGATACAAGTAGTGGATGATCCAAGCCATTGTCTCCATGCATGGACCTCAGACTTTAAGGTCCCTGCAGATAGCAGAGGACCTTTCCTGTCCCTTCACCCTGGGCATGGGGATGAGAGCATGGGGGAGGGGTGGGGTAAGGTGGTGGTGTGTGTCTGGGGTGCCCTCTACTGGCCAGCACTGGACTAGCACAGGGCAGCACCCCACCCACCCCTAGGGTCATCACCTGGCCCTTAATTCAAAGGCCAGGATACTTCAGGTGTCATTAAGACACTAATTTGCCAAGAAAGGTTGGGAGGCAAAAGCATTCAATATGCTGCTGAAATTACAGGACCCTTGTAATGTCAAGGGAAAAACAAGTATGTCTTCAATCTTAAACGCTAGAGATAATGGGAAATAATAAGAACTATCTATCGTCTGGTGCTGTGCTGTCTTTTCCCCGTTTTATCTCATTTAATCCTCCTAGTAACCCTAAGAGGTAGAAAAAAAATTCTTGTATTTTTCAAAATAGAAAACTGAACTTCAGTTACACTGGGATTTGAATGGAGGTCAGTCCAATTTCAGGGATCTGTTCTTCAATGTCTATCATGATAGATACGGACAACTGCCCAGTGGTGTGCTGTAAAATGTTTAACAACCTCTCCAGGAAAGATAAACACAAAGCTCGGATTTGTAGAGTTTGCTGATTTCTCACTAGAACCAAGTTTCAAGCTGCTAACAGGATGTCAGTCAGCCTGCCGAATTTCTGAATACTTAACAAATGGCTCTCCAGCACAAAAGAGGAGGCCCCCTCGGGAGTCACAGAGCTGTAAGATCTGCCAACGATGGTGGGGACAATCCAGCACATCTCAAGTTCAGCGTAGAAGCTTCCCCTTCGGTGTTACCGATAAAATCTGTCACATTTCAGACCCAAGGCAGTTTTATTATTAAAGTGGCCAGTTTGGGCCGGACACAGTGGCTCACGCCTGTAATCCCAGCACTTTGGGAGGCCCAGGCAGGTGGATCATCTGAGGTCAGGAGTTCGAGACCAGCCTGGCCAACCTGGTGAAACTCTGTCTCTACTAAAAATAACAAAAATTAGCTGGGTGTGATGGTGCCTGTAATCCCAGTGACTCAGGAGGCTGAGGCAGGAGAATTGCTTGAACCCAGGAGGTGGAGTGTGCAGCAGAGATAGCGCCATTGCACTCCAGCCTGGGCAACAAGAGCAAAACTCTGTCCCAAAAAAAAAAAAAAAGCAAGTTTTAATAACTCCAGAGCTCTTCCTTAATAATAATAATATTGCACACCCCTAAAGCACCTCAATTGCAATGTCCTCATCTCATGTATTCCCCTTATAGACCCCAGCAAATTATTTATTTCCCATTTTACACAGAGAAAATGGACCTTCGGTGAGGGTCAGTCATTTGTTGCCAGTTTCAGCTCAGTGGAGACGTGGGACTCTGACGGGGCCTGAGGTCCTCCCAATCCAAGCTCCACATTTTTACCACTGAAACTGCTATTTCCCTGCGGTTTCATACCTGCGATCTGCATGGTCTAGGGGCTTCGGTTTTCCTCCTCAGAAGTTCCAGCTCAAATAGTTTTACTAATCAGTTGAAAACTGGTAAGTGGTTACTTACTTCTCACTGCAGCAGCTGGGGGGAGAGGTCTGGCCTTGCCTGTGGGGCCTGGAATCAGAGGCTCCTCCTTCTGAGTTCTACAGGGACTGCCTCCAACCAGAACGCAGGAATCCTGCAGAGGTCCTGACCTCTGGGCAAATACTAGCACACCATTCAAAACACACACACAACACACATACACCACATACACCACACACACACCACACACATTCACACCACACATACACACCACACACTACACACACACACCACGCACATACACCACACATACCACACACATACATACCACACACATACACACACCACCACACACATACCACACACACACACACACACACCACGTATACCACACACATACAGACACCAAACACACACACAGGTACACACCACACACCTACACACACCACACACACACCACACATACACACCACACACTACACACACACCACACATACCACACACATACACCACATACCACACACATACACACACCACACACACACAGCATATACCACACACATACACACACCACACACACACACACCACACACAGCACACACATACACACAGCACACGCCACACACATACACACACACACCACACACATACACACACCACACACACCATACACACACCACACACCATACACCACACATACACACACCGCACATACCACGCACATACACCACACATACCACACACACACACCACACACCGCATATACCACACACATACACACACCAAACACACACACAGCACACAGCACACACACACAGCACACGCCACACACGTACACACACACCACACACATACCACACCACACACCACACACCGCATATACCACACACATACACACACCAAACACACACACAGCACACAGCACACACACACAGCACACGCCACACACGTACACACACACCACACACATACACACACCACACACACACACCACACACATACACACCACACACATCACACACACACCATACACACACCACACACCACACACATACACACATACCGCACATACCACGCACATACACCACACACATACACACACACCACACAGACACACCACGCACACACCACACACCACACACCAGGAAACCAATCTCAAGGGGATTTCAAATCCCTCAGACTGAATGTGGTAAGAGGTGGGCTCTAGGGCCAAGCTCTTGCGAGGAAAGACCATAGCCGGCAGGACCCCTGTGGCTTAAGGCTACTGACCAGATGGAGTTCTTTCTGAAACTCCTCTTTGTGATTTTTATTTTTGAGTTCCAGGCAGTTGTTCTTCAGACCCCTGTACTTCTCCTTGCCATCCCCCTTGTCTGTTTTCATGATGTCCTTAGTTCCGCTGAGCTCCACGGAGTAAATTTCTGGGGTTTGCTGAAAGAGAAGCGCAGGTGCAATATCAATATTGGCCCCAAATGGGGTTTCCGAAGAGGCGCTGAGCGCCCCTCTGCGGGGTCGGGACCTGCAGGAGTCAGGAGCCCTTTCTCCCTTTGCTTCCCTCCTCTGGGGAGGCCGGAGGGAGTCGGACAGTGGAGTCTCTCCGCCACCTCCCGCTGACCTTGGCTTCCCCTCCGCCCGTGTAGAGGGGAGGCGGGGTGGGCACAGGCCAGCCAGCAGCTCCTCAGGGTGACCCTTCTCTGGGTGGAACAGGTGGGAAGTTACCCCCAACTCCTGACTGATACCTCCAAGGAGCTGCGAGGTTTCCTCTCAGGTGTCTTTCCCAGAGGACACACCAGCTGTGCGTCCTGCTTCCTGGGGAGGGGGCACCCACTAAGCTTACGACCCTCAGTCCTGATCAGGGGGCCCTAACCGGAAGGCTTTTCAGGCCGCAGCGCATCCCTGTCACCCCACGCTCCCGAGTCGGAGCCCGCAGGTGCTACGGAGCTGGCCCAGGACCCCTTGGCCCTCCTCACCGAGGAGGTGCCCACAGCTCCTCGCACCTCTGGACAGGCTTCTTTCCCCGGCCAGCCCCAGCGGCCGCAGGGAGCTGTGGCGGGGAGTCAGAGAAGCGGTGCCCAGGCCGGGGGGCGAGCAAAGGAAAGGCGGCCTCCCCTTTCCCCCGGACGGGGCGTTTCTTCTTTTCGCCTTTTCCTCGCTTGCCGCCAGCCTGCTCCGGTCCCGGGGGCCTTGGCCCCGCGTCTCGAGTCCTCGGCGGGCGCGGGGGCTGCACACACCTGGGGCATGCTGGGCTGCTGGCGCCGCGGGCTGCGGGCGCGGAGCGCGGATCCCGGACCGCAGCGGCGGAGCGCAGGGTGTGGGGCCTCGTGTGGCACTGGCAGCAGCGGTGGCTGAGGTGTTGGCGGTGGAGATACCGGCGGCCGCGTAGGTCCTGCGCGCACCTCCGCGGCCGATCTCCAGCCGCTGCACTCCGGAGGCTGCACCTGCCTTAAATGCCGCCCGCCCCGCCCACGTCCCCGCCAGGGCGCAAACCAGCGGACGCCTAGGAGGGCAGGAAACGCGCCGGCACGCGCAGGGAGCGAGACCTGCAGCGAGGGGTCCGGAGAGTCCAGGGTTGAGGCCTCCCTGGGAATCCCCTTCCCTTTAGGAGCCGAACGCCAGGGGCGGGGTCTCCAGCGGGCGGGTCCGGCGTCCCGGTGAGTGCAGCCCCGGTGCCGGCTGCGCGCCCGGAGCCAGACCCGCTGCTCCTGCGAGCTCCCGGCGCGCCCGCGTCCTGTCCCAGCTTCCCTGAAGACCCATACACGCCTTTTTTATTTTTATTTTTTAATGTAATTTGCCTACCAGTAAGTCCATTTATAAAAATGTAATTGAGAAGGGGAAATTGCAGTTTCTAACAGCAACTACTGTTGGAGATGTCCTGGCTTGAAAAGGCCAGTGTGTTTTTGAGAATTGCTTTAGATAGGTAAATTCAAGCTTCCGAGCGAATTTGGTAATAACTGAGAGACTCTGAAGAGTAGCTGAATTACTTTGCAGGATCCAGATAAGAATTTGGAATTCTGAAATAATTTGGAGAGGGAGTGGGAAGGAGAGATGGGAGGATTAGGGTCGATAAGACCACAGGAACCTGGGGCCCCAGGCTGCGGGTGCGCAGGAGTGGAGGCTGTTGGCTGGACTGGGCTGGAGATGTCTGTCTCCAGCCATTTATGTCACTCCCAGCTGAGACTCCATACATAAAGCAGAAAAGAATTTCTGACCCTGAAAATTGATGTGCATACTAAAGTAGTGATTATTTTATACTGCTAAGTTTGGGTTGGTTGGTTATGCAGCAATAGGTAACTGGGACATGCTCCATGCTCTTAGTGCCCAGCATGAGTTTATGCACAGGATAGAAAATGTATTTCCCCCGACACTGGAAACATAACTACTCCAGATGAGAAAGATAGCCTGAAAACCATGTTATCAGAGAGTTACTTAACAGTTAACAGTGGAGGAAATCAAACACCTTCTTTTAAAAGAATGAATCATGAAGTCTTAAAGTCAGTGAAGAAAATTAATGGAGAGGAACATAAAAAATAAAACCCACGAATAGAGTTTAGTAATCAGCACCTATTTAGAAGAACAGTAAGAAATTGACATGATTGAAATATATAAAAAAAAAGCAGAGATGAATTTCCAAAGAGGAGGCACTTCATTGGGCCCTTGATGCTCGGCTAATAAGTTTCCATTTAGATAAGGACTAACAGGAGGGTGCTAAGTTTTATTCTTTTCAAAAGTTATATATCAAATATGGTAAAGATTGTCATTTTAACCACGTTTAAAATGATTAAGAGTGAGGAGTCCAGAGAAGTGGCAAAAGTAACAATCCCATCGTGCAGTGACTAGAACACCTGGCGGAAAACAAGAAGAGCATTGGGTACTTAATTTAATTAGAAAAGGTAGAAGAAAAGCAGTAAGTTTGTGCCCAATTGTCATTAGGGATTAATCATAACCTCCTGTTTCTTTCAGATGCTAAATTTCCGTAGTAATTCCAGATCCTGACTATAGTTAGTAGTGAGGGACAATTGGGAAAAGACGCTTATTTTGAGGGAATTTGAAGTGTTAGTAGTTAGAGATGTGGTTTTGTAAAGTAGCAGTAGAAACAAAGACACTTTCTCATGGCATATTTGTGATCTTAGATTTTCCACACCTCTCTGTCCATCATGGCTTTCGAATGAGACGAAGGGAATGTGTTGTACTTGACATGGTGAACTGTCTCCATAGTGCTGCACACACAGGTCTATCCCCGTTCTCCCTCCTTCTTCCTTTCCGAAAGGGCAGAATCTGAAGCCTGGCTCCTCCCTCTGTGAAGCAAGGATGACACCATCGAGTCACTTCTTAACTAAAATGATAAGGGACAGGAAGACTCGTAGTGGCATCTGGTGTAGAGATATACATCTTGGATTCTCTTGAGGTGCAGGGAACATTAAATTCTAGTCCAAACTCAAGCAACAGTGTGCTTCTGGGGAGCTCTGTGTTCCATTCTTGGAATACTCGTCAAAGAAAAGGTTTGCAGATGGGGTGAGAAATACAAAATGTGTATGAAACCGATGTTCCACTGTCTGCTGAGAATCCAAGCTAAGGGCTTTTTGGGAACAGGTGGCTGCTGCTCACCTTAAGCTGTTCCAGTCCCTGCTCAACTATTGGGACAGATGTAGAAAAGAGAAGCAGGGTCCCCAGACAGATGTCTCTGAGCTGAAGGCCACTTCAAGCTTCAAAAGCAAACTCACACCCTAGGGACTTGACTGAGGGATGGGGAGGGAGGGGAAGTGGGCTAAAAAGAGATAATGACACAGCTTTAGAAAGTACTAACTGATGGCACCCTCCCTTGATCCTTGGAGAAGATTGCTGCTTTTTTTTTTTTCTTAAGAATGTCTTGCTCTGTTGCCCAGAATGGAGTGCAGTGTGATTATAGCTCACTGCAACTTCTGCCTCCTGGGCTCAAGTCATTCTCCCACCTCAGCCTCCTGAGTAGCTACGACTACAGGCATGGCTAATTTTTGTGGGTTTTTTTTTTTGGTAGAGAAGGGGTTTCACCATGTTTCCCAGGCTGGCCTCCAACTCCTAGGCTCAAGCGATCTGCTCACCTCTGCCCCCAAAATTACAGGTGTGAGCCAATGAGCCCAAGATTGCTACTTATTTCTGTTGGTATCAAGAGTGGAAGAGTGTTTGTTACTACCAGCCTGGACAAAAACGTTTCCATGTTCAGGTTCTCTGGCACCTCTCTGATCCTGCAGAGTTATTGGCTCCTGCCAGGGGCCAGTCTCAGCTGTCGCTGCTATGGCCTTTGTGGCAGCCTCTGGTACCATTCAAATGTCCTGGAGTGTTGACTTCTAGCAAAGAGGGAAAATGGGGCCATCCCCAACCCTAACTCCAGAATCATGTCCTTTGCTGCCTCTAGTCATCTGGATACCCAACTCTGCCTTGAGGTGAGTAGGCCCTGGGTAACTGCGATGCAGGCACCTGGAGGCACTCGCCTGTACAACCAGGAATGGGATTTCTCCTGAGACATGTTTGGTCCCAGGGCCATCACCCACAATGTTCTGGGCAATGTACCCTGATCCCACCCAGTGCAAATGGCTCCTTGCGGGTTGGCCCTAGAGGCCAGGCTGCAGCGGGAGACTTCCTCGGCCCACATGTGCTAGTAGCAGCTTCTGTTTGAGATTTTCCTGCTTTTCAAAACAAGCCTATCCACGCCAACGTTCTCTATTGTACCTGCTCATATTGATAAACATTATATATTTGGGATAGGATGTCATGATATATGTATTTTCAGCTCGTTTTAATTAAAGTATATACTTCATGTATTTAAGCTGTACTAGATATACAGGATGGTGGGGAGATGTGGTACTAAAATCATGCCATCCTCTGCCCTCTAGGAAGTTGGACTTGAGTTGGAGAGACCAAATTAGTGAAGAACCAATAGTAAACGGGCCAAGAGGGAAAATAAATTAGCACTAACTGGTATGGGCTCTAAGTGCCTTCAGAGCTTAGAGGAAAGAGGTTTCTCTGGGAGAAATGGCATAACGTGTACTACTTAGGATTAGTTATTCAGATTTTCTTCCATCCCGTTGCACCCTCCAAGAAAGCGGGGAGAGAGTCTGGGAGAGCAACTGAGTTGGAGCCTTGTGTGTGTGGCTTCCCTTGGGGGCCCCAGGAGGTCCCTCCTGTGCGCAGGGCCGGCCACCAGCTGGCTCAGCGAGGTGTGACTGTGAGGATCCCCACACGGAGGAGGAGGATCCAGATGACAATGGGAAGGGGAAGTTCCACTTCCTGCTTTGCATCCGACTGGTCTGTGCCTCTGCTGCCCACCCGGCCTCTCCCTGTCCCTGGATTCCTCTCCTACACATGGGACAGTCCCCACCTGGAGCCCTCCCTACGCACCTGTCTCCACTCAGCACGCCTGGCTGTGACTCGGCCAGTGTTCCTCTCCCAACAAGATGAGGGCCTCCTGGGTTGGAGCCAGGATGAAAAAACAAAACGAAGCTTCAGGCAAGCACACGCTTCCACACTGTGTCCTCATTTCCTCATGCACAGGAAATCCGGAGACTGGCATGTGAACATCCTCCAGAAAAGAAACTGACTTTTCAGAAATTATTAAGTCAGCTCCAGCGATGATCCTGCCTGGAGCTGTAAACACCATGACTGATGGGAGTCAGCAGTGGCATTTCCAGAAGCAGGTGCGGGCCTGTGAGGGGCTCAGACAGGCACACCTTCTCCGCCCGTGGGTACAGCTGCCCCGAAATGTCACGATGGCTGGGGGACTTGAGGTGACCACAGTGTTCCTTCTCTGTGACTTATTTTGGCGAATAAGATGCTTTTTATCGTATTGAAAGTATACAACATGATGTTCTGATATACTTATGCACAGTGAGATAGTTAAGATTATCAAGCAAATTCACATATCCATCCCCTCCTACAGTTATCCTTTGTGTGTGTGTGTGTGTGGTGTGTGTGTGTGTGTGTCCGTGTGATAGGAGCCATCGACAATCTACTCTATGAGCACATTTCCTGGATCTAATACAATGTTGCCACTATAGGGCTCACGCTGGGCCTTGGATCTCTAAACTTTCTCACTCCACATATCCGCAGCTTTGGGTCCTTTGCCCTGCCTCTCTCCATTCCCCCAAGTCCCCCATAATGAGATGCTTTTTCAGAAAATTACCATTTTCCATTTAATAGGTGATTGAAAAACAAACTTCATTCTGAGTTTTTTGATTTTTGTTTTTCAATCTTAGAATGAAAACAGGTTCCCCCATGGGAATCATCCCCACTTTTATCATAGAAAGTTGTAACACATATAAGGCCAGGCGCGGTGGGTCACGCCTGTCATCCCAGCACTTTGGGAGGCGAGGCGGGGCAGGCGGATCACAAGGGCAAGAGAGGGAGACCACCCTGGCCAACACTGTGAAACCCCGACTCTACTAAAAATACAAAAATTAGCCAGGCGTGGTGGCGGACACCTGTAGTCTCAGCTACTCAGGAGGCTGAGGCAGGAGAATCACTTGAACCCAGGAGGTGGAGGTTGCAATGAGCCGAGATCGTGCCACTGCACTCCAGCCTGGCGACAGAGTGAAACTCCATCTCAAAAATAAATAAATAAAAGAAAGTTATAACACATATAACATATACACAACACATATACGTATGTAAACTGTATATAACATAAAAGACGTTATTCACACAAATATGCTCGTTAACTCGGGAGGAGTGTGAGACTCCTTGATAAGTGGGAAGCGGCCTTCTTGGTCACTGGCTCCCACGTTCTCCAGAGCTGGGGGGACAAACACAGACACACTAACATTTATTTATTCCTGAACTATTGATTGGAGGCTTGTGATATGTGTGCAGCATCACACCAGACCCATCCCCTGAAAGAGCTTTCAGCCTGTCTGGGGAGATAAGACGTTACCCTTAGATGAGAATATTAACATAAGAGGAGTCCGAAGCCAGCCCGAAGGCCAGTGCTGGCTCAACAGGTCAGACCTGCTGTTCAGAGCAGTGAGGAAGGGATGAGCTCTAGGCAAGGAAAGAGGAGCAATTCTGGAAGGGGCTCAAGTTCAAGTGGATTCTGAAGGCTGGGCAAGCTGAGGAGGAGGGTGGTGTGTGATGGGGGAGAAAACGAGGCAGGAGGAGACTGGCTCCTGCAGAGTCCAGGGTGGGTGTAGGACTCTACTAAAACACAGCGGCCCAGCAGATAGTCCCATCAGAGCACAGCAGGAGGCTGGCTGTCGAGCCAGGTGGGCTTTGCAGACACTGGGCTTTATCCTTAGGCTTTGAGGCCCTTGAGAATGAGAGCAGCGGGATGCAAACAACTTTTAGGAGAAGATGAGAGGATCTGTCGCAAAAAAACAAGAGCCCTCTTGACTTTGTGAAGTTGCTTGGCCTGCCACTGTTCCAGCCTGAGACTCCGGCCTGGGTTCCCCTGTGCTGGCTCCTGCCAGGAGAGGGTCTGTACCAGGAGACTCCGGCCTCTGCCAGATGCAGTTGAGCCCCCTACACTGCCAATTTCCCTGAGACTATTTCAGACACTATTTATTTGCCCTATCAAGAGTCTTTGAGGTGAAACCAGGAAAAGCACAAATGACTGTTACCCAATCTAAGAGAAATGTCTATGTCTCCTCCGCTCTCCATGCCCCTGATACGTGGATATTTATCCATGTTTCCTGGGTGAACCGGACTGCTCTAAGAGTTGCATGGGGAGGCGGGAGCTAGGGAATCAGAGAATGTCACAAAGGACCTGGCTGCCTCGATCACAAAGATTAGCTTCAATCTAATAATGATGGGGCTGTCATTCTTAAACGATGACCTCAATTAATTTTTTAAAAAGTAGCATTTGAGATCATGGCTTTTTGTTTGTTTGTTTGTTTTGAGACAGAGTTTTTTCACTCTTATTGCCCAGGCTGGAGTGCAGTGGCGAGATCTCGGCTCACTGCAACCTCCACCTCCCAGGTTCAAGCGATTCTCCTGCCTCAGCCTCCCAAGTAGCTGGGATTACAGGCACCCGCCACCACGCCCGGCTAACTTTTTGTATTTAGTAGAGATGGGTTTCACCTCATGTTGGTCAGGCTGGTCTCGAACTTGTGACTTCAGGTGATCCACCCGCCTTGGCCTCCCAAAGTGCTGGGATTACAGCTGTGAGCCGCCGCGCCCGGCATGGTTCTTTTTCTAGTTAATAGAGCTGTGTTCATCCCCCCAAAATTTCATGCCAGATCTGTCCCTTGTGAGATCCCAGGCTGGGTTTTGGGGTGCATTAGAACAACCTTGTCCTTTTGTGGGCAGTGTCCCTCCAGGGCAAGCACAGATAATGATTACTTCGTTACCTTGGCCACCTTTCTTTCTCTCTCAGGTGCTTTAAATAATTGTCTATGGTAATCCAACATCTAAGTCAGCATGAAACAAGCTGGTCTTGTTCTGTGAACACATCTGTCTTGGGATCAGCACTTCACAAAGACAAGACATTTACTCTTGGAACAAGTGGGGAAAAAAAGAGAAGGAGCACAGCCCACATCCCAGTCTCACACACACCAGGCCCTGACTTAGTCCTTGCTAACCCAGAAAGGCACACAGAGTGGGCAGGCCACCGCCAATGAAGGGTTTAAAAACATACCTAGAGGCTGGGCGTGGTGGCTCACGCCTGTAATCCCAGCACTTTGGGAGGCTGAGGTAGGCGGATCACCTGAGGTCAGGAGTTCAAGATCAGCCTGACCAACACGGAGAAACGTCATCTCTACTAAAACTACAAAAAATTAGCCGGGCGTGGTGGTGCATGCCCGTAATTCCAGCTACTTGGGAGGCTGAGGCAGAAGAATCGCTTGAACCCGGGAGGCGGAAGTTGCGGTGAGCCAAGATCGCGCCATTGCACTCCAGCCTGGGCAACAAGAGCGAAACTCCGTCTCAAAAAAAAAAAACAAAACGCAACACACCTAGAGACTTTAGGCATGAAAAAAATAAGTAAAGAGAATGAAAACAACTGTGCTGTCGTGGGATGACTGGGAGAAAACTAGTAGCTGCTTGGCTGCAGGGTTCTCCTGGAAAGTCTGCCTGAGAGGTGGCGGTGGCTGGCCCTGAGATCTCATCCAGCACTCACACAGGTTGGGTGGTGCCAGGCCAGCTCCTAAAGCGGACTTGGGTGCAGGGAGATGGAAGTGGGAACGGCCCAGCTTAACCTCAGGACACCCTCTCCTGGTTCATGTGAGGGAAAAAAGGTAAATTTATGGGTGATCTTTTTGTGCCTGTGAAATGTCCCCTTAGGAAATAAAGCCACTGGCTGCTGAAGCACAATATGTGTTAATATGCAACCAGCATGAGTATAGCCTGGGTAACAGGCAAAGTCAGACAAGCAGGACCAGTGGCATTTGATTAATCAGTTGATAAATGGAGCAGGGCCTGGCTGCCTGCAGCCGCAGGAGGAGGTAAAACTGCAGGGAAGAGCTCCATAACACTTCCCTGTTATGGGAATTGAAACCAAGGCTTTGAAGATGATAAGACCAAAGTATTTTACTAAGGTTCTTTAAAGTGTCTCATAATAAGTAGTTTGTGTAAACAAGACAAGATGATGAGATTTAAATCAGCCCTGCAAAGATGGCAGAGAATAGATTCTTCCCAGTCTGAGCTCTTGCAATAGCACCCCACACAGAAGACTTATGCCGGGGTCTCGGTGGGGCAGTCTATTGTCTCCGGTCTAGTGGCTCAGCTGTCACCAGCTTCCAGGCACCAGTGCGTTTGAGCAGTTTCATCCAAGGGCCTTCTAAGCCTCTAGACTGAGCTTTCTACTCCTTCTGGTTCCTCTTTCCTCACCTTTGGGGTTGCCTGATCAAACACAGGGAGCCCTGTGAGATTTATTACTATGTCTCAAGTATTCAATGGGACATACTTATACTTTACACACTGTTTGTTGTTTAAGTGAAACGCACTTTTTTTTTTTTTTGAGACGGTCTTACTCTGCAACCCAGGCTGGAGTGTGGTGGTGCAATCACCACATTCCTGGGCTCAAGCGATCCTCCCACCTCAGCCTAGTGAGTAGCCAGGACTACACTGAAACGCACATGTAGCTGGCCCTCTGGTGTTGTTATTCGCTGACGCCAGCGGCCCTCCTCCTCCTAGATACCTTAGGTGTGAGTCCTTTACAGCTTGTCCGTGGGCACATCTGGGGACATTGCCCAAGCTGCACTGCTCTGCTTGTTGCTAGGCCAACTGTGAAAATAAACACATTCTGATTTGCTCTTTTCACCATATCATTCTCTTCCCATGTGAGCCGGATTTGTCTAAGGTGGTCAACCTGAATAAGTGAAGGAGTCAGGTTGTTGGTTTTAAACAAAAAACCAATTTAGCCAGAAAATTATAATCACTCTGCAGAGGTCAGATTCTTGGATCTGAGGAGAGCACTGTGGGAATTCAAATCCGTCTCAAAACCAATTTTCGTTTTGAGAGGGAACCAGCAGAGGGAGCACATTCTACAACACTGGGGGCCCCGGACACAGGGATGAGCTCATCATTCATGCAGGACACCTGGACTCACTCAAGCACCAGGAATTTATAGAACAGCCCCAGGCTTCGCAACCATGTGCCAAATACTTCATTTCTGACTGAGCAAAGAATTGCTTGGGTGAAAGACAACCCCGAGCAAACTAACAAACATCAAAAGAAACAACAAAACACTCCAACAACGACAGCATAAAGGAACGAGGAGCTAGAAAATCTACAAGAAAAATCGAACGGTGACTGTTCCCCTTCTTCTAGGGTTGGATGGGACTCGGACCCGTATTCTCCCTTTCGGGCTTGTTTTGCTAAAGGAGCGTTGTCTGAGCAATGCTCTCCCCACTCTCCCAAGAGTTGAGGCATCATCGTGCTTGCTCTGCCACCCTCTGATGGCCCCATTTCATTTGTTTGTCTTCCTGGAGAGGATGTGTGCTCTTGGAGGCCACGTCTTGTACTTCTCTCAGGTCTTTCAAAGACACTGCCACAGTGACAGGAGTGTCAAGGTGGGCTCTACATCTCAATTCTCTTGGAGAAGTGGAAGAATGTTTTACAAATATCATTTTACAAGGAGACCTCCCTTGTCACCCTCGATTCCAGTAATCGACTTTTGCATTTAGGAAGGTCTTCCTTGCAAGCAACTGAAAACACTCATTCTGGGGCTGGAGTTTATTTCTAGATGAGGGGGTGTTCCTTGATGAAGTCGAAACAACATGTTTCAGTTTTTTGTGACCACTAACACATATTTCTTCCTAGCTTGAGAGAGAGATATAATAATTTTTCATAAATGATGCTGAACTGCGAGTCTGCAGACCTGAATTCTAGTCCTGCTTTTTTGTTTGCTCACTGAGTTTGCTGGGGGCGGAATGAACATTTCACCTTCTGGGGCCTCAGACAGTGTTGGAGCTGAGGAGATCCATGGGTCCTAAACCCGAAAGAATCTCCTGGGGAGCTTTAAAAATACAGATTTTCAGACCGCACGTCCAAGTAATTCTGAGGCAAGCCCTTGAGGTTTGTCTTTATAAAGTTCCCCAGGTGCTTCTTATGAACCAGTGGGCTTGAGAACCCCCGGACCACATCACGACGCCGGTCCTCAGCCTGCCCGTACGGATGCCGAGGCGGCCCCTAGAATCTAACTGCAGTGGTTAGAGGGAGCTGAGGCCACTCCCTGGGGGTGTGTTCTAAGGTCGAGGGCCCTTTAAGATCTCTGTTGACTCCAGCACTTGCTGGTCTAGATGCTGTCACTTTGCCTTGCCTTTATGTACTTACGTGGTACTTTTATTGCATTTAATTAAAATGCGGTGCTGCGCTCTTATAATTCCTACCTGTGGACTAAGGGGCAAACATCTCATACCCACCCCCTGAGAAAGGATCTCACTTGTTAAAGAAAAAGGAGGGTGTGGGAGTGTGGGTGAGCCAGCACAGCCAGTTACACCAGCAGGGGCAGCCCGAGATGAGGTGCACAGCTCACCAAGGGCAAGTTCAAGCATCCCGGTGGGCATGGGCTTCTGGTTCATGTGTATTGTTGGCATCCATAGAAAACTTTTCATAAATAACATGTGGATTTCATTCGATAAGCAATATATCGAATTAGGATGACCCAACAGTCATCACAGTTCCAATTATTTCTACTTCTTTTTTTTTTTTTTTTTTTTTTTTCCGAGACAGAGTCTGGCTCTGTTGCCCAGGCTGGAATCCAGTGACACGATCTTGGCTCACTGCAACCTTCACCTCCCGGATTCAAGCGATTCTTCTGCCTCAGCCTCCCTAGTAGCTGGGACTGCAGGCTTGCGCCACCACACCCAGCTAATTTTTGTATTTTTAGTAGAGACAGGGTTTCACCATATTGGCCAGGCTGGTCTCAAACTCCTGACCTCATGATCTGCCTGCCTCAGCCTCCCAGAGTGCTGGGATTACAGGTGTCAGCCACCATGCCTGGCCATTTCTACATTCTTAAATGTGACTAGTATGTGTGTGTTTTACACGGGCAGAGGAACACGTTATCAGCATTGCAGGGTTTCCAGCTTGAGCCTAACTGTGTCCAGCACCAGGATTAAGTGCTGTCCAGGTATGTCTGGTTAACTACCAGAGTGAACCAAAAGGAAGGCAGCCGGTGGAGGCGCCCCTCACAGAGGAGAAGGTACCAGGCACACAAAGGTTGGTCCAGGCCAAATCCTTAGTCCCTGAGAGGACAGGAGAGTGTGATGTCATACGTATAGTCTCACAGCCCAGCTCACAAACATGTCTCTGGCCCGGGGATGCTGACAGGAAAGCTCCAATGCCTGTCACAGACCTCTGTCAGTGCTGAGGTTTTGGCACCTGCAAGCTCTGGGTGGTGCCTGGAAGACTGAGCTGTTCAGCAGGAACCTGCAAGGAATGGCTGCAAACTCTTGTGTCTGGTGATGTGGAGTGAGCTGTGGGGTGTGGCCAGGGCTGGATCCCAAGAGAGGAAGGAGAGAGACTCCACCTCTCCTGGTGTCTGGAGGCTGCTGGCATCAGGATTCCGAATGAGCAGAGGAGAATGAGATCAGCAGGAGAATAAGGCCAGCATTCACTTCATCGGTTTCCAATTCCAGAGACCCCCATCTCCGGTCTGGGCACCTGTCATCTCTAGGAAAGATTTCCCAGTTCAGTTCACTGAATCCTGGGCTTTGTCCATTGCTCTCTACCTTCTGTGGCAGGTTGTTTGCATGATGTTGTCCTCCAAGTGCGGGAGGGCTGCTCTGCTCAGCTGCAGGCCCAGCGCTGGTCCCAGTCTAGACAATCGCAGCTGCTCAGATCTCCAAGATCACACACATTTTCTCATGAAATGCCTGTGGCTTATTCCCGTAATCCCAGCACTTTGGAAGGCCAAGGCAGAAGGATTGCTTGAGCCCAGGAGTTCAAGACCAGCCTGGGCAACAGAGTGAAACCCCACTTCTACAAAAAATACAATAATTGTCCGGGTATGATGGTGCGTGCCTGTAGTCGCAGCTGCTGTGTAGGCTGAAGCCAGAGGATCACTTGAGCCCAGGAGGTCGAGGCTGCAGTGAGCTGAGATCACACCACTGCACCCTGCACTCATCTTTTTACTGCTTCCTTAATATATATTTGTTTTCTGATTTTTTCTTTTTCTTTTTAACAATGGAGATTGAAGTCAATGTTTCTGGGTTTTCTTTTTTTTCCCCAAATGGTGGAAACATTTTCTTTCTTGTATTGTCTTCATTCTCAGTCTTCTAGGTTCACTTTCCTGTTGTTCTTTTTCTCGTGGAGCATTTGCTTTTGCGCGTGTTTCAAGCCCCCTGTCCGTGTGCTTGGTGCTGCAGACAGGGACGCTGTGTCTCATCAACCCTCAATGTCTGCTTGTGGCACCAAAACTTCTGCTAGAAGATACTGGTTAGGATTTAGATATGCTGATGGGATATTTCCCCAGAGGCTCTGGAATTGTGAAATAAGTGTTAAACTCCTTTTCTGTTAGACCTCACGGTGTTTTTGAAAGGTTTATGGCCTTGCTCTTCAGCGGAGGAAAGGAGAAAGGGAAAGCTCCAGGGGCCACCAAAGGCTTCCCAGTGAGGCTGGCAGTAAGGCTCTTGGACAGCAAGGCCTCTGCGCTAACACTGAAGCTTCTCCAGCTGTCGAAGGGAAAGGGTCCTACAGGAATCATTTCACTGGGAAAAACGGAGTTTGCTGAGGGCTTGCTGTGCATGCTAGGCCTGCAGTAGACAGTGTGCAGTTCAGGAGAGAAATCGAGGCAGTTCTTAGTCATGTTGGCAGGATAGGGTAATGGAGAAAGGAGCAGAGCCCAAATGCAGGACAGCGGTCACGCAGGAGAAGAGCACTTTTTCTTTTCTTGTTTTGAGATGGAGCCTCGCTCCGTCGCCAGGCTGGAGTGCAGTGGCACGCTCTCCAGTCACTGTAAGCTCCGCCTCCTGGGTTCAAGTGATTCCCCTGCTTCACCCTCCTGAGTAGCTGGGACTACAGACGCACGCCACCACGGCCAGTTATTTTATTAATTTATTTTTTTAGTAGAGGTGGGGTTTTTCACCATTTTGGTCAGGCTGGTCTTGAACTCCTGGCGTCAAGTGATCCACCTGCCTTGGCCTCCCGAAGTGCTGGGATTACACGCGGGGACCACCATGCCCAGTGAGAAGAGCATTTTCTTACTCCGCACTAAGGGTGCTCAGCACGGGGCCTCCTCCACAGACCTGTGACAGGACCCGCGCTGAAGGGCACGTCCATCTTCAACACGTGGCTTCCAAGTTTGCTTCAGAGAGCACCTTCCACCCAGCTGGCCGGAGAAGGGCCTGTGAAGGGCAGGCGTGGAGGCTGTCCTCAGGCCAGGCCTAGAAGGGGCCTGTACAACCACTATTCAAGTTCACTGGCTAAGAGGTGGTCCTTAGCTGGACCTGATGGCGATAAACGCCGGAAATCAGTTCCAACTGTGAACCCAGGGAGCTGAAACATAGATTTTGCCTGGTAGCTGGCAGTGTGCCCTGTCCCAGTTAACGAATGAGTTGTGTTTCTAAAGTGAAACTATGGATGATTTATACTGGTTTCTGTATATTTCCCTGTATTTTTGAAAGTCCATTATTGCACGTATTATTTTTATAATCAGAAAAAGAAAATAGGCTTTATTTTAAAAACCATAATCCTCAACTTTGGAACTTAGGATATTATTATTTTGTTTCATAGAAAGAGTTGAAGTTGCTGTTTGAATTCCCAGACAGGGTTCGAAAAGCCTATATAATCCACAAAGTAGTTGAAATGTGTCAATCGAGTTAATTTTTAACTCTGCCATGTTTCTCATGAGATTTACAGGTAAATACGAAGCCAACCTGAAACCTGTGCTCCAGTAGCAGGGCGATGAGGCAGGGGCAAGGAGGTGAGGGAGAAGGGAGGAGGGGAGGGAGAGGAAGGGTGGAGGGGAGGAGGGGGAAGAGAGGAGGAGGGGGAGGGGGAGGCGGGGAGGAGGGTTTACTCCTCTCCAGGGCTCGCTGAGGGTGCCCTGTGCAGAGGGGCTTCCTGCTCCTCCCAAGTTGCTGCTGTCCACTTTAGGTCACCTGAAGTACCCTCAGGGTGGCTGTACCTTGCCCAGGCATGTCCACTTTCTACAGTTATCCATCCTCCAAGACTCCTCTTCAGTTTCTCCAAACGAAGTGCCTCTTCTTTCATTGACCTTACCTAGGGGTTGCGGGGAAAACCCTCTTTGAATTATTCAGAGAGAAAGAGAGAGGAGGGCACGTGGACTTCTCAGCAGACCTGTGATCGTCAAAAAGAAAACTCCTTAAGCCAAACGCCTCTGTCATTGGTAGAACTGGAGGCAGGGTTCCCGAGTCGGCTTTCTCAGAGGGTACTGGGGCAGATGCTTTTGGTTGAGGCCCCATCCCTGGATCAATATCTCCAGACACTCCCTGACTTTCCTAGCTTCCTGCTGCCTCCATTTCTTAGAGCCTCCAGTGGATCCCAGCAGCTCCGGGGCACAGACAAGAGTGCTCTTCAGGTGTTCCTTGTGCGCTTCCCAGTCTCTCTTCCAGTTATGTGGGCCGGTGGGACAAGTAGAGGCTGTAGGCGGTGAGCAGAAGTACGCTGCTCGCCTGGCTGAAGGCTGTCAGGAGGAAGTGTGAGTCCTGGGCACAAGCTTCTTTCTGCTGTGCGGCTGCAAGTGAAGATTGGGGACAGCAGGGCTGCTGGAGGAGCAGGAGCTGCCAAGGAGGCCGTTCTGACCCACGGCTGGGTGTGAGGTGAGTGAGGAAGACCGCATTGGGTTGCACTTCTTTTTTTTTTTTGAGATGGAGTCTCACTCTGTCACCCGGGTTGCAGTGCAATGGCACGATCTCGGCTCACTGCAACCTCTGCCTCCTGGGTTCAAGCAATTCTCCTGCCTCAGCCTCCCGAGTAGCTGAGATTACAGGCATGTACCACCACGCCCAGCTAATTTTTGTATTTTTTTTTTTTTTTAGTAGAGATAGAGTTTCACCATGTTGGCCGGGCTGGTCTCAAATTCCTGACCTCAAATGTTCCACCTGCCTCGGCCTCTCAAAGTCCTGGGATGACAGGTGTGAGCCACTGTGCCTGGCCTGGGTTGCACTTTTAAGACTTTGGGATTTGCCTGTGACCATGTAGTCTAGTTTCTCCCAACTAACTGGCTCATGGAATGAGGAGGGGCCCTACCTGGAGTGGAAGAATGGAAACGGGAGGGCTTTTGTAGCCCTAAGGCAGGAGTCACTTTTGAAGATGCTCTCCTTGTCGTGATACTTGATCTGAGGAAGGCTGGTGATGCCACTCATGAGGGAGCTGTTGAGGATGACATCATCATCATCATCATCATATTGGTTTGTGAGCGGAGAAATAATGTGGACAGACTTATTTGACTTTGGGGCAAGGGATGCCTAGAGAGAGGAAAGAAAATAGAGCTGAGACTTTAGCTAAAAGGCAAGAAAATTTATCTTACTTCAATAAATTAGCTTCTAGTTGAAGACATGAGGATTGTTAATATGATGAAACATTATAATACAAAAACACGTACAAATATTGAGTGAGCCGTACAGGATACAATATATATTTGGTGAAAGAGAGATTACCATAGGCTGGGAGTCCAGGGAAGAGGAAAGTCTTCACGGAAGAGTGGGAATAGGAGATAGTCTTCTAAGACAGGCCAAATTTAGAAAGAGGAAAAGAAGAGAAGTGGGCTTCTGGGTGGAAGGATTGACCTGTGCAGATTGTGAGCTAGAAAACCGTGTTAGACTAGTTTGACTGGAGTGTACTATTTGGGGAAAGGCATGTTACCTGAAGGTAAGACTTCAGAACACTACAGAGAGCCTCACGTACAACTGAATTATCTTTCAACTTTATCTTGCAAGATTCCTATGTCAATGGAATAAGTGGATAATCGGCAACAACCTAGACGCCCATCAGTCAGGGACTGGCTAAATATGTCGTGGTGCTTGCAAACCGTGACACACCATGCAGCAGTTATGAAGACCAAGTTGGACCTATGTGCACTCACATGGAAAACCCTCCAAGACGTTGCCAGGGGAAAACACATCAGGATAGGTCACACCGCCGTGAGGAGCAGGCACACACTCCCAGCCGCGACGCTCCGTATTCCTGAATGTACGTCTGTAGAAACACGCACAGATGTTTCTGAACGCATCCTCCTCCTAAAAGAAAACGCATAAACTCATGACAGTTGTTAATGTGTGGGCAAAGGCATAGACTTGACCACAGTTCTGCCTGCTCGGAAGGGTGGGAGCCTTGTCCTTGGAGAATTCTGAAGGGAATGAAGCTGAACCAGGTTCCTCCCTGGTCACCTGAGCCTGCTGCTGTCCCTAGGCCCAGCTTGAACTGGATTTCAGCCTTAGTTATCATACACGTGGACCTACATTGGACTTTCTCTCTTCCCTATCAATTAAAATGCATTTAAGGCAGTAAATGCCCTTGCAAAGATAAAGAGATCTCCCTATTGGCTAAAATTATTTCTCACTGAGTAATATTTCCAGCCAAGACATAGACATCATTTTGAGAGTGATATTTTAACATTTCCCTGTATGAGAAAATCTTTAAAAGCTTCATTGGATTAAACAATCAAATCACTTATACCCTAGTTACTTTCAAGAAAAATCTGAAGTGGCCAGTAACATTAAAACACATTTATTAAAACTACTGGATATTGTGGGATCTGGCCAGCAGCCCACAATGCAACGGGGCTCTTTCTTTGTTCCCAGGCAGATTGGCAGGTCGAAAAATAATAGACACACACAAGATAGTGAAAGCTGGGTCCAGGGGGTCACCGCCTTCTGGTCCCGCAGTGCCGCCAATGCACTGGATATACCAGCATTTATTATTAAGTTTAGCGAGGGTGGGGCTAGGTTAGTGAGGGATTTAGGGTCATTTGACTATGAGGTGAGATGGTCACATGCGGATGAAGTAATCTTTAACATAACACCGTTATGCAGAAGTACAGTATACAGAGATAAGAATTTACAATATAGTGTGTGCATCAGTAATTTCTAACAGAGCCTTAAAACAGAAACACAGTCTTTCCATAACCTATGATTAACAAGATATTAATCAGCAGTAACAATTGCAGCAAAAGCTGGTTACAAACAATCCATAGACACAGGACGTGACGTGAAGCTAGACAACCGGTTAGACCAGAAATTCTCAGAAGGGAGTATGCCTTAACCCTAAAGAGGCCTAGAAGAGCCATGGCAAGATGAGGGCGTTTATAGCCCTATCTTATCCATATGGACAGGTGCCCCCCACACATCCATTTATAGGTTCTCCACAAGGGTCGCATTCCATTCCCAGAGCTACCAACATCTGCTTTTCTGGGATAGGAATCTTGGTGATGTGATACCTCCCTGACTGCACGTCCATTCATAGGCTCCCTGCAGGGGGACGCACATCACGTGCTGTTGGCTCATTCTGGCAGCCCAACCTGGCATTGTCTTTACACAATCCTGCATTCAGTTTTCCATTTACAATAATCAGGAGCATTGCATCTTTTATTCCGTAGCAATAATTTCAGGGGGTCTCCCTACAACAGGACAATGAAAATATTGGGGAAAGAAAGAAAGACAGATCACGCTGGGCATGGTGGCTCATGCCTGTAATCCCAGCACTTTGGAAGGCTGAGATGGGAGGATGGCTTGAGCCCAGGAGTTTGAGACCAGCCTGAGCAACATGGCAAAAGCCCATCCCTACAAAAAAAAAAATTAGCTGGGCATGGTGGTGCATACCTGTCCCAATTACTGAGCTGAACCTGAGTCCCAGCTACTCAGGAGGCTGAGGTGGGTGGATCACTTGAGCCCAGGGGGCAGAGGTTGCAGTGAGCTGAGATCATGCCACTGTACTACAATCTGGGTGACAGAATGCAACTTTGTCTCAAAAAATAAAAATTAAATAACAGTAATAAAAGGAAGATAAAAAATTATTTAGAACATACTCTAATAAGAAACATGAATTATTCAATAAATGGTACAAGAAAAAATAGCTGTAGAATAAACTATATTTTGATTCCCACCTCATTTCTGCCAAACATGTTTCAGATATGTTAAAATCACTATCAAAATACAACATAGGAAGCAAAAAAAATCCAGAATCTTATTCAAAATAAAAAGAGCAATAGAGTTTATCTGAGGAGTGCAACGATGTCTCAATGTCATAAAATCTTCAATGTAAGCCATCACACTGGCAAATTAAAAGAAAAAAGTCATATTGTTATATCAGTAGATTTAGAAAATGCACTCAAATATCCCAACTCTGCTTATGATAAATACCTCTAATTTATTAAAAGGTATTGCCTCAAAACTTGTAGCAAACGTCACTCTGAAGAGTGAAATCTTAAAAGAGGCTCATTAAAATCAGGCACAAACATCCTTGTTATCACCTCCACAGTTTAATATTGCACTGGACATTCTGGCCGATGTAAAATCTATACTGTCAGATGAAATATCTATAAGGAAAATCCAAGAGAATCTCATTATGAACTGTAACTACTATTAAGTGAGCTCAACAGTTTGTTGGATAGATCCTTTATAAATTCAACAATAAAAGATATTTGGAAAATCCCCAAATATTGTGAAATTAAGTAACACATTTCTTATATAACCATGGATAAAAGAAGACATCACAAGGGAAATTAGAAAATATTTTGTACCAATAAAAATGAAAATAAAAACATATCATTTGTCACAAAAATGTACATGAAATGTATATGCTTGATTATAGCAAATAATACAGCATATTAAAATCAGAATCAGTGACTCCGTGGCACTTGGGTTTGAGGTGGAGTTGGGAACCATGTGAGGTGCTGGCCATATGGGTGTATATGCTTGTCAGAACTCACCTGGCTCAGTGTGGTGGCTCATGTATGAAATCCCAACAATTTGGGAGTCCAAGGCAGGAGGACTGTTGGAGCCCAGGAGTTTGAGACCAGCCTGGGCAACATAGTGACACCTTGTCTCTACAAAAAATAAGAAAAATTAGCTGGGCATGCACCTGTAGTCCTAGCCACTCGGGAGGCTGAGGCAGGAGGATTGCTTAAGCCTGGGAGGTCAAGGCTACAGTGAGCTGTGTTTGTGGCACTATACTCCAGAAAGGGTTCTTGAATCTCATGCAAGAAAGAATTCAGAGCAAGTCCATAGAGTGAAGTGAAAGTAAATTTATTGGGAAAGTAAAGGAATAAAGAATGGCTACTCCATAAGGCAGAGCAGCCCCAAGGGCTGCTGGTTGCCCATTTTTATGGTTATTTCTTGGTTATATGCTAAACAAGGGGTGCATTATTCATGCCTCCCCCTTTTAGACCCTATGGGTTAACTTCCTGACATTGCCATGGCATTTGTAAACTGTCATGGCACTAATGGGAGTGCAGCAGTGAAGACAACCAGAGGTCACTCTCATGGCCATCTTGGTTTTGGTGGGTTTTACCCGGCTTCTTTACTGCAACCTGTTTTATCAGCAGGGTCTTTATGACCTGTATCTCGTACCGATCTCCTGTTTCATTCTGTGACTTAGAATGCCTCAACTGTCTGGGAACCCAGCCAAGTAGGTCTTGGCCTCATTTTGCCCAGCCCTTATTCAGGATGGAGTTGCCCTGCTTCACATGCCTCTGACAGTTGTGTAATTCAGCTGGTTGTAATGAAGATGAAATTATAATAGGCTTTCTAGAGATGGGTCTTTGATACTTAAAAGTACACTAATACAAAACTGAATAGTTAAATCAATATTTTATTACAAATATTTGACTTACTTTTAATGCATGAAGTTTTAAAACTTTATTTTTATTTATTTATTTATTTTTTGAGACAGAGTCTCTCTCGCTCACCCAGGCTGGAGTGCAGTGGCGCGATCTCAGCTCACTGCAAGCTCTGCCTCCCCGGCTCACGCCATTCTCCTGCCTCAGCCTCCTGAGTAGCTGGGACTATAGGTGCCCGCCACCTCGCCCGGCTAATTTTTTCTTTTTTTTGGTATTTTTGGTAGAGACGGGGTTTCACCGTGTTAGCCAGGATGGTCTCGATTTCCCGACCTTGTGATCCGCCTGTCTCAGCCTCCCAAAATGCTGGGATTACAGGCGTGAGCCACTGCGCCCAGCCAAGTTTTTTAAACTTTAAAATTCTATCATCTGTCTCTTTAACATTCTTCAGATTGATAGCTCAGAAGTTCAACTCTTTCTCTTGTGAAAAGGCAACGCCTTGAATGGTAGCTTTCTTCTTTACCTTTTGTTGGCTCCTGTTACTTTTATTGTCTAAAGTAAGTAAGATAATTTTTTTGAAAACAGGCAAATAAAATATCTTTTGAAACTGACCTTTTATTCTGCATGCTTTTTATATCTCTATCTTTATTGTGTCTTGTGGAAGTGATGTTTTACTACCAAACTACATGAAAGAGTTCTAATCAAGTAACTTACAAAATGTTAAGTGCTTATCAGGTTGGTAGAAGCTAGCTCAGATGCCTTTTAATTCATGCAACCTTGGTAATCTTCTGTAAAATAAACCTGGTAAATTTAATCTTAAAACTCTCCCCAGTAATTTAAAATTTTAAAGTCATGTTAAAAACCTGTTTTTTTTCCCCCACTGGAAATTTGGGTTACTAAAATTTAAAATAGTTGGAGCATAAAATATGCTTTTGGCAAAATTTTATAAAACACAAAGATGTCAATTTTCAAAAAATGTAAGTTTTTTGGTTAAGAAACTAAGAGTGGTTTTATAATGAAAGAAAATTATACAGATAAAATTAAGAGGATTAAAAAAGAAAGCAAGCCAGGGCAACAAAAGTTAACTCTGAACCCTGTGGTAATACCAAATCATCATTAAAAACCAGAGGGTATAATGTAAATTGTTCCATTTTGTAGATTGGTATCATTCGGCTTCTTTAAAAGATCTTCAGTGGATTGTAAAAACCACCACTTTAAGGACAAAATTCTTCATTTTAAATGCTACAGAATTTAAGAGCTTGTTTGGATTAATGCGGGACCCACAGCTCACTACTGAACAATCACTGATGAGTATATGTGATCCAAATGAACAGAAGGTTATTCCTGAGAAAAGAATCAGCCTAGCGGACTGGATAAATGCCACCATAAGGTCTGTTTGCCCTGAGAAGGGGACTGCCCAACTCTCTCTATAAAATACCAAGTGAAGCATCCCTGAGGAAGCATTAACATGCTTCATACGCAAGCCATGTTGGACTGGCTTTATGATAACTGAGGTATCTTCCCACCAAATATGCCTACTACTCAAGGTCATGGTACATTTGGGGGTTAAGGGGCCCCCTTTTACATGAGTGCCCCTTGCACAGAATCAGAGGCGTGTTTAAGAAGCCTTATTAAATTTGCTGTCCCGAATAGGTCTTACAGATGCAGCTCCCTGCTGGGAACCCAAACCCTTTCCACCAGAAAAGGTAAAATACACTGGGGTGAAAAAGGGTTCCTGGGCCCTGAACATAAAAACATAGAGTTTAACAGAATTATACAATTTATGATGTTTAAACAAGCTTTATGTAAAGTAGTTGTAACCCCTTTTACCTAATTGTCTTATGGAAATTGGTGCTACGTCTAACCGGGGGACGTTTTCCTTTTTCTAGTACTATAAAACCGAGAGCATGTACATCTCTTCTTTTAGGAAATGTTATTTGAACACGCGAAATAGGAACTAGTAAAATCGCCTAAGCCCCCAAAGCATAGGGTAGGAGCTGGAGTGGTAACCGGGACAAATCCTCCACTGCATAGCCCTTTGTGTGGAACATTTATGAAGGCTGATGACAAAAATTGTGAGTACTTTTCAATGACAATGACTGAATTAGAGAATTTCCACTTGGTGGAGCATTTATTGCCTTGCTATGAAATATTAACTGAAGCGACCCTATGCTAATAGAAATAATGTTTCCCAAAAGAGTTCTGTGATAAAATAAAAACGGTTTACATAAAATCTTGCTACCTAGTAAGAAGAGAGCCTCTTTCCTGGGACTAATTGTGAGGAGCTGCTAAATGCTGTAGTGCCTGACAGACAGCTCTCATGAGCTGTTTGGTTTATAATTGGCATTTCCAAGGTAAACAAGCATCTGGTTTTAAAGCTGCTGCTCTGGTTAAAGAAGGGTTAAGAAAATCTTTTTCTTTTAAGCTATTTGGGTAAAGTATGTTTATTTTTTATTTTTGTCTTTTTTGAGGGAAGAGTAAAGTGTGTTTTTGTAAGCAAATTTACTTTTTCAGTTTGCCAAAATTCAGATCGTAATTTTGTGACTATATATTGTCTGCATAAGTTCAGTAAGAGCTAAAAAAAAAAAAACAAAAAACAAAAAACAAATTGGAGACACCAGTTATTTTTCTAAGACTTACACTAAAATAGCCTATTGTTAGGTATAGTTCCAGCAAAGCCAACTTAAAAGGAGTCTCTACGGCAAATGAATTGTTGCTGCATTTTATGCAAATAACCAGGTAAGCATAATAAACCTAAAATTTGCCTGGCATACAAATTGGTCTTGCTATAATTTCTCTTTAATTAAAAAAAAAAAAAAAAAGCAGCTAGAGAAGTTGTTTCAAGGGAAAAGCATACCACTTAATACTAGATTTTAGCACTAACTTTTTTTGAATGTTGATTAAATCATTATTTCTTGGCTACAATAATCCTCTAGAGAGCACCAGATTATAATTTTTCTTCATATTTTTAGTTGGCACCCTAACAGAATACGTTTCTTTCTCTGTTCTGACATACAAATACTTTTTTTTTTTTTTAAGACAGAGTCTCACTCTGTCACCCAGGCTGAAGTGCAAAGGCGTGATCTCAGCTCACTGCAACATTTGCCTCCTGGGTTCAAGCGAGTCTCCTACCTCAGCCCCCTGAGTAACTGGGACTACAGGCACTCGCCATCACGCTCACCTAATTTTTGTATTTTTATAGAGACGGAGTTTCACCATTTTGGCCAGGCTGGTCTTGAACTCCTGACCTCAGGTGATCCACCCGCCTCAGCCTCCCAAAGTGTTGGGATTACAGGCATGAGCCACTGCATCCGACCACAAATTACTCTTATTGTTGTCAAACTATGAATGTTATTTATCTCTCCTTGTTTTACTTCTGCAGAAACCAAAATCATGGTATTCTGAAGACCAGAGATATGAATCTCCCTCATTTGGCATCCCACTGGGCCGGGATCTGGTTCACTGCTAATGCTCTGCTGCTAAGACTATACAAGCAGCCTCCCTTTAGGTCCAGGTACTATCATGGAGGAGATGGGTGCATGAGACTGTAAGGGCTGGTTTTGAGGGATAAAATTAAGTCAAGGTCAAACCCTCCAAGAAGGGGTACAAAAATGCCTAAACAGCTGGTAAAACAAGTTTAGTTGCCTTCCAAACTATAATGTGCTACTTTTGCATCCACCCCACCATAAAAATTTTCTGCTTATGAGAGAATTAAAGAAAATATTTACTAACAGGATAAAAATACCTCATAACAAAGCCTACTGGGTATAATACTTCCAATTATGAGTTGTGAAGATAAATATATTTACATCTATATCTATATACATATTTTCAATTATTTTTCAGAACAAGGCTTAGGTTTTGTATAGCTGATTACTATAAGTCTGTAACAAAACCCAAGCTTACAGTAACACAACACATAGAAGTTAAAAATAAGTCAGTCTTTTAACTCTGCCTTTTGGTTTTGTCAGTTTTTTTTTTTATTTAAAATAAGAATTTTTAGAAGTAATGAAGGCCTGTCCACATCCATTCCTATCTGGCCTAGAACAATTAATTGACTATACATCTTTCGACTCTGAGGCCCTCAGCCATAGGGAGTCCCGCTGAGAGACAAGACAATGACACTATAGAATTATATGACTTCTGTGACAACATTTCCTTTTCTCTCCCAAGTACCATCAGTAGATGGTGCAATACAAAAGTGGTGGGAAAAATGGATTTGTCTACTGTTAACAGGTCCTATGTTCTATGACAATTTAGACACAGAGGACCGGGCGTTTCTTGCATTTGATCTATACCCTCCTCAGGATGTCATATCTATTGAGACAGCCAAGTAAAAAGGGCTCTCTGGAGCACCTCTAAATGGCTTGCTCACTGGGAGGAGGCAGCACTGGGCTGGAGCCTCGGGAAGTTTGCAAGTTGTGATGGGGAGGACCCTGGCCCCTTCTGTTCCTGGGTGGTGTCCTGGGATTCAGTCTGCGAGGTGGGAACCCTGCTAGCAGGACTCTCCCTTTGCTGAGAGTCCCTGTTTCCCTTTTTTTTTTTCTTTTTTCTTTTTTTTTTTTTTTTGAGGCGGAGTCTCGCTCTGTCGCCCGGACTGGAGTGCAGTGGCCAGATCTCAGCTCACTGCAAGCTCCGCCTCCCGGGTTTCCGCCATTCTCCTGCCTCAGCCTCCCGAGTAGCTGGGACTACAGGCGCCGCCACCTCGCCCGGCTAGTTTTTGTATTTTTAGTAGAGACGGGGTTTCACCGTATTAGCCAGGATGGTCTCGATCTCCTGACCTCGTGATCCGCCCGTCTCGGCCTCCCAAAGTGCTGGGATTACAGGCTTGAGCCACCGTTTTTTTTTTTTTTTTTTTTTACCCAATAAATTCCATTTTTTTCATCCTTCTATGTGTCTGCAAGCCTAATCTTTCCTGGTTGTGTGACAAGAACCCTAAGAAGAAAGTCCTAAAACATTATGGAGATAAATTGGCCAGAAGAGAGATTAAATTTATGAGATTCTGATTTGATGTCGGTTTTACAATCCTCAAATAAGATTTATCATAAAGTTAAAATAACCCTTGATACAGGGTAAACGCACTGTAAGTCTACTAAAAAAGTATGATGATGCATGCAGGTTTTATTTTGTTATCTTTTTTGTTGGTTGGGTTTACTGCCCCCTGATTCTACCTGTAACCTTCTTGGATGCTCAGTCTTCACTGTCTTTTTGATGTTTTTTACTACATCACTTGTAAATGTTATGCCAGAGACAGCGAAGGAAAAAGGCATAATCGAAGACCTGGACCATAATAGCTCTCAGAATAGATCTGATCTGGGATGTTTTTTAGACTAAACTCTAGGCCTGACTCCATCTCACTTCTTAAACTCGTGGCTGTTATATCAGGTTACACCATGTCCTCCCGCCGTAATCCAAATCGCTAATATTTAAAACTATTACCATCAAGTCAGACAATTCTAGGAATGAGCCTTTTTCACCCCGTGGGACCTGCTGCTGCACACACATTCTATGGAATGCTTTTGGAGAAGAGAGGGGAATGAGGACTAAGCTCTGATTTTTTTCTTTTTATCATGCCCAAATTCCTCATTTCTGGACCAAACCAATGTATTTCTCAACTGTATTTGATTGATGGCTCATGCCTCCCTAAAATGTATAAAACCAAGCTGCACCCGGACCACCTTAGGCACATGTCTCAGAATCTCCTGAGGGCTGTGTCACCGGCCATAGTCACTCACATTTGGCTCAGAGTACATCTCTTCAAATATTTTACGGTTTGTCTCTTTTCACTGACAATTGTTTCGGAAAGTTGCGTCCGAATCCGCCCCTGTCCCCCCCGCAGAGTTGGGGGACACCGAAGGACACATGGGAGTTTTTGAAAAGCAGGCGCCTTGTGCTTGCTGATGGTCTGGGGAGGGCGGCGGCGGCGGGGGCGGTGGGGGGGTGTCTGCACCTGTCCCGGATACGTGCAGCCCTGGGCGTGTGGCTGAGGGAAGTCCGTTCTGGATGTCCCCCGCGTCCCCCGAGGGATACTAGCGAGCTGAGGGGCTCCCTGGCTGTCGTAGGCCCGATGGCTTTCTGGGGGCGCAGGCAGATGGCGCTCGGGAAGGAGGCGCACGCCAGGTGGTCAGGGCTGCACTGTGCGGACAGAAAGGCGATCCTGGCGGGCTGAGGACAGCGCTCACGGAGCCGGGTCTCCTGTCAGTTGGGGGTAGGGCCGGGGGCCACCCTCCCCTCTGGACGGTGGGTTCTATCCAAGGTCTATATGGAAAGTAGGCACTAGTGTAGGCGCGCTCCCTCGTCAGCAGGGCAGGGGCCAGCGCACTCTGCCAGGAGCACTTCCCTGGGACAGCCCGGGGGCTTCGCCTTTCACCCTCCTCTTCCCTCCTGCTGGGGGCCAGAGGCGCATGATTGCAAAGAGGACTGGAGCCTGCTGGATCTTCCTGTTAAGTCAATAAAAGCCACTTTTGCAGGAACTCACTGGTTTGGAGAGAGCCCACTCCACAGACACCGTGGAGCTGCGCCTCCAGAGCCAGTGTCTGGCACACCTGCCCGCCCCAGGCTCGTGCACGCGAACCTAAGCTGCAGGGGGCCTTTGTGGGTTCCCCCTCGTCTCTCAGCCCTTATCCCAGATGACACACGGTGCTTTCAGCTCTACCCCACTTCCGGACTTGGGAGATGAAATATTTGCATAGTGGTCAAGAAGGACTATTTACCGACACCAGTTTTCCTCCCCAGTTCTCACCCGCTAAATTCATAGAATTAAATACTCTTGTGCATGGCTGTACTCTCAGTTTTTACAAAAATAACTTCGACCCTATGAAAGGTCAGTGCACAGAAGCCGAATGTGTGGTTCCCCCTGAGGATATCGGACTGATTGTCATGCAATGGCCCTGCAGGGGAGGGGAGGGGAGGTGTGGAAACCCTGACCTGGGCTACTGGGCCTTCAAGTGGGTTGGCGACTGGGTAATGAGTTTCCGTGGGTGAAAAGACCGCAGGATGGGCTTTCCCACGATGCCTCAGTGACTTCCTCCTCATTTGTCTTGCGCTTTGCTGGAGCAACATCGACCTCCCATTCAGCATCCTCTTCCCTCGGCTGCCGTGCAGGCGCCCTGCCAGGCTCCAGGGTGCCCCTTCAGCTCAGCTGTCCAGACCTAGACTCACCGAATGCATGTGACAAATCCTCCAGCTGCAGTGAGGTGGGGAAGAGTCTTCAGTACTCTTCTGGATTCTGTGTACTTTATCCCGTAAAAATTATTTCTGGCCCCACATGATTCAGATGCAGAAACTGGATCGCTATTGACTGAGCTCCATGAAGAGGCAGCACGGAGTGGGGGTTCCCAGCCCTTTCACAGCCTTAATTTCCTCACCTGGAGGATGGAGGACAACAGATTCACATGGAAGGAAACTCTTAATACCTGGGAGATGCTGAACACTCAGGCAATGTAGCTATTCTTACGTTGTTTATGGAATAGATGGCTCTGTTGTGAACATACCTTAATAAATGCTGCAGGAGAGGCATTGAGGAAATATGTACATCTACTCAGAAGACTGAGGCAGGAGAAGGGCGTGAACCCAGGAGGTGGAGCTTGCAGTGAGCCGAGTTCACACCACTGCACTCCAGGCTGGGTGACAGAGTGAGACTCCATCTCAAAAAAAAAAAAAAATCTTAGATTTCTATTTGCATATACTGTTTGGGACTTAAACATCTTGAATCTGAAGATTTTTGAAAATTCTTAGCCAGTAACTCTTTGACTATTACCCCTCACCCATCTCTTTCTGAAACATCTCTTAGTGTAAGAGACTTTCTTGTTCTAGTTTGTCTGTCTAACTTCTCTTGCATATTTTAACTGATTTAGCATGCCTCTATTATCGCAAATGCTTGAGGCTGTAATTTTGCTGTTGACAGTGTTTGCTGACTTCCACTCATCGTTGACAGTCTCCTTTAGGTTTTGTCATTTTCGATTATGAGCTCATGTTTAGTTGGGCTTGCTTCCTCCTCAAGGATCTCTTGTGGCTTCCTTGTGAAAGTCCTTTCACACCAGTTTTGCAGCCAATTTTATAATATTTTGGCTTGGGGGTTGGACATGGTGGCTCACATCTATAATCCCAGCATTCTGGGAGGCTGAAGTGGGAGGATTGCTTGAGTTTCGAAGATGGAGACCAAGCTGGGAAACATAGCAAGACCCTGTCTCTACAAAAACAAAAATTATTTTTGGCTTGGGGATAATAAGGTGATGGAAATTCAAGCTCCATCCCTGTTTGAAGAGCAGGCCTGGGGTTCTAAATTGTCACCCATTGCCTAGAGCAGGTAAACTTCCTTTCAGCAGCTTGTTCCAGTGGGGAATTTCTTCCTAGTACATTCTCTCACATGAGGAGGGGTTTTGGAACTAAGTGTGTTTTCAGTTCCAATCATCCTCCCCATGAAGCTTCATCTTATCTTCTTTTCAAGCTCCCAGGGGACAAGGGCAGCCACAGTATCAGCTCACACACATATGGCACCATTTTCACCTCCCTCCTAGTTTTTGACACTTGAGAATTACTGCTGCCATCCTCCCTTCTGTTTAAACATCAGCCTTGTGTAAAAACGATATTCTATCTTAACTTCAGGCCATGTTAATCAGCCATATTGCCAGAAACAGAAATCATCACTAATAAAAGAGGATAAATGAACTATGGTCCTTTGGTTGTTTCTGCTTATCAGTGTTGACTGAATAACAAGCAGAGGCTGCTGGTGTTTTTTAACAACACATTTTGCAGCACTCTATGCTACGTAGACAGTATATGTGCACCGTGTAGTCAGGTCTAGATGCCAATCCATAGCAAGCTCTTTGGAAGTGTGAGGGTGACCACCCCTCAGCCTCTGCTGTTCCCATAGAAGGGAGCAGTATATTCTAGCCATTCAGAGCCCGAGCTTTGGCCTCATCTGCATCTGGGCTTCTGTCCCAGTTCTGTCACTGATGAGTAGTGAGATCATGGGCCAGTTATTTTATGAACTTTGGTATTCCCAGATATAAAGTTGAGACAATAATACCTGCCTTGATTGATTAGAGTAAGAATTAAATGAGATACTGCATATAAAGTGCTCAGTGTATATACAGTGCCTGGCACTGAGTAACAGCTTCCCATAAATGGCAAGTGTTCCTGTCATTATTCCATCACCTCCCTTGAGACTAAGAAGAGTGAGGAAGCATTTCTAAGCTCAGCAACCCAACTCCTTGGTTCCAGAACTCAACTTCCTGGCTCTCCTCTTGCTCCCTGTGATCTGAGCCATCCAGGGTGAGTCATGTGAGAGGATGAGATGGCCCAGGTTTTTGGTACAGAGCCCTGGGTCCAGATCAGCTGTGTCCTGCTGGCTGTGGGCATGTGACAGCCTCTCTGAGACTCATTTTCCTCTGCTGTGAGATGGGCTACCCCTTACACATGGGGAAATTGTGAAGGGTAAATGAAAGCGTGGCACACAGCAACCACTTATTTTCAGGAAGTCTCAATCAAAGCACAGAAGGACAGCGACCCTTCTGCAAGCAGGACCCATGCATCCTTCAGGCACTCGCATGTGCCTGCTCAGCAAGGGCTTGTGGAACAAATGAAATGCCCGTGGAACAGTGACTGTTTATTGGCAGCTGTTACTCTGTTCCAGGGACTGTACATACACTAAACACTTTATATGAAATATCTCATCTAATCCTTACTCTGATCAGGCAAAGCAGATATTACTGTCCCAACTTTGCATCTGGGAGGACTGGAGTACATAGAATAATTGGCCCCTGATCTCACCACTAGATTAGTTACAGAGCTGGGACGACAGCCCAGAAGTAGATGAAGGAGGAATGAGACTCGAATATAATAGGGTAGGAAACAGTGGCCCAGCCTGAAGGACATGACTCCATGTTGTTAGAGGAAAGAGGCCCCGATCCAGACCCGAAGATAGGGTCCTTGGATTTTGTGCAAGAAAGAATTCAGACTGCGTCCATAGAGTAAAGTGAAAGCAAGTTTATTAGGAAAGCATAGGAATACAGAATGGCTACTCCATAGACAGAGCAGCCCTGAGGGCTGCTGGTGCCCATTTTTATGGTCATTTCTTGATGATATGCTAAACAAGGGGATGCCCCACCACCACCTTTTTTTTTTGAGACGGAGTCTTGCTCTGTTGCCTAGGCTGCAGTGCAGTGGCGCCATCTTGGCTCATTGCAACCTCTGCTTCCTGGGTTCAAGTTATTCTCCTGCCTCAGCCTCCCAAATATTTGGGATTACAGGCGTGTGTCACCACACCTGGCTAATTTTTGTAGTTTTAGAGAGATGGAGTCATGTTGGTCAGGCTAGTCTTGGACTCCTAACCTCGTGATCCACCCGTCTCAGCCTTCCAAAGTGCTGGGCTTAAAGGTGTGAGCCATTGCCCCCAGCCCCTTCCCCTTTTTACACCATATAGGGTAACTTCCTGACGTTGCCATGGCATTTGTAAACTCTTACGGCACTGGTGGGACTGTAGCAGTGAGGATGACCAGAGGTCACTCTTGTGGCCATCTTGGTTTTGGTGGGTTTGGGCCGGATTCTTTACTGCAGCTTGTTTTATCAACAAGGTTTTTATGGCCTGTATCTTGTGCTGAACTCCTATCTCATTCTGTGACTTAGAATGCTTTAACCATCTGGGAATGCAGCCCAGTAGGTCTCAGCCTCATTTTACCCAGCTCTGATTCAAGATGGAGTTGCTCTGGTTCACACGCCTCTGATAGTGTGGCCACAGGAAGTGAGAACTTGAGTGTTTACATTTTAGTGGTCATGGTTTTGCTGTGTGTTTGTGTGTCTCAGAATACGGACATTGTCTTCAACTTCTTTATATTTCCAAAGTGTGCAAAGCAGGCCCTGGACAAAGGACCTGTCATTGATGCTGAATTCCTGACTCAAGGACTGCCCAGAGGTGGGTGGAAAGGTTCATGAGGCAAGCTGAGTCACTGCTGGACTGACAGGGGAAAGACTCCTGGGCTGTGTTCCTGGTGAAGGGCGTGGAGCTCTTGAAAGAACTGACTTGATTCTCTTCTTACTTTGCATAAGAATTTTTGAACTTGATATTTCCATTTCAATAGGAGGGGAAAATACAGTATGATGAGAGGTAAAGCAATTCTTCCTTCTCAAGTGGCTCGAGTTTCACTTGGACAGTGGACGAAATTGTTCACATAAAGCCAGGACAAACTCACTTGGACATTGATGGAAGGTATATAAACAGTGGGCAAGGTCTTTTGGTCGGTCAGTTTCTCTCGCTTTGTCCATCTGTCACCTGTTCAGCATTTCCTCTCTTCCTCTAAGAGCCCTGCACCTGCGCTGTGCTGAGACCCCCCTCACCCCCAGCTTCCCTGCACCAGAGGTACTACTGTGTCCATTTTTATGGAAATGGAAAGTTGAGGTCAGAGAAACTAAGGGGTTTGCCCAAGGAGGAGGAGGAGGAGACATCAACACATGGGGGGTGGTGGGTGTGAAGCTCTGTCCATCAGCTCATGTGTGGCTTCCTGTTCACCACGTGTGCTCAGGCAGAGTCCACTCAGGAGATCTGTACTCCAGGCTCTCTTCCGTCTCTCCCTGACAAACTGTAGAGGCTCAGGAAGTCAATTCCTGCCTCGGCGCTTGGCTTCTTCCTTTATTAAGCTGGGGAGCGTTAATCAGATTTGCTCTGAGACCCAAGCCTCTCCCATGCTCCGGGACTTAAGGGAACACAGAAATCTGCTGGCCAACGTCCACGTCTCATCACCTCACACGCCCCTCCTGAAAGTCTCAGGAAAAGGAGCAGATGGAAAGGTGACATAGGGACCCCATAGTTATTAAAATCTAATGTGCCCCAGCTGGGCGCTGTTCATCAGCGTTCCTGATCTTCATTAGGCCTGATACTAACTTCCTTTGAATTCTTGTTATTTATAAACGCTTCCTCATTCGAGGATTACTGTCTGTCCACTCCTTATGTGTAGAAGGCTTTTCTTTCCCCTGGAAAACTCAAGCAAGAATGACTGACTTTCAGTGGCCCCCACAGGAATGCCCTACTGTGCTGAGTTTTTGTTAAGGAGCTGCAGAGAGGAAGGCAGGGTAGGAAGGTCAGCTTAAAGACAATGACCTTGGATGATTTTCTCTCATGGTTTTCTGACTGTTCATTAATTTGGACCATTTTGGAGACCTCCAGGGCTGTGAAACCTTAGCTCTTTTTTCTGGACAGGGATAAAAAGATCTTTCCTGCTACTTTCTGTGACTTTACAGGAACCTTTTGGCTGTGCAGGAGTGTCCTGCTCAACAATCACTTTTAATGCTTAATTCAGGGTTGGAGCTCTATGGATGACTCATTGTCTCTAGAAGAATGTCAGGTCCTGAAGGATCCAAGAATAATTTGCCCTTGGCCTGTAAATGCTTTAAAGCACCACTGGCAATTCAAAACCTTGCCCACTTGATTTTACTGACTTAAATCTTGTTATAAAGTCTTAGATACTAGACTTTAAGAAAATTATGGGGCCGGGCACAGTGGCTCACTCCTGTAATTCCAGCACTTTGGGAGGCCTAAGTGGGTAGATCACCTAAGGTCAGGAGTTTGAGACCAGACTAGTCAACATGGTGAAACCCTGCCTCTACTAAAAATAGAAAAAATTAGCTAGGTGTGGTGGCAGGCACCTGTACTCCCACCTACTCGGGAGGCTGAGGCAGGAGAATCATTTGAACCCAGGGGGCAGAGGTTGCAGTGAGCAGAGATCATGCCATTCCACTCCAGCCTGGGCAACAAGAGCTAAATTCAGTCTCGAAAAAAAGAAAAGAAAAGAAAAGAAAATTACAAGAAACTGTTTGAAGGCGCCCAAACCACCCAGTCTTGGTAATCCCCATGGCGGCAGTGGAGACCCTGGAACCTTCCGAGTTCATACTGTATGGAAATGCAGAGACTGAAGAGCGCTTAGTGTCATGCGTGTCCCTGTGAAGAGACCACCAAACAGGTTTTGTGTGAGCAACAAGGCTGTCTATTTCACGTGAGTGCAGGCGGGCTGAGTCCGAAAAGAGAGTCAGTCACGGGTGGTGGATTATCATTAGTTCTTCCAGGTTTTGGGATAGTCGGTGGAGTTAGGAACCATGTTTTGCAGGCAGGGGGTGGATCTCACAAAGTACATTCTCAAGGGTGGGGAGAATTACAAAGAACCTTCTTAAGGGTGGGGGAGATTACAAAGGACATTGATCAGTTAGGGTGGGGCAGGCACAAATCACAATGGTGGAATGTCATCAGTTAAGGCTATTTTCGCTTCTTTTGTGGATCTTTGTTTGCTTCAGGCCATCTGGATGTATACGTGCAGGTCACAGGGGATATAATGGCTTAGTTTGGGCTCAGCGACCTGATACTCAGGACTGGTGCTCCAGCCTCTTCCTCCAGCTGGACCTAAGATCGTATTAAACTCCCAGGCCTAAGAGGTTCAGTGAAGTTCACATCAATTCAACAGATGTATAGCAAAACCTTGCATTACGGCGGGTAAAACTGGTTACTGTATTTGCTAATGTCCTAAATTGGAGTGGCTCAACACAACGGAAGCTGCTTTCTCATGTGAGATCCGGTGGAGGCACAGTAGAGTGGGAGAGAAGGGGTTTCCTCAGCTGTTCCGGAATAAGGCCCAGGGGAGGCTCTGCCATGTGGCCTCACCCTGTGTGTCAACACCCAGCCTGTGGAAGGAGGAGGGAGAGAGAGTGGGAGCCATCTTTTCGGAGACAGCCACGGGGCAATCACGGTGCCCGCTGTTGCGGGTGCAAGCTCACTCACATGGTTCTGGCTAGCTCAGTGTGGGAGGAAATGGGGAAGCAGAGGCCCCTGGCAGATGCTTTCCTCAAACAGCCCCGCATTCTACAGGGGAGCAGGCTCTTTGGTGGCTGTGCTCTTTGGTGGTGTGCCTCTGCCACACACCGACTATGCGCATGGCATCAGCTCCCAGAGAGCTAACAGTGTAGCCAGTGAGGACATGCACTTTGCTGAAAGGACATCTGTTTTGTTTCTCTCCCCTAAACCAGGCTGACAGCCTAAAGGATACTGGTTCAGGCTTAGGGCTGTTTTCCTCAAACGCAGTTTTCATCAGTCCCCGCCTTCCTGGGAACTCTCGGGACTCCTGGCTGCACCACGGACACCCTCTTTTGCCTTTTGCTTAATACCAAGTGTAATGTGGCCCCTACTCTCTGGTCCGAGCTTCTCTCTCATGTCCCTTTGCTCCCCCAACAGGGAATCGATCCTGCCCTAGCGGGGTGTCTGCACCACCGTGATCGGCCTAACTTCTAGACCTCACATTCTTGAAGCCGGTCCAGCTCCACCGGCAAGGGTGGGGCCTTCCGGGCTCGGGCCGACTGGAACTTGCTTTGGCTAGCGCCGTTCTGCTCCCCAGTTGTTGGATGCCTGAGTCGGTGTCTTTCCTGGAACTATCCGCTCTTTAGAGAACCAGACCGACACAGAGTGCTCTTGTTTATCCCGGCTCCGCGCCGGCTCCCGCGCCTCGCCTGTAACCTACAACTCTGCCTCTGAAACCTTTGCAAACAGCCTCCTCCCCTCTTCCAGGAGCCCAGCGCCCCGCGCGGCGTCCCGCGCCGCGGCGCCATCTGGCGGTGGAGCTCGGCGCCTGCAGGCTGGAGCCCACGTTGCCTGAGAACAGTCCCAGGGGAGGGAGAGGAGGGTCAGGGTTCCCGTTTTCTGACAGGATGCGGGCTCCATTGCAGCCAGAGCTGGGGGTTCGTCCCTCCTTTGTACCCACCCCTTCTCCCCGGAGTGCCTAGCGATGGATACAGACTTGCAGGTTACTAATTTAAAATCAAAACCAGCTGCCGCCAAAGTGTAGGGAGTACTCATCACTGGTTGGGCGATTTATGGCTTGTGAGTTCCCATTATCCCAGTTCAACCTTCCACAGCCCAGTGCCCTAGGAATTAGCATCGCCACTTTACTAAGGAGAACCCGGGCTCCTTAGACGTTAGCAGGTGAAAATGACAGGCCAGTAGGTGTCAGAACCATGACTCTGGACTCCAGCCTTCCGACTTCAAACCCTATGCTTTTAAAAATCATTCCATTTGCTTCACTAATTTTCTGTGAAAAATCACTGGTTTCCATAGTGGAAACTCACAAGTGGCAGCTGAGTAATTGAAGAACAATCGTTAGTAGACCCAGGTTTAAATTCAGAATCTGTCATTGACTTCCTGGAAACCATTAACCTTCTAGGGTGTCAGTTTCCTGTCCCCACCGCGCACTGTGCAAATCAGATCAAATGTGCAAGGGCGCTGTGGAAGAAAGGTTTCTCTCCTGTGTGTTTCTCCTCTTGTTTATTTTTTTATAAATGTATTCCAAGGGCAAGGAGAAACCAAATTTGAAATCCATTTGTCTGCAGTGCACTTGACCCAAGTTTTTTTGGGGATTTTGCTGTCTTCTCTGATGTCATAAACTCTAAACTAGCTGGGAAATTAAGATGACAAACACAGACTCTGCCTGGGCTCCAGGAGTGTGTCATGGGCGGCGGCGGCAGCAGCAGCAGCAGCAGCAGCAGCAGGACCTGCTATAGACCGTGTCATCCCTGTGGCTTCACTCCTCTCCCTGATGTTGCAATGGATGCCCAAAAAGCCACCTGGTCCTGTCTTCTTCTGACTCCTGGGAGGGACCACAAAGTAGAGACTACCAATATTTGCATAGTTCTCTGCAGTGTACACAGTGCTTCTTAATCACAGCTACACATTCCGCCTCTGCAATAACCGGGTGAGGCGTGTTGTCACACCTGTTTTACATTTGAGGAGTTGGAAGTTCCGATGTTCAGTAACTTGACAAATGTCTCATTCTAGTAAGTGGCAAAACTCAATTCTCAAACCCAGCTCTTTGGATACAGGCCTAGTCTTTCTCATTACACCAACACAAACCCCACAAAATCTGCTCAGTCCTTGCACCAGCACTGTGGGGGCTGCCTGCCTCTGAAGGTGCAAAGAAGTCTCCCTCCTTCCTCCGTGAGACCTCTCGCTCTTCCTCTCCCTCTGTCTTGATCTCTTGCTCTCCCTCTCTTTTCACATGTTTACTGAGTGCTTATCACATGTCAAAAGACAAAAATTACAACAAATGTAGTTTAAAGATCTTAATTGGCTTTTATGATTCCAGAATTGAGCAACATTCCATTCCATAAAATAGAAAGAGTGTTTTGATAAGGCCAGCAGAGGGGGTTAACTTTATAAACAGAAAAAGGCTGAGGAAAACAGAAACAGGAAGCAGAAGACCGGTTGGTTATTAGAAAGTAACTTTTCTCTAAAATGTTAAAAAAGAGGGGGCTTCTTCCTGCTTGTTAAAACCGGCCTGTTTGGGGATTTGGCTATTCTCTCTCTCTCTCTCCTGATCTCTTGGAAGGTCAAATAAACAACTTAGTTTCAGTTTGGCGTCATGAATGTTTGGCAGGAGTAACTCCATTTTTGGTTTGCTCTGTTGGGTCTGCTGCAGGAGCTCAGCCCAAACCAATGGCTTCCTATAAGTTGACTTAACAAATCTCAGACTTTGTCCTAGGTGCTGGAGATACCACAGTGAACAAAGCATACAGAAATCTTGGAAATTATTTTCTAGTGGAAGAAGATAGAAAATAAATTACTTGGCTGTTGGTGGTAAGTGCTAGGAAATTAAATAAGCTGTCATCCTCTCTCACACAAGCTGGTTCATTTAAGAAGGAAAGGGTCGGGTGCGGTGGCTCAAGCCTGTAATCCCAGCACTTTGGGAGGCCGAGACGGGCGGATCACGAGGTCAGGAGATCGAGACCATCCTGGCTAACACGGCGAAACCCTGTCTCTACTAAAAAATACAAAAAACTAGCCGGGCGAGGTGGCAGGCACCTGTAGTCCCAGCTACTCGGGAGGCTGAGGCAGGAGAATGGCGTAAACTCCGGAGGCGGAGCTTGCAGTGAGCTGAGATCCGGCCACTGCACTCCAGCCTGGGTGACAGAGCGAGACTCCCTCTCAAAAAAAAAAAAAAAAAAAAAGAAGGAAAGAACCAAGTGAGATGTAGAAAGCCGGTGCAGTCTGTGTTTATGTGAAGGGGGAGGGGTCTTTTCAGAAATGTAGATCTGATCCCGTCCTCCCCACCAAACACAAGCTCTTTTCCCCGCTTTCTGTGGCTCTGGAGACCCCTCCTCCCCCGACCCCTCCTTGGCTGAGTAGACTGCAGACTCCCTGGTCTCTCCAGCCCTCCTCACCCTCAGGCCCCCTGAGGTCCCACTCACTGACCTGACCTGGTCCAGCCTGGACCCTGCTCCCTCCCCAAGGAGTTACTTGCCACTCCTGAGCTGGGCCAGGCCTGCTGCTCCGCCCCCAGCGCAGGGCTTCCCTCCACCTATTCAGCTGCAGGAGCCCGGCTCAAAGCCCTCTTCCTTGGGAGGTGGCTGCCGGCCCTCCCCACTGCCCCAATTTCAGACCCTATATTCCTTTCTTTCACAGCCCTGATCACAGCGGCAACTTCACCCTCCTTGGTGCGGTTGATTAATGATCGTCTCTACCCCTGGATGCTGGCCCCCAGGGAAGGACTTTATGGGATCTCTTCACCCAGCCTCAGTCCAGGGCCTGAACCCTGGTGAAATTCCCCCCAACATGCCACTGGACTAAGGACTCAGGGCAAGTCAGCCCTAGGGGGTGGTAGGGGAGGGTGGTGGTTGTCTGCCCAACTCCAGCACTTGGTCTTGGAACTGAACATTTGAAGTGGAAAGACCCAGTCAGAGGGAGTTCTGAGCCTCTCAGTACCTTTAGACACCCCCAGCTATTAGCAGGGTAATTTTGCCAGAGAAGAAGAGGATATTGAGAGGGAGAAAGAGAATGAGGGAGAGGATGAGACGCAGAATGAGGGGGAAAGAGAATGAGGGAGAGGATGAGACGCAGAATGAGGGGGAAAGAGAATGAGGGAGAGGATGAGACACAGAATGAGGGGGAAAGAGAATGAGGGAGAGGATGAGACACAGAATGAGGGGGAAAGAGAATGAGGGAGAGAGAGGAAAAGAGAGTAAATGAGAGGGAATGAGAGCGACAGAGCAAGGAAGAGAAAGGGAGCGACTGAGAGGGAGACAGGGAATGAGAGAGAGAACGGCAGAAACAGAGGAAAGAGGGAGAGGAGGAAGGACAGAAGGAGGGTGGGCTCACTGCTCTGAGGGCTGAGTCAGAGCTGAGGAAGAGCCAGGATGTCTTTTGAATCCCTGACGTCATCACACCCTTCCCTGGCCTGGCCCCTCATGGGTAGAAACTCCTTGAAATTCACTTTATTATGATTCAGTAAGGTCCCTCAAACCCGCAGATGCTTGTTTCTTTTTGGCTGTTCTTCCTAAGTCATGTCTCCTTGGCCTGTGATTTTGATCCCATTCAAATTTCTCTCTCCTCAGATCTCTCACTCCATCCATGAATTACTTCCCCTTTCTCTCTGGCACGTCCCTCATGGTTGCCTTGTTAACATATAGGAATGTTCTGGTATTGTGTCCTGAATTGCTGGGTTGTTGGTCTCGCTGACTTCAAGAATGAAGGCGCGGAGCTTCGTGGTGAGTGTTACAGTTCTTAAAGATGGTGTGTCCAGAGTTTGTTCCTACTGATGTTCGGACGTGTCTGGAGTTTCTTCCTTCTGGTGGGTTGGTGGTCTGGCTGACTTGAGAAGTGAAGCCACTGACCTTTGCAGTGAGTGTTACGGCTCTTAACGGCAGCACCTCCAGAGTTCTTCATTCCTCCCGGTGGGTTTGTGGTCTCACTGGCTTTTCAGGAGTGAAGCTGCAGACCTTTGAGGTATGTGTTACAGCTCATAAAGGTGGCATGGACCCAAAGAGTGAGCAGCAGGAAGATTTATTGCAAATAACAAAACAACAAAGCTTCCACAGTGTGGAAAGGGACTAGCGGGTTGCTGCTGCTGGTTAGGGTGGCCTGCTTTTATTCCCTTATCTGGCCCCACCCACATCCTGCAGATTAGTCCATTTTACAGAGAGCTGACTGGTCCGTTTTGCAGAGAGCTGATTGGTCCGTTTTGACAGAGTGTTGACTGGTGCATTTACAAACCTTTAGCTAGACACAGAGTGCTGATTGGTGCATTTACAATCCTTTGGCTAGACGGAAAAGTTCTCCAAGTCCCCACCGGACCCAGAAGCTCAGCCAGCTTCACCTCTCAATCCCCGCTCTAAACAGGACACCTCAAATGCTGTTGGGAACTGGGCGATGACCGCTCTAGCTACTTCCTGCTGGATAGGGGCAAAGAAGGGGCCCTGCAGTTGTAGTGTCCTCCAGAGGGGAGCTCTCTAGGCCAGTGAAAGGGCCAGTGGGTCAGTCCAGGGGTCCTCGGTAGAAGTTGTTAGCTCTATCTCCCAAAGAGATGCTGAAGTCCTACCCCTCGGTACCTGTACATGTGACCTTATTTGAACACAGGGAGTTTGCAGAGATGACTGAGATGGGTCATACTAGATGAGGGAAGCTGTCCTTGTAAGAAGAGGAAAATGTGGCTGATACACAAGGAGGACAGCCACCTGAAGATGGAGGCGGGGACTGGAGTGATGCTGCCACCAGCTGCCAGAAGCTGGAAGCAGCAAGGCCGGATCCTCCTGTAGCCCCTTTGGAGGGAGCATGGCCCTGCTGCTACGGTGATCTCAAACTTCCAGCCTACAGAACAGAGAAAGTCCATTTCTGTTGTTTAAAGACTCCCACTTTGCGTACTTTATTTGGGCAATCCTAGAAAACAAGTAGAGATTCACGCCTGGCGAATAATGATCAAACAATGATTTGTTGGATGGAATGGTGATTAAAACGTAGGTTAGAAAATGAGCAAAGTGGGAGGGAGCGCACCAGGACAAACGCTAACGCAGGCAGGGCTTAATACCTAGGTGACGGGTTGATAGACGCAGCAAACCACCACAGCACATGTTTACTATGTAACAAACCTGCACGTTCTGTATATGTATCCCAGAACTTAAAAAATATTTTTTAAAAAAGACAAAATGAGCAGTATCTACAGCTTTCTGGAGTGTGACAGCATCACCAACTTAAAGCTGTTACTAGTACTAAATGGAATAAACATTTCCCTTTACTTTCCCCTTACTGTCCTCAGAAACACAGATGAGGGATATATCTTCACATGACTCCTCAGAGCACTAAAACGATATCAAAACACTCTTCCCGCAAGAAACACACAGGCAGAGGATTCTTCAGATAATAGGAATAAGAAATGTGAAATAAATTAGAATAAACCATGCAGCTATTTTCAATATTTACTCCTGGAAAGATAGTAAGTTACACAGAATCAGTTTTGGGAATAACTTTTCCGGTTTCACCTTTTTATGATTATTGTAATAATGGAGGAATTAGTAAAGTAAAACCATCTGAAAAAGTTCGTCACCAAGCTGATTCTGATGGATGGTGTGGCTGATTTATAAACTCCCCTCTGTCACGGGCTGCTGAACAGAAGGAACCCTGTGAAAGTTGTGTCATCGTCCTCATCAGCAAACAAGCCATTGAACCTCTCTCCTCCTGTCACCTGCAGCCACACCTCATCCCCGAGCTTCAGCGGCAGGACAATGCCGCCAGAGGCCTGGTCCTCAGAGCTCATGTAAGCGTCTTTGGTGTGCAGTATTTTTACTCCATTTTTGACCAAAGACACCTGAACATTCCTGGAGAAAACAGTGATGTGGTAGGTGAAGTAATAGACCCCGGCAATGTGGCACGTGAATTTCCCCGTTGCTATATCGTAATGGTTGAATTCGTTATACAGGATCTTATCAAATTTAATGGGCACATCTGAAGAAGGAAACTTGCTCAGCACCGTGAGCCCCACAGTGAAAGCACTTTTTGGCAAGACGAGCGTCTCACCGATTTTCCCCTTCTCCCCTCGATCTCCTTTCCAGCCTCTTATTCCCCGGACTCCTGGCTCACCCTGGGGCCCCATGGGTCCAGCTTCTCCCTTGGGACCAGGCTTTCCAATAGGGCCTATGGAACCTGGTAAACCAGTTGGGCCCAAAGGCCCAATGTCGCCCCTTGGCCCCTCAGGACCAGTGGGACCCATGTCACCCTTATTCCCCTTCTGCCCCTGAGGCCCAGTCTCTCCTCGGAGGCCTTTCTCTCCCATGGGCCCTGCAAGCCCCTTGGGGCCATGTTTTCCTGGGGATCCTCTTGAACCTTGATCACCTTTGATGCCTTTTGCTTCAACTTTTCCATCTGCTCCTAAATAGAGAAAGAGCAAACAAAGAGATGGTTTGTGAAAGATTCCTTTGTAGGCCGGGTGCGGTGGCTCAAGCCTGTAATCCCAGCACTTTGGGAGGCCGAGACAGGGGGATCACGAGGTCAGGAGATCGAGACCGTCCTGGCTAACACAGTGAAACCCCGTCTCTACTAAAAATACAAAACCTAGCTGGGCGAGGTGGTGGGTGCCTGTAGTCCCAGCTACTCGTAGGGAGGCTGAGGCAGGAGAATGGCGTGAACCCGGGAGGCGGAGCTTGCAGTGAGCTGAGATCCGGCCACCGCACTCCAGTCTGGGCGACAGAGCGAGACTCCGTCTCAAAAAAAAAAAAAAAAGATTCCCTTGTGAACAGCTTTGGTGTTTCTATAATCGAGCTCACAAATTAAACAAAGTAATGCACAGGTTCAGTATATACCCAGAGGTTAAAATTCAATTACTCCATCTGGGTGTAGTGGCTCACACCTGTAATCCTAGCACCTTCAGAGACCGCGGCAGGAGGACTGCCTGAGGCCAAGAGTTCAAGACCAACCTGGCCAACACAGCAATACCCTGACTCTAAAACAAAAAATAAAAAGTAAAAATAAGAAAATAAATTTCAATTACTCCAGCGCAGCTCAGTGGCTCATGCTTGTAATCCTAGCACTTTGGGAGGCCAAGGTGGGCAGACTGCTTGAGTCCAGGAATTCAAGATCAGCCTAGGCAACATGGCAAAACCTCATGTCTGCAAAAAATACAAAAATTAGCCAGTCGCGGTGGTGCACAATTGTAGTCCTAGCTACTTGGGAGGCTGAGGTGGGAGGATCACTTGAGCCCAGGAGGTTGAGGCTGCAGTGAGCCGTGATCAAACCACTGCACTCCAGCCTGGGCAACAGAGTAAGACCCTGTCTCAAAAAAATAAAAATAAGAAAATAAATTTTAATTACTCCAGCCCAGCTCAGTGGCTCATGCTTGTAATCCTAGCACTTGGGAGGCCAAGGTGGGCAGACTGCTTGAGTCCAGGAATTCAAGATCAGCCTAGGCAACATGGCAAAACCTCATGTCTGCAAAAAATACAAAAATTAGCCAGTCGCGGTGGTGCACAATTGTAGTCCTAGCTACTTGGGAGGCTGAGGTGGGAGGATCACTTGAGCCCAGGAGGTTGAGGCTGCAGTGAGCCGTGATCAAACCACTGCACTCCAGCCTGGGCAACAGAGTAAGACCCTGTCTCAAAAAAAATAAAAATAAATAAATGAAAGTCAGTTACTCCAATTACACACGTGTGTGCACATGGACACACACACACACATCTCAACAGACCTTTTGACTACTGTCTACTAAGTTAGTGTCAGGGTTCATGTCAGAAATGACAGCCCTATCATCTAAGTCTAACATACTGGCTATGAAATAATGTCAATCCATACAGAAAGCACTCTGCAGAGCAGAGACAGGCAGATTAACTGACACTCAACCCTAGTCATGTGACATCCTCTAAAAAACCCCTCCCTGGAGTGAACATAAAATAAAGCCTGCATCGAAGCATTCATTGCCCTCTCCTGCCCAACCCCAGCCCCAACCCATCCATCACACCAGCAGTTCATCATCCACAGAAACTTTGCTGCTTCCTTGCACCCCCACCCATCCCAAAGAGCCGTGGTTGCAAGTGTGGACTCTGAGGTTAAATGCCAGGTCCCTACTGCATGTGCACACAGGACGTCAGATGAGCTAGTGATCCTCCGTGCCTCTGCTCCCTCACCTATGGAACCGGGGTGATAAAACTACCTACTGTCTGGGGATGCTGCATTCGGTGAGTCAGTACATGAAAAGCATAAAGTGAAGATGACACGAGTTTGCCGCTATGACTACATCCTGAGAATCCATCAGGGACCAGTTCTAGTGCCACCTCCTCCATGCAGTGCTGCCAGATGCACCAAGTCAAAAACTCAGTCTCACTCCTCAGTGCTCATCCACTGCAAGGTTCAAGGTTCAGCAAACTACAGCCACAGGCCAAATTCAGCCTCCCTCCCACAAGCTAAACAAACATGGTTTACATGTTTTTTTTGTTTTGCTGGGTTTTGTTTGTTTGTTGGTTTGAGACAGGGTCACCTGCTCTGTTACCCAAGCTGGAGTGCAGTGACAAGATCATGGCTCATAGCAGCCTCAACCTCCCAGGCTCAAGGGATCCTCCCACCTCAAGCCTCCTGAACAGCTGGGACTACAGGCACATGCCACAATGCCCAGCTAATTTTTTTTTTATTTGTATAGACAAAGTCTTACTATGTTGCCCAGGGTGGTCTGGAACTCCTAGGTTCAAGCGATTCTCCTACATGGGCCTCCCAAAGTGCTGGGATTACAGGTGTGAGCCATGGTGCTCGGCCATGGTTTGCATGTTTAAATGGTCACAAATAATATTCCACAATACATGGAAACCATGGGAAATTCCCATTTCAGTCTTCACACATACGGCGTCACTGGAACACACCATGCTTATTTATGGAGCATCTACAGCTTCTTTTCGCTACAAGGGGAAGTTGAGTAGTGCTGACAGATCCGTATGGCCTGCGGACTTGAGGATATTTCCTACCCAGCCCTCTACAAAGCCTGCCAATTTCTGCAGAATCCCCCGCTCTGGAGAGTAAGAACTGTGTTGCCTTTATCGTAAGATTATAATCAGCATGGAGGACTTGTCCACGGTAAACACTTAATAGTTATTGTTAAATACTCGACAGCTCAGAATTAGAGCACCATAAATAGGAACGTCTAACCTCGTTCTCCCTTCTCTCCACTTGTCCCATCCTTCCCTGGGCTGCCGGGACGTCCTGGTTCTCCTAGGTGGAAAAGAAGAAAACAGGCATGAGTTGAAATTCCGTTTCTGATTTTCTGGCCATTGGTCTCCATCAGCCATATATGTTGGAGAGTCTGGGAGTGACCCCCACCGTGAGGGGTGCTCTGTCCTCCACATGACTGCAGGTGGAGAGAGGCAGGCATGAGCGGGCATCTGGGGTGCTGAGCTGTGTGGGATAAGTGATCTAAGAAATGAACTGAGTGACTTCCCAAGCGCCCATCTCCAGGATGTGCCTAGAGTGCACAGCAAGACAGGACGAGGAGGGAGTGTGTGCAATGGGGACTGACTGTCACAATTGATTGTGTTCCTCTCCTGTGACAAGGACGTGGGATGTGGTCTGAATGTTGGAGGTGTGAGTAGGTTTCCTCATTCTGTTTGTCTTCCATTACTCTTGAGGAGAGCGGAACGGAAGATTTACTAGCCTCCTATGAAATCACAGATGACTATGGTTATGTGACACTATCCCAAGATAGAAAAGAGAGTTCTGGAAAAATCTCTCCAGTGCCTTAGACTGGGGGAAATGCCACCAATCAAGCTGGCAGAGAACATCAAGTGAGTGGGGCTCTGCTGACCACACTCAAGTCCTTGTGCTCAGAACAGGCCTCCCGAGCCCAAGGTTGGCGTGCTATCTGTCAGCAGGTTGAAGATGGCTCCAGCCATGGCAGTAGAGTGCTCACTGGGTCATGGCTCACCCCAGATTCTGGCTTCTCACAAAGCAGCAGAAACTCCCATACTTCAGTCCCACTGACCCGACTGAGGGGCGACAGGAGCAGGCTGGGCCGGCTTGCAGGTCCCGAGACAGGACTGACACAGGCAGACTTATTTCTATCACAATGTCTGCTCTCCTGGGACATCAGTGCTCTTGAGTGGGGCCTTGGTCAGTGTGGGGCCTCTGAATGGAGGGGACTCATCCCTACATTTGCCTCTCCCTGCGCTCCCCTCCTCTCCCCTCCCCTCCACTGGCTGCTCCCCTGTGTCTTCCTCTCTTTTCCTCTTTTTGCTTCCTGCTTGGCTCTCATTTCTCCCGTTCTCTAAAGCAGTGGCCTCAGAGCTTTCATGATCATGCAACCACAACTCACAAAGCATGAACACAGACCCCAATCAGTAGACACTTATGTGTTCCTAAATTATGCACAGGTAGTATATGAAAAAATGTTTATTATAAAACATACACAAAAATATACTTTAAGATGGTAAGATAAAAATGAAGTAAAATGTTAGTGTGAGCAATGTGAATGAATATCCTTCTAAGAAATAATATATATTATACATAATACCTATGAACTACATAGAAAAAACAGATATACAATTTGCTTCTAAGAAGTATGTAAAACTTGACAGAATGGACATTGTTGAGCAAAGAGGAGAGAAATTAGACAGGGAAGAGGTGGAGAAATTTGGTATTGAATATAGGAGTGTTTGTCTTAGTCCTCTATTTTTTATCTATCACCTATTTATCTCCTTTTATGTGTAATATTTTATAACAAAAATAAAAAAATGAAAATCCTACATATTCATGCATATTCATATGTGCACACATACACACACACACACCCCACTGTGGTCCCAGTGTGGGGGCAGAAGACCTGATTTCATTAAGGGTAAGGTTTTGCTATTCATTTAGCCTGGGCTGTTTGCTACCCAGGCACTGGAGTAGTGTCTGTGAGCTGGAGATGTGAGCCAGGAGAAGGCACCTCACAGAGCAGATGTGCAGGATGGTGGTTCCAAAGAAATAAAGTTGCTTCCTGGGGACGCTTGGCTTCATCCAGCCCACTCAAAAAACCATCAGGCCACCAAATGCCATAAGCGGAGACATGTTAGAAACAAAAACTTGTCTTTAAAAAGGTCCATAGAAGCTTTGACATTTTCTTTGTTATGCCACTGAACTGTGCCCTTAACCCAGATGGAGCATTCTGCATATGTCTTAGATACATGATCCTATGGTCAAGACCAGGGCTCAACAATGGTACCCCATTCAGAAACCAAGTCTCTTGGTTGTTGTTATGGAAACCACTCAGACTTCCCGGCTTTGGCAAATCTCCCTCCCAGAGGCTGGATCCTGTCCCCAGGTCCCCAGACCCTGGGACAGGGTCCCAACCTAGGTCACAGACGCATAGGCAGCAGCTCTATGGCTTCAGATTCTTGTCTCCTTTTGTGTCATCTGTCACTCCACATCTCCTGCTTCATGGCATGATGCAGTATTAGCTCTCACCTGCACTGCAGCTGGGTGCTTGCTGCCAAGTAATTCATGATCAGATTCTACTGGCCTCGTGTTGCCAAAAATCCATCATAGCTGTCACCTGAGGAGGGAGGATCCATGATATCATATACTACTGAAAATGTTCTGCGGTGTCAGGGGTGAGAGAACCCGGGAGGGTAGAGGTCATTGCGATCTCACCCTGTGCTCTCCACCAGCACCGGGCACAGAGTCTGGCATGGAGCAGACCCCATGAGTGCTGCTGGGCAGAGGGGTGGATGGATGGATGGGGTCAGGCCCCCGTGAGTGTTGCTGGGTGGATAGGTGGATGGATGGATGGGGTGTGAGTGGGTAGGTGAAAAGCCACACAGATGATGAGTGAATGAGATGAAAAGAATGAAGAGAGAAGTTGAAAGGCAGCCGAAGCCACCAGGTGAGTACCTGCATCCCCTTTGTCACCCTTTGCTCCGTCTCGTCCATCTCTTCCAGGCAGACCATTGTGACCGGGGTTCCCAGGGATGCCAGGGTGCCCTTGCCTGCACGTGTTCTGTGAGCTTATGTTCCCTGTGCTGATTTCAATGGCAAGCAGAAACCACCAGATCCTCATGGTTCAGATGACAGACTCTGAATTGAAAGAGGGAAACAGAAAACCAAAGGAGAAACCTTTGTTGCTGAGGCCCAGGACACAGCCTCTGTACCATGCCATGGGAAATAGGTGAGCTGTTCCCTGCCCCAGAGCCACACCTGGACAGACTTGGACAGAAGGCTCAGGGCAGGGGAGCAAGCTGGTTATAACCAGAATGACATTGTCCTTCGAAGGTAACTATTGGGAGCAAGCCCCCAAAATCTGGCCATAAACTGGCCCCAAAACTGGCCATCAACAAAATCTCTGCGGCACTGTGACATGTCCATAATGGCCCTAACGCTCAAGCTGGAAGGTTGTGGGTTTACATGAATGAGGGCAAGGAACACCTGCCCACCCAGGGCAGAAAACCGCTTAAAGGCATTCTTTTTTTTTTTTTTTTTTTTTTGAGGCGGAGTCTCGCTCTGTCTCCCGGACTGGAGTGCAGTGGCCGGATCTCAGCTCACTGCAAGCTCCGCCTCCCGGGTTTACGCCATTCTCCTGCCTCAGCCTCCCGAGTAGCTGGGACTACAGGCGCCCGCCACCTCGCCCAGCTAGTTTTTGTATTTTTAGTAGAGACGGGGTTTCACCGTGTTAGCCAGGATGGTCTCGATCTCCTGACCTCGTGATCCGCCCGTCTCGGCCTCCCAAAGTGCTGGGATTACAGGCTTGAGCCACCGCGCCCGGCCAAAGGCATTCTTAAGCCACAAACAAAAGCATAAGCGATCTGTGTATTTTAGGGTGTGTTCCTGCTGCAGTTAACGAGCCCAACCTATTCATTTAATTCGGCCCATGCCTTCATTTCCCACAAGGGATACTTTTAGATAATTTAATATCTATAGAAACAATGCTAATGACTGGTTTGCTATTAATAAATATGTGGGTAAATCTCTGCTCGAGGCTCTCAGCTCTGAAGGCTGTGAGACCCCTGATTCCCCACTTCACACCTCTATATTTCTGTGTCTGTGTCTTTAATTCCTCTAGCGCCTCTGGGTGAGGGTCTCCCCGACCGAGCTGGTCTCGGCAAGTGGCGTCCATTCGTGGGGGCTCGAATCCAGGTAGAAGGGTTGCCAGAGCGATGGCTGGAACGGAAAACTAGCTGGAAGACACCCGAGTACTCTTAAAGCAATCCCCATGGTGGGTGAGAAGGGGAGCTCGGAAGCGTCAGGGTAACAATGGGACAGGTTTGGGGTCTGGTTCATTTCACCTTGGAACTTTTTCACACTGGTAATGAAGGGAAACAAGAGTATAGCAAAGTGACAGAAGAGGTTGCAGAGCATGTTTATTTGCCAACTAAAACTAAAACAGCAAAGGAAGGAGAGGTTCACCCCTACCCTTCTGCACCCCCTCATTATTTTGACGAAAGTGACCCCCCAGATCTTTCTTTTCTGGACAACATTGGGCGAAAAGTAGTTGCCCCAGTGACTGTTCGAGCGGTGCCTCAAGTGACCACTCTTAGTTCTATTCAGGCAGGAATTCAGCAAGCTAGACGAGAGGGTGATTTAGAGGATTGGCAGTTCCCTGTTAGAGTACACTCCCCAGATCAACAGGGAAATATTACAGCTACATTTGAGCCTTTTCCTTTTAAATTACTCAAAGAATGAAATGAGTAGGGACCAGGTTCTCCTTTTGTCATGGGACTGTTCAAGAATGTTGCTGTTTCCAGTCGGGTGATTCCTACTGACTGGGACGCTCTTACTCGAGCTTGACTAACTCCTGCTCAGTTCCTATAGTTTAAAACTTGGTGGGCAGATGAAGCTTCCATTCAGGCTGCTCACAATGCCCAGGCCCAACCTCCCATTAATATAACTGCAGACCAACTTTTGGGGGTTGGCAGCTGGGCTGGTTTAGATGCACAACTGGTCACGCAGGATGAGGCCACAGAACAGCTTAGAGGAGTGTGCATTAGAGCTTGGGAAAAAATCACTTCAGGTGGGGAAAAATACCCTCCCTTTAGTGTTATAAAACAGGGACAAAGAGAACCATATGTTGATTTTATAGATCGGTTACAGGAGTCTCTTAAAAAGATGATGCAGATTTGGCTGCTCAGGATATGGTGTTGCAGTCACTAGCTTTCGACAATGCTAATCCCGATGGCCAGGCTGCTCTGCGACCTATCAGAGGGAAAGCACATTTAGTTGATTATATCAAGGCCTGTGACGGTATCGGAGGTAATCTGCATAAAGCTACCTTGTTGGCACAGGCAATGGCAGGACTGAGAGTGGATAAAGGAAATACTCCATTTCCTGGAGCTTGTTTTAGCTGTGGGAAGCATGGTCATACTAAAAAAGAACGCAGAAAAAATCAGCGAGTGAGGCCGCCAGATAGGGGAAAAAAGATAACTGCTGATCTTGAAATATGTCCAAAATGTAAAAAAGGAAAACACTGGGCTAGTCGGTGTCTACGTTTGATAAAGAAGGGAACCCGATTTTGGGAAACGCCATGAAGGGCCCGTCCCGGGCCCCGTTCTAAACCAGGGCATTTCCAGCTCAGGCCATTCCCTCACCCCTGTACAATGTCTGCCCCTCACCACAGCCGGTAGTGCCACAGCAGATTTATGCTGCACAAAAGCTGTAAGCCTTCTGCCTGGGGAACCCCTGCAAAAGGTCCCAACAGGAGTCTGTGGACCCTTGCCAGCAGGTATAACAGGGTTACTTTTAGGTAGGTCTAGTGTAAGTTTAAAAGGCGTACAAATACATACAGGAGTCATTGATTCAGATTATAATGAGGAAATTCAAATTGTTATATCCACTTCTATTCCCTGGAAAGCAGAGCCAGGAGAGCGCATAGCACAGCTCCTGATGGTGCCGTATGTGGGAATGGGAAAAAGTGAAATTAAATGAACAGGAAGATTTGGAAGCACAAATAAACAAGGCAAAGCAGCTTATTGGGTAAATCAAATTACTGATAAACGTCCTACCTGTGAAATAACTATTCAAGGAAAGAAACTTAAAGGTTTGGTAGATGCAGGGGAGGACATTTCAATCATTTCTCTATAGCACGGGCCGTCCACATGGGCAATTCAACCTGCTCAATTTAACATAGTTGGAGTCAGTAAAGCCCCTGAAGTATATCAAAGTAGCTATATTTTGCATTGTGAGGGGCCTGAAGGACAACCTGGGACTATTCAACCAATTATAACTTCTGTACCTATAAATTTATGGGGAAGAGATTTATTATAACAATGGAGAGCACACGTTCTAATTCCAGAACAATTACATAGCCCTCAAAGTCAACATACAATTCATGAAATGGGATATGTCCCTATGGGACTAGAAAAAAAATTTGCAAGGTTTGAAAGAACTGCTTCAAGCAGAAAAACAAAGTTCCTGCCAAAGATTAGGAAATAATTTTTGATGGTGGCCATTGTTAAGCCTCCAGAACCTATACCTTTAAAATGCGTAACAGATAAGCCAATTGGGATAGAACAATGGCCGCCACGGAAAGAGAAACTGGAGGCTGCTGTAGAGAAATTAGTTGCTGAACAATTAGAAAATGGGCACATAGCTCCAACATTTTCCCCTTGAAATTATCCAGTTTTCATAATTATGAAAAAACGCAGGAAAATGGAGAATGTTAACTGACTTAAGAGCCATCAATTCAGTTATACAATCTATGAGAGCATTACAGCCAGGATTGCCTTCTCCAGCTATAATTCCAAAAAATTGGCCTTTAATAGTCATAGATTTAAAAGATTGTTTCTTTACTACCCCTTTAGCTGAGCAAGACTGTGAACGGTTTGCATTTACAATTCCTGCAGTAAAGGACCTGCAACCTGCTAAGCGTTATCATTGCAAAGTGTTGCCACAGGGCATGTTAAACAGTCCGACTATTTGCCAGCCTTATGTGGGGCAAGCAATTGAACCTACTCGTAAAAAATTTTCACAGTGTTACATTATTCACTATATGGATGATATACTTTGTGTTGCTCCCACTTGAGAAATATGACTCCAATGTTATGATCACCTGCAAAATTCAATTTCTCACACTGGTTTAATTATAGCTGCTGACAAAATTCAGACTACTACTCCCTACTCCTACTTGGGTACCTTAGTAAATGACACTACTATTGAGCTACAGAAAGTAACCATACATAGGGATAAATTAAAAACATTAAATGATTTTCAAAAATTACTAGGGGATATTAATTGGATACGACCTGCTCTAGGCATTCCTACCTATGCCATGAGTAATCTGTTTTCTATCCTTAGAGGAAATCCTAGTCTCACTAGCCCTCGGCAATTAACAAAGGAGGCGGAGGCAGAGTTACAACTGATTGAGAAGCAATGCCATAAGGCTCAGATAAATAGAATAGCTCCAGAGAAGACTCTAGATTTGCTCATTTTTTCAACTCAGCATTCACCTACTGGTGTTACTGTCCAAGAACAGGACTTAGTAGAGTGTCTTTTTCTTCCACATACTAAATCACGGACTCTAACTCCTTATTTACATCAAATCGCTACTATGAGAGGGATTGGGAGAACTCGGTTTGTTAAATTACATGGATATGATCCTGGAAAAATTATTGTCCCCCTCACGAAGGCACAAATACGGCAAGCTTTTATAAATAGTCTTACTTGGCAAACCCATTTAGCTGACTTTGTGGGTATTCTCGATAATCATTTTCCTAAAACAAAGCTGTTTCAGTTTTTGAAATTAACTAATTGGATTCTCCCTAAAATAACTAAATTTAAACCAATTGAAGGTGCCGAGAATGTTTTTACAGATGGGTCTAGTAATGGTAAAACTTATTCTGGCTAAAAAAGTAGAGTTTTCCAGACGCCCTCTACTTCAGCTCAGAAAGCAGAGCTTGTAGCTGTAATTGAGGTATCGACTGCTTTTGATATGCCTATTAATGTGATTTCTGATTCTTCATACGTGGTTCATTCCACACAGTTAATTGAAAATGCTCAGTTACGATTTCATACAGAACAACAACTGATTACAAAAACAAAAAAGGAGGAGAAATAGGGATGACAGTACCATCCATACACAATTGAATCTAGCATCATTTGTTGAAAAGATCCAATAACAAGAAGTTGGGAAATAGGTAAAATAATAACTTGGGGTAGAGATTATGCTTGTATTTCTCCAGGCCAAAATCAACAGCCGATTTGGATACCATGAAGACACCTGAAACCTTATCATGAGCCAGATGATGCTCAGGAGGACCCCAACTGTGACGAGCAACACCCATCGAGCACAGCCACCCACCTGGAGACAGATCAAGACGCTGTCACAGATGGCGGAAGAAAACCTGAGTAAAGTGGGACAACCAGTCACAATGAATAATTTAATGGTAGCTATGATAGCGGTGATCACCACTGCTGTGAATATTCCTTCAATAAGGGCTGGTAATAAAGCCTGGATGCAATCACTGTGATGCAGTTACACACGTGTTCTGATCTCAGTATTTACCGTAATAAATCTCCTCCTATAATTGAGGCATACTGCCCTTAAAACCTATTTGTAAACAGGATTGGACCCAGTTAGCAAAAATGAACGTGCTTGTTTAGGAAGATTGCTTTGCAGAACAGGCAGAGGTGCAGAACAACGATGCCTATGGAACCATTATTCATCGGTCCCCAAGAGGATGTTTAGCTTGAATTGCACCTCTCAGTCTGTGTGCCACAGCCACACCATGTTCAGATGAGCTGAACAAAATGGTCAGATGGTAGAAATGCTAAAAAGTACAGCAAAGTTCCTATTATCTGGAACCATGGTGGTGTAGTGGCACCTCAACCTCAAATGGTATGGCCCACTCTAGGAGCTAAACATAAGGATTTGTGGAAACTATTAAATGCTCTTAATAAGATCAAAATTTGGGAAACAATAAAAAGCATCTAGAAAAGATGGAAGAAAGGGTATCAGTGATTGAAGATCAAATGAATGAAATGAAGCAGGAAGAGAAGTTTAGGGAAAAAAGAGTAAAAAGAAACAAACAAAGCCTCCCAGAAACATGGGACTATGTGAAAAGACCAAATCTATGTCTGACTGCTGTACCTGAAAGTGATGGGGAGAATGGGACCAAGTTGGAAAACACTTCAGGATATTATCCAGGAGTACTTCCCCAACCTAGCGAGGCAGGCCAACTTTCAAATTCAGGAAATACAGAGGACTCCACAAAGATACTCCTCAAGAAGAGCAACTCCAAGACACATAATTATCAGATTCACCAAAGTTGAAATCAAGGAAAAAATGTTAAGGGCAGCCATTACAGAGAGAAAGGTCGGGTTACCCACAAAGGAAAGCCCATCAGACTAACAGCGGATCTCTCGGCAGAAACTTTACAAGCCAGAAGAGAGTGGGGGCAAATATTCAACATTCTTAGAGAAAACAATTTTCAATCCAGAATTTCATATCCAGCCAAACTAAGCATCATAAGTGAAGGAGAAATAAAATCCTTTACAGACAAAGAAATGCTGAGAGATTTTGTCACCACCAGGCCTGCCTTACAAGAGCTCCTGCAGGAAGCACTAAACATGGAAAGGAACAACCCGTACCAGCCACTGCAAAAACATGCCAAATTGTAAAGACCATCGATGCTAGGAAGAAACTGCATGAACTAATGAGCAAAATAACCAGCTGCCATCATAATGACAGGATCAAATTCACACATAACAATATTAACTTTAAATGTAAATGGGCTAAATGCTCCAATTAAAAGACACTGACTGGCAAATTGGATAAAGAGTCAAGACCCATCAGTGTGCTGTATTCAGGAGACCCATCTCACATGCAGAGACACACATAGGCTCAAAATAAAGGGATGGAGGAAGATCTACCAAGCAAATGGAAAACAAAAATAAAGCAGGGGTTGCAATCCTAGTCTCTGATAAAACAGACTTTAAACCAACAAAGATCAAAAGAGACAAAGAAGGCTGTTACATAATGGTAAAGGGATCAATTCAACAAGAAGAGTTAACTATCCTAAATATATATGTACCTAATACAGGAGCACCCAGATTCATAAACCAAGTCCTTAGAGACCTACAAAGAGACTTAGACTCCCGCAAAATAATAATGGGAGATTTTAACACCCCACTGTCAACATTAGATAGATCCACGATACAGAAAGTTAAAAAGGATATCCAGGAATTGAACTCAGCTTTGCACCAAGTGGACCTAATAGACATCTACAGAACTCTCTACTGCAAATCAACAGAATATACATTCTTCTTAGCACCACATCACACTTATTCTAAAATTGACCACATAGTTGGAAGTAAAGCACTCCTCAGCAAATGTAAAAGAACAGAAATTATAACAAACTGTCTCTCAGAGCACAGTGCAATCAAACTAGAACTCAGGATTAAGAAACTCACTCAGGCCGGGCGCGGTGGCTCAAGCCTGTAATCCCAGCACTTTGGGAGGCTGAGACAGGCGGATCACGAGGTCAGGAGATCGAGATCATCCTGGCTAACACGGTGAAACCCCGTCTCTACTAAAAAAAATATACAAAAAAACTAGCCGGGTGAGGTGGGGGGCGCCTGTAGTCCCAGCTACTCGGGAGGCTGAGGCAGGAGAATGGCGTGAACCCGGGAGGTGGAGCTTGCAGTGAGCTGATATCTGGCCACTGCACTCCAGCCTGGGCCGCAGAGCGAGACTCCATCTCAAAAAAAAAAAAAAGAAAAGAAAAGAAACTCACTCAAAACCACTCAGCTACATGGAAACTGAACAACCTGCTCCTGAACGACTATTGGGTACATAACGAAATGAAGGCAGAAATAAAGATTTCTTTGAAACCAATGAGAACAAAGATACAACATACCAGAATCTCTGGGACACATTTAAAGCAGTGTGTAGAGGGAAATTTATATCACTAAATGTCCATAAGAGAAAGCAGGAAGGATCTAAAATTGACACCCTAACAACACAATTCAAAGAACTAGAGAAGCAAGAGCAAACCTGTTCAAAAGCTAGCAGAAGGCAAGAAATAACAGATCACAGCAGAACTGAAGGAGATAGAGACACAAAAAACCTTTCAAAAAATCAATGAATCCAGGAGCTGGTTTTTTGAAAAGATCAACATAATTGATAAACTGTTAGCAAGACTAATAAAGAAGAAAAGAGAGAAGAATCAAATAGATGCAATAAAAAATGATAAAGGGGATATTACCACCAATCCCACAGAAATACAAACTACCATCAGAGAATACTAAAAACACCTCTATGCAAATAAACTAGAAAATCTAGAAGAAATGGATAAATTCCTGGACACATACACCTTCCCAAGACTAAACCAGGAAGAAGTTGAATCTCTGAATAGACCAATAACACGTTCTGAAATTGAGGCAATAATTAATAGCCTATCAACCAAAAAAAGTCCAGGACCAGACGGATTCACAGTCAAATTCTACCAGAGGTATGAAGAGGAGCTGGTACCATTCCTTCTGAAACTATTCCAATCAATAGAAAAAGAGGGAATCCTCCCTTACTCATTTTATGAGGCCAACATCATCCTGATACCCAAAGCCTGGCAGAGACAAAACAAGAAAAGAGAATTTTAGACCAATATCCCTGATGAACATCGATGTAAAAATCCTCAATAAAATACTGGCAAATCGGATCCAGCAGCATATCAAAAAGCTTATCCACCATGATCAAGTGGGCTTCATCCCTGGGATGCAAGGCTGGTTCAACATATGCAAATCAATAAACATAATCCATCATATAAACAGAACCAAAGACAAAAACCACATGATGATCTCAATAGATGCAGAAAAGGCCTTTGACAAAATGCAACAGCCCTTCATGCTAAAAACGCTCAATAAACTAGGTATTGATGGAACATACCTAAAAATAATAAGAGCTATTTATGACAAACCCACAGCTAATATCATACTGAAAGGGCAAAAACTGGAAGCATTCCCTT